>NC_090072.1:7519959-8129270 GCF_038355195.1 Osmerus mordax | reverse complement strand
AACACCCTTTTCTTTGGACACAACAATGGAAAACTGAAATTCCAATGAAACCCTCTCAGTTTTCACAATCGGACAATGTATTCACCTGGCGTCAGCCTGTAACCCTGATGTCTCAATATCTGTAAACAATTCTGTGGACCAGCAGCGTGCCTATTCCCGGCCAGTTGATGAAGCAACCAACGTCCATCTCGATTTGTCTCAAATATGACTGTCTGCTTTCATTGCGAACCCCTGAAGACTAAAGAAAGAAAACCTAATAAACATCCAAAACAGTCTCTGGGTCCCAATACCTGCACCCTTTCCCCCCTAAGTGTGCACACTTGAAACACCACATGGAGTTTGGGACAGCACGTTCAAATCCAATCTGCTTTCAAGGATGCTGAAGGGCATGCTTCCAGAAAGTTCTGAGCGAAAGAAAGAGGCTGCTGACCTGCTATCCTAGAGGCCGGGGACAAGGCGTGGGGCCGAGCAGAGGTTATCTCTGGTTCATGCAGGAACTGACCGTCTGAGAGAGAGGAAGAGGCTTAAGAGGGTTTCCGTTTACAGTTATCGAAAGAGAAGAAAACATGTCGGAGGAAATCATCAGCGCACACACAGCACATGCAACCACAAACACGGATGAATTTTGGACAGTTGAATCCACCACTGGCAATTCAACCCGCGCTCTATAAAAACACTGATTCCGTCATTTCTAGTCTGCGCTAAGCAGATGTCCCCAAACAGCTTGATGGTAGACGTACTGTAGTGTGGCACAGCAGATTAGGGAGCAGGGTGGATCCGCCGCGATATCAGATGACACAAATGGGTCAGCAGTAAATGGCGCTAAGTGATTCATATCTGCTTTGCGCCGGTGAGAGAATGAGCCAGCATGTTTGGGTGAGCGGTGCAGGCCCCGGGTGGTGCGCAGAGCAGGATCCGTTGTGTCGAGTCACCTAAACCGTTTTCGGGGGGGGGGGGGGGGGGAGACAACAGCGGTGAAGGATTTTTTGGGTAAGTTCGCAGGTAAGCGCTTAACTAGCGTGTAATACTTTAACCCAGTGTGATATACAACTATGGGAAAATCTGAATGCCTCCCACTCGGACAGGGGAAAGGGAGAGGAGTGAGAGGAGGGAAGGCCAGAGTGAAAGGAATAAACACTGCCAAAAGAGACTGGAAAGGATGGGTGGAAAATCATATGGAGGGGTGACTGATACAGTTTTGGTGGGAGGGGGGGGGGGGGGTGAGGGGGTGGGGGGTGGGAGGAGGTGGGGAGGGGGAGGGGGCTGGTTTTTCCACTGCAGGGAAAGAACGGCTAAATCAAATTAATTAGCTTCTTCATCTCCAGGCAGCTACTCAGGCATGCTGTACTGGCAAAGAGAGGGAGAAAAAGAGCGAGTGGAGAGCGAGGAGGGAGGGGAGGAGGTGTGTGCAGAAGAGTGAGAGACAAAGTGAGAGCACGGAAGAGCGAGAGGGGAGAAAAAGAGAGCGAGAGAGGCAGAGAGGAGGGAGTGGGGCAGAACTCGGAGCGGGGCTGAATAGCCTGTTGTGTATGTGCTCCGTTCATGCGAGCTGGAGAAGGGGGGGGAGGGGGGGAGAGGGAGGGAGGGCGCATAATTCTCTGATAAGCGGGAGGGTTGTTTTGCTGGGCTGAGCACGCGGAGGCGGGCGGGGGAGGGGGGGAGGAAGTGGGGCTGTGTGGTTGACTGTGTTGGACAGTGTGTGCTCGCGCTGCTGCCGCTGCGGCTGCCGCTGCGGCTGCCCAGCTTCGGGCCCTGTGATACTTCCTGTTTCTAGACGGCCCCGCTTTTTCAGGCTCTTGTCAACACCCCGGCTTCTTCCGTCACGCCTCTTTAAATAGCACGCACACCTCAATTTGAATCTACGGGAGATAGGGAGAGAGGAGGGGGAGGGGGGGAGGAAAGAAGAGAATGTCCGGGAGGGAGGGAGGGGGGGGGGTGCGAGCGATAGACGTGGAGAGGGGAGCTTGTGAGCGAGAAGCGCAGAGGATGGGAGGGACGGGCGAGTGGGAGAGAAGAAGAAATCGAATCACTCCCCGGCGATCAAAAAGGGGACAAAAAAAACACCGTAATAATCGCTGACATCAGGAAAGGGCGGGGGGGGGGGGGGGGGAATAAAAGGAGCGATAAAGGGAAAGAGAAAAAGAAAAGAAAGACGGGCAGATGGTCAGAGGCGGTGGCACCGTGCCAGGGAAAACACAACAGCGGCGGGGCAAAGAAACTAAAAGAAAGGAGAGGAGAGGGAGAGGAGAAAAAAAAACCGGACAGCCAGCATGCGGTCGTCTCTGCAGCTCTGTTTGTACAACACGACCAGGGGACGACAAGAGAGCAGGCAGGGGGGAAATGTGGGTACGGGAGGATAGAAGGGAGGCCGACAAGAGGATTTGGCGTTGAAGAGAGACCTTACGAAGATGGGCGAAGGGGAGAGGAAGAGAGAGGGGAACCTGAGGAGTCACAAAATGGACACCGTGGAGAGAACTAAGTAGAGGCGGCGGGATAGATTGATAAAGAAAGTAAGTCAGGATGAGAAGGAGAGGCAGAGACGAGGGAGGGAGGGTATAGTGGTTAGGAGAGGTAGGGACAGAGAGAGAGAGAGAGCGAGAGCAAGAGCGAGAGAATGAGAGCGAGAATGAGAGAGAGAGGAGAGAGAGAGAGAGAGAGAGAGAGAGAGAGAGAGAGAGAGAGAGAGAGAGAGAGAGAGAGCGAGAGAGAGAGCGAGAGAGAGAGAGAGAGAGAGAGAGAGAGAGAGAGAGAGAGAGGAGAGAGAGAGGACGCCGGGGGCAGTACTCTGGGGGAGTAATACTGGGGAGCTGCTCTGGCCAGACTTGGCCGCTGTTGAAAGAGGCCCAGATTAATACTAAGCCGATTGCAACGGAAGGTGGGATCAAGTGCAATTAATTTAGCACCCAGATAGTTCCAGAAACAGGATCCAAAAGCACCGCAAGGAAGGTAGAAGTACGAACCTCGATCAAAACCCTCTGTGTGTGCGCGCGCGCCCTCCAAGGAGGCAAACTGTTGCACTTGCATCCCCTGGCTTGTGTGCATCTGTAACATGACGCATGCAATATGGCTATAAAAAGCATCGTAGCACTAGGCGGGGAGAGATGCATGTGGGTAGAAGTGACGGATGGCTCGACGATGAAGGGCCTGATCAAAGAAAAGACTCTTGGAAAGTGGGCGCCGCCATCATCAAAACAAACAGTTAGGGAACAGGACATTCCCTCCTTGTGCCTCCCGGTGGAACTCCGGGATGCCTTTCATGTAAAAGACCCACTTGTTCCACTGCTCTTCCTTGAAACGTGTGCGTCTTGCCTAGAGTCATTAGTGTTATGACATAACAGCAGGCCCACTGTATATAACTGATACGTTGCTGTTTTTGTTCTTGTGTATTTTAGACGCTGAAGGTTCAACGAGGAGTTTCGCATAAGCAGGCAGGATTCTCCAAACCTGCCATGTGATTCTGAATCTCATCTGATGATCCTACACTGCACTCGATAGGCTAGCTTTGGTCACATGATTCAATCTGAACTCCATTATAAAATAGAGCATCAGTAATAGAACTATAATAGTAAGATAATAGATAACAATAAATAAATAAAGGACAAGGTTTAAAGGAAAAAAAGCTTGAAAGGAAAATGTAACATGATAAAATACAATGTTTCTGAAGTATTCAGAAACATAGATATGAATAACCTGGTCAAGTATGTTTGGCTATGTTGCCATGACTGTTTTAGTTTGTTCACACCTGACGAAAGCTGACATCAGAAGGTGAAGAGGTCAAAGGTCACGGTAGCAGACGGGAAAGGAATCTGAAGAGAGGATAAAAGTACAACCAGCTATGGGAGAAACAATTCTCAGCATTCATACCATGACAAGCTGGAGTAACCTACATGAGATTGCCCATCCATACCAAGCCTCCTTGCTTAAATCACCTGGATAAGCATTCACACAAACAGCATTCAAAAACTGGGAGGCCTGTACCAACAGTTAATAACAAGAGCGGTATCTAAAGATGAAGACTTAAGGGGATATCCTTGATCGTCTCTGATAATCTCTTACCTTTCATTAATCAAAAAGGACGAACATTTCGACGGGCTCCACAATCTGGAAGTCAAAATGGAGTCCCTTCTGTCCTTCCCCTGCCGTTACGTGTTCTCTCCCACCCTCCGGCTGTCTCTTGTCCCTCCCTCCCTGCCATCCTCCATCGTTACCGAGCTACGGAGCGACCCCTCCCTCCCTCTCTCTCTCTGCAGACTCGCTCGCTCTCTCCACGAACACTCACTGCCGGGCAAAAACTGTGTGTGGCAGGGAGCTCCCCCTTGATAAGTGCATCTTGGTCCTTTTCTAGGAAAATGTGACACCTTGTCAGAAAAGACACGGTCATAAACAGAAGCGGTAAGACAACGTTGTTCACTGTAAAGTCACTGTGACATTGTAAACACATCCTTCAATTACTTTGACCCCATGAAGACCCATAATTCTGCATAAAATGAGGATCCTCAAATAGCCTTTGGGTCATTTCCCACCCCCTAAACACACTACCTGGCGGTATGGTGGAAAAGGCCAATGCATCTGGTCTTGTCCACTTCAAGGTAGCACTGTGGGTACTTGACACTGCTAACATGTGTTCTGTGTCCAGTAGAGGGAGCTAGTTCAATGGATTCAGTTCTGGGAGCATTTCCGCCTTTGAATTTATGTTGCGCAATTTCTTGATGATACATGACATTCTCACCACACGCCACAAGAGGTAGCCAAGTGGCCTATAATAGTTGTGCTTTCACACACAATAAGGAAGAACAAGCACTGTGTTATGATGAATCGTTTTTGCCGTCACTATGGTATGTTGGAACTAGCAATCCTTACATATCACCTCTAACCTTAAACAAGGTTTGCCCACTTAGGAATATGTAGGATTTGACTTCTGTAACAGCTACCAGACTTGGGCTTGAGAACAGCATGTTATTCAATATCCTGGAGTATGAAGGCAAAGACAACCATGTTCATCCTGGCAACAGTCTCAAACTTTACCATTCAATAACAGTCCAAAGTTGATTTATTTATTTTATTGGTTCTCATTGGAGCATAACAAGAAAATTACAATACAGTTTGTCAAGTTAAGACTGTCCATTTAACATTAGAACAGTAGGCCATCATATGAATTGTGCCAAGCAACTACAAAGTCAGTATCAACACACACCAGTTTATGTACACACAGCAACATAACTTGTCAGAGAAAACCAACAAATCAAAACATTTCATGCAATAGTCTGTCATTTCTGTTACAGCTACACACCTAATAATAACAGCTATAAAGTTTAAGTGAGAAATTGTACAATTCATCCTGTCCTTTTTATACTCAATCATCTACAATGGCATTTGGCAAAATGTGCTTTGTATATTGGCTCTGCATGGTAGCACTTGGTCAGTTTGCTTACAAACGACAATTTAAACCACACTTTGTGGTCCAACTCCTTTACTAACAAGATGAATGTATTGTGCAATAGCAGCCACAGCCATTGGACAAGCGACTTGTCTAGGTCTGGAAATAACAATGAACATGAACCAGTAATGGCTTGAGAGACTCATGAAGCTATCTGACAAGTTTGTTGACGAAAAAGCACAAACGAGAGCAACCAAGTCGTTGACTACAGAAACTAGGCCTATTACTCATTTTTTTTGTAATGAAACAACAAGTGAGAGGTATAGTAAAGATGTGTCACCATAAGAGTACGCCAGCTCTTTACAAGAAGTCTCCATTTTTCTGACCAACAAGAAGCATTGCCACAACACCGCCATGTTGAGACGGTTTCAATGTTGAACACAACTAGACTAGAGCTACCTTACTAGCAAGCTAGCCAACCACATATATCTAGTCTACACGACAAACGGAATTAAAGCATCGAATTTAAACCACACAGCCCAAGAAGAGCTCAAATATTTGTTTAACATTAATTTAATAATGTATTAGGCCACTCTTGATAAGAAATGACTACTTTCTAGAGAACTACAGTACCGTAGCTAGTTACAGTACATAGCTACAAAGCCACCAGCCGCTGACAGTCCAAGGAAATTATCTCTCCATTAAGCTGGCCGTCAACTAATGATATTAGCACCAGTGATTGAATAACTAGTTGATAGGGCTAATGCGACACTACTGTTGAGAGCTTGCCGGGAATAATTCGAAGTTCCTACATTTGGCTAACTGTAGAAATATGTCCTATTCTTCTTGCCTCTCTTGGCGGCCATTTTACTTCCTAGCTAGAACAAAAACTAGAGATAGTAGCTACTAACGGTTCGCTACCTGTATACATTCATAATTACTTACAAAAACGCTTACATTTAGTGTGTCATCTTGAATAGGTGATACGTTATTGGCCAAGTTGCTCAAGCTAGCCTGGCTAGATAGTAGTGCTAATTCCCAGACATTCCTATTGAATAACCTTAGCTACTGTTGCTAGCTAGCATAGTTAATGTTGGAGCTAGCTCTAGCTTAACTATCTACGTTTGTTTAGTTGTATTTTAGTGGTCATCGATTCTTGAAATAAATCGAATTACTTTGATTAAAAATTGTTATATTAATAACATCCTATAAGCCCAAGCCATCTTTCGCTATCGCCACTTATTTTAGCCTAGCTAACCACAGTACCGCCAAAGCCAGCCATTCAGACAACACACTTTTGTTAAACGTGGCCTCCTAAAATTACCTTTCTAAACATAGTAAAAAATATATATTGTATAGCATGCGTCACCGCTAAATAAATGTGCATGCATTTGACTAATAATTTGGTCAAAGTAGTCGCAATTAAGAGTAATTTACACCCGAAGGCTTTTCCCGGTCTTGCCAAGTTCACGCGCGGAAATTAGTCACATCACTTGGGTCTCGGTCACAGGCGAATCCGAGGACTGAGGTAAAGTCCCGTAGAAAATGCAAATGTTACGAAAATAAAATAAATATTTCGACATATTCTAAAAAAGCGTCGAATTACAAATCATATGATCTGGTTTTAAATAAAAAATTACAAGATCACACTTATCATATATCTATGGTTTCATCAAGGGTTTAGGTAGGCCTCATGCGCGAGCTTCTTTTCCAAGAGTCGTAGCTGATCCAGAGCGAGACGAACGAGACAACACAGATTTTTTTTATTTTTGCTTTGAGGGTAAAAATTACGAATCGGAAACGTTCGGAAAATATCGGAATTGAGGCGGGTTTAACGAAAGTTATTCAGGCGCTATAGTATCTTTGTAGGGATTGGTCCGTTTGTCATGACTAATACATATTAATACGAATTTGGACAAACCAAATTCAAGCTTATTGAATATGCAATACACTAAAACTAAAATGAGATTGCAGCTCCTCCTTTAACCTTATTTTACCAATGAGAAGAAGTTATAGCGCTTGAATGCCCTCCTCTTATTCTGATTGGTTTATGGAAAGAAACGTAAGGTTTTATTGGCCATGCGTATTATGAATTGCATTATTCATGTTGTCCTCTCGTCTAGCCAATTAGCGATTAAGTACGCGGATCCATAACCCGCCTACCGACTGTTCAGCCCCTGCTTCCTTGAGTGTGTCAACCTGTAGCAAAGCATACAGTCTATAAAAGCACGAGTTGGAGCCTTTCGAGCTCAGATGCGCTTAGAGCGCACTGGAGTGTAGAACAGGAAAAGGGAGGGGGACAGCTAGTTCAGATAGCGGTTAGGACCAAAACGTAAATAAATAGGATCCTAGGACAGTTAACAACGTGGGTCCTTGGGATATCGCCATCGGAAACATTCCGGTCACCGTTGGCGGCCTGGTCTGAGTCCTGGTGGCATTTTAAAGCTGTTCCTTCTCACAAAAGCGGCGTGCCGAGGGAGGACGCGTCTCTTTGAGTAGACAGGATGCACGGACCGCCCTCCGGCGACAGCGCATGCCCATTGCGCCTCATCAAGAGAGTGCAATTCGGCATCATCAGCCCAGATGAGCTTGTAGGTTTTGCTTTGGGAATGGGGGGTCATTTACTTTCTGATCATTTATCTTATCATTATGACTACACCTAGAATTGATCTTTGATGACAAAGAAATGGTTATGTTTACAAAGCAAGTACTTTGCAGCTAGCCTAGCTAGCTAAATCAAGCTAGAGCTAGCTAGCTAGCTAACTCGCTAGCAAGGTAGAGCATGTTGCAGGAAGTTTGACAAACTTTCAGCACATCGTTTTCCAACTGAGCAAAGCCATAACATGAATGAAACTCCCTATTACTTTGGAAGCTCTACATGTATGCTGAAAAAAACAAACACATTTGGCAACATTTAGTTAACATTGTCATTGGGTTTCCCTAAAGTTGCATTCACTACCATTAGCTTTTCACTCCAAATGTTTTGTAATAATTCATAATAAAAAGGTAACACAAATAAAGTCTAGGCTATGCATGTGTTCTTTACAATATGTGGTGTTACCCGTTGCAACGTAGTTTACCATTGGCTGCAATGTGCAGTATTTGAGCAATCAAACCTACCCAGTTAAGTCACTTTGCTTTATGGTTCACAGTAAAGTATTGTCTTCTTTATTATTGCTCTTCATACATTTGTCTTTAATTCCTTTTATATATATTTTTGTGTTAGAAAATGTGTTGGTGTCAGTGCAATGATGCCCTGTACGTTTAATGATGTAACTGCTAATGGTGGATGCAAATGATTTAATTCCAATGTTTTGTCCTAGAAACGGATGTCTGTTACGGAAGGGGGGATTAAGTACCCCGAAACCACAGAAGGAGGGCGTCCCAAACTTGGTGGCCTTATGGACCCAAGACAAGGGGTCATAGAACGATCTGGAAGGTGTCAGACATGTGCAGGTAAAAACAAAAAAAAGCTGTATTTTGGTTTATAACGTAGGCCTATCTTGACTTTACTGATATTTGTAAAGCGTTTTATTTATGACTTATTCATAGTCAAACTGATATTGACCTTATATGTTTGACAACTAATTTTGCCTTTTGCCACACAGGTAACATGACAGAATGTCCAGGTCACTTTGGACACATAGAACTGGCCAAGCCTGTGTTCCATGTGGGCTTCATGACAAAGATCATGAAGGTTCTACGGTGTGTCTGCTTCTTCTGCTCTAAACTCCTCGTCGATTCGGTCAGTACACAGCAAACCATCTCTACACAGCCTTCACAACCAACTCATACTAAATCATCCACAACCACTGTCCCGTTGTGAGAAAATATTTGTCTAAAGATTGCTGTGTACGACAATATTCAAGCGGACACTGGCCTGTGGTAACCAACAGTTTCTGTTGCCTACTTAATTTTCCAGAATAACCCCAAGATCAAAGACATCCTATCCAAGTCGAAGGGGCAGCCTCGGAAGAGGCTGACCCATGTGTACGACCTGTGTAAAGGAAAAAACATATGTGAAGGTGGGGAGGAAATGGACAACAAGTTCGGAGTAGAGCAGCAGGAGACCGAGGAGGACATCTCTAAGGAAAAGGTAGAGTGAAGAGAGAGACTTGGTGGAACGCGTGCTTCTTTAAGTAGTTCCGGCTCTAACTTCCTTGTTTTTCCTTCCTTCTTCTGCCTTGCAGGGCCACGGTGGCTGTGGGCGCTACCAGCCCCGCATCCGCCGCTCCGGCCTGGAGCTGTACGCCGAGTGGAAGCACGTCAACGAGGACTCCCAGGAGAAGAAGATCCTGCTGAACCCCGAGCGCGTCCACGAGATCTTCAAGCGCATCTCCGACGAGGAGGACGTCATCCTGGGCATGGACCCCAAGTTCGCCCGGCCCGAGTGGATGATCGTCACCGTCCTCCCCGTGCCTCCTCTGGCCGTCCGGCCTGCCGTGGTCATGCAGGGGTCGGCTCGTAACCAGGTGAGGCGTTGTTTGGCGAAAAGGAAAAACCGAAAAGACGTGCATTAGGGGTCGTTTGTTTTAATGACATTTGAAAGGTCATATCCGATGCGCGCTAGCTAGACGGGGTGACGAACTGTCCTCTTTTTCGTTCTCCCAGGACGACTTGACGCACAAACTCGCGGACATCGTCAAGATAAACAACCAGCTGCGCCGGAACGAGCAGAGCGGCGCGGCGGCCCACGTCATCGCCGAGGACGTCAAGCTGCTCCAGTTCCACGTGGCCACCATGATTGACAACGAGCTACCGGGCCTGCCTAGGGTACGCAGGCTCCCCCGGGGAATCCCGCTTTTTTTTCCCGTCCCTGCGTTAGATAAACGAATACCTCTCGGTCTCTCCTCAGGCGATGCAAAAGTCTGGCCGGCCGCTCAAGTCCCTCAAGCAGCGGCTGAAGGGGAAGGAGGGCCGTGTCAGGGGGAACCTGATGGGGAAGCGTGTGGACTTCTCCGCCCGGACGGTCATCACCCGACCCGAACCTGCAGATCGACCAAGTCGGTGTGCCGCGGTCAATCGCCGCCAACATGACCTTTCCGGAAATCGTGACGCCCTTCAACATCGACAGGTGAAGCCGAGCGTTTGACCTTGTGTCGGATGTCGCTGTTGGCTTTATTGGCCATTTGACTGTCTTATCAGACGCCACTGTCAATGTTGTTTTTGGTTGCCTGTGTTCAGGTTACAAGAGCTTGTGCGAAGAGGCAACAGCCAGTATCCAGGAGCCAAATATATCATCCGTGACAACGGGGATCGAATCGACCTCCGGTTCCACCCCAAACCAAGTGACCTTCACCTCCAGATTGGCTACAAGGTCAACTGAGGGAATGTTACTAAAATGAGTGCTTTGAGCCGTTATGTGAGAGCTTGACTTCAATTGATCCAATGTGTTGTCTGCTCCTCAGGTGGAAAGACACATGTGCGATGGAGACATCATCATCTTCAACAGACAGCCCACGCTACATAAAATGTCCATGATGGGGCACAGGGTTCGAATCCTGCCCTGGTCCACTTTCCGACTCAACCTCAGGTACTAGGTTCAGACATGTTGTGACTTGTCCCTTCAAAGTCTTAATGTGACATGCATGACATACCACATACTTATATATATATATATATATATATATATATATATATATATATATATATATATATATATATATATATATATATATATATATATATATTAAAGTGTTTAGTATTTATAAAAATGCTTGTATGTGTATAATTAGTCGTTCTTGGACTTTCTTTCTGGAACATTTGGATTTAGAATAAGATGATATACTTTGCATAGAAAAGAACAAGGAATGTCAGAACGATAAAGCTTGCAAACACCTAAAAATAAACAAACAACTTGAGACTCAACAACATTGACATTCTCCCCTCCCCCCATAGTGTGACCACCCCATACAACGCTGACTTTGACGGGGACGAGATGAACCTCCACCTCCCCCAGTCCCTGGAGACCCGGGCGGAGATCCAGGAGCTGGCCATGGTGCCTCGTATGATTGTCACGCCCCAGTCCAACAGGCCCGTCATGGGCATCGTGCAGGACACCCTCACGGCCGTTCGCAAGTTCACCAAGAGAGACGTCTTCTTAGAGAGGGTGAGGGACTCGCACTCACACACCACGGAACGATTAGTGATATGTGCCGTGACTCGAAAACAAAATCATCGCAAGCTGTACGCGAGCAAACGTTGTTGCTCAGATCTCTTTCGAAATCAGATATTCGAGATGGGTACTTTGTAACCGTGCGAGAATACACACTTTTTGAAAAGTTTCTAACCTTTTTGCATTCCCTCACTCTTCTGGGCCCTCCTCAGGGTGAGGTCATGAACCTGCTGATGTTCCTGTCCACGTGGGATGGCAAGGTGCCCCAGCCCGCCATCCTGAAGCCCCGGCCCTTTTGGACAGGCAAGCAGATCTTCAGCCTCATCATCCCCGGCCACATCAACGTCATCCGCACTCACAGCACCCACCCGGACGAGGAGGACAGCGGGCCCTACAAGCACATCTCCCCTGGCGACACC
Organism: Osmerus mordax; assembly: GCF_038355195.1. NCBI lineage: Eukaryota > Metazoa > Chordata > Actinopteri > Osmeriformes > Osmeridae > Osmerus > Osmerus mordax. The sequence goes on along the minus strand of NC_090072.1, from coordinate 8,117,359 downwards.
AAGGTCAGCGACAAAACCCACAAGCCGTACCTGAATCCCAACACCATCTAGAAGATTCCTGAAATTCAGATCGTCTGTGTGTGTGTCCTCAGGTGATTGTGGAGAACGGAGAGCTGATCATGGGGATCCTGTGTAAGAAGTCTCTGGGGACCTCCGCCGGCTCCTTGGTCCACATCTCCTACCTGGAGATGGGCCACGACGTCACCCGGCTCTTCTACTCCAACATCCAGACGGTGGTCAACAACTGGCTGCTCATTGAGGGTGAGCAGCGTTTCCAGGGTCGACCTGCGAGGACGTGGTTAAGCTGAAGGGGGGGGGGAGGGGGATGGGTCTCATAAGGGTACAACTTTTGTTTTAATATCGACCTTTCTGTGCAGGTCACTCCATTGGTATTGGGGACTCCATTGCTGATGCCAAGACATACCTTGACATTCAGAACACCATCAAGAAAGCCAAACAGGATGTGATAGAGGTGCGAGCATAAAAAACTAAACAAAAAGGTCTTAAAACCACCAAAGTGCAAGTAAAAAACAAGTCTACTCACAAGCTAAACACTTCTACGGCAAAGACATGCTCATAACATTTCCCATGAGCACATTTCTTTTGCGTTCTCCTCCAGGTGATTGAGAAGGCCCACAACAACGAGCTGGAGCCCACCCCCGGTAACACACTGAGGCAGACCTTTGAGAACCAGGTCAACCGTATCCTGAACGACGCTCGTGACAAAACGGGTTCCTCCGCCCAGAAGTCCCTGTCGGAGTACAACAACTTCAAGTCCATGGTGGTGGCCGGCTCCAAAGGCTCCAAGATTAACATCTCCCAGGTGCGTTCCCCAGGAGACCCGGGTCCTGCAGACTAGTGTCACGAAACTCTTGTCCCAGGGGTTCAGTTCAGTCTGTGAGAACATGGGAATGGATGGCTTTAGGTGTTTCGTTTATTTTAAATACAATTCCCCCCAAAACAGTATTTTGTGAAGTATTGAGTCAGTGGAGTCCCCCTGTTGACAATTTGAGGTAAATGTTTTCTTTATTTCCCCCCAGGTTATCGCCGTGGTGGGGCAGCAGAACGTTGAGGGGAAGCGAATCCCCTTCGGCTTCAAGCACCGCACGCTGCCCCACTTCATCAAGGACGACTACGGCCCTGAGAGCAGGGGCTTCGTGGAGAACTCCTACCTGGCCGGCCTCACGCCCACAGAGTTCTTCTTCCACGCCATGGGAGGCAGGGAGGGGCTTATCGACACGGCCGTGAAGACGGCCGAGACTGGTGAGTCACCATGGAGAAGGCGTTGAGAAGGAGTAGAAGCCCGGTTCACGTTTCAGTCAGAAGTTTCTGGAAGTGATGAGGGAAGATGACGTTCTTGCATGGGGTGTTTGACAAGAACAGTTAAGTGTTGTTAAGAGTTAAAACTCTTAATACCAAAAGTACATCCTCTATGAGTTGGTCACTTTTGTGTTTATCTACACACTTCTCCATTGCAAAGTTGTTGTTGACTTCGACTAAGATGGATAAATGGTGCTATGTTAACAACCTGATAACCGTGCATTTTCCATCCAGGTTACATCCAGCGTCGTCTGATCAAGTCTATGGAGTCTGTGATGGTGAAGTACGACGCCACGGTGAGGAACTCCATCAACCAGGTGGTGCAGCTGCGCTACGGGGAGGACGGCCTGGCTGGGGAGTCGGTGGAGTTCCAGAACATGGCCACGCTGAAGCCCTCCAACAAGGCTTTTGAGAAGAAGTGAGTCGCTCCCGGGTTAAACGTGTTGAGTCGAGACTTTCGGAAGTCCATTTGTCCCCATGAGCTATCCCAAGAACTGATAACCGTCAAGAGTGTGGGCGGGGATGGGAACAAGTGTCACTCCTCAAGCCAGCATGGCCGACACGGTTATCGGTCGTCATGTAGCGCTCAGCCCTTCTGACAGTTAACCCCCCCCCCCCCCCCTTAATCCGTCCAGGTTTAAGTTTGACTGCTCGAACGAGCGTGCCCTGAGGCGCACCCTGCAGGAGGACGTGGTGAAGGACGTGATGACCAACGCTCTGGTGCAGAGCACCCTGGAGAAGGAGTTTGAGAAGATGAAGGAGGACAGGGAGATCCTCCGAGCCATCTTCCCCACCGGGGACAGCAAGGTGAGGGAGGGAGGGTCACATAGATACTGTACAACGCCACAAACCAACTCTCCTGTACACGGCCCCTCAAGGATTTGCAGTCCTGTGCTCGCGCGCGCGCAACAGTGACAACTACCACTCGCAAGCCATTGTTGAAAGTTTTAACGGTCGCAATCTCCCTCCTCACCTCCAGGTGGTGCTGCCTTGCAACTTGGCCAGGATGATATGGAACGCCCAGAAAATCTTCAGGATCAACCCTCGTACGGCAACCGACCTCAACCCCTTGCGAGTTGTCGAGGGTAAGCATGAACCGCAAAAAAAACGCTAGGTCGTAGGTCAATGCTAGCATCCTGAGGAGCGGTGAGTTGAGCGAGTAGATTCGCAGTAGAAAGTTCAGAGGCAGCCATATTGAATTTTTGTGGGGATTGGATGTGGGTCATTGTCTCGGAGGCATTATTCTACATGCTACTACCCATTCTCTACTGGCGTACCGCTTTTCAACATGACTCGTCCAAACGACAGCTCGCAGGATTATAGCCAGTAAAGTGCCAGCTACTGCTTACAGCTATATAAAGCCTGCAGGCCTATCAATGCTGGCTATATAAAGAGCACAGACTACTTAGAGTAATTGAGAGATCGCTTACAGGATCTCCAGCATTGTGCCTCGGTGGGCTTTCAGGTAAGTCACTCTGGGACATAGATTCTTATACTGACAAAGCCTGGGTTGCTTTAACTCTTGGATAGTTGGCAAATTGAAATAAATGGCCACAATTCATTGTAAAATGGCAAGGAGGCTGAGTCGTGTGTGTCACAATTGAACATAATGGTATTCAACAAAACTCCCAAGTCCAAGAAAGGTCCCGAAAATGAAAAGCACCGTAAACAGACTTCAGAGTGGTCTACACGACTCAACTCTGTCTCTGTCCCCGTCCCCCCTCCCCTCGCTCCCCTAGGTGTGCAGGACCTGAGCAAGAAGCTGGTGATCGTGAACGGGGAAGACCCGCTGAGCCGGCAGGCCCAGCAGAACGCCACGCTGCTCTTCAACATCCATCTGCGCTCCACGCTCAGCTCGCGCCGCATGACCGAGGAGTTCCGCCTGACCACCGAGGCCTTCGACTGGCTGCTGGGGGAGATCGAGTCCAAGTTCAACCAGTCCATCGTAAGCGAGGGGGGGGGGGGGGGGGGGGGGGAGACACGCGTGCACGCATACACACAACTTAAGAATGAGATACGATCAACCATTAAATAGGTTGTAATAATTCAATATGACGTAGCCCCCTCTCTCCCCCCCTCCTTTCAGAGAACATAAGCTAGATAACGAGTTCGATAATGATAACGACATGATCAGTCACTGTAGCCATTACACCACCACCCATCCCTCCACTCACCTCCCGTCCCCGTCCCTCCTCAGGCTCACCCAGGCGAGATGGTGGGGGCCCTGGCCGCCCAGTCCCTGGGGGAGCCCGCCACCCAGATGACCCTGAACACCTTCCATTACGCCGGCGTGTCGGCCAAGAACGTCACCCTGGGCGTGCCCCGTCTCAAGGAGCTGATCAACATCTCCAAGAGGCCCAAGACGCCCTCGCTCACCGTCTTCCTGCTGGGCCAGGCGGCCCGCGACGCCGAGCGGGCCAAGGACATCCTCTGTCGGCTGGAGCACACCACCCTGAGAAAGGTAGGCGCCCGACCCGAGAAGCTTCGGGACGCTCATCGGGAACATGGGCGTCTGGGACCAATTTCAAACCGAAAACGTCAAACCTAGACACGAAGGCCCCACACTAAGGTTTCCCAGACATGGAGAAACATGGTACTCGGCTAAAAACATTTTCAATGGAGATCTTCATTGAATTTCTCGTACTTTGGAACTAAGCTTAATCCATGTCTGGGGAATCGGGGCCTAAGCTTCTGTTTGGAAGGCAGGAATAATGGCCATATGGATTAGGTCAAGGATTAGGTAGTTGGGTTGATATGAAATGTACTTGAACGCCTTTGTTTTAACCAATGCCCCCCCCCCCCCCCCCCCCAGGTGACTGCCAACACGGCCATCTACTACGACCCCAACCCCCAGAGCACAGTGGTGACGGAGGACCAGGAGTGGGTCAACGTCTACTACGAGATGCCCGACTTCGACGTGACCCGCATCTCCCCCTGGCTGCTCCGCATCGAGCTGGACCGCAAGCACATGACGGACCGCAAGCTCACCATGGAGCAGATCGCCGAGAAGATCAACGCCGGTAGGTGGCCCATGGGAGCTAGCGCTAGAATCAGAATCCACTTTACAACACGACCACACTCGCTCTGGAACACACACACACCTGCTCACTCTGCTCCTGGGCTCGTTTACTCCAGGTTTCGGAGATGACTTGAACTGCATCTTCAACGACGACAACGCTGAGAAGCTGGTGCTGAGAATCCGGATCATGAACAGCGATGAGAACAAATTCCAGGAGGTGAGAGAGGGGTCACACTGGAGCCCGTCCTTGAAATGAAACACAGGGGTGTTTTGGAACGAGGATTCATCCGAGAGACCGACCGCCTTTTCTCTGTGCCTTTTCTCTGTGCAGGACGAGGAAGTGGTGGACAAGATGGACGACGACGTGTTCCTGAGATGCATCGAGTCCAACATGTTGACAGACATGACGCTACAGGGCATCGAGCAGATCAGCAAGGTGATTGGGAGATGGCCTACACACACGGTCAAACAGCCACAAAGAACATATACCCTACAATCCCCTCACCTTCAGTTTCACCAACCGTCACAATATTCAGCAATATTTACTTGCCATACGTGCCTAACGCCCATCTGTCTGCTCATGCCTCGGTGGTCTAACTCCCCCCCACCCCCTCTCCCCTCGTCTCTCTCTCTTCCCCCCCCCCCCGTCCTCTGTTCCAGGTGTACATGCACTTGCCCCAGACGGACAACAAGAAGAAGATCATCATCACGGAGGACGGGGAGTTCAAGGCCCTGCAGGAGTGGATCCTGGAGACGGACGGCGTGGGCCTCATGAGGGTCCTCAGCGAGAAGGACGTGGACCCCGTCAGGACCACCTCCAACGACATCGTGGAGATCTTCACGGTGCGCGCTCGCCCCCGCCTCCCCAGTCTCTCTCAGAGTTCAAATGTGGACACGTGATCGGCTTTCAGTACACACGATGACTTGCATTTCATAGATGAGCGTTCCGATTTAAATATAGGAGGATTGAAATGAAATGTGAGAATTGGAAGGGGAATATAGGAAAGGGGTTATTTTTTTTTTAAGACTTCCAAAGCTGAAACAAAAACGAGGTGCATTTCATATACCAATATGACATAGTCAAAAAGGGAGGACAAAGCGCAATGAAGTTTTATATGAATCTGTCTCGTTCCCGCCGTCCTCCCCAGGTGTTGGGCATTGAGGCGGTGCGCAAGGCGCTGGAGAGGGAGCTGTACCACGTCATCTCCTTCGACGGCTCCTACGTCAACTACCGCCACCTGGCTCTGCTGTGCGACACCATGACCAGCAGGGGTCACCTGATGGCCATCACCCGCCACGGCATCAACAGGCAGGACACGGGCCCGCTCATGAAGTGCTCCTTCGAGGAGACGGTGAGAGCCTGATGCGTTGTGGGTCTCCTCCCAGCTGGGATGATGATGAGGGGTTGGGGGGGGGGGGGGGAACGTGATTGTAACATTTAGCCGACATTTGTGCTGTTTTCACCTTCCACCTGCCATTTAGGTCGAGCGCCCCAGCCTAAGGGTTAGCCACATTCTCCACCAACCCCCTACAACAGCATCAAATCAAACTGTATTAGTACAACCCTTTTACAAGCTGTGTCACATGTGCCCATAGACCTACAACTAAACCAACCTACAATTTCAAAGAAGACAAGCTCATCACAAACTTTATCCGATGTCCCCCAATTTTCACCACAACATTGTTCCACTCTCCACCAACCCCCTCCTAACATCCACCTGTCCCGTCCCCCCCCCCTTCCCCCAGGTGGACGTGCTGATGGAGGCATCTTCCCACGGGGAGAGCGACCCCATGAAGGGCGTGTCTGAGAACATCATGCTGGGCCAGCTGGCCCCGGCGGGGACGGGCTGCTTCGACCTGCTGCTGGATGCTGAGAAGTGCAAGTACGGCATGGAGATCCCCACCAACATCCCCGGGATCAGCGTGGCTGGACGTGAGTACCATACCTCCATCTCCAGCATTGTCTGGTGCTATTACAACCACCACATCAACCGCGAATCTCTGAATCCTGTCTCTAGCCTCCTCCATGTATTTGATTTATTTATATATGTAATTATTAGTGCTGTCAGTTTAACGGGTTATTAACGGCGTTAACGCAAACCCATTTTAACGGCGTCAATTTATTATCGCACGATTAACGTTCTTTTTGGCCTAGCAAATTTTGTCGTTTTTTTTTCACATGCTGTTGCAGCAACTACTGACGTTAGAAAAACGACAACACCACACCGGATCTAGCTAGACCGCAAACAAAACAACAGGCAGGCCGCACACACTTTTTTGGGCTTGCGAGCCGGCTAAAGAGTAGTAGGCTAACGTTATGTTTTGAGTGGATTGCGATTTGCGAGACGCCGAAATGGATGCCAATAAGATTCTGAATGGAAATTTTACTTTAAAAAAGTTGCCAAATGGTTCCATTGACAAGACCAAAGTAATGTGTGTTTTTGTCGTTGTGAACTGAGCTATCATCGCAGCACGTCTAGTCTGAAATACCACTTGATGGCCAAGCACACAGCTGATGCGAATTCTCCGCCCCCTCGTCAAAGCCAGGCGATTGCAAAGTTGTTTAAAAAAAAAAAAAAAAAACATTTGCACCAAGCAATCCGATCCACTTCTCCAAATATCCAAAAATAATTGGACAAAAAGAAATCAAGGGACATAAAAATGTGCGATTAATCGCAAGTTAACTATGACATTAATGCGATTAAATATTGTAATCGTTTGACAGCACTAGTAATTATATAGACACACACACACACACACAGCTCTGGAGAAGAGACCACTACACCTGTTTCTTTCCTTTCCAAAAACGTTGAGAAGGAGAAAACAAAACAGAGCAATAGAAGGGTTCAATTCAGGCCACTAAGTTGAACCCTTCTGTTCCTCCCTTAACTTTCCTTATATAAATATTTGGAAAGGGAAAAAAAAGGTACAGTGGTCTCTGAATTTTTTTCCGGGGCTGTATATAATTATCTTAATAACTAGAGAGGGTATAATTTCTGGGGAAATTGTAGGGTGTGCTTGCTTGCGTCGGTTGCACAGGGGTCAGTTTTTGAATGACATTTTTAAAACTGATATTTCTGTATATTTTATATAAAAATGCATACTTATTATTTATAAAGATTACATAGATTTAAAAGCATTTTTTTTTTTGCTGCTCATTTACAACTGAAAATACGAGTGAAGTGTAGAATGAAATAGATCTTCTCATTTCCCCTGCAAAAGGCATCCTCATCGTTGAATCAAAACGAATAAATTTGGCAGACCGGTGTAAAAATTGACCTAATCTCTATGACGTAAACGTCCTTTTAAGTTTTTCCCTTCTCGTGATATTTTCATGCATTTAGCCTACTCATTGCATTCATTCACGAATAAAGAACCCCCTTTGAAGATTATTCTACAACGTTACCGGCAGTAGAAGATTGAATCGCGATTCAAACAGTACCATCTTCTAACTGAAAATATTCCCCCAAAAACGTAAATAAGCTTGACATTTATTTAGTGGAAAATCGCTTTCACAAAGCTCACTGGTAGCGGATCATTAAGTAACAACAGTAACAGAAGTGTGGAGAAGCTGCCCCGGTAAATTGTACTACTACTACGGTACAGTACTAGACTACTGCTGTGTTCGTCTTGGTAGCGATTGCGTTGGTTGAATTGGATTTAACGTTCCGTTTTACGGTTTAGGCTGGAATTAATTATTTTCATGAACAGATTGACAAAGTTTAGGCTGTGGCAATGAAGTTAAGGTTAGCAGTTAGATAGACTTTTGATTTAAGTAAGGGGAGTGCCGAACATGTTCTGTCGCCGGTTGACTTCCTAAACAGCTGTGTAGTTTACTGCAGCTGACTTGCAGTAAAGCTATAGTTAACCTAGCTATCCCCCAAGTTAACAGATGTGAAACGAATGTTCTGCTACAGGTAGTCACGCGTGTTTTCGTGACGTTAGTGACGTTAGTAACGTCAGTGACTGTGGCTAGCAAATTAGCCACCGTTAGCTTCACTTTTCACCACAAAAACGCAATTTCTACTTAAACCATGCAACGGAACGTAAATAAAAATACAACCAACGCAATCGCTACCAAGACGAACCTTTTGACACCGCCGTTGTGTATGTAGTCCAAATATTGACTGATCCTTAGGGGGGCGAAAATAAACAATAAATAATATATGTGAGAGAACAAAGGTTGTGCCCAAAGAACACCCAATTATTTTTATTATTATGTTATTGTTATTAGTATTAAAATATACATATATGTTATTATTATATATATGTTTTGTTGAATTTATTTTTCTCAACCATTAAAGTGTCTCTGTTTGCTTGTCTCCAGCCACTGGAATGTTCTTTGGCTCTGCGCCCAGCCCCATGAGTGGCATGTCCCCTGCCATGACCCCCTGGAACACGGGTGCCACCCCGGCCTACGGCGCCTGGTCCCCCAGCGTGGGTGAGTACACAGCGTGGCTGGAGATATCAGAGAGGGGGGGGGGGTGACCAGGTTTATTTCCCATGTCTCCTAGCCTGACTCATTGACTGACTCCTGTGACCTTTGCTCTTTGACCTCCAGGTAGCGGGATGACCCCCGGGGCGGCAGGCTTCTCTCCCAGCGCTGCGTCCGATGCCAGTGGATTCTCTCCTGGCTACTCTCCAGCCTGGTCCCCCACTCCTGGGTCTCCTGGCTCCCCAGGCCCAGCCAGCCCCTACATCCCCTCCCCAGGTCTGTGTCTGCACCTGGCTCTCAGCATCATCACAACAAAGCCTTTGTCTGACTGTATTTTCAATGTTGGATTGCAATTTCTGTATGAAAATGTTGTCATTTTGTTTGTTGTCATAGTTTTACATAATGTCATAGATGAGTACCGTGTCATATCACCGCAATTGACAGCTAAGAGGCTGTTTTATGATGTGGCTAGTTAATACAGACTGTTCCTTGATTGATTCCTCAAGTATAATTCTCTATGAAGGAGGATCTCCCATAAGAGTCCTTCTGATCATTCATTTAAATGTTTTGCTTTTCAGGAGCAATGTCTCCAAACTACTCCCCCACCTCCCCCGCCTACGAGCCCCGCTCCCCAGGGGGCTACACCCCTCAGAGCCCCGGCTACTCCCCCACCTCCCCCTCCTACTCCCCCACTTCCCCCTCCTACTCCCCCACCAGCCCAAACTACAGCCCCACCTCGCCCTCCTATTCCCCCACTTCTCCATCTTACTCCCCCACCTCCCCATCCTACTCCCCCACCTCCCCCTCCTACTCCCCAACATCCCCATCTTACTCCCCCACCTCCCCCTCGTACTCCCCCACCTCCCCCTCGTACTCCCCCACCTCTCCCAGCTACAGCCCCACCTCCCCCAGCTATAGCCCGACATCGCCCAGCTACAGTCCCACCTCTCCCTCTTACTCCCCCACCTCCCCCTCCTACTCCCCCACCTCCCCATCTTACTCTCCGACATCCCCCTCCTACTCCCCCACCTCCCCCTCGTACTCCCCCACCTCCCCCAGCTACAGTCCATCCTCCCCCAACTACACCCCGACATCCCCCAGCTACTCCCCCACCTCGCCCTCCTACTCCCCCACCTCGCCCTCCTACTCCCCCACCTCCCCCAACTACACCCCCACCTCCCCCAACTACTCGCCCACCTCCCCATCTTACTCCCCCACCTCTCCATCCTACTCTCCCTCCAGCCCTCGCTTCACCCCCCAGTCTCCCACCTACACCCCCAGCTCGCCTTCCTACAGCCCCAGCTCCCCCTCCTACTCCCCCACCTCCCCCAAGTACACACCCACCTCCCCCTCCTACAGCCCCAGCTCTCCAGAGTACACCCCCACCTCGCCCAAGTACTCCCCCACCTCGCCCAAGTACTCCCCCACCTCACCCAAATACTCTCCCACCTCCCCCACTTACTCCCCAACAACCCCCAAATACAGCCCCACCTCACCCACCTACTCGCCCACCTCGCCCACCTACACCCCTACCAGTCCCAAGTACTCTCCCACCTCCCCCACCTACTCTCCAACCTCGCCTAAGTACTCCCCCACCTCCCCCACCTACTCACCTACCAGCCCCAAAGGCTCCACCTACAGCCCCACGTCCCCTGGCTACAGCCCCACCTCGCCCACCTACAGCCTCACCAGTCCGGCCATCAGCCCCGATGACAGCGACGAGGAGAACAACTGAGAGAGCCTGGAGGAGAGGAGGCAGCTGAGGGGATCCCCGCTGCCCTAAACATGCATCCCACACCTGGGGTGAACTACCGAAGGATGAGCCCCTCTTCTCTACTGGAGGTGGTGCTTGGAAATTCGACGCAAAACTAAGGGGTTCCATTTGTGAAACGCTCTCTCTCCCCCCCCCCCCTCCCTTTTGGACTGCTGTACCCCTAGCCTCTTACTCATCTTAGGGGGAAGGGGGCTCCAGAGATCTTTACTACTATTGTATTTGATAGACTTGAACTGTTTAGCCAGGTGAAAAAAGGCTGCCTTTTCTGAAATAGACCTTTTTTTGTTTTCCAGTTTTAAATTTTCACACAGGGTGTTTGAAAACTAAGAGTGGAGTAGAAAGGAGATGGTGGGGGGGGTTGGAAAGTTGCAATGGAACACTGACAAGATGGCCTCCTACCGGTATATATTTCACTGCATTTAGCTCTCTTTCTCACTAACTCAACTTCAGTGTTGGATGTATAGAGTTGTATTGGAGAGCTCAAGCATTGCCAAAAGCCTTTTGAAAAGCTACCAGTGGATTGTATTTATCTCCTTAATTAAAGCATTTAAGCTTCCAAAAAAAAAACAGTCAGGAGTTAGTTGAGACGGTCTTTATTGCATATTTTACTAAAAACTTATCTTTAGTAGTTTTGTTTTTTTTCCCCAATTGTTTTTCTTAAATGTATAGTTGCTGACAGTTATGGTTGGTGGAGGAACATTGAGCTTTTGATATCAGATGGTTGGGCCAGAGATGAGAAACATTAATCAGAAGGATAGCTTGTCTTACAATTGAAGTTACTCTTGTGCAATTCCAAACTGCTTTGGATGCTTATAGAAAGGGTGGCCTGATTGAACTGAGCACAGCTGTGGATTCGAAAAGCCACTCGGATGTCGTCATTTGATGTGGAAACAGGAGCGAGAGAGGACAGTCTGCAGGGGGGGGAAGGGCGCATGAAATTCTTCTGTGGCTAAGCCCACATTTTTCTCTTTATTCACAAATGTCCTCTGCTTACAAAATACCCTTTAACCCCTTCCTACCTAAACCCCAAAGACAAGCCTGAAAGATGTCAAAAACACCCACCAGCATCCCTAACCTCCTTCAACATTTGGAGAACTTATACAAGACTGCAAAAATTATTTTTCTTTTTTTTTCTTCTGTTTTTTGGAGGGGGCAGGATTAGAATCCTTTCCACCTAAACACTAGGATGGTTGATTTCTATAAAAAAAAAAAAAAAACGAAATACTCATTTAATATCAGGATGTTGATTCTATTATTTGGATTCAAGGAGATGGGGGCGTAGGTGTACGAGGGATACTAGTTTAGCTTTGCTGCTTCTGTCATCGTTTGCATGAGCAGTACCTGTTAATACGTTTTAATCAAGTTTTAGGTTGGTACATCGACTTTGAATCCCTCCCATTGTTCAATAATATTTGTTCCGATTCTGATTATCTCGCTATTTGGACTTGCTATTCAATTTATTTAAAAGAAGAAAAAAGAAAAATGTATTCTGTGTGGATAAGAATAGAGGAAAACCTGTTATTTTGTTGTTTTTTCTTTTGCTCTTTTTTTTTTTTTTTTTTTTTGCTTCCGGTGACGACTTTGTGAAATCTCTTTGCTAAGGCTTATGTTCAGGTACTGTGGATAGAAGCGTTTAGAGAGGGAAAGGAGAACGTTTCCCACTCTTGCCTTGGAGTTCATACCCTTATTATTTCCTTATAGCCTTTCCACTCGACCATGTCAGGTCAACCAAACCAAATGTCTGCCCAAGTTCTTCAGCCATTGTTCTAAATGTTGCATGCAGTCGTTTGCGAGGCTTCATTCTGTAAATATGTTACTGCTGAAGTGGTTCCCCTGTGTAGGCAGAAAGGCAAAGTTCAGGTAGAAGTTACGCTCCTGAACACTGGGGGGCGATACAGGCCTCATCTGGGGTAGGTGATGGAGACTTTTGTTCAAAGAGGAAACTGATTCAATTGAAGGATTTTTAGGCAGACACCATCAAAACGTAACTTTTGACTTCTATTCATATAAACGTCCTACCCACTACATTAGTGCAATTTTGTGAATCCTTTTACATCTATTTTGAAAATGTATCAAGCATAGACTTAGTTTCATTTCTGGGAGCTTTTACATGCAGGTTTGGTAAAGGGAAGCTAGTGTTTGATTCTTTGGCTTGATTGACAATGGAGCACAGATACTTTCCCTTTTCTTGGTTCCACCCAAGCAATAGGACAGGAAATGCAACATCTTTTCCCAACTTTTTATTGGAATTGCGGGGTCTCCTCCCTCTCTCCCCTCTTCATCCACAAGTGTCCCTGATCGTTTCTGAAATCAGTGTTTGTCCTTTTTCTACCAGTGTATGTACCTGTGATTTGGGGAATCTCGGGGTGGGCTTGGGGAGGGAGTACCGAATAGGTCCTGGGAGTCCTCAGACAGTTGAAGTTCTGTCCCTGTGGAATTTCTTGAACTGCACTGTCTGGTTCATGGTCGGAAACATTTCGACTTTATTTCTGTTTCCTGTTTTAATTCCCATCGACCAAATGTTTCCCGTGGCTCTTGAATTGATTGGACTGCCTGCTGCATTGGGGGAAAACACGGGCTTAGCCAGTGTTGGATGTAAATGGGTAGTCACTACAATTTTCATCTAGCACATTCATATCCCATAGTTGTTGTCCAGTTAATTCCAGAAACCGGGACTCCCAGTTGTGTGCATGTGGATGAAAGTGTGTGTGAATGTTTTGACAGGTGAGCGCATGTGTCAGTGATGAGACAGGGTTTTCATGGGTTGGAGAGCAACCGGGACAGAATGTCTGGGGATAGAAGGTTTAAATTAAAATAAGAAATTGCCACTGTATAAAAATCAATTCAATATTTCATTCTCTGTATCTTTTTTGTTTTGTTTTTTTGACTTTGAAAAAAAAAAGAATAAAAAATTTTACTACACACTTGTCTTGTTTTTTTAATAAAATATGTTAACTTTATTCACTATGTAAGCAGAAGGGAAATTATCTTCCTCGTCCTTTAATTTAACTATAGACTTACACAAGTGATTAGATCAGAAATTTGCGTTCATGATTATTATCATGATTTCATTATTGTTGCTGTAGTGATTATCTTTGTCTAGCAACAGCCTAAGCATTGGTGGTTCATGGTTCATCCAGATGACTGCTACAATATTGCCTTAGAGACAGGCCCATGTTAAGTAAACAACTGTCAGTTGAAGGAGCAACACTGACCCATCTTGTCATATCAGGCACAGTCAAGACCGGAGTCCACTTCCTAGACCCTTAACATCATTTCCTACCACCTTTGTTCAGACAAGACAGGCTACAATACCAAAGATGAAAAGAAAGAATAGACACACTGTGTAGAAGGATCACTAGAATAATATATATGTTGTCCTTTGTGATCAATGCTAAGTTTGTGGTCTGGACGGTAGGTATCAAAACGGTACTGGGCTATTTGCAATATAGCGGACGGCCCCCTTTCCAGTAACCTGTCATTGTCAACTGAATCAAAAACGCTGATTCATCCTCTCAGTTCCTCTCTTTATTTCCCCTTTTCAATGTGGTCAAATCACAATATCGTTATGGAAACAGAGTTTTTGATTAAGGACTACTTTATAGGCATAACTATGCCTCTGTTCTAAATGGGGGGCTCAATATTTGTTACACACTGTTAAACACAACACTTTCCGGATCAATCCATGACTTTCGAGTACACTTTTTGTCTTTGATTTGGGAGTCGGTCTCTTCAAAAGGGAACCCCCGAAGGTTATAAAAGTCCAAACACTCAGAGACGCCGTATGTGAATCATAAATTCCTCTCTGGGCTTGAGTATACAGTTTCAATCATGAAGCGATGGCATGCTGTTTGGTCATGGGTGGGGCTCACTGTCAAGTACAGGGTTCCCATCCAGGTGTTTCTGGGATAGTCCACTGGTGACTAACTTGTGGGTGGAAGTGTGTGTGGGGTGGGGGGCATTTATGACAGTATTTAGTCATGTTGCTGTAACATTTCTCAAGGTAGATCCTGAGAGTAAGTTACAATTGAGCTATTGATTACTGTAAGAAGAATTCAGACCAAACCACACCCTCACATAGTGAACACCCCCCGCACACACACACTGAGTTTAGTTTACATTTGGTCTTTTCTTTACATTTCACACACACACTGCACTTTTGTTATTTTTTCAGCTTTTGTGGCTAAGCCAGGAGGCTGGGCTCCAACCTCATGAGACAGGAAGCAGGGAGGAGCACGCCTGTGTGTGTGTGTAGAGACGTGTTTCCTCTTGCATGACTGCATTTCCTCCCACTCTGTTTTCTGGTTCTGTACAGCAACCACCTCACCCAAATCGAATAAGGTAAGCTGGCTAAGAACTTTTAAACTGATTTCTTCTCAAGACTTTTTTTCTCTGTTACATTTTGAAAGGGGGATTTTCCCACCCAAGGCGCTCCTCTGTATCTCTCCTTCTTGCATTCTTTTCTGAAATGGACTGTGGAGGAGCAATAAAACTCAGCCACCACTAAACTCCCTTTACCCTCCCTCCCTCTCACTCATTCCCTCCTTCCACTCTTCTGCTAACCGGTAAATCCAAATCTGATCTGCACTCTTTCATTTTACCCTTCCCTGTTTCAGTTTCGTAGTGTACGTGCCTTTTGCTTTTTTTTAATTGTACTTTAGATATTTTCATGATTGTCCTCATTGGTCTTTCTGACCCTCTTTATCTCTCTCACACACACACACGTACACACAAACATGCGCGCACACACACACGCGCGCACACACACTGTCAATCAGCAAATTGCTCTCATATCTCTCCCTGCCTCCCTCCCTTCATCCCTTCCTCTCTGTGTCTGCCTGTAAATTGGCTGCTCTCATATTTCTCTCATCTGATTATGAACGCATGGGTGGCTGACTAGCTCGTTGACCTTGGCCCCCCTATCTATGACCCTGTGTCTCCATCTCTTGCTCTCCCTCCCTCCATCTCTGTCTGACCAGACGCCAAGACCCGCTCCACTGGCTGGGGCCAAAGGGTCAGGCACCACCTTATACCTCACTGTCTGTCACTGCATGTGTCCTGATTCTCCTGAGTGACTGCCTCTCCTATTCTCCATGTTTCCTTGACTCTTTTCCTTCCATGCCATGGTTGTCGTTCCCTAAAATCAATGTAAGCCACAAATGAGGAAGACAAAATGATGAAAGCAGATGGTGAGGTTAAGCCTCAATTTCAAACCCTTTAGGGAGGATAATCCTACTTTTTCTCCACCCCCATGGCGGGTAAGACATACAGGTGTGAAGGTGGCAGGGAAAGGGGAGGCAGAAGAAAACGATGGAGAGACAGTAGTAAACAGCCCAGCAACGCACAGTAATTATCAGCGTGGTGTTTAGCGTTTGTCAGGAACCCGACTCTTCCCCCACACGGCGTGCTGGCCATAGCCCGCAGGTATCATCACTCTATCTCCAGTTACCTACCCCATATAAGCTAACCAGGCCAGGTAAACGAACGCAAACACACTCCTCCTTCGCTGTCCAAGCCCCTCGGTCCTTTCTCATACAAAAACGTCCACACACATACCACACTCCAGCGGACAGGCAGAATGGAGCCGGAGTCAGACACCGTGCCGGCGCAAGTCGAGGGGATCATGCAGTTAAGTGGACCGGGGTTTTTTCTTTCTCTTTATTTACTCTTCAGGGTTGGTCCGGCTGTCCAAGCATTGTAACCCGAATACTCTAAGGCGCGCACGTGTGCTCCATTCGTGGTCCTCGTAGCCTCCTGATCTACCTAGCATTTTTGTGTTTGCGTTAAAGTATTTATTATCACTCTCTTTTTTCTGTTGCCTTTTTACTCTGACAGTAAGCCTACTTCTACTACTCAGGTGTCCTGAAATTAGTCTCTTGGTAATTAAAAGTATGACATCGACATGGATGTTTTCATCAGGAAAACGCAATTATTGTGGTCAGCATTTATTGTGAAGGAAACCGAGCGGGGCTTTTCTCACAAAATGATCAATGAGTGAACAATGTTAATGTACTCAGATAAATGTTAGTCTTCAGTTGTATTAGGTTAGTAAGTGTCTGTTGTTGTCAGTGTTGGTGGCCTAAATATTACTGCACAATGTCACCTGATGTACTGTTATGATTGTGTGGCACGCACACATGCACACACACTGACAGACACTGACAATGCACACCCATGCAAACACACCAATTATGTATTTATTTAAAGATTAGGCAATAGTTTAGCATTGAGGTCATAGTTTACAGTTTGTTTGCATTCACTTCAACTTGCTCTTTCTTTCTTTCATACTTAACTTTTTCTCTTACTTAAGATGTATGTGAGGTCTTTGTGGTCAAGTGGAAGAAGGAAGGAAGTCAGAGTTGCGGATTTCATAGATGCTGATCAACAGACACATTCTTAGAATGTGACGAGAACGGAGATGAACAGACAACAGAATTCAAAGCTAAGCATTTTTGTTCTGCTGAAGACAACTTAGTCATTTTGTAATTTTACTCAAATAGTTTTTAAGGACCTACTGTATAGTAATGCCAACCCAATCAGACTACATCAGTAACAGACTAAAAGTGGTTCCTGTCTGCAAACTTAAACATAAAGGCCCAGTTTCCCAAACATGGATTAAGCCTATAGAATAAAAACGTTTTCTGTCTGTGAAACTGGGCCGAACTACTGAAACACAAGACTTAAATTGTCACCCTGTCATAGGTGAGGACACAGACAGTATGTTGTGAGCAAAAAGTGTTACCCCAACTGTATATAAACAATATTAAGTGCTAAAGAGCATTTTATTTTTACTCCTCTAGAAACATGACCACTATAAATAGCATATAATGTTGATCTCTTTGTGGTATGTGGCCCATAAACATTAGTTAATATTTTTGTTATATCAATGATAATTTAGGGCATGCAACAACTACTCAAGGTTATAGGGCTGAGTGCGCTATATATTTATAATTCTAGTTCGCTGGAGAGAGAGCATACAAGAGATAAGTGGAGCAAGAGAGAGAAAGGGAGAGAGAGAGAGAGCAAGTCAAATAAAGGTTACGAAACTGTAAAGGGAGGAGGTACTTTGTCCATTGTAAAAATGTGAGACGTGATCCAGCTAGTCCAGAGGCACACCTTCTTCTACAATGGCACTGGTGTTGCGTTGGTACTGCGTGCTTCCTTATCGTGTTGCGTAACAGGGATGTCATCAACCAAGTGTTGTCTGGGAAATCTTTTTCTCAAGTGTTCTGCCCATCCTCTCGTCGTCTTCTCCTTAAACATCTACCTACATGGACGTTTGTATATGTATGCGTGTGCATGTTTGTAGTTATATAGTTCCAACTTTCTGCCAATTCCTCCGAATAGGTGCTACAAGAATATAAACAGCGTATAGGACTACCGCTGTAGTTATCGTACAGACGTACATTATAAGATAGTTATCCGATGGTAACCGCACCTCTTCGGTCATTCCTCTTTGACATTCCCTCCATCTACAGTGCAAGACACAGCCATGCTTCGAAAGACACGTAAACATAATGTCAACACACACAGATACTACACACCTACACTCCCCTTGCAATCCCACCATGTCCAATGTATCTCACGCTCTTCAAGTCAAGATCCCCAACTTTTCCTCTCTCCCCTCCCATCCATCCATCTTTCCATTCTCTCCTGACCCACCTCCCCCTTGTCCCCCCCCCCTCCCCCCCCTCTCCCTGCAGAATGCTCCACTTCCAGGCAGTGCCGGGTCAGTTCGGGCCTGACACCAGGGAGCCAGGCCTGAAGGTGTGGAGGGTGGAGAAGATGAAGGCGGTGCCGCTGGAGCCCTCAGAGGTGGGGGCCTTCTTCAACGGGGACTCCTACCTGGTCCTGGAGAACCGGGGAGAACAGGGGGCAGACCTGCACATGTGGATAGGTGAGATTCTGGAGAAGCAGGGGGGTGTCAGTGCACTCATTGTTTTGAAGTGATGCTAGAGCTTAGACTGAACACTACACATTCTTGGCAATGGTTGATAATTAATGAATATTTCTCATGCAGTTGAAAAGTTGGCCTTCAAAGAATCAGTTTAGGTTGTTAGTCATCAAACCCGTGAAAGTAGATCACATGGAATGCAACACCGTATTAGTTAAACAGTAACTCTCTCTCTTAAAATATATTCTGTTGTCATTTGCAATGGCTTTGTGATTCTATAGCAATATCAGACAATGATAGTAAAAAAAGACGATATAAGTTAGGGTCTTTCATAAGTTGTATGAAGACGTGAAGGTCCTTCCTTGCAATAACTGAGCTTGGGTCAAATACAGCAATGTCAAGAAATTGTGGAGTAATCTTGAGTAGGTGTTGTCAAGCCCTCGTCAAGCAGCTCGTCAACCTGTGAACACACCACATCTAATTACTGTAACTAATAACCCTCTGGCTAATGGCCCCGACACAAAGCCAGGTGGACAACCCAACGAATAATCATGTGAGGAGAGAGGGCCCAATGAGATGGACGGGAGGATGACAACAGAAAGAATTAGAGAGAGAGAGAGGAGCGGGGTGTGGCCAAAAGAGGGAAGGGATCCCGAGGGAAAAAGGGAAGGGCGGGTTTTGTGTAGAGGCCATGAAATATGCAGGAGCGCTGTTACAGTACTCAAATGTGGCCGTTGTTTCCCAGCGTGTATCCGGTGCTTAGGTAACACTAAGCTGATTGTCACAGCATGAAGAGGGCCCCTCATCTATCTGGCCCTGGCCCTCGTTCCCCCCGCCCCCCCCCCCCTCCCTCCACTGACTTTCACCGAACACACACAAACACACCCGCAAACATGTCTAGAAACACGTGTGCGCACACGCAAGCACAGCGACCCAGCACACGACCCCTGACCCCAGCGATGTCGTGTGTGTGTCCGCCGCTTGTTCCCTCTGGCTGTGTGTGTATCCGTTTCCTTGTCTGTTCACCTTGTGCGTGATACCCCGCCCCCCACCCCCTCCCCGGGCCTTGCTCTGCTGCTCAACTCATCCCTCTGTCCTCTCTTTCACCTCCAACTCTTAACGCTCCCCTCCTAACCCAGGCCAGCTTTTTCCCTTCGCTATCTCTTTCTCTTACTTTCTCTTGCTTTCTCCTTCTTACCCATTTGACCCTGCGACTATTTCTGGATCTAGGTGTTAACTTAAGTGTATTGTTGAGACAAAAACTAATAAAAAAAATTCATACAGAATTCACCAAAAATGTGTTGAGTTATGGTTTGTGAAAAAAAATATTCAAATTACCATCACAAACCAAATTATATTGTCCTTGACCCTTGTGTTATCTTTGGGTCATTCTGACCCCGAAGGCAGCCCAAGGGTTAACATAGTGAAATACATGCTCTTTATCCCCTGACCCATCTCCTCTCTCTGTCCACTGTGGCAGGTGAGAAATCGTCTCGTGACGAGCAGGTGGCATGCGCTATGCTAGCTACCCAGTTGGACAACTTCCTGGGTGGCGACCCCATCCAGCATCGGCAGGTCCAGGGCTATGAGTCCCCTGAGTTCATGATCCTCTTCCCTCGGGGAGTCAGCTACAAGGTAGGCAGAAGGAGGCGGGATCTGACCCAAACACACCACTCTGTGCTAGAGTCTCATTGGCTGATCATGAAAGAGATTTCTCAAATAAATATTGCTTGTTTTTCACCCAAACCAAATACAATACACTCAAAACTGTATTTTAGACTACATCCTCGAGATCTTTTAAGGCAATTGCATAGTGAGCAATACATTGGCAAATGATGGGGAATAAGACACATTTCTAGGAAAATCTACAAATATCTGCTAAAACAAATCCTAAACTAATCCAAATCCTTTTTTTACACGTATATGCTGTTCTTTTAGGCTCTACATATTTTTATGAAACAATTTGTAAATCAACATGTTGCTGTCTCCTCAAATGTCTGAGAAAAGGAGAAACAGAAAACTCATTGTTAGTCTATGACACATGCAGCTAAATTATGCGCTTATATAACTATGGACATTTTTTGTTATTTTCCGGAAAGATTATTCCAGCACTTCCACTAGCTGAGTAAACAATGTTAACAAACATAGACAAACTTGATCTTTCAAGAACTGTTAAGTATGTATGTATGAGCAGGTGTATAAAAAAAAAAGCACATTTCGATTTTTTTTCTTTAACTACCATCTTACCTCAATCTTATTATAAAATGTTTAAGTTTATAGTTTCACATATTTTCTTTCTTCATCACACACACTCACAAAGGAGGGTGGCGTGGAGTCGGGTTTCAGACGACCCCAGTCAGGTTCGGACCCCGTCCACAGGCTTTACCAGATCAAGGGGAAGCGGAATATCCGTGCCAAGGAGGTGGCGCTGAGCTGGGAGAGCTTCAACAAGGGGGACTGCTTCATCCTGGACCTGGGACAGGTGAGCGAGACAGGGTCCACCACTGCTGATGATAGACACAAACCATGAACCACTCGAATCTCTGTTAACAGGCAACAACTGTTTATCGTTTGGGGTGGGATAAGATTTGGGAAATGAATAATTGAACATTCGTCTTTTGGGTAACTAATCTAAAGGGCTATATAAGATGTATCAAATGTGACAGAGCTGGCGTGGTTAAAATAGCAAGAGAAACAGCTGAAGGGGGTTGGTCGGTTGTTTGTCGGCCTGTGTTATTTGTGTGGTAGACCATCATATCATGGAGCGGCTCTCAGGCCAACATCTTCGAGAAGCAAAAGGTGCGCGAGATCGCCAGCCTGATCCGAGACACGGAGAGGCACGGGAAAGCCCGCATCACCGACATCAACGAGGGAGAGGAGACGCCTGAGATGCTCAAGGTAAGACGAGGGGTCACGGGGTCGTTACTGAGGTAAGTAAAGATCTGTGAATGTTTGCTGGTGTTAACTGATTTTACCATTGAAGGTTTTTTTTTATCGTATGTTAGTAATGGGTTGGTAGTTGGTTGTTACGTTTTTTATACTCTAAAAGTTTTTGCAAATCGAAATGTTTTTAGAGTACGAAAACATAAACCACATCCCCATAAGTCACGTCCATGTGATTGACAGGTGCTGGGACCAATGCTGGAGCTGGCTGAGAGCACTCCAGAGGAGGACAGCAAAGCTGACGCCTCAAACTCTGCCTCCCTCTTCAAGGTTTCTGAAAGAGTTTTTTAATAACCTAAAACTAGCACATAGCAGAATAGTCACTTATATTCCATAACCTAGTAAGTAATAAAGGTCAAAAGGTTAATTCAACAAACAATCTGACCCAGCACCTGTAATTAACCGTGTTCCTCACAGGTGTCCGATGCAACGGGTTCTATGACGATGACCAAAGTGTCAGAGAAGAGCCCATTTGCCAAGGATCTGTTGGCGCGAGACGACTGCTTCATCTTGGACAATGGAGCCAATGGAAAGATCTTCGTCTGGAAAGGTGAGAAAAAAAACTCTTGACCCTTGAACGAAGAACCCCTGCCACACGTAACGTACACCCGCAAGGGGCAAAGGAATGAAATGTTAATGGCAATCCCGTGAAAAGGATGGTGGGTGCAACCTGGGATGAGATGTTGTTCAATTGGTGATTGACAGGTACTGGTGCCAATGCGGAGGAGAAGAGGGAGGCCCTTAAGATGGCGGATGACTTCATCAAACAGATGAATTACCCCAGGATGAAAACACAGGTTAGTCATGCTTTGGGAAGGAAGCTGTTTGAGAGAGTGACCTGGCCAGTGGTGAATAGACTGACATTGCAAGACTGTAAAAGGTGTTGCTACTGTATGTGAGCACTGGGTCCTGACAACCTTGCTACAGCATAACTCTGTGACCAATTTTAGGATGTAATAAGTTCAGTTTTGGATGCTTTTTGCTCACACATTGTTTTTTTACTGTTGTGTAATTATGCAGATGTTCATGGTTATCATTGATATTACAATAACTTTTACTGTAACTATCACATATTTGGCCAATCGCATTCTAGGTTGATCTTAACAGAGCATCAAGAGAATTCATTGCTCTCCTATAATCCTTGTCTCATCAGCTAATTAAATCATAACTTTAATAATGTCCTTTATGACTGAGACGTTTGTATTTTTCAACCGTCTAGGTCATGAACCTTAGATGTTATATGCTTTATATATGTAAAAGAGGTGGTGTGTCACAATCCTGTTGTTTAATCCCTGTGCCTTGTTGGCTAGGTGGAGATTCTGCCTCAAGGGAGAGAGACCGTCATCTTCAAGCAGTTCTTCAAGAACTGGAATTAAACATTGGTTATGAAACTCTCAAGTTAATGTTGCACTCAAAAAAGCGATGGAATATTCTAGTATTTCCTATCTAACGGTTCTCATGGAGGAGCTACAGCAGTAACATATCTTTTTTTATATGTGTTTACTTGTATGTACTGTATATATTTTTAAGGTACTGTGCTCTGTACTCCTTATAAATTCAAAGCTGTTTGTGATAAGAAATAGGTCAAATTAGTTCATGTTAGGACCACAAATAAGGTTCAAGGTTATCAAAGCCAACACAACATTCCCCAAATTATGTGGTTCTTCTTTTCTTTTTTTACATTTGTTGAAGAACACCAGGGAATTGCTCCACAATCTAACATACATACTAAGAAATAAAAAAATTGAACCTGAATAGATTTGCTTGAATTTGTATTTTATTTTTGTTGTGTTTCAACGACAGTCACATTGAGTTGTGACTACATAATGGAACCTACATAAATAACCTCCACAACAATATTGGCTGAATAAGTGGACACCACACAGAAAATATTGAATGGTGGCAATTGAAAAAGGTTATTACTGAATTTGTTAACCTTTAACTCTATTCTTCATGAAATTGTTCCAAGCTGTGTGAAGATATCAGGGGAGTCCTAACCCACTAACCCAGTTTGGTCAATGCAGTGAAAACTGCATGTAAAATGACCCGTTGTAGATACTTTAAACCAACGTAAGCACATCTTTGGATTTGTTGGATTTGAATAGCACATGTCCAACAACAGCCGCACCTGACTGGGGCAAGGACCTTACAGAGATGTACATGGTATCTATTGTACGTGAACCCTTGTGGAGGTCAACCATGTTGATACTGTTGTGAACAGTAAAGAGGGTTCAGACACTGTACGGTGTCATTCATTTATGGCCTGCTTTCACCTTCACCCTAGGCTCTGAAGCTGTGGATGTGGGTGGGGATGGAGGGTGGGGGGTTAACATTAGATAACTGACACCTGCACAGGAAGATCCCCCTCCCAACCCCCCTCTCCACACATCACACACACAGAAACACACACATCTTTTGTAGCCACCGCTAGTTAAGGCTAATACTCATTTCTAGTAAATAATGTGTACGTGCGTTACATTAACATCTGCAAGATATCCCATCCCTTAACTGTCTTCATGCAAAAAGGGTAATCAGTCATCGGTTGAAAGGGGTTGGATGCCAACCAAACACTTTTATGACTCTTTGTCATAAAACTGTCTAATGCCAGTTTGCCCTTTATATCAGAATCAGAATGGGATTTATTCGCCATGAAAGTTTGCACAGACAAGGAATTTGCTTTGGCAGGAAGGTGCATACAATAAACATATAGGGACCTAAAATTTAAATATGTGGACTATCCATACTAAGGGTACATAAACTAGCAGTACTAAGTGGAATTAGAATTAAATAAAATATACAATAAAATAAAATATAAGTTGCCGTAATATAAAATACGAAAATACAAATATTACAAAAAATACAAATGTACAAGATACAATTTTGTAATGCAGTGCAAAAAGCAGTGCGTTTTAAGCAGGAAGTATAAAGGGCAAACTGGCATTAGGTAACCTATTGCTTGTTCTGTATCATGGTTATATAGATGGGCCCAATTGATGATCTGCAGCTATGAATGTATACTAAACGCCTTTTTGGTTTGCCATTAGTCTCCACTCAGTGTAATTAGGTGAAAGGTTCAATGGATCACAATTGTTGATTCACCAGTATAGTAGCTTATGTGTCAGCACGTATGAGTGGGTCTTTGCCGATGCCATAGTTTATACCTTTAGGCCGTTATCTCCTTCAAATTGATCGACACCCACCTTATAACCAATGAGAAATGGTCCACCTGCGTCACCAAGGTGTCTGACACGCAAAGAAGACCTGTTATCTTCAGCGATCATAAACAAGCATGGATCTCTGAGTTTCCTGTAAACCAGGTGTGATAGGTGGGAAGGTTCATGCTACACTTGATACCCCTTCAAGATCGTTCCCTGCTTTCTCCCCATTGGACCCTGCTGAGGACCATAAAAAAGTCCCAAGGTCAGAATATCTTGATGAGGAACAAAAACACTGAGCACACAGAGCCTGCCGCCCAGTCTGTCCCTCCTTCGAGACCGAGCGCTGGCCCTCCCTTCAAGTACAGGGTATGGTATCACGTACACAATTTTAGAATCCTAATAAAATGGATTAATCAAATGTATTTATGGTCATGTCATTTACCTGTTTTTTATGCTTTGTTTTTTTCTCATCTAAAATATTTTTATTGCATTTAGTTGTTTTTGACTAAACCTGATTTTATAATTGCAAGATGTTGCACTTAGAAATGAACTTTCAGTTCATTCCAAAACATTTTTTTACAACTGTACAAATGTTTGTATTCAAATTCATTTAAAAATGCATACATTATTACATGACATGGCTAGACATCCTTTGGAAAATTTTCAAGGTGCATGTTGTTTTCACGTAGGACTTGAGATGACTCACTTTGAGATGAAGAGTATTCTGAAAGGCAAGACGACGAGTAAGTATCTCTTTCTTTGCCCTTCATTGAGGTTATTTAGATGAAAATTTTGAGGTTATTTAGATGAAGATATTGGACTGCATTTATCCAAAATATTTTATCTAGAACAAACCCTGTGGTTACAGAGATGCATGTGCCATATCACTGATACTAAGATGTGTGTGAAACCTTCATCTTACCAGCTAGACATTTCTGGCTATGAAATAATAGATTTCATATGATTTGATTTTAGATTACCATCAAAACTTGATGAGGAAATGTTGCCAAATAAATTAGCGTACATACAAAATCTCAGTGTTAAAGAAGTTTTAATCGTAAGTTACCTGTAAGACTGTACAGTCGTGGCCATAAGTTTTGGCAATGACAAATGTTGTGTTTTGCAAAGTTTGCTGGTTCAGTATTTGAGGAAAATGTTTTCACATGTTTCTCTAGAATACTGGAATCACAATAAGGCACATTTCATATTTTGTAAAGCTTTTTGTGGGCGAATATTTTCAATATATGCAAATAGTCCCCTCTTTTACAGCAGTCAATCTGCTCTTAAAATCCAGTCAGAATGATACAGTGATTTCACCTGGATAGAACTAGTTCACACTTTCCCCTGTTCTGATTATATCACTTACTGAAATTATGTTAGCAGTCATTTTATGCCAAGGCCCAGCAAGCTTTGCGATCACAAAATGTATGTCGCTCCCAATACTTTTACAAGGCTGTACCATATGCCTTTCAAAAAATCGGAGTGTCTTTCATTAATAACTTCAAACCACGATTATTCACACATTACTGCATAGAAAGAAACTGATTATTTTACGAATCCTTCCTGTTTGTAAATGAAACCCAACGTTCCCTCCACTCCCTTCTCCTCCCCAGAGCTGACCTCTCGGCTGAGGCTGGAGGAGTCCACCCAGAGTCACTCCATTGGGGCGGTACGTTGGAACCTCCCTGAGGAGAACCTGCAGGCCCACTCCTCGGCCCCTAGCAGCCACTTCAAGAGCAGCGCCCCTTCCACACGCTCGCAGGTACCCACCGTGTAAAGTATACTGCAGAATACACACACACTCATTGGCCTGTACACACACATAAACCAGCACACAGGTATAAGCTTGATCTGACAAACAGTCAGCTTGTTACCTGTGTCAAACTTTAAAATTGATCATATTCTATTATATACATGGTTCCTTTGTCCAAAATAATTGTTTATGTACATCGTATGTGCCACACTGTGGCTTTTTAGGTCTGTTTGTCCATCCATACAGATGTATGTGAATGTGTCTCTCTTCTTCAGCAACACCCTCGTCAGAATGGTTTGAAGGACCTGAGGAGCTTGCAGGAGTGTGTCAACTTCATCAACCACTGGAAAGAGCAGGTGGCCCAGGTCTGCAAGGTAGGCCTAAGAGAGAAAACTAGAACAAAAGGGGCTTAGGGGAATTTCTGTCAATACAGTTGACAGAAATGCCAATGGATAAAAAAAGAGATTGATATAAATATTTAAAGAGAAAGGAGTAAGTTAGACAAACAAAAAGAGAGCAGATAATATTAAAGAGCAAAGTTGGGGAAGTAGAAAAAAGGGGTTGAATAAGGAACAAGAAAGTAGCAATGAAGTAAAGAGAATCAGTGAATACAAATGGTTGTGTGCAAAAGTGTTATAAAACGATTTAATTATGTGCCAAGTTCAATAACTGCTCAAGGTCAAAGTTCACACAAGTTCTGATGTCTAGTTTGTTTATGTAAATACCTCTAGAATTCCGAGGATAGAGGATAAAGGAGTTTGCCTCATTTTCATGTACTAGATTTTACTGGCAGACAAATGTCTCTTTAAAATAAGAAAGGATGACTGACAAGCAGGTTATTGCCTCTCATGGTATAACAATGTACTTTTTAACTGGTCCATGAAAAGAATTGTTGTTTTAGTTAATCTTTCATCTTCATTAAGAGTTTGTAAGACAAGATAAGGTTCAAAACTAGTTCTGGTCAATTCTGGTGCCGAAGATAACCCTTCACCCAATTTCCCACTATGGAGAAACAATTTATGGCTGCTCGCGTATCGGATAAGCGTTGCTATTGGATACGATTACACAGCTAAGCGTCCCCAGGTGAATAACACAGGCAAATGTAACTGATAGGATAGTTCTTATTGCTGTCTAGTAATGGGTTACAGAGGCTACAGAGATGTGCTTGTACAAGTGAGGGTGTAATTGTGTAAACTGAAGACATCCACCTCAGTTCCATCATCAGATATTCTGGCGTTAATTACCTTGGTTAATAACACACACCTGGAGCTTAAGGCTTTGAAAACAAGCAATATTTCAATAGGGTTACATTACTGTACTGTATATAATTGCCTTCCAAATCTGGAGGTAAATAACCTGCACGAAAAAAAGACCTGTATCACTGTATTGATCGTGTCTTGTTTCAGGGGGAAAGTGATCCAGAGGAGGGCAGTAGTCGAGTGGTGCCCCCCGCTGACCACCGTACCGAGCGCAGTCTGGAGGAGAGCAGGAAACTTATCCTCCTGTGGGCCAGTGAGCTCAATAACGTCGACAAGGTGAGCAAAGTCCCATGGGATCCATGTGCCTATCGCTGTAAAAGAGAATAATAAAAAAGATTTACAAGCAAATCATGCTTCCTTATACTCTACAGGAACTTGATCAAACATCTGCATAGCAGTTAACAGTTTTAACAACTTCTACGCCTAATCCCCTGTGCGTCCTCAGCTGTCGAAGGAGTGCTGTGAGGAGGATAAGGAAACAGGGCGTGTCAAGGGGGAACAGGACCTCAACGAGGAGCTCCAGAGAATCATGGAGTGGGCCAAGGAGCTGCAGAGCGCCTCAGAGGTGAGAGGTCAGGGCTGAGAATCAAGATCCGACGGTCAGACTGACAAATACTCACAAGTATAGAATTGGGACTTCTGTAGAGATTAATCTATCAGGAAGATAGGAAGGCTCATTAGATCTCCTGCTTGCTCCCAGGGGTTTTATGGAAATAGATTTGCTGTCCAATAACTCATTCAGCGCCAAGCCATGAGCTGCTAATCATCCGGGCTAAAGGTTATAGAAATACGTTTGTTTCTGGGTGTTTTGTTTTGACTTACCTCTCTTTGCCTTTGTCTGTGTGTGTGTTTGGCTGTGTGTGTGTATGTGTGTGTCTGTTTGTGTGTGTGGTGTGGTGTGTGTATCTGTCTGTGTGGTGTGTGTACGTCTGTGTGTGTGTGTGTGTGTGTGTGTGTGTGTGTGTGTGTGTGTGTGTGTGTGTGTGTGTGTAGAGCTGCGGGGTGCAGAGCGAGGAGCTAGGTCAGGTCCTGCGTCTCCTGGGACTGAGGAAGAAGAGGCTGGTCAACCTGCTGCCTCTGCTTGAGTTCATCACATGGTCACTGCTGAAGGAGGACAGCAAGGTGAGCCCCCCCCCCAACAACACTAACCAGGCTGGTGGGAGCAAATAAAGCTGAGCTGACTTAAAAATATGTAAACCTCTATACACCACCATCTTTGAAACCGCTTTTTGTAAGCCAAAATTAGCATCTTCGTGCTAGCTGCAATTCTGCACCTCCTGTAACCTCCATTTGATTATCTTTGTTGTGAATTCTATACTATAACAAACTATCACTGTATGGGAAAATACAGTACAGAGAATCCAAGCAAATATCACACAAAGATCTTCACGCATCTATGCTTGCCGCATTTCAGCCACAGTGAATGATTGACAGTTGTCTATTTTGCTCTATCTATTGAGATTCTTGACGTGTGGTGGAACAATAAAACATCTTGATAAGAACACTGACCACAGCAGAATATAGATACGTTGTGTAATTTATGTCATAAAGTTATGGGTATCAGCATTGCAGGGCCAAAGCATGTGTTATCTGCATGGCGGTGCAATAGGTACAATCTTTATTTCAATTCTTTCAGCAAAAAATAATAAAAGTTTTTCCCCCTATAAACATGTTGTGTAAGCTCGGAGAGGAATACCTTCCTCACTGTTTTTTTTGTGTCACTCAAACCCGAGCGCAGGAGTTCAGACAAAAATTGTGGTTGCAGTTGGTCATATTTAAATATATTTTATGTTACCTACTGCAGCTTTAAGTTAACTACAAGAAGGATGAGCATTACTGAAATAATTTGTTGACTATGTCAATTTGATTACAAACAATAACAATTGTTCCAAAACTATTAGGCCCCAATCTAACAAAGTAATACTGTATTTCTCTTGTTATGTTCTTTAGGATATGATTCCACAGCTATGGTTATCAGCTAAGCAACATACCTGGAAAGCTGGAGCACCAAGATACATACCTAAGTCAGGTGAGGAATCTTTGACAAAGAAGAGACTGGAATAGTCCACTCACAAACCATTTCGACTTTATGAAGTATTTCAGTTCAACCTGCACAGTGACGTGTTTTAAAACACTTAAATGGAAGCTGAATCTAAAGGATTCTGTTTTCTTCTGTAGTGTGGAGTTGGATCAGCAGTGCCTCAGGTAAGAGGACCTCCGGTATGAACATACAGCTGGGAAAACATTGCATTTACAAAACACACAAAGCACCAGACAACTAAAGCATAAAAAATAAGACCAGATTGGAAAGATTTCTCAACTGTCTATCTCTTTCACATTGCAGCTGACGTCACCCTTGACCCCTTGACCAACCACCCATGGCTGCAGCTCTCAGATGACCACCTAAAGGTCCAGGAGGGTCGGACCGAGTCAGCCCTGCCCTACAGCCCCCAGCGCTTCGACAGCTGGCCTGGCGTGCTGGGCTGGGAGGGATACTGCAGCGGGCGCCACTACTGGGAAGTCGACATTGCCAACAATGGCTACTGGCGCATCGGTCTGACCACCGGCGACTCCAAACGCCACGGCCGCTTTCCCATGAACCCCCGGTCCGGGTACTGGTCGCTGTGGCGAAGCACGCGGCAGTTTTATGCCTGCACCAACCCTGAGACGCTGCTGCCAATCAGTCTAGTGCCACGCCGGATGGGCATCTATCTAGATTATGGGGAAGGGCAAATCTCCTTTTTCAACGCAGAGAATAAGTCGCACATCTACACATTCACGGGCACCTTCAGAGAGAAGCTGTACCCGCTGTTTGCGCCGCTGGACGGACGCACGCTCATCACCATTGTCTCACCACACGAAATCTCAAAGTTTTAAAATCACCAAAAAATACTTTGTCCCATGCTCATTTCCATGCCGGTCTCTGATGGACCCTCTACCTTCAGGAGAAGAGCAAATTAGGTAGAATCAAATAAAGAGGGGTTCAAGTTAGATTTTTGTCATTAAAAACAACAGTGCATTGGCATTATTTGTGTCCTTCTATGCCTAAGCTCTAAATGCAATCTGACACTTTTTCAAATTAAAACAACCAAGCAAAGAATGAAAAAGAATCTTTATGTATTACTGTATATATTATCTATTATACGATGTATCTATACATATCTATTTATATGTAAATCTGTTTATCTATGCACCTTACTTTGCACTTTCCCAATATGTATATGAACATGTGTTGATATTTGAAAATACACTTTGTATGGACCACATTTCTTCCCCCATTAAATATTGTTACAGTACAAGAATTTCAGAGTTCAAATCACACATTTGTGAGGATGGAATCAGCACATCAAAACCTTAAAAATTGATTTCTTGAAAAAACTTGTTTCAAAACCCTCTCCTTTCGTGCATTAAAATTTACTAAAAGAAAAAAAGAGACTAAAATCTCTGTGTATATATTTCCGCATAGTTTAGCATGTCACAAACCTTTATTTCTAATATCACTAATATCACCTAAAATGTAATGAGATGCACTTGCTTGAAACAAAGTTCATAACCGCAAAGACTGCGGCTTGTTTATATTGGGAAACCACAAAGACTGTGGTTCGAGATACCATAAAGACTGCGGCTTGTGTGTTTTGGATTCCCGCAAAGACTGCGGCTTGTATTTTGTTGAGTTACATCTTTATTGGGAAACCACTAAGACTGTGGCTCGAGATACCGCAAAGACTGTGGCTCGAGATACCGCGAAGACTGAGGCTAATTTGTTTTGGATTCCCGCAAAGACTGCGGCCTGTGTTCTTATTGAGTTACATTTTTATTTATATTGGGAAACCACAAAGACTGTGGCTCAAGATACTGCAAAGACTGCGGTCTGTGTTCAGAAGGGTTTTATTACTTTTATTACTTGTAGTATTGTTTTTGTTGATTTTATGTAAAGCACCTTGAGCTGCAATTCTTGAATGAAATGTGCTATATAAATAAAGTCTTATTATTATTATTATTATTATTATTATTATTATAAGATAGAGATTAACTTATTATGTAAGTACTTTAGTTGCTACAAATACAGCTGTTAAAAAGTCTTTGCTTGTAAATGTTTGGGAACACCCATAGAAATGAGTGAATGATCAAACTTCCCTCCCCAGTCATATGCTGAGATAACACATTAACACCAGCCCACAGTTTGTGGATACAACCAAATCGACCTCTGATTAACACTTCATTCAAACTGAAGTAGATGGAAGTGTACAGTGTATGAAAATCAATGTTCTGTATGCCAACCCATTAAAAAAAAAATCCTTGTATATAAGCATATTTTTTTGTAAAGGAACATTTACAGGTGCTACTTCTAGTTTTACCCAATTTTTACATGGATGGGTTTTATCCATTCCACCATTACAAATTATTACAGGTTAACTTGACAAAATGTCAAGTTCCCTCCACCCAGCAGTAATGCATTAAAGTTGTTTTTTAATTTCATAAATACATTTCATAACTGACTGTCCATATTGTTGGCTCAACATACTATACTTTCATGTAAATCCTACTTCCTTCCCATGTTGTTTCATATTGATATTTATGACCAAAACGAGAAAGTCAAATACATTTACATTTAGTCATTTAGCAGATGCTCTTATCAAGAGCGACTTACAGTAAGTACAGGGACATTCCCCCGAGGCCAGTAGGGTGAAGTGCCTTGCCCAAGGACACAAAGTCATTTTGCACGGCCAGGGAATAGAACCGGCAACCTTCTGTTTAATAGCCCAATTCCCTAACCGCTCAGCCATCTGACCCTCCCCCCCCCCAAATAACAGATAAGTGTTTTTATTTATTTTTATTGATAAATGACTAGCCTAAATATGGGGTACATAAACAAATATTTCCACTTCTAGACAAAGTTCACATTCAGTCAGTCCCATTTTTGAAGAAAATCTGAATCTTGAAAATGACGATGAAATTACATGATAAAGATATACAAATATTTTTCATAAAAACAGACTGTGACAAACCTGCACAGTATAC
Source organism: Osmerus mordax (assembly GCF_038355195.1). Classification (NCBI taxonomy): domain Eukaryota; kingdom Metazoa; phylum Chordata; class Actinopteri; order Osmeriformes; family Osmeridae; genus Osmerus; species Osmerus mordax. Next base: position 8,084,782 of record NC_090072.1, on the reverse strand, counting down.
AGTACAGTGTTTACTCTAAAAGTGTTTTAACTCAAGGTTTTTCATCTAGGTTCCAAAAAACACTTTCTTTGAAATGGCTCGATATGTGTTGTTGTAACTGCAAGAGAACAAATTTACACAACCACAATTAAAAATGTGAGGGGCTGTAAGGTATGTCATTCAGAATAACTGAATTACGGTAATTGTGCTACTGTATGTGGGAGAAACATGCACTTTTCCTCTTACACATATAAATGTAAACTAATTTACACTCACATGCAAGTGAAATGCTTTTAACTGAAACACAACACTCACACAAACTGAAAGATTACATGCTCACATACAATTGAAAAGCTTTCACACAGATTAGTAAAAGGTGCTCATATACACAGCTAAAATGCTCACATATAATATTGTCAAAACCTTTATATAAACCCTCTATGAAAGCCTTTCAACATGGTGTATGAGGATCTCAGCTTGTTGTTCGAGAAGATTTACGTATGTTGTTTGAGAAGCATTTTACTTGTATGTGTGTGTGGGTTTTAGAATGTTAGGTGAATGAGTTTGGTTTCATGTGTGTGTGTGTGACAAAAAGTACATGTACCCCTCACAGAAAAACCTGGGAAAAAAACCTCATCATCAGTAAGCTTCCTTGTCATTATTGACCTTACCTGTCCAACCATTTTCAGGTACGCATCCGTACAATTGGAAACCATAGGAGCGGAGCACTCCATGTCCAAATATAAAAAACTTTTATTTGGGTCTGAGGGAAGGAGAAAGAGACGAAAAATGAAAGACACACACACATTCACTTGTCATGCTGGTTCATATTTTGATTGACATTTGAACGTTAAATTCACCTCAACATTTTTGTGCATGTTTATCATTTGTATGATTTACCTGTCATCGCTGACGTGGACACAGGGTTGCTTGTATGGTTTCCAGAAAGTGTGACTATAGAAAATTTGTAATTGGTTCCAGGTCTCAGGTCGACAAACGTGTAGCTGTTATGCGTGAGGTTGGTAGCAACCGTGTCATTATATCTCTCGTTCCAGAACTCCGCAAAATACATGATGATGTAGGTCACAAGCGCCCCTGAGGCATCCTCGGGGGGATCCCAAGTGAGATTGGCACTGGTGTTGTTGCTGGATATGACAACGGCATTTCGTGGTGGCTTTGGCACTGAGGGAAGAAGCCAGGAAGATAATAGTGGAAAAAGGTTGGATGGAGACAAATGATGGGGGAGAGAGCGAGCAATTATAAGTCGACAGTAAGAAAGTCATATACTTTGCAACACACAAGTCTGCAATATTGGCAAAGCGACTGGCCTGCCCCTAACCCCAACACAGCACTAAGAAAGTGATAAACCCAATCACTCATCAGTCACTCACATGTGAAATTGGTAATGGACCTCCATTCGCTTTTTAGGTTTCCATTTTTGGTCTGGATAGAGAGCTTGTAATTGACAGAAGACTTTATATCTTTTATAAACAATTTATCATTCCTTGATATGTTACAAAGACACTGGTCATCAGCAAGGTTCATGTCTTGGGCTGCCAATCTTAAATTGAGACAGAAAATCTCATAGTTTCCATTCGGTGAGTCCCAGGTGGCGTCAATAGAGTTTGTATCAGTGAGCATTTTTATGTTAGACACGGGTCCTGGGGCTGGATAGAGAGAGAAAGAGAAAGAAATATTGATTATCTAAAAATGACCATTTTGAATTCATCAGTCAGTCATCTATGCATTCAACAGCATTTTACACATTCATCCATCCATCAGCCCATCCATTGAGCCTTTCATTTATACACTGCAATCCGGCCATCCTTACCGGTAAAGCCTGTTACATTGATGGAGTCTCCTTCCAGAGTGCTGCCCTGCACCAGCACCACCACACTCATGTTCACACTGGTGCCTGCAGGCAGGTTATTCACACTGAAAGTGCTATTATCACCGCTGGTTGTGTTACAGTACCCAGTGCTGTAAGAGGATCAGCCCATCATCAATTGAACATTTTCAAAGGTCTTTTCAAGTTAACGAAAATGGGGATGATCGTGTTAAAAGATTTTTTGTAAAAATATATATTTTGTGTTGGACCATGGTTGTAAATGTAAGTGATCAGATAAAGATGTTTAGATTGCCTTACTAAGGAACCAAATTGATGTAATCATATTTTTTAAATCATGGTATACTGAAAATAGTGTAGAATATATAGACATTTATTTTTAACATTTAAAATGTATTTTGTACATTTAACATTTTATAAAGGTCAGCTTACAAATTTGTCCACGACACACAGATCCTGTAATTAGAGTAGTTTCCGGCTGGATGTGTCCAATTAAGAACCAGAGAGTTAAAAGTTGGTTTGATGGCTTTCAGATTGAAAACTGTGCTTGGTTCTGTGAGAAAGAATTAAATTTTTAAAATGGTATTATTGTATTTTATTTATTTTTTTATCAAGGAAAATACCAGATAGCACTCTTGAATATAGTTCACTTACTGGTGTAGGCTGAAATGTTCACCCGATCTCCCTCTTTGGAGTTGTTGACCTCAACGTTGACCTCAAACGTGTAGAAGCCTCCAGGTGTCAGATTGCCGACTTCTTTAAACTCTGTTTTTGTACTGAGTTTCATTTCACCCATCCTGACCTGGTAGAGATCAGACTTTCCAGATGGCGGATTCCAAGACAAGAACACAGCTGTTTCTGTGACGTTGGTAACATTGAGGTTGTTGACTACGTCAGGTTCTAGAATGGAAGATGCAAGATTGTTGTCATTGACGTTCTTCTGTTTATATCTGGTCTTTACTCTTCCTTGCCTTTTTGTACATGACATCGCTTAGCAATTCAACAGTTTAACATAATCTACAATACATATACCAGTAATAACAACTCTAACAGTATTTGTATTAGCAGCACTACTTATTGCTACCATTAACTATAACAATATAACAATACTCACTGGTGTAGAATGATGTATTTTGAGGGTTGAGCTCTCTCTCACACTTGATGGGGAACACCTGAACAGTGTACAGTGCGCCTGGGGTCAGGTTAGTGAAGTAATAGGTCAGTTCATTTTGGTTAAATGTCAAGTTTTGTTCCCCTCTGACGTTCACTAGGTAGTGACTGATGTCACCAGGCCCAGCCAACCAGGTCAGGTTAGCGTTATGCAGGGTTATGTTGGTCACTTCAGCCTTGCCATAGAAGCGTTCTAGGCACAGGTGTTGGTTGCGATGTTATAGTTAAGAGAAAAAGAAGAGCAAAATGACAAAGGAATTTAAATGCACATATAAACAAGGCAAAGTCCCATTTATACATTCAAAATGCAGAGTATTCAATTCAGTATTTTACACAGAACTTGAACAATTAACTACAGAACTAACTGCTTACCTTCAAAGCAAATATAGGACAAACGTTCAGAGCAGTTCTTTTCAAACCAGAGACCGGAGCTGCCAATGGACACACATGGGTCCTCAAGGTACACAACCTCATCGTCAGTAGTGGTGCCATTGGTCACTGGTTCAGATACCAATCTAGACGTTGGTATAGTCGTTGGTATAGTCGTCAGTTTAGTCGTTGGTGGAAGTGTACTAAAAGAAGTAGTATCGGAAGTATTTTCATAAAACCCGAAAGTATTGTTGTTTGTGGTGTCCTTGTGGCAGCAGCAACCACATGTGGGTTGTAAGTTGTTTGTAGTGTACGTATTCATCACATAGACAACCGGAACCTTGGGTTTGGATAGAACAGGTCGCCCTGGGTACCAGTTCTGAAAGGACATCGGTTCACCATTGGACCAGCCAGACCAGGCATCTGAGCCATTGAGGTTCTTGCGGAGCCCGATCCAGTAATCGGTCGTGAGGTTCTGGATCAGGTGGAGGACATTTTGAGGATTCAGGCTCACCATCTCTTTGTAGCAGACCTGATAGAATGAAACAACAATAATTAGAACCTGGAGCATTTTACCACTAAGATTTCTCCTAAATAGCAGTAAAGGTTCTTAGCTAAGAGTTTCCTCCTAAAACATATTCACAAAGCTGCTAAGACCAACTTTTACTAAGAAATGGGGAGAAATCTTTAACTAAGAGAAAGGGCGGGGTTGACCTTGTTGCTATTGATGTTGCTTGTTATTCGCCTCTTACATGTGCATCTCACCCCAGATCGCCAATTCATACTGCTGCCTTTATGCATATTCATTATTTGTTTATGAGATGCACATGTAAGAGGTGGATAATTATCTGAACATATAATTAGTTTAATTAGTGGCACTTAGCCTACAATTTAAAATATTTATTTTAATATGGCAACATTGTACCTCGTTCTACAATATTTCTATGATGAAATGAACTGACAGAGACCCATCCCCTATTAGCCAATCACTGTGGGCATAGTTAATAAGCTTGTTGACATCATCCACAGCAACAAGATCAACCCCGCCCTTTGTCTTAGCTTAAGATTTCTCCCCATTCCATAGTAAAGGTTGGTCTCAGCAGCTTTGTGAATATGTTTTAGGAGGAAACTCTTAGCTAAGAACTTTTACTGCTATTTAGGAGAACTCTTACTTTTAAGATAAAATGTATTGTGAATATGGCCCCTGATCCGGATGTTCCTGTACCTGGCAGTGCTGTCTTGCCTGGTCCCAGGTGGAGACATTGGACCATCTGAAGTACTGAGGTTCAGCTCCACAACACGCCCAACACAGAGCTGAAAGAGAGAGATTTTGCATAATGTTTGCCTTTAGTCCAGGAAATAAGGAAGTATGCCATCATAAAATACAAATTGGGTTGTTAACACTACATGATAACGTTATTGGGTTGAAAACAAAAGTTGGTTTGTCACTGTACAAATACAAATGCACTGCACTGTAAGTATCAGACAATACAGTTTCAGTGAGAAGGGAATATCATTCTTTCAATACATTTAAAGGGCTGTTATAACAGTGGAAAGTTCATAACAAAAAAATTTATACTGCATATACCTTATTACATATTACTACTTAATATGTATGCATAGGGGTGCATATGCATTTGCACCCCCAACTGTTAGGATGGAAACATTTACATTTTCAAATTAATGTAAAAAATATTTTTCGAATTTTTTTCAAAGTGATGTCAGAGTTGTATGTTCTATCATGGTTTGTTGTACTCTAATGATTACTTTTACATTTTAAGATCTAAGAATCGTGTATGTATGTATGTATTGAAAGAACGATATTCCCTTTGTAAAAGCTTACCTTCTTTACTTGCAATTTACTTTCAAAGGCATTGTTTGATTTCAAATTAAATGCTGGAGTTTGGAGCCAAAACAAAGAAAAGGTGTCACTGTGCAATATCTGAAATATAAGTATTTTACTCACCCAAAAATATCAAATGTATCCGGTTCATCCTCAGATTTGTGACAATGGAGTCTAATTCTGGTTCTGGTCAGAAAATCCAACAACACATTTATTATTTGAAAATATAACTACTGAATTACAGCGTCAACATAAGTTGCTTTGGTTCTGAACCCTCCAAAAAAACATATTATAAGCATCACCTTTCCTACTTTGTTCGTACAGGTTTGCCTCTAAGCATCGTAAGCACAACTGTGTCCTGAAAGGTTGTAAAGTCAATATGAGGATGTTAAAAATGGTAATCATTCAAAACAGGTGAAGAGAACTCAGGTAGCCTACAGTACGTGTTATCAGAAATTACAGCTGTTTTGCATTACTATACACAAGCAGAGTATTGATAGAGGAAGGCTGACTCAACAGGCATGGTCCCTACATGCAAAACTAAAGGTTGTTGCAATTCAAGTATTTATATCATAATTTAGGAACTACAAAGGGATTGTACATTACCTGAGTAGCATAGTAAAATGGTCTCACACCTGGCTTCAAAGCCTAACATGAAACAGACAGAGGCAAACCTTTTATGAAAATGTATTTTATTGAAACTCCCTGAAACAGGTCACACATTCGCCATACTCTCACGCAACTCCCGCCCCCCCCCCCAAAAAATGACCGTCGCCGGTCATTTTTGTACCCAAACGTTGAAAGGTATGTAATAATGTAATCTCACGCCAAACTTTGGATGAAGTTTACATTTACATTTAACAGACGCTCTTATCCAGAGCGACTTACAGTAAGTACAGGGACATTCCCCCCGAGGCAGGTAGGGGGAAGTTCCTTGCCCAAGGACACGTCTTTGACACGGCCGAGAATCAAACCAGCAACCTTCTGATTAATATCCCAATTCCCTAACCGCTCAGCCATCTGACCCCCAAAACTTGAGCCCTGTCCTGCAATGTATTTTTTCATAAAAAATAAAGCATTCTGCCTTAGCACCAAGTTCCAACAAGATAATCAAGCAACGTTTCATAAAGTCATTACAGCAGAAAATACATATGATAGTATACATGGTAATGCATTTTTAGCAGAGAGGGAGATTATACAAAAACATGAAATTGTACAAAACAGCTGAATAAAAGGAATTTAAAAAAAACGGTACAAAGAGGATGATCAATCAAAACGTGGCAGTGGTTAGTTTTAGATTTTTTATTTTTTAAATGCGAAGAAGAAAACAAAACTCTTTAGGGGAACTGGCCAATGAGAGCTGTCAGCATATTAGTTGGTCATTTCTAGGTACGAAACTGATAGGGCCAAATCATTAAACTAACCTAAAGTGCTAGTGGACAAACTTATCTCTAAGTGGGTAGCATTTAGCTCCAGCTGTCACAATGGGCCCACACACAACATGCAGCTCCAGCTGTCACAATGGGCCCACACACAACATGCAGCTCCAGCTGTCACAATCGGCCCACACACAACATGCAGCTCCAGCTGTCACAATGGGCCCACACACAACATGCGGCTTCTGTGGCTACTCAGAGCTGTCCTTAAGTAGCAGTCGCTTGCCACTCTTTGGCTCCAACATCTCGAGTTTAGCCGTCTTCTGACTGTTTAAGGAGATGTTGGGGTTAGTTGGGAGCCACAAAAATGCAACGCAAATAATAAAACAGTGGTAATAATAACAGGGATTTATACTGGCTGCGTGTTAGGTCCCCATACATTTAGTCATTTAGCAGACGCTCTTATCCAGAGCGACTTACAGTAAGTACAGGGACATTCCCCCCGAGGCAAGTAGGGTGAAGTGCCTTGCCCAAGGACACAACGTCATTTTGGTTGGCATGGCCGGGAATCGAACTTGCAAACCTTCTGATTACTAGCCCGATTCCCTAACCACTCAGCCATCTGACTCCCACTCCCCATATGCAGTCTGCAGTCACACACAGGTAGCTTGAATTTCACCCAAAATGGCTACAGAGGCTTATTTACCTTTTCAGCTTGACTTTCTCAACATCAGCTGCTGGCATACGGTCCATCAGTTCCAGTCCATCATTGACCTTTTTCAGCCACTCATAGCGCTCTCTTCCATGAACCTGGAAGGGTCAGTCAGAGTCAGTTGAATAGAAGTTCAAACTGAACAACGCAACTTTTGAATTCTTTGGTAGTTGCCTGCGTGCCACATTGTACTTACGCGGAGGACAAAGACGTCGTCATCTTCGGAACCAGAGTTGGTGCTCTTGACTTTCTTGGCCTCTGTAGCAGGTGCTGGCTGGCTCTCTGATGAGAGAAGACAACATGAGGACAGAGAACAACAACAATATCTTCCACAAAAAGAGGAAGGGAGACTGCAAGATGGGATAGGATATCATGCTGCTTTACTTCTCTTGGTTCCGGGCGTTTTGGTGCCGTTCTGGGGCTTGTTGGCGTTCACCTCCTCCGTCTTGCGGTCGCGTCCGGGGCAGGCGCAAACACGGACCTCGAAACAGCGGCGCCCGAGAACTTGGCCCCTTAAGGTGACAAGAGGGATGAAGACCCATTATATAACACACACACACACACAGAGACAAAAAAAATTAGATGTAAAATCAAATAAGGAGCAAATTCGCACAGACAAACAGTAAAGCGAGAAAAGGAGGGACTCACTCGGGTGTCTCCAGGGTCAGGATGGTCAGGATGGGCCGACGGTTCATCCCACCCATGCAGCTGCTGTTGCACATGTAGTTAAGCAGCAGGGTGGTCACCTCAGAGCCCAGCTGCGAATAAACAGTCAAACAAACCCTTCAAAAATAGACAGCGCATCATAACTAAAAAGTCGCCTTGCTTGCGTGGCACCAGGCCTTGTTCTTGTTGTTAAAAAAATGCTTTGATTACTGCTCGGATCTTAAAGATGCAGATCGACTGGGTTGGCTCAACCGTAGCATGTGGAGCAGTTCTTTTCCTGAGCTACAGCAGGAGTGGGGTGTGGCACAGACCTGGGGGGGCTCGTACAGCACTGTGACGCTCTGTCTCCCGGTGTGTTCATCCTCCACATACTGAGCCTGCTGGTTCCCCTCCACTCGGATTAGGTGACTGCGGTGGGACACGCCTGAGGGGGCGACAGGAAGAGTTGGGACTCAGTTCTTCCCCCTGTATACGACCTGTACAAGGCTTTTTGTGCTCACACACACACACACACCTTCGTTGTTCTCGGCCACCTTCTGGTGGTGGGGGCAGCGGCGGACCACCTCGGCCACGTGCTCCGCCTTCTTGTAGACGGCAGTAGCCCGGAGGATGGCTCCCTGGGGGGGCTCCACAGCCACCAGCACCTCGATGGGACAAGTCTTAGCCAGCTGGCAGTACAGTTTATTCAGTTGCTGGGAGAACTGGGAGGAGGGGAAAAATAGGAGGTAATGAGTGAAGATTTGGCATTAGGACATGTGCATTTACTCTGAAAGAAGCCAAGAGGTAGGTTTGAATAAGCAAGTTATCAAGTAGGTTGGAAGAGCAGGGCACGAAGAACGCTGCGCTCGAATGACAGCGCTTGCATTGGGCTTAGACAGTGCATCTCAAACGACTGAAAAAGTTGTAATCACTCAATACTCAGTCTAGAAATCAGTCTTTTGAACATTGAAACACTTTAATTACATTTGTATCTCATACCTTTCTTTTGATTGGGCGTGCTGCGTTTTAACCCTGTTCTTGCTGGAAAAAAAAAAAAGAGTTCCTGTGTGAGGAACATGCCCCGTCTTGTCTGACCCATGCATTGCAACCAGCCTGCAACTCGCTCTTAGACCTATGACGGACTAGCAGGGGGCGTTGGTTTAGTGATAGAGCAACCTAACGTTAATCCACATAGGCCTATCCTAGTGTGCCGACCAGTAAGGCATTGGGGTAAACCTTTGCACAATTGGCTGTTTTTATCTGACTTCAAATCATCTAAACTTGCCTTTTTAGCAAATCGTCACAATGAAATGAAGGCCACATGAATGCAACTTCATGGAATATCCTTTGTCATCGGTAAGGTACAACATTTTGTCCAAATTAAATAGGATGAGAGACATTTAAGCCTAGGGTGAAATAATTTAAAATCCTATCATTTATTCTGATGTTGAAATAGACTAAATATTTGAGAAATTAAAATGAAAATCCATATTAAGAGTTAAAGAATATTTGTATATAAAATGTTATGTAAATTCATTTTTGGTAACTTATCGCCTAAAATGGATAAATAAGTTTACGGAGAACGACCAAGTCCGTCCCAAAACCATTTTGTTCACGCCAGTGGTTGGTCCACCATTACCTCGGAGGAATCCGAGGTAATGGCTAATGCTGCTGACTGACAGACATTTGAGAAGGAGTGACGCACATTTATTATGCTGCCAATTGAGCATTTTAACTAGGGATGCAGAATAAATATATCGCCATAATCCGCTTTATTCACTTTTTTGTGTCATTTTTGGGGATAATTTGAGGTTAAATTTAAGAACTTGAGTAATTTCTATGTATGTATATTTACAACCGGGTGAAACTGATTCTAAACATCATGGGCTAGGCAATCACATTTCTCCAGACTTCTGGGATAACGAAAGTCATTACTAAGTCATACAACTAATAACAGTTCTGCAAATTAGTTTCCTTTTCAATAGACGTAATGATTTCAGAGCTGATAATATTTTGCCATTCCAGTTTTTCTATGCTGTCTACGCCTGGTTCACTTTGAATCTAGAAAGAATCCCCCCTATTTTGGTATTGTTCGCTGCACACCCAATGTTTAGTTACAGAACATTGTAGGGCCTGTTCTTTATATCAGAATGAAAGCTCATGGTTAGGGATGTCAACAACTAATCACAGATATCTTAAAAACTGTCAGCCAATAGGTTGATTTGCATACACACTTCGCTAATGGCTTTGCTGTCAAGCAGCAGTCTGAGGTTATACAAAAAAATAAAATAAAAATATGTTAACTACACAAAGCTCGGTGTGATACTAATGTAAACTGTGTGATGGTTGTATATGCTACCAATCAGTGTGGTAGAGGGTGACGGATTAAAATAGCTAGTTTGGCACCTCGAGTCCGAGTATGTTATGCCATCATGAGATACTGTGACCAAACTCATTGAAAACAACCAAATTAATCTACATTTCCTGTACTTACAGTGGAAGTGACAGACTTGGCGATGCCGGAATCCTGGAAGCTCAGTTGGAAGTTGTGCTGGCCTGGGTGGTCGACAGTGGACAGCACGGTGGAGGTCGGGGGTGGCACGTTGTCCACAGGTGATCCCGAGAACTCCTGGGTGCTAGGCAGCTCAAAGAGGCCTTCGTCAAAACCCTCATGGAGAGCATCATCAGGTATGAGCTGGAGGGGGGAGAAACATCAATCACCTCCTTTTGAAATGTAGCTTTAGGCCTCTAAACGTTTAAATCAGCCATTTTTAAATCAGGGCGAGGACAGTTATGAAAGGCAACCTCTTTATTGGCCCATATAGTCCCAACTTACCGTAACATTAAATTCTTCCCAGTTTCTGGTGGGAGTTGGACTGTCAGTAGTCTGTAGAGGACTTTGTGTAAGAGAGGTACAAAAAAATAGAAGAGAACGTGAGTCTTTGTTTCATCTCATAGGAATAGATGCGTTACCAGGCCAAATGATTGTCTCAGCTTACATGTTCTCCCACAGCTTCTGAAAGGAGCCTTGGCTCAGGGCAAAGTTGTCCAACAGCTCTTCCATCTGGTGTTCCCCGTTCATTCTCTCAGCTGCTCGCCCGGTAATTTTAGGTGGTGCTGAAGGAGGCTGGAGACAGGAAGGCGACAGGGTCTGTGAGAATGAATTGAGTAAAACAGGAGTGAATTGATGATTTAGACATAACACACTTTCACTGTTGCGAGATGAGTGGGAACTGTGAAGGTAGGTGAGACAGAGAAAGGAATGAAAAAAACATTTAAGAATTACGACTTGGAATGCATCTATAACACTTCAGTGACTGAAGCAGGAATTCAGGGTGGTTTAAAGTAAAGAAATAAAGTGAATCAAAAGAAAGTAAAAAGTACAATGATGGTGACTCACTTATATAACTCCTTGGTTAGAGGCTAACCAAAGACCATTGAATCTGAACTTTAGACTTTCTTCACACACATCCCTTTTATTTTATATATAATAAAATAGCAAAGTTAGCTGATGCACTTAATCCTTGTACTATATCTAGCCAACCATTTCTACGTTCAAAAGAGAGGACGGGATGGAACACACCTAAATAACTAGATTCTGACTTCAGTATAGTCTACCCCACATCCAACATACCCCTTTCCCTGGCTAATTGACAAACATTTGGAGTAATTGTAAACTATACAATGTGTGCAGAACAAGCAGGTGAGCGAGAGATGCTACAATTTTGACTCCAAAGCATGACTAAAACGGGATTAATTCGTTGAAGAGGCAAGTTAATGTTAATGTAAAACTTAAAAGAGCTACATTAGCTAGAGCTAGCTAGGCTAGCTACCATAATTTCTTCAATCAGTTAAACATAAGGCTTAAACAAACATGCAATCATTTTGGGCGACATGAGTGATTGATATCAAGTTAGACAAATAGATGCGTTAACGATGGATAAGCCTAAACGTGATTGTGGCTAATTAACTAGCACTAATCAGTGTAGCAAGCATACTAGGTTGCCAGCTAGCTAGCTATCTAGCTTGACTCGACGTCGATTATGCGTTTGTTTTAGGAATGTCCCATGCAATGAGCGAAAAGAGTGCAAACTTTTCAGTTAATGAATGACAAAAAAGACACTGAACATATCACATCGTCACGTTGACTAAAATACCTCGCCTCCTGTAGAGTAATGTTGTGTAAGTCTTTAGGTTGCACCCTTTCTAAAAATGATCAAAATCGATCAGTCGTTCGTGGTCGCTTGCAATCTGCGACAGAGGAAACAATATTTTGATGCAAGCAGCTCCACGTTTCGGGGATTTCCCGAAAAACCTGAATGGGGAAGGTTGAACTCCTGGACCATCCACCAATCACAGACTACATAAGGCAAATGTATGTTTTTAAATGGAATAGCGCCATATGCAATATATGAAACTGGATCTTTCCTAAAAGCGAGCTCACCCATGAAGACAGGCTTATTTCGGTTCGTCTGGCAAATTTGTAATTGATTCAGTTTTAACATTTAACTAGTTGGTTTAAACTCAGATTTGTCAAATATTCTGGGAAATTATTAACCTAAACGGTCTGGTGCACACTATGGCTACCGCCATGCTGTATGCTGTCTGAGTTGTTGCATAAAGAAGACACATTTCATCCAAAAATCCTAAAGACATGTTTTGACATTGCTGAAAAGCAATGTCTCTTTTCAGAAATGATGACTCGGTTACTTAAGATAATACACATCTTGTTTTGCTAAGTTTCATTAAGGAACTTTTTCTTTCTACCGAAGTACAGTGAGTTGGCGGGTGTAGGCACTGACCCAAGGTAAAGCGATTATTTTACCACTGACTTCTGGCGTGCTGCAATACTTTTTTACTTTATTAACAACAACCAGTCTCGTTGATAAAAAATCTACTTCATAATTAATCTTTTTAAAATAAAGTATATAGGCTAGGCCCTACAATGATACCTACATGATAGGCTATATATTATATAGGCTAAAATGATATAGACCGGTCGTGTCGGTGTATAAATAAAAACAGAAGGCCTAAGGGAGGGGTGTACGAAGTAGGATACTGTGAGATGTAAGATACTAAACAACTAAACAGTGGCCTACAAACAAGAGCAGAAGGTTTTATCCATAGTCAATGGGCAGGTGAAGGCGTGCGGAGCCCTGGTGCCTTAGGACAAGCCCTAACTATTCGCTTCTGGCACTGTTCACCAGTCATGTGAACAGCAAGAAACTGGCCATGGTCAACGTGATTGCTGTTGATGGAACTAGCAGGGGAGGTTCTAGACCATTTCAATTACATTAAACATCATTGTTGTAATTTTTCTTCACTACATAACAGGCATTAACAGGCAAAATACCATGCACAAGGGGGTCCAAGCTTGTTGTCACAGGGGCACTGCACCCCACCCCCACCGTAGAACTGCCCCTGCTGACTAGCTGCTCTTCAGTCTACATTTACATTTTACATTTAGTCATTTAGCAGACGCTCTTATCCAGAGCGACTTACAGTAAGTACAGGGACATTCCCCCGAGGCAAGTAGGGTGAAGTGCCTTGCCCAAGGACACAACGTCAGTCTGTTCCCACAGTTCTACACCCTTCCATTATCATATTGGATGAACAAATAAATAAATAGGGTCTAAATGGATAGAAATATAACCTAACTAATTTAAGCCTTTTCTCCCCCCTAAATTGTAATTCCTCACTCATTTATTTATTTGCATTCATTGATGCATTTAGTAATGCATGCAATTGTGCATTTTTTGTTTAGCATGTTGTGTACATTTATTCATGTATTTATTGATATGGCAGGTTGCTCCATACCTGTATCCCTATTTTAAATAGCACCCATTCTTTTCCCACACATCATGTTACTGTAACAATATTAAGAACCAGTTGGCCCCTCAGGCAAATGCACACACACACCCACAAACACACACTCACGCATAGTCATTACCAAGGAACGGTATTTACATCGCCTGACTTGCCAGGTCACTTGAGTCACTGTTAGAGGGCAGTCACATGTTCTCATCTGTGAGGTGGTGTGACTTTGTTTTAGATATCTGATTGTCGTTCTCAGTTTTGTGACAAACACAAATGACATTTGCACTGTGAGTTTCAAAGTTAGCAAAGGCTGAGTTTTAGGGTATAAGGGAAAGCCTGCATACTGGCTTGAATGTAAATGCTAACTTAACTATGTATGTGTATATAATACTTGTATGATACATCTCACAGTTCTTGGTAAACCTCTCCCTATGTCTGTATTTATTATTTAAAAAATAATAATCTTATATTTGTATATTGTATAATTAGTATTTTAGGTAAACTGTTTTTTTTTTCTCCTTTTCCTATTTTCCTTTCTTGCCTGCTGTTACACTGCAATTTCTCCTTGGGGGGTCAATAAAGTACCTAATACTACTGCTGTGTAGACATGTCTGGGAGCTTGAGTTTTAGTTTAAAAAAAATTTGTTTTAGCCTAATTCACAATTTGTTCTTCTCATGAAAGAGAGAAGAAAGAGAGAGTCAGGTGGCTGAAGGTTGCCGGTTCGATTCTGGCCGTGCTATTACGTTGTGTCCTTGGGCAAGGCACTTCAACCACTGCCTCGGGGGAATGTCCCTGTACTTACTGTAAGTCGCTCTGGATAAGAGCGTCTGCTAAATGACTAAATGTAAAATGGAAGCATATGTGTTACTCTTTTAATTTTTAAATAGCTCCAATGACCTCTCTTATCTATCTGACCCTGGATGTTCACATGCTCTGCTGGTTTTGGGGGCTCCAGCCCACTGTTCTCTGGGTATAGAGTTTCTCTCCATTTAGTGTGGGCAACACACATGACTGGGACTGGGGGCCCTGGCTTTGAGAGAGGGTGTCAGGTTCTGTTTCTCAATCCACGCATCAGATCAGAGGAGGATGGAGCGGTAGAGAGTGGCATGAGATGAAAATGTCGATTCAAAGCGGGAGGGGGTGAGTAGGGCTTGGATTGAGTTAAAGAGCAGTCATTTTCCATGAGCTATATCATAGGCTCTGTTCTACCTCCCAACCAACGCCCCCCAACTCCCTAATCCATGCCTCTAGACACACCTACTTGCTGTCCCCAATTTCCACCTCTCTAGCACCAGCCCGTGTGATATGTTCCAAATTTAGGCTCCACCTGTTGCCTTGGGAAGGATTAATATTTTGTGTGAAATAGGGGAGGGTTTGTGGATGGGGTGATCTGGTGGTGTACTGGCTGGGTGCATGGCCCCTTTGGCATGTGTTTGAAAATAGCCTGGTGGATTCACAGCAGCTAAAATGGCAGACAATAGGAGGCACAGACAAGTCTGTTCTGGCTGTACAGCACAAGAGTCAGAGCCCCAGATCAGTGCTGGTGACAGTGGCTTCAGTTGATTTCAGGCCAAGCCTTTGCACGGGACTCAGGACTGTTTCTGTTACTGGCAACAAAACAAAAATATATTTTGTATAAATATACGTTGATTGACAGTGAAATATACTGTAATAGACAATGCTGAATTCATGTTTTTTGCAACAACAAAAAATACCCCCAAGATCCAGTTTTCCAACTCCATCTCCAAAAGGCCGTGATTGAAAGGAGGTCATAGAACTCACTCGTGTGGTGATTTCACCAGTCTGTATACAGTTGACACACTTGTCTTCAGGCAATGGTGGATAAGGTCAAGAAAGCTTTCTGCTTGCGTCTTTCCGCAAAAGACGACCTCTGTCGCTCTCAAGAGTAGGGACGGCTAAACCTCTCTCCAGTACCCCTCACAACCCCTCCCTCCTTTAGAAAAGACCAAGAGTTGTGAGATAGACTGTGGCCATGGCATTCTATTAAGGCTGAACGGACGCACCACGAACTTCATCGAAGACAGGATCCAGTGAAAGAGACGCATTAACACTTGCTCCTAATTTCTTCTCTTTATCGTGGATTTTTTCTTTTTTGGATCACTTTAATTCCACACTTGCGTGGTTTTTCGGGTCTACAAAGGGATTTCACGTGGTTGGGACTGCGCGAACGAGAGAGACGACTGAACGGCTACTATTGGTATCTCAGCCTGTAGCCATGCCAGTTGGGTTTCAGCAACTTGGAGGGGAGGTAATGTCAAATTTAATCTTTGAAAATGTTGTTTCAAAATGTGTTTTGCAGATCTAAATGAACGATATTTATAAATCCATCGTCATTGCGCAATGCACGCTCAACCGATGGGCCCGTCCTATAGGCGCAGATATACTGTGATTGCCTCAAAGCATGACAGGGATGTTACGTAGGTGTCGTATTCTTTCATTCATTCATTATCAGAAAAAAACATTTACACGTTTTTATTGACACCTGTGATAAACATCACAAACTATAGCTAAACTTTACTGCATTAGGTTTATGGGCATTTCGGCTGCACCAGAATAGAAACGAATGAGCATTTCATTCGTTTTCAAAAGTAGGCTAATGAGAGAAATGTGAATTGTGAAACTTTGTTTGTCCTCAGTGGTGACCTTGACGAGGAAGACCTTTCGATTAGCTATGCTGCTAGGTCTGGGTCAGGTTGAATTAGGGTGGGTGAGTGTGTGTAGTTCAATGGGTTTACATCACAGCTGCCATGAACATGACCACCTCTCAAATCCTTACCCCTCTCAGGTCATATTGGCATTATGGCAGTATTTTCTCAGGTCCGTGGTAAGGAGAGGACTCTGGTGTTTAAAGCTTTAACAGTATTACAGAGCACTAGACATTGCCATGACACTCAGCAACTTGCTGACGACAGAATCTGATAACGTGACAAACATTAGAAAAAAGCTGAAAAAAGGTATTTTGTCTTGACTTCACAGAACCATTCTTCAAATTCTTCCATATGGTTACATATTGAGTAATGAGGTGTTGTGGGGCATGTATTCTATGGAGTGAATTAGAGCAAGACTTTGGCATTCTAGCTTTATGTGGGTGTCTCTCATACATGGGCTACACACACACACACACACACACACATACACGCACACAGTCAAAGACACACACCCTTGTATTGGTTTATTTATTTTGGTGGATTAGAAAGCACAGCTTGTCTGGAGACTCAACACTGCAAGGTCATGTTGTTAATACACAGGCACGCCCAACCCATTCTCTTCACAAGGTACCTAATACAAACATGCAGCACAGTTTGAGTAAGTCACAATTCACGTCGTACTATTGAGAAATTGATAACTCTGTCTAGTATCCCGCACACATTTTCTGGGAAAACACATTGCAAATTGCATTTAGTAATGGCACAACATGCAAAATGAGTGAAAGTGCACCGGTTTATGTCCCCTGTACAGATATTATTATTCACGCTTGTAGGTTGTGAAAGGTTCTTGAGCCACTCAGGCTCAACTCTCCGTTGGCAGTGTTGAACATAAACTGATGTCAACAGAAGGGTGGTTTCTCCTCAAACTCCTGTCAGTCAGCATGCAGACAGGTGTGTGTGGCCAATTGGGGAATGGGGGGGGGGGGGTTAAAGTCCAAGCACCTATCACACGATACACAGTTAAGTCCAGCCCACCGCTGAATAGATTCTTTCTCATTAATAACACAGTTATATATAGTGCATATTAGAGACACTGTGTGAGGGTCCGTGTTTGTGTGTGGTGAGTATCCATTTTATCTTGAAGAGACAGTTCACCCCAAAATGATTTTTTTTCTCCTCTGATTGTTATTTATTCATCTATATTGTTTTGGTGTGAGTTGTGGAAAAATAATGGAACTAAATGGCACTCGGCTTGTGGTGGTCAAATTGGCTAAAAAGAAATGTGATTTATATATTTTTTATGTAGGGGATGAACTGCTCAAGGAACACATTGCCTTGCAATCTTGGCCCTCCAGGGTTATATGTGAAATAAAGGTGTAATGTCTGGTAAACAGGGGCATAGGTTTTATTAGACATGAGTGGGACATCCCACCACTTTGTGAGAACACCAAATCTGTCCCCCCACCTTTTATTAAGAAAATTATAATTAACGGCCTCATCCTCAGTTGTTAAGCTGTCCCACCCAATTTGAAAACAAACCTGCAGCTCTGATGGTAAATGTTTCCAAAAACCTACAATCTTCAACTTCTTGTGCTGTTATGTGTTTGTGCTTGTTATCACCATGGTGTCAACATGTGTTCTCATGTGTGCCTTGTGTCCTGATTCAGACGGTGACTGGAACCCTCGCTCTCTCTGTGTTCACCGCTGTGCTCGGATCCCTGCAGTTTGGCTACAACATTGGCGTCATCAATGCCCCTCAGAAGGTAGTACATCTAGCATTAACAGATCAAACTCACTTCGTTTTAGATGTAGGAATGTCTTTTGAGACTGTTTGTTCCAGACCAATGTGAAGGTGACTCGGCTAAGCTGATTAGGATGTGTGATATTGCTCTGATGAGGCACGTGAGGGAAGACAGTAATATGACATTTAACCAGATGTCCCTGGTTGGTTCCGGAACAGCTAAGTCCATTCTCATAGTTGCAGCTGTTACAGGCCATCATGTCTGTGTGTGTATACCCAGAGCACCTCATTACAGAGAGCTAGAGCTTAAAGGGAAACCTGAAATATGGTGATCAATTCCTTTAATTGATGAGTCACGTTCTAATTGTGAATGATAATTGGTCATTCAATGAATGATCTGCCATTTATTTAGCCCAAAAAGCATTGAAAGGGTTTTAGTGGTTTGATACATTGGCTGGAGCAAGAGGAGGAGGGAGAAAGAGCCAAAAGTGGAAAGGAAAAAGAGTGAGAGACACAGAGATGAGGGGAGAGACTGAGTTGGGAAGAGGATGGGTAAGGAGAGAAAGAGACAGCAAGCATCCAGTACACTATAGCAGAGAGTGGGACGTAACGAGGGAGTATCTGAGAAATGTCAACACGGGGGTGTGTGTGGCACATCATGCAGCATGCGGAAGCACGGTGCCCCGCCAACCCCCCTTGCCCCTCCCCCACCCCGATTCCCCCTCTCCTTCCTGGACCATCACTACCCCATGTCACTCACCCCCATAGCCTGCCGTCCCGGCAAGCTTTCACACATATGTACCTATTTGTATCCACCCAACCCCACACACACCCCACACACACACTTCACCATTCCTCCATCTCGGGTGACCGGGCACAGCTGAGAGTTGCAACCCGAGGCAGCAGTCTGAGACTGCCGCTCTGGTGTCATGGGAAAAGAGGGGCTATTTCTGTCTCCTTTAAAGGGGGTCGTTGGGGAGCCACGCTCATATGGTTCGCCAAGGGTTCACGTTGTGACACAGACAAGGGGGGGGGACGAGGTGTCTTTTTCGGAAAGGGACACACATCATGGTGCACGTACACTAGATTAGAGGGGCTCGAATACTGTGAATGCGGTTCCGGTCCCTTCAGCGTGAACCCTAGTTCTGGTTGAAGTTTTGCTTGTGTGGAGGATAGCCATCGTGCTGTATGGTGACACCTTAAGCAAGCCAACCAAATGATAACTATCTATCTGACCTTTTGCACTCATGACAAAGGGATTGTCTATGGCTAAGTATGGCCATAGACATTGATTTTCTGCCACAAAAATGATATGTTTATTAAGCAAAAATGGGAA
Source organism: Osmerus mordax (assembly GCF_038355195.1). Classification (NCBI taxonomy): domain Eukaryota; kingdom Metazoa; phylum Chordata; class Actinopteri; order Osmeriformes; family Osmeridae; genus Osmerus; species Osmerus mordax. Next base: position 8,065,278 of record NC_090072.1, on the reverse strand, counting down.
CAGCTTTGGTGTTTATTGAATTGTTCTCAATGAGACCTAGTAAGGGCAGTCAAAGGGGATGGTCACTTTAAGGACAGTGAGTCAGACATAATCAGTCAGCTTGTCACCAGTCAGGTGAGCAGTCATATGAGACATCACAACTTCCCAGCCTATGTAGGCATGTGACCTGCCGTCATTATAGCGTGTGTCAAGTCTTTCAACTCTCACACTGTGCACACCAGGCCAAAACCTTGACCCTCCATGACAGAAATGATGTGCTGGCCTTGAGCTACAGAGACTGCGCTGGTCTCATCCTGACCGCACCATGTCTGACATCCATTGCTGAGGGGTATTCTAGTTCAAGGCTTTGTGGGTGTGTAGAGGACCATCGTTCTAAAACCAATTGGCAGGAAACTCTTGTGCTTGAGTTTGTCAGGAACTGAAGTGTGAACTCTTTCTGTGTTACATTGTGTTAGGATTTTATATAATATCAACACCATTATATTATATCAACACCATTGGTGTTGATTTTATATAAGTAGCTGCTGTACTGTAGACATTATAATTAAATATAACTATTTCAAAATACAATATTAAAGTAATCTTTGATTTGGTTGCTCCGCTTTCCAATTTTGCCTCAGCACATTGAATAATCAATATGAGAGTTGTAGTGTACATTTAAAGCCCATGTGGTAATTTTACCTCATGATTATGTCGTGTTTTTAGTTGTTCTGGTTTAGCTTGACATTATTTCCTATGTCCTGCTTTTGCTTTGCTTTACTCTCCTGTATATTGTCTCTCCTTGATCTTGACCTGCGTCTCCTTCTCTTCTCTCTCGCCCGTCAGATCATTGAGCAGGACTACAATGCCACGTGGCACCATCGGTACGGGGAGCCCATCCCCCTGGGAACGCTCACCTCGCTCTGGTCCCTGTCTGTGGCCATCTTCTCCATAGGAGGCATGCTCTCCTCCTTCTGCGTGGGCGTCATCTCAGAGTGGCTGGGCAGGTAGGGACAAAGCACAGAGAGAGCACACACACACGCTCAGACACACAAGCATGCGTACACAAGATGCTGCAACCATACGTAAATCACACGATGGAAGATATCTGAGAGACATCCGAGCCTGTTCAGTACTGCATGTAAAGCCTTGTTTTTAAATTCGAGGCAGTACCCTGACAGTTGACTGCCGCGGAACTGTCAATCAGAATCATTGGTACTTTCAGCCCCCTTGTAATAGGCTGTATCACGCCCCCTCTTTTCTGTCACTGATCCAAACTGGATCCTCATTTGGAGCAGATGGCTGAGCGGTTAGGGAATCGGGCTATTAATCAGAAGGTTGCCGGTTCGATTGCCGGCAATGCAAAATGACGTGTACTTGGGCAAGGCACTTCACCCCAGAAGCATCTGCTAAATGACTAAATGTAAATGTCATTGGTTAGTCCCTTTCATCCAGTCTGTCTGTCAGGAAGTGCGTCCACTGTTATGTTGTCCAGTTTCCAGCTGTGAAACTAGCTAGTACACAAGATGGATTATAGCCCAGAGACCTGGACTATTGAAAGGGGATCCCAGAAGAGATGAGTGGATTGGGGAAAAGGGAGGAGTAAAGCTGTGTGTGCTGAATGTGTGTGTGTGGGCTGTGTATGGTGTGTGTTGTGTGTGTGTACATGCTGTGAGTGTGTGTATCTGCACAGGCTATCACAGTTTAGTTTTCTACCTGATGTCTGTCCCTGATCCTACCTAACCCTCATGCAAATCCTTACCTGTTTTACAGGCTTTACTGTTATCAGATTTGGGTCAGTCTGAAATTCATAACACTTCACATCATAAACATAGTTTTAGTTGAGGCATGCATTATCAGTTATTCATATTTCTTGTGCCCATCCTTAGCATATCAGCTTTGAAAAAGTACGTATTTGACAGAGTAAAACATGCTTTTCATTTAATTTTGTATCAGAATTTTAAACCCCACAACTTAGTCTGCACATGTTTGTTAAATTGTTTGTGATGAAATCCTGCCATCTAGAGGCTTTGCATAAGCCTCCGACATCTAACTACTCTTTTAGAGTGGTTACTTTGTGCAAACTAGCTACTGGTTTTCTATATTGAAAAAACATTGGTTTCTTTGTGTTTTGTCAGGAGGAAAGCCATGTTGATCAACAACTTGTTTGCGTTCATTGGCGGAGGCCTGATGGGGATGTCCAAGATCAGTCGGTCATTTGAGATGATGATCCTCGGCCGGTTTGTCATCGGGATGTACTGTGGTGAGGATCTAGTAGACTCAAAGTTTATCTGGAGAAACATATATGACCCTGATATAGGACTATTATAGGCCTACCCCTAATTAAAATCTGGGCAGAATATTAATAGAAAATAGTAGAATGCCATTACAAATGCAAGTTACAGTATACAAGCATTTTGCCCAAACAAGTATATCTGAATATGATACTGTATACTAGTTTCTGTTCCTTGTCTTTTTATACTCAGGATTGGCTTCAGGGCTGACACCCATGTATGTGGGTGAGATTGCACCCACCAGTCTCCGAGGGGCACTGGGCACCCTGCACCAGCTGGCTATCGTCACAGGCATACTCCTAGCACAGGTAGGATTCTGGACATACGTGTGATCAAGAAAAGAAGCACCAGGCACAGCATTCCGGGAGGGTTAAATCGTTTTGGAACAAGAAAACATTTCTTACCGGAACACACATTGATAATTACATAAGTAAATATGCTAAATAGTCAACGGTGTAGATGGTTTACTTTTGGATGGTTTATTCACCCTTCCTAATTGTCTGTCTCTCCTTCCCCTGGTAGATCCTTGGTCTGGAGTCTCTGCTGGGTAGCGAGGAGCTCTGGCCGGTGCTGCTGGGGATCACCGTTATCCCCACCGTCCTGCAAATGGTGTTGCTGCCCTTCTGCCCCGAGAGCCCCCGGTTCCTCTACATCATCCGCTGCCAGGAGCACCACGCCAAGAGTGGTGAGAGAGACGTCTCGAACGTGTCCCAATACTCCGTAGTGGCCTCCTTTCCTGTCTCTTTTAGGAGTCACTAAGCTTAGAGGACCTTTAGAAACTTCACGAAAGACGTCCCCAAATATTGAGATGTGTACCAGAGATAAGCTATTAATGAGCTATGTGTACTCTCTCTCTCTCTCTCTCTCTCTCTCTAATATACATACTCCCAGGTCTTAGGAGGTTGACGGGGAGACAGGATGTAGGGGACATGCTGGCGGAGATGAAGGAGGAGAAGAGGAGGATGGACATGGAGAGGAAGGTGTCCATCCCGGAGCTGTTCCGATCTCCGTTTTACAGACAGCCTATAATCATAGCTATCGTACTGCAGCTCTCCCAGCAGCTGTCTGGAGTCAACGCTGTGAGTAGAGCATGTGCATGTATGTGTCTCTGGGTGTACAGTTTGTGAATTCTTTTTTTATTCAATTCCAGGGCAAACCATGGTATATGTTTGGATCGTTAAGTTGTTTCATCTTATTTCTTCTTCTCCTCCTACCAGATATTCTACTACTCCACCAGCATCTTCCAGAAGGCAGGGGTCCAAAGCCCTGTCTACGCCACCATTGGAGCCGGAGTGGTCAACTGTGCCTTTACCGTGGTCTCGGTAGGCTCATTAGTCACAACCACAACCCCATCCTCTCCTGTTTAACAATGCTATCAGAGAGTAAACAAGATAACGCTGTGGATCGACCCAACCTATCCTTTCTCTAATAGTTATCCAAAGAAATAAGCGAGATATGACTTGTTGGGTAGAGAAGTTTAACTCCCAAGTCACCCATAGTGTGTCCCAGTGTGTGTATTTGTAAATAAGAAGGGGTGGAAGTACTTTTTGTTTTGAAAAGTTGTTGTCTGGTCAAGTAATACTGTTACCCTTATCACAATACTAAACAAACTGAACTATGAAATTATTCCATCCTTATCTATCTGTTTATTATGACTCTTGTAGTGTCCTCATCAGCTAATTAGATAAGTCTACTTCTGGAAGTTTAACCAGGGTGGTACCTACAATGCTTGTATAAAATTCCCTTTTTGCCTCATTCTGCTTACACACCATACTGATCTGTTTGATCTTTTGACACAAACATTTTAAAGCTAGTTTGCATGAGTGAACTTCCTTGGTTAACTTCAACCAATTAAGTTGCTTAAATGTTTTTTCCCTTCCGAATGACTCTTAAGACACAGACAGAAGTGAATGAATAATGACTAATGAATAATAATGAATAATGGGGAGCTCTTATTGGACTACGACTGTTCTCTAATCTTTTGTCGTCCTCCTTTCATCCAATCAACAGCTCTTCCTGGTGGAGAGGACAGGCCGCAGGACACTGCACATGCTCGGCCTGTCCGGGATGTGCCTGTGTGCTGTCATCATGACGATGGCCCTCGCCTTATTGGTCAGTCCTGCATAAACATAAACAACATGTGCTATGGTTCAGCTACAATGACAGAAAAATAATGTACTTATTGATTAAAGCTTCTGTATTACCTTACTTGCACATTGTAGGCACAGACACCAAAAAACGAATTCAAGAAATAAACATAGAAAAAAATATTTTTACATAATAAATATTTTGTCACCTGCTTGTGTCAGACTCTTTCCTTCATCCCACCCAAAAATGTCAGCACCAAATGTTCCTAGTTGTTTCTATAAGACGACAATGAACCCTTTAATCTTGTCCCTGGCAGGATAGGGTTCCCTGGATGAGCTACATCAGCATGCTGGCCATCTTTGGCTTCGTGGGCTTCTTTGAAGTGGGTCCTGGTCCGATCCCCTGGTTCTTCGTCGCCGAGCTCTTCTCCCAGGGTCCCAGACCTGCTGCTATGGCTGTGGCCGGATTCTCCAACTGGACCGCCAACTTTATTATCGGCATGGGCTTCCAATACATCGCTGTGAGTGTTTGGATCCATGTTGTTTTACTTTAGTAAAGGAAAATAGTAGTTGATTATAGCCTTGTTGAGGTTAACTGGTAAGCAGATGTCATAAATGATTTATAAGTGAACCTTATCCTTACCGTGAACCTCTTTCTCTTAATTTCTTCATTTCTCCTCAGGACGTTTGCGGCCCCTACGTGTTCCTGATTTTCGCAGTGCTCATCCTCTTCTTCATCCTCTTCACCTACTTCCGGGTGCCAGAGACGCGGGGCAAGACGTTTGACCAAATCGCCGCCAATTTCCAGCAGCACTCAGCGACCATGATGGACATGGACCTGGACCTGGGCCTGGACAAGCCTAGCACCGAGCTGGACTACCTTGGGGATGGCACTCTGAACTAAGGGTGGGGGGCCTGAAGAGGGAAGGAAGGCTGGGCGCCATAGAAATGAAGTTGGGTATCGTCCCGAGGGGTGGACAGTCCTTTGGGCCGGATTCCAAACCCATTGCTGTGTATTTGGAGAGTTGATGAGAGTATGCAATTGGTTTGGAATCAGGCCCTTGTAGGATGCCATGGGTGAAACAGGGAAATTACACTAAGTGGGGGGGGCATTCCTGGAACTCAACTTAGTACAATCAGTTTCAGGGAAAAGGTTATACAACTTTAGAACAGAACTGCAACAACTTAACAGTCACGGGAGAGGAAGAGTTGGAGGCTTGTTACCAAGTTTGGGTGACAGATTCTGATTACCATTGCAACCCATAATGGGTCATAGTGGGCTGTAAAAAATGTTTTTTAAGGCATAAATCACATGGTTTTTAAATGCAGGTTGAGGTTGGGAAATTATTCTGTGATATTGCACACATATTATATATAGAGCAATGCTGGAGAGACTTTTTACTGCACTTTATCTACAAATATGTCAGGTTTTCAGAGATGGAGAAAACTAGTTACAGAAGGGAAATAAGGTTAACCAACTATACATAAGTAACTAGTTAAGTGGTCTTGACGGAAACATGTATGATTTGTTTCTGACATTTCATGATGCGTATTGCACAGCCTACAGAAATGTTACTGTGAGAATTGATAATGATGTACAGTACTTAGTACTTAATGTTTATAGTGTGCTGGTTTGATTGAAACAAGGGAAAAATAATGGTTTGAGGGTCTACAAATATTCTAACTTTACCCACTCCAAAAGGAGGATGCCTTTCATTTCTTGTGACAGGTATTTGAAGTGGTCCTACTGCAAGAGATTTAACAAAGCTTTTTTTTTTTTTTTTTACCATCTCTGCAATATGTCTGAAAGTACTATGCATGCAGTTAGAGATTTTGGATGTACTGGTGTGATTGTTTCTTGAAGACTTGTATTGAGATATTGTACAAAGGACACCAGTAATTTATAAAATGTGTGAATATTGATGCTGTGTTCAATGAAGTAACAGATTGTTGACAAATGCCACTTGATTGTCTTTTTACTCAAATATTAACAGCCCAATTATGAAGATGTTATCAAAGGACTACTAAATATATTCAAGTAGATATGTTGACACCCCTATTACTTCAGGCATCATATGTATCACACCCAAATGCGGGGTACAGTGCCATACAGGTAAAGAACTATACTTGAAATGTCACTTTAAAGTTAAAGAAATTGTAGGTAAGGAATATTAAACTGACTCGCCAGATGGTTTGTTACTGTTGAAAAGGACACAAAAAACACTTGGCAAGTGATGAACCATCTGTATCACGGGCTAACTTAAACCATCCCTGTAACTGCCAGTACGAGTTTCCTTCTAGGATGCAAATTGGTCCAAACCACTGGCTCGGGCACAACTAACTTGAAGTTTGTCAAGATGGTCCTTATCGTGATGCCAGCTGTCTTAGCATGAGGTAGCATGTGAGGGATCTCATGAGGGAGCAAAGAACAGTGGCAGCATTTTTTGCAAATATTTTTTTATTGACATACTGAACTGACATTGCACATGATCCCCTCAAAATAAATGCATATAAAAATAAAACAAATGAAATTACTTTATACCCAGCTCCTGGCTTTGATCATTTAATAATGGGCAGCATGTTCGATTTTAGGTGATACGGATCTCGATAATCTCCCAGTATGCACTACTGCCCTCACCTGCTTCGCTTCCCCCTCGTCAAACTTAAAAATCGAGGCTGGTTCCTCGTTGCTTCTCCTGCCCTTCTCAGTCAAAGAAAACTACCTGGGGTCATGTTGTATAACGGGGTATCGAAGCATATTTCAATAATTTTCTAAAGATTATTATTATTTTAAGGTGCACTTAGAATTTCTAAATATGCATGCACAAAACCCTTCACTACCCGAGCATTCCCCTTCCAATAAGCAGTGCCTAGACAAGACAAGACTGTCGGTGGGGAGGGGGGGGGGGGGGCAGGGGTCAAGAAGAGAGGTGAATTGCAGGGAGGGGAGAGGGGAGTATGTGAGTGTGTTGGGGGGGGGGGGGGGGGGGGTAATTCACAGAGCAGTGGGTGTGTTGATAGGCCCGGTAACAGAGTTTACCAACCCCTACGACCTACAGACACAAGAGAGGATGAAAGGGGGGGGACAGAAAGACAAAAAGACAAAGGAGGAAGAAAGTGGGGAGTGACAACACAAAACATTAAAATATTAGACAACACGAAAACATGGGCATTAGTCAAATGTCTCTCTTCCCCCCCCCCCCCCCTCATGTCCTCTGGGACAAAAGGTCACAATCCCATCAGTTTTTCAACCTAAAAGGCTCAGGGTTAAAACTAATTAAAGAAGAAAAAAAAAAAAAATTATAAAAAAAAGGTCACACACATTGCATCACAGGCTATGAGAACCAATGTTGCCATCATGCAGATGCAGAGCACGAGGTCAAAACCCTAGACCCACGCAGTCCACCACCCCACCCGAAAGGTTCAAATATTTTTTGCATGTGCGTGTGTGTGGGGGGGGGGTCCCACCTCTTGCCAGGGGTCATGCAAAGAGGTCCTCTCTCAGCCGTTACTCTGCCGGTGCCGGAACTGTCGGGGTAGATGTCTGGAAGCAGTAACATACATGAGGGGGGTGGATGCCACCATCTGTGCATCTACAGTGATTGGGAATCATTTAAAAAGTGGAAAGAATATGAGTATGGATAAAGAAAGTAAGGTTACTTACCTTAGGTGACTTCTGGGATGTTTTGGGGGAGTCCTTTGGAGAGGTTTTGGGGGAGGACTTGGGGGAGGACACTGGGGAGGACTTGAGGTCGGCTGGCTTCGAGGACTGAGGGGGGGTGCTGGGCTCTGAGGCCGATTTCTCCGTTCCATTCTCCAGAAGGGAAATTTAGCACAATTGAAAGCAACTCCTTGTTTTTGGTGATTATAACACCCCCCCTAGCCTGGCTCTGCCCTCCTACGTACACTTCCGCTCAATTTTCATTGTGCTTCTGTACTGCGTCTGGGCTTGAGGTATATTGGTCAGATGGCTCCGTAAACTTTTTACCGGTCCAATCAGCGAACAGAGGGAGTGGCTGAGAACGACGTTGATGTCATGCGCTAGTTTGAGTTGTAGTTACGTAATGGTGGCGGAGAAAGATGCGAGCGAAGCCTTTCGGCCCGATTATCCAGAAGTTAAAGCCGGAGCAAGAACAATCTTTGATCCCCACGGGGTTCATTTGATTTTCCAGCTAACTCCGTTACTGGTGAAGGAGTTGGCCAAGGCGAACGCTAGCGATTGGTTATGCCAGATCCAGAGTGGCTCTGGGCAGATCCAATAGTTTTAAACTTCAACAGAGTACCCGCCTTCAAGGAAGTTAACGCTTGTCAATGGATCGAGCCCAGACTATGTACAAATGCAATGTACGACAGTCTGGTTAGGACCAGGCTAACACCCCCCCCCCCCCCCAAAAAAAATAAAATAAAATAAATAAATCCATACCTTTGAGGCTGAAGACTCAGAGTTCCTCTGTCGGCGCCGGCTGAACTGTCGACGAGGCTTCTGCCCGTCCAGCTCCCCATTGGTCTGCTGGTCGTCCTGGCCCCCCTTCCTAGCCTCCCCCTGGGCCTCCGCCTGGCCCTCAGCCGGAACAGCCTGGCCCTCAGCCGGAACAGCCTGGCCCTCAGCCGGAACAGCCTGGCCCTCAGCCGGAACAGCCTGGCCCTCAGCCGGAACAGCCTGGCCCTCAGCCGGAACAGCCTGGCCCTCAGACTGGCCCTCTCCCGGAGGTGGCCGAGGGCGCACAGGTCTGGAGGCCCGATTGGTAAGAGGCAAGAGAATGGTTATTATGGAATATGTTTACATTTATGATTTGAATTGCACTTGGTTGTGACAACGATATGGTCACGATTGTCACCTGCGGTACTGGGGTCTGAATCTACGAGGTGGCAGCTTCTGCTGGTCACCATCTGCAACTACTCCATTCTTCTGTTCACCTCCTTCCCCCTGGAAAACAGACATGCTATGCAAGGCTCCAATAAAAAAAAATAATAATCTATTTAAGACTATGGGTAGGGGGCATCTCAGTGATTATGATTCATATTCCATTGCTACAGAACACATAAGCTTGATTGGAAAGAGAACTTTCAAGTTCACTAAGCCCACCTGAGTCACCGTGCAGCAGCACAGTATAATCTTTCCCAGTACCACACCTAGGACACTATATTCCAGGTTAATGCGGTCCATGTTTGTAGCCCTCCACCTCACCTCTTGACCCTCCTGTCTGGGCCTGCGCGGCCTGCGTCGTCGTGGGGCAGGCTGCGGACCGTCGTTGTCAGCTGCTCCCTCGCCCTCAGAGCCCAGGCCCTCGGGGCCCTCCTCAGCCTTGCCCTGCTCGTCAGGTCGGGGGCTGCGCGGGAAGAAACGCCGGCGGAAGCGGCGCTTGTTGGGTGCGTAGCGGCTGCCTTTGACAGGTACACCGCCCGGCCCCGTCACATTGGCTGCTTCTGAACCCTGACGGAGAGGACAGCAGAGGGGTTGAGGAATATTCCGGCGTCCTCGATGTAGCCAGATACCTTAAAATCATTTAATTAGCCCAATAGGACTGTATATACGAAATAGGAATACAAAATGTGGCAACCAATTTCCACAACAGCACAAATGCCTGTTTTGGTTGGCAAAATATCACATGTATTAACCTGGGGACAACAGACAACACTTTAAATTTACTCACCTTGGCTGCTTCAACAACATCAAACTCAACAACTTCCCCATCGCCAACACTTCTAAGGAATTTCCTGGGGTTGTTCTTTTTGATGGCAGTCTAGTGGGAAAAATCAAACCGGAGGTTAGTTACTTAAAACTATTATGTAGCACACTGCCCAGAGGGATTCAGAATCAACTTCATTGAGGACTCACCTGATGGACAAACACATCCTCTTTTGTATCATTTCTGAGGGAGCAGAAAGCATGAGTGTCAGTGCTATAGAATTCAAAAAAGCGCCAGAGCCAAGCAATGGTTTGCTTTCAGACAGGGTCGGCTCTAAGGGGCAATGCCCCCCAAATAGAATGATGTGCCCCCTCAAAAAATACTTTGGCATTGGCTCTAAATTAAATATCAAGATGGCTACACTTTCCTGCAGAATATGCATGTCTGATCTTATTTTGACACTAATACATGCTTTGTAAATGCGGGCCCCCCTTGTGAAAAAAATGCCCCCCCCATTTAATTCGTTCTGGAGCCGAGTCTGCCTTCAGACCACCAACACAGAATCTATGCAGTTTAACAAAAATATGTATTTTTGTTGCGATTTAAGAGACAACAGTATAGTCTTCAGTGTCATCCTTGAGCACCCTGGAAAAGTAATGTCATTTGAGGGGAATTGGCAGCAGAAGACATTGACACACTACAGTGTACCTGTTGATGAAGCCGTATCCATTTCGCACATTGAACCATTTCACAGTGCCTTGGACCAGAGTGGCTGCAACAACAATATAAACAATTTAAAAAGCACTATTACAAACTTAACCACTCTATAAACACATAGCCTAGAAGGGAATATGTTTGCCGTTCTCAACTACCTTTATCACCCCAAGCAGAGCTAGGTCATGTTATGCATGATGTAGGGCCTGGAGTCAATCATTAACAAGAAAACTTTGAAACCATTTTCTCCTCTAGGTCAACAGGGTAAGATTGAATACCCTTGTGTGTTTATGTGCATAACTCATAAGTTTGATGTGTACCAAGATATCTGCCTAGTGGTGTCCGCATAACTTTAAGTTAACCCAAACGTTAACAGTTACTCATTTCTGTCAACCGGCAAATAGTGTCGAATTATATTTGAACATGACTGAATAAGCTACACCTGGGAGATCGCTCCCTCCTGCTTTGCACACGTGACAACTGATATGGAGAAAATCAGTGTAATGGTTTCACATGAGTAACTTTCTAATCAAAGTCTCCCTCATAAATGTGAATTACTCGTCAAGTAAAACGGATCACAATCTACGCGTCTGGAGATGCCAATTGTCAAACGCACATGTCAAACGCACTTACATGGGGTCACTTGGGGAAACAGTGTAGACCAGATACCTTGTGTTCCGAAATAAAACTTGTAAAATGGTTGATACATTTTAGATGGGGACACAGATTCGTATTATTGTAACTAGTAGGCCCATCTCAAATATTTCAGTAATCGTTGTGACACGTGAACGTTGGGAAACAAATCAGGCTAAATGGCCTAAATGGAAAACTTCTCAGGAGTAGCCTTCAAATTTCATAAAGAATAGTTAATAGATAGGCTACTACTACCACAACTATATGGCCATGCGGTAAATGACGATATACACATTTCAAACAAATAACATTCTAGCGCAAGTACGTAGCTCAATCTAAAGTGCGCTCGTTGCGATACTAAAATATTAACGTTTATCAAATAGGTTTAGCCTTAATAAGCTGCTTGGCATGCCTTGAGTACAGATTCCCTACCTATCACTTTTCTCTCGGGCTGTGGCTCGTCTTCCACAGGTACCGACGGTGGGGCGCTCTGCACTTCGACTTCGGTCATACTCTCTCGCGGATATACAACACAATTGCAATTGCGTCCCCCTCCCTCCGTCTCTCCAAACTTTGCTGAAGCCGCCACGGCAAACTTTTTATCCCGAATCCCGACACCCTCGCGGCATTCACTTGGTCAGTCGCCCCCTCATTGGTTTCACAATAGTCAGCCCCGCAGCCTCATTGGTTAAGGAGGCATGACAATTGGCAGGGCGAAGGGTGAAACCGTGCCGCGAAGAGTGACAGTTTTCAAAGAACACTTTCAAGTGTGATCAATTGCGTAGTGATTGTAATTGTGTCTAAATGCAGTAAAGAAAGCTAAATAAATCCTACAACGATTGTTGTGGATTACATTTCATTTTGTGGATTTGAAAAATGATATCAGGTTTCAACTTAATATATAATTAGAAGCTGCTATTGTCATTGCCTGCATCTTGTGGCTCAGTAGCTGTAACCCTTGCCTATACATAATATTAAGCTACATAATATTAAGAAGGGAAAAAAGCTGACCACAAACATTTATTGATCGATATTCATACCTTAGTGCTGAGCGATGAGGTCCCCTTTATGCACCTGTTATTCCAGTGCTGCCGTCCTTGATTGACATTACAGCATTATCTGGTTCCTTGCCTGATCGGTCAGCACAGACCATCCAGGCTTCCACGCTAATGAAGGGCTCCCTTTCTTCCACAAGCGCTTACTAGTTACCCCCCCCCCCCCCCCCTCCACACACACACGCACACACTCACAAACATCTACATACACCAGGAGCCCACCAGGAGCCTCTAGTTTTTTACCTCACTTCTCCCAACCTGAGCCCCCTCATAGGTCATAGGATTTAAATTTCAGGGAGCTATATTTAAACCAATGGTTCAGGCCACGTTCTACGGAGCCAACCACCGGGCATTGCACTGCCAATAGTTTATCATGAAGTCCCTGGAAAGGTATTCTACCACAATTTATAAAGCGAATAACGAAATTATGACCTGCCATTGCACCAAACTATCATAGAAGAGGTTACCCATGACTTATGTGGCAATTAACATTCCATGTTTCAGTCTTTTGAAGTGCGTCTCTACGCGAGAACAGTTTATATTAACCTATATTTAGTTAGACTTGTTTAAACTTACACCACTTATTTAAGATCTATTCCTATATGTTGAATGTATGCACCTTCTTGTCAAAGTAAATTCCTTGTCTGTGGCGATTAAAACTCTTTCTGATTCTGATAACGGGACCACGATGAATGAGACTGCAAGCTAATCGATACGATAAATTATTAAATAGATAAGATTAAATATTGAACTTTGATTGTTCCTAGTGTATGAACCGGATTTTTCCGTTCATCGCCCGATATCGCCCATGACTCTCAGCGCTCCGTTCTAAAATCAATAACGGATTGGGGTGACAACGCATGCGCAGTGTTGTCTAAATTGCCTAGGTTTATTTCATGGGTATTTGGAAAGGCTGGGTGAGGGAGTGAGCGAGAGGAGCCTACGGACATTGTGGGATATTGGGTTCCCACTCTTTTTTGGCTGGCGGCTGACCTGAGCGTATGCCCCCTTCAACGAGAGCGATTGCAACCGTGCAGTAGGATAAAACAGGGAGGCTAGTGGAAAAGACTGGAATGAAAGAAGAATAAGAGAGAGAGCTGATATAAGAGAAAAGGCACAACAGCGTGAGGCACCGCGGCTGCAGACACCAGCCAGACTAGGCAGACGGGGAAGAAAAAAATAAACAAGGGAACGGACTTACATTTCCTCCAAGGGCTCGGAGTAACAAAATATAGGCTAGTATTGGAAACGTCAGGACGCAAGGTAAGTTGCTTATCCCAACAGCCAGATTTCGGGACGTAATTTACAACCTATTTCTCATGCACATGTCTATGTAGCTACGACACTATATTCACGTTATTTTCACCTGGAATCAAGTTATAGCTTCCTGCTAATAAAAGTAAATTGCATAACGGTTGTTTGGATGTGAAAAACAGATCCAGTCACCTTATTTAATATTGCACAAATTATGGACTTGCTTAGATGCTTAGAATGGGAGGTTTTGTCGTTCAACAACATGAAAAATGTAAAATGTCCTCTTGAATATTTGGATCATTTTTATGCATAAAAATGAAGCACAATAGCTTGGATCAAAACTCATCAGTGTAGCTATTTGCACGCCCTAGCCTATATGCGTATTAGCTTAGTCATTACCTGCAGTAGGCTATTCTATGCCACAGATGACAAGGGACGATAAGATCTGGGCTCGACTGAGTACGGTTTGCTCAATTTCTTTATCTGTTTAATTTACAATGTAACACCCTGATATGGCCGCGTTGGTACAACAATGTAGGCTATCATTCGTCCCCGAACTACAGCCCCATGTTTCGTGGGCCTCAGCCCGAATGCAGTGCGCATGCATCGACGCCGTCTGACAGCCAGTGTACGTATTGTGCAGACTAGGCCTCACACACGGCGCCCACACTGCAGAGTGCACGCGTGCCAAAAATGTGGCCGCAACAGTGTGTCAGTATATCATTAAATCCATATCGTTTTGTTAAATACTGTCTATTACTTTATCATGTTATGTCATGTTATGTATATCCCAAACAAGACTTGCAATTATAAGGAATTCAATGTGGTGGACACAGGTAGCCAACTTCCGACTTAAATGATTTGAACATCATGGGGTATAGCATTTGGCCTTATTCGTTTAAATGCTTATTCATATAGATCAAATTGCCTAATTATTTATAGGAATTTAACATACTAATAATGTAAGGCAACGTGTAAGGCATGACAACGTCCTCACGCTTGGTCAGATCCTGATAAGAACTCCGTGCCTTTGCTTGAAGGGTCGCGTTCATACGTCGACATGACAGTCGGTTCCAAAAGCTACTGCATAATAGACCCAATAACACTGAACATGGTCTCACCATGTTTTTCATTTTGTGTCTTATTATTGTCTAAAATATCACCAAAAACCATTTAATCAATTGTAAATCACATTTAAGGACTACTTTTATTTTAGGTGGACTCATGCCTGTCCCACTGGTTCAGTTTACAAGTGCCAGAGTTCTGTTGCTTAATTTAGATCGCACTTCACTTTTCCCCCTTATGTCAGTGGACCGGTTCACCACTGATTTAGCTGTGAATGATAGACAGACTGACTAAATCAACAACCAATGTTTATGATTGTAAAATGTAACTTAATTACTATTTTGTTTGTGTTTGTATCCTTGTATACTAGCAATTCTACAACTCACCCAAACACAAACTTTAAAGCAGTTATTTAGCCTTTTATGGCCATTTAATGCTATTCAGATAAAGAATAAGACTTCTGAGAACGCAGATTGTAAGCCTGTATTTCAAACAACAACACTGATATGATGCACATACTAACTGTCATATAATGAATATTAGGTTGGACCAACTGCCACCTTTATTACCAACCTCCTTTACAGCTTCACCCTCTCCCACTTCCGCTCACAACAAACCACTGTCATTAACTGGTCATAAAGTAGTCATTAATCTTCATTAACATAGTTCCCTCCTCACCCCTGTGACATGGCCTCCACAGCAGGTATGGCAGATGCAGACTTGGACTTCCAGACAGGCGATGCCGGCGCATCTGCCACGTTTCCCCAGCAGTGCTCTGCCCTGCGCAAGAACGGCTTTGTGGTGCTGAAAGGCCGACCCTGCAAGATTGTTGAGATGTCCACCTCCAAGACTGGCAAACACGGCCACGCTAAGGTCAGTGGGGCTGGGCTGGTCCAGAGAGATGGGACAGGAATGAAAGAATATGTTGACAAAATGGCCTGAATAAAAAAGACTGAGGTACGATTAACTGTACATTGTGGTTTTTGAAAGATTTGAAAGATCAGCGGTAATACCTACCTGTGTTTTTGTGTGCTGTATTCTTTGTTTTGGATAAGGGGATGTTGTGTCTGAGTTTGTCTCTAGCCTGAAGTTCAGTGTTTTCTGCTTCACTCGATGTGCAGGTCCACATGGTGGGAATTGACATCTTTTCTGGTAAGAAGTATGAGGATATCTGTCCCTCCACTCATAACATGGACGTCCCCAACATCAAGAGACTGGACTACCAGGTGAGAGAGAAAGAAGTATCAAAGGAGTTCAAGAGGGAGAGAGGGGATGCCGTAAAAGTAAAGAGTTATCCATTTAGAAACAATATAGGAAGCCTGTTGTAATTACATTCCAACATACAGTATTTACAGGTAAAAAATACAAATGAGTAGTATAAAAGGACATAAGAGTACAGTAAGGAGCAGTTTATTTGTATTTACCTATGCACATAGTGTTGTTATATAGTTTTCTATTTCGAATCTATTTGAATGCAGTCTAACTGAATGTATGTCCTATCTCTCTCACCTCCTGGTAGCTAATTGGGATCCAGGAAGGCTACCTGTCCCTGCTCCAGGACAGTGGGGAAGTGAGGGAGGACCTAAAGATGCCCGAAGGAGACCTGGGAAAAGAGATTGAAAGCAAATACGAAGCTGGAGAGGAGATTCTGGTCAGTAGTTTTTTGCAGTAAAGTTGGCAAGAATCCCATTCATTAATAACCTGATTTAGTTAGATTCGTTGTAATCTGTTTTGCTTGTCTCTTTTGTTCTCCAGATCACTGTTTTGTCTGCCATGAATGAGGAGGCTGCAGTTGCTATCAAAGCCATGGCAAAATAAGAGACTGCAGGTAAAAGTTTACATGCTAAAGGTTTTTGAGTTTGTATGCCAGTCTGCCTGCACCTCCCCTGTGTGTGTGTGTGTGGGTATGTTTATGCGGACGTACATGTGTGCGGCCGTACCCAGCTAGAAGACACTCTACTGTGCCAGCAATGTGTGTATGTGCCTGTGTACATCCATGTTTTGTTAGTACAAATTTGTTTGTGTGTTGATGAATGTTGTTTTGTGAACTTCAAAGGGAAGGCAACTCCAGTCATAAACAACCTGACTTTTATACATTGTTTTGTTTAAGACTTATTGTTAATGAAGTGGTAATATTTTGCAGATTATCATAATTTGTCTCTTATATATTGTTTCTTGTTTATTTATTTTGAGGAATATTTATTGGGCCGGATATAAGTTTGGGAGTTGGCATTCTTTCTAGTTACTTTTATAGCCTCCCCCAAACAGTCCATTTATTTGTTTGATTTCTTTTTTCTTTTTTTATATGTCGACCAGGCCATGTTTGTCCTGGGAAAATATAGAAAAGGACGCTTTGTACAATGACATTGTATGTCATTTGGTATTAAATATTTTGTACGATGTCCACTCCTTGCCATTGCAATGGATTTGCCTACCCTCTCTGCACTTTGTCATGTCTTTTTGTGTAAATGAGAATGCACATCATTTGAGTACCTTGTACTGCTTTGTATTGAAAATATCCCATTCATATTTAAAGTTGTATTTTATGTTTTGCACAGTGGCATTTCTTTTATTGCAGATAAAATGCACATGTACACTTTATAGGCTGTGGTTTACTTGCATTCTTTGCGAAAGGAATAGGTTGGAATCTGCACACACACTATACCTTCTGTGTTGATGTACACACTTATTGTTCTGTCAGTTTCTCCTTTCCCCTTGTATCACTCCCTCTCTTTCTTTTCTTCTGACCTGTCCTTTCTCTGTTCTGCTTTTCCCATTCTGTTTTAGGGGTTAACAAGATGCACTGGACCTTGGAAAAAGGAGGGAATATTGCCTCGTCAATGCTTCTCCCTCTTTTCTTTCTTTTGACTTTCTTTTTCATATCCTCTATCACTCCCCCTCTCTTTCTCTCCCTCTCTGTACTTTCTTGCCCCTCTTTGGGTTCAATAAATAATTGGAAGTGACAAACAAACACCTTCTATATAAATTGCACACAAACACAACAAGCAACATACAGTCTGTCACTACAGACTCAAATGAGGAGAGAGAAGGGCAGAATAGAGTAGTCTCTCACAAACAAATGGTCGCCTATTGTGAGTAGGTACATCCTGCAGTACCTACCTCTCAGGGGAGGGATGGGGAAAATGTCACTGTTTTTGTAAAATATTTCCCCTGATTCATCAAGGGCTTCAACTCTAGATTTAAGATGGAGTGATGTCGTTTTGTTGGGGGGGGGGGGGGTGTGGGGGGGTGCCACACTTACTCAATCTTGACGTAGAAATGTGTTGCACAGAACTGATGCCCATTTCCTATAACACAAAATGACGAGTCTGTTCTGTGCGTCTAATTTGGATCTGTAAAAATCCTGTGCGGCGCTCTCCTCTGAGCAAGCACCCTCTGTCTTGTTCTATATTTTGTGTAACGTATATAACACATAAAAACTTGTCTATTAAAATGACGTTGTCAGGTTTACGGGCCAGGGTCCGTTCTTTCTCAGCACCAGGAGTGTGTCACTGAAGAACAGTCCTGTCATCTCTTTCTCCCCCAAGTTTCACTTTCCTGAATATCTGAGTGAAAATAGTTTCTCTTTCCTGAATTTTCGAGAAAGACCACGTAGAACACAGAAGAGACTCCTCATCCTGAGGACTAAGTCCCTTGGCCAATCTTCCCTTATCTTCTATCACCAATAAAACATCTGGTGAAGGAACCTATGACAAGAGACTGCCAACAGAGCAGATACTACCCTGGGTCACCTGTAGGAACAGGAACAGGCACAGACTAGAACATGACACATTTACTTTGTACAAAGCTCCATACGAGTAAAGAAGAAAAAGTCATGATGGTATATTTACTTTTTTTTGTTCACAAACAGTCCAAACTGTGCAGAATGTCTCCCCGCCTAAATTAAAGACGACACAAATTGTTAGAAATGGTGCGTGTGTTTTTGTATTTTTTATTTTAACGACACAAAGTAAGGCGGACATACATAAAGGCCTACAACCAGTTATATTCTGAACGAGGGTAAAGGAAAAGTCTCATTACTATTTCACAGGGTCTTCACTGACTGACTCCAGTTCCAGTTATATGGAGCTGCAGGGGAAGTAGGATTTAGACCTACTGGTAGCACACCACAGTTCCAATACCCATCTGTTCAAGACCAGGTTCAGTAAAACGCTGATCTTAGACATCAAAACTAAAGTAAAAAAGAGGAAAACAAAGGATGAGCAGAGGACACTACAATATGCAGTATATGGTATGTACAAAGTAATACTGCAAAGACCAGTCCACGGTCCTGTCCTTTTTACAATCAACCATCAGGATCCAAGATTTGGAGAGGTGGGGGAGGGCAATGAACTCTCATCCATAAACTCCGGGGGGGAGGGGGAGGCAGTCAGTGTAGTGTGGGGTCACCGTGGTTACTTGCTGTGATGATAGAACCTCTGTCCACTCTGGGCGTGTGGGAGGAAGGCGTGGCGAGGAGCAGGCTGGGGCGAGCTTTGGAAAGGAGCCTGGATGACACAAATCGAC
Source organism: Osmerus mordax (assembly GCF_038355195.1). Taxonomy (NCBI): domain Eukaryota; kingdom Metazoa; phylum Chordata; class Actinopteri; order Osmeriformes; family Osmeridae; genus Osmerus; species Osmerus mordax. The sequence goes on along the minus strand of NC_090072.1, from coordinate 8,046,040 downwards.
AAACAAGCGTCCAATCAACACTTTCCGAGCCAAAGATTGATTCTTGCATGCGGATCCCGGCTAACTGTGACCATGAGCGAAGCTAGAATGCTTACAGTCATCCAACTTGATGATTCGAAAACGACTGTTGCTAGAAGCAACCATTTTTTGATGACTCAACATGGGTCCAACCATGCTCCTGGAATTTGCCTTCTTGTAGGCCTTCATTCCAGCCCCAGTTGAAACAAAAGATAATTCAGCTCGTCAACCAGCTAACTGTTAGAAGCAGGTGTGCTGGGTTAGGGTTGGAATGAAAACCCACAGGATGGGAGCTCTTCGAGAACAGGGCTAGGCAGCCTAGATCAGGTGAATGGGAGACCAGCTAGTTACAGACCGGCACCCATGTGGCTTGTATCAGACAGGACCTGGTACAGCCTTCGATGTGAATGGGGAGGCAAGGCGGGGGGGGGGGGGGCGGTGACGGGGATAAGGAGGTCTAAGGTGTGTGTTTGGGGAAGTATATTGGAGTGGCTTTGGGGGGAGTCAGGATGGGGGCTGGGGAACCAGGAGAGGGGGATGGGGGGGGGGGGGGGGGGGGCTCACCTTGGCTGTGGGGATCTGAACAGCCATGGAGGGAGTGGGAAGCAGACCTGCAGCAGAGGCATGGAGGGCTTGGGGGTGCATGGGTCTCAGGGCACCCTAGAACACACAAGAGGATTTTGTATGAGGAGGCAATGACAGGGCAAGGGGGACAGGGCCTGAGGTATCGTGCATAGGACAGGCCATAACAGGCACCCTGGAGTTTACCAGAGGACTTACTGTGTCGGTGAAGCCAGACTGCTGGTTGGCGTGTTCCAACTGCTTCTGGAGGGGGATTCCAGCACCAGGGATGAATCCTGAGAATAATAATGAGGGGGACATAAAACAATTCTGCAGCCCATATAGGTACATACATTTCTCAAATGTGACAGCTTGCATGAAACAGCACTTGTACAGTAGTTTAACATCCTCTAAAGAATATCCATACAATGAGTCGCTTTAGTTAAAAGTGTCTTCTGAATGACGTAAATGTCATCATCTACCACAATATGGCAACTTTTTTCTTTCTTTTAAGAGCTGAAACATAAAAGTGAATGAGGCAGGATAGAGAGACCGACCTGGCTGCGAGGTGAAGTGACTGTGGACGGCGAAGCCCTGCTGCTGATGGGGAAGGTACTGCATGGCCTGGAACGCCGACGCGCCTAAAGGAGACACGCCGTAGCCGCACGTGAGACCGACAGGGGGAACAGAACCCCTACCGTGAGCCATACAGGCTCACCGGGTCCCACCCACGTCGACCGAACGGTCGAGAGCCCACACGCACACACCTCGGATCTGGGAGCTGCTGGCGAAGCTGACGGGTACGGAGGGTCCGGGGGCGTAGGCGGAGGGGTGCTGGGATGCCGCCACCCCGTAGGTCTCGTGCACCCCCTGGCTGCTGCTGCTGCTGAACTGGCCGTGCTCTGCCGACCCCCCGCTGAAGCCAGGCTGGGTCTGGTAGTGGCGACCCTGTGTGGGGGGTGAAAACAGTACAACTATTCATGACGTATCCTTACTTTCTCAGCGAGTATTCTGGAGACTGTGAGCCCCATTTGGGATGGCTAACCGCTACACAATACGCTGGCCTACAGAAATGGCTGCTGGGGAAGATTTGTGTTCTGATAGTGGCCTCTGGTGGTCAGAAGAGGCATTTGTATGCTGCACTCACTGGGATGACCGGCGTTGGGAAGAGCTGCTTGCTGCGTTCTCCTAACAGAGCTCCGGGCCTGCTGTGACCCACTGGACTTCCTGGAGGAAAATACACAAAAGGGGAAGTCGTATGTTAAAGTACTGATTCAGAAACAGAATTCAAAAATGATTTGTGACTGCTTCCATGTGCCACCTTGAATGCTGAGCAGATGCTGGCTCGAGTGCATGGGTAGACTGGGCTGGTAGCTGGCTGAGGTCAACGTTGTGATATCACTGGAAAACAAGATGGCGAGCTGTTAAAAGGTGCTATTTATCGGATTTCTGACAGAGAGACTTCTACGTGTATTTTCCTCCATACAACAACACATCCATAGCCACAGAAAGCTGAACTTGCTTCTAAATTTCCAGCTTTTCTGCCACTCACCTTTGCTCCTTCCTGCGCCTCTTCTCCTCCTCGTGGAGAACCTTCTTTAGCTGCAGGAAGAGCTGGTGTTTTTCCTCCTGCAGACCCTGCAGCTTCTCCCCCATCTTCATCACCTGGTAACAAGGCACACGCGATTCACAGGAGACCCTCACCAGTAAGTCTGCTGAATGAATACGGACATCATGCGGTGTAACTGTCTTTTAAGAGGACAGGGAGCAATAGTGAAAGGTGTGTCGTGCTCACCTGTTCTTTAGTCTCTTCCAAAGACATACGCTCCTCTATCTCTTTTGTTCTCTTCCTCTCTTCCTCCTCCTTCATCTTCTGTTCCATCATCTTATCAACCTCCTCCTCCTCTGAAATTTGAGGCCAAAATAGGACAGACTTTATGTGATTGGAGAGCATGACAGCTTGATTCTAATCAAATGGCTTGTGGGTTCCAAGTACAATGATATTTCAATGAAATGTTGCCAGATGCCCTAGCATATATGTCACCTTGTCTTTTGCGCTCTCTTTCTCTCATTATGTGCTTGTGGAGGGCTCGGGCCATTGCGTTGGACAGCTTGGGTCTCTCCAACAAAGCAGGCATAGTGACAGGCAGGGGTGGGGCCAGCTGAAGATCGAACAAAATAAATTGATTTTATAGACAAGGTTCACAAGAATGTTGTGTTTGTGAAGAATATGTTATTCTATCTACAGTAACCCTAGCCCAGATTCCTTGTATAATATAAACATTTACAATTATTACTTAACAACACCTAAATATGCCAATTCTCACCATTTGAGAATTTGTTATGACAAGTATGTATGACTATGCTAGCGATAGGGTAGCTTGCTTCCCTTTTTGACGTCTGTGCAGTGCTCTGACGGCAACAGCTGTGTAAACAACGCACATATGCCCTAGTGCTAATTGGCGGGCTGAAAAGGCCTAGTTTTGGGCATTTTATTTTGTTTACTGTGTAGATACTTGCCAGGATATTGGTAACGCGCAAAACATAAATGATTAGGACCAAAATCGTGCAAAGGGATCATGCTAGGCTAACTAGTTAGCACTTAGCTGCTCAGCAGTTGGTCTGAGCAGGCGGCAAGTCGTAAACAGATAACTTACTTTTGTTTCTTTGTGAGTCTTTCAGAAGAAGATTTGCGTCTACGTTTGGAGATAGTGTTGATATGTGTATATTTTACGTGAACACTACAAAAAACTGTTTTATATCGGCAGGGGATTCCTGCTGCTAAGCTAATTTTCATAATATTGCTTCGAAGAAAGTTGTATTTCCGGTTCATACGGCGTTTCCTCTTTGTCCGCGATTGAAATGCTAATAATAAGTCAGTTCTACTGTGTATTCCTAGAATCAAGGTCTACGGTTTAAAGCTATGGGAAATGTCTATTGTTGGAAAACAAAGTTCTCATTGATCTGCGAATAGTGTAATAAACCTATAGCTTCAACAGCTTGTTCAGGGTTACATCTCTGTTTAGCTTTGAAAAGGGTCCGATATAATAAATGGCCTACAGATATACAGACCCACCTTCCACCAGTTATACAATTAACATGGCCATGAACGTCTAGTACAGAAACAAGTAACTAGTAGTGAAGATGAGAGATGTCACAAATACAGAATATAGAAAGAGGATGTTGGGTTAAACTAAACCATATAACGTAATATAAATGGCCTGCAGATATACAGATCCACGGTCAATCATCAGATCCTGCTCACTAGACTTTCTGAGATGGGCATCTCTGGTACTGCACTTCAGTGGATCTCATCCTACCTGTTGGGAAGATCCTACCAGGTCTCCAGGGGAGGTAAAGTGTCAGGGCCCCGCCAGCTCTCCACTGGTGTCACAGGGCTCTGTACTTGGACCCCTCCTCTTCTCCCTGTACCCCACCTCACTTGGACCGATCATCACCTCCCATGGCTTCTCCTACCACTACTAAGCTGACGACATGCAGCTGTACCTGTCGTTCACCCCGACTGATCCGGGATCTCAGCTAGAATCGAGGCCTGCCTCACAGACATCTCCGCCTGGATGACAAAGCACCACCTCCAGCTGAACCTCGCCAAAACAAAACTTCTCATCATCCCGGCCAAACCCTCCATCCCCCACGATCTCTCAATCACCCTGGGATCTGCGACGTTGACCCCTTCATCCTCTACCAGGAACCTCGGGGTTACCCTCACGGCCCACATTGCTGCAGTCTCCCAGTCGTGTAGATTCACCCTCTACAACGTCCGGAAGACCAGGAGATACTTGGACTACTGCAACTCGTTTTTCGCCCCTCTCCAGAAGATTCAGAAAGCAGCAGCCTGCCTGATCTTTAACCTACCCAGACGCTCCCATGTTACCCCGCTCTTCATCTCCCTCCATTGGCTACCCATCACGGCCTGTATCAGATTCAAGACCCTGGTACTGACTTTCCGAGCGGTGAACGAGACTGCACCTGACTACATCCAGTCTCTCGTCGAGCCTTACACCCCCACCCGCCACCTACGGTCTTTTTCTGACAACCGTCTGGTGGTCCCACCTCTCAAGAGCGCCCGCTCCCGACCCAAGCTCTTTTCCTGCTTGCTTTCCTCCAGGTACACTCTAGCACTTTTGAGGATCATGTTGTTTAAATGTAATTTGTTTAACGACTTGTCTTCTGGTTCTACCCATTGGCACTTATTTGCTTTTCACAATGTATGCTTCATGTTTTGGCTCCCCGCAATGTTTTTTATGAACTCATTGTTTATGATCATTGACCTATGCACTTTTTGTAAAGCTCTTCTTGTAAGTCGCTTTGGATAAAAGTGTCTGCTAAATGAATACATGTAAATATAATTCTGTGTATTCTGTGCCAGAATTAAATTTAGAATTAAATTAAATTCTGTGCCAGAATTAAATTTAATTCTGGCACTTTTCATGGTGGACAGTTGGGCTGTTAATGGATTCAGTGTCTAACACAAAAAAGAGACAGAAAACCAATTTGGGTTTATCACATTTTTATCATGTATGGTCATGAGTGGAGAGCGCCAGTAACGCAGCTATACCGAGTTCACATCTTTAAAAAAACTCAAACTTAAAAAAGGAAAAGTTGCACTGAGTGTTACAATACCTTAGAAATTAAGCCATCTAAAAATCAAGTACATTAACAACAACCATAATCATAATAGCAATCAATCAAAATAATAAATGTTACCATTGAAAGCAGAGACAGAGGGGGAAATGATTGTTCAGTCTGAATTCTATTCCATTCCAGTTAGATGTCAAACATTACCATTTCACCACATCAATAAAAATTATATATTATTTTGCCAACTGGAATTTATCCTCTAACATAACATACAAACTATCTTTTTCCCATATCTTTAGAATGGCAATTATTAATGGCCCAATTCAAACCACGTTTAATGTGACATCAGAAAATGCATAATGAAAGCGCTACCAAAACTGACCACTTGACCAATCAACTTCAAGTCCTTGCAGAAGAATCCTGTAGGAAGATAAAATTCAGACTGTAGAAGACTAATAAAGAGGTAGGGGGGGGGGGGGAGGGTGTAAAAGTGCATCTGACATATTTGCTCTGGGAACTCTAGGCTGCTGAGCTGGATTAAGTATTTAGATGGAGACAGGGTGGAGGATTTGGGTGTGAAAGGGGGTTTGTGTGGGAAGGGGGTTTAGATTTCTATTTGGCGGTCCCCATAGACGCTCTCATCACTGTAGGCGATATAGAGGAAGAAATCTTCTTCGTGGTGCTCCTGGAAAAAAGACAAGGATAAAAAATTGGTTTGGTATTGAAACAAGGCAAAGAAAAGAGCGTCAACTTATGAACGTCTGCTAAATTAATAAAAATGTAAATGTATAAAACTATAAGTGAGTGAGTCTTACTTGGTATAACAGGCCCATAGTTGCGGAGGTGGGGGGAATTACATTGTTAACAAAGAAAAAGAGGGCATCCTCAGCTCGCAGGTGGATTCGTTTCCGGATGAGGAAGTAAAACTGGCCAACTATATAGAGACAGACAGTATTTTATTGAAATAATAGACTGTGATTGTCATTTTTAACTTGAGGAACACTTGTTTTTTGTAATACCTGTCAAGTCGGAGGGAACAAGGTATTTCTTCTTGTCCAGATCTCCTATCCTTGCTTTGGGAGCCTTTTCCACAATTACCTAAGCGTAAAGAAGCAAAAAAAAGTATATATATATATATTTGTATTCAGATTATTCTTGCAACTGCATCTTATTTATTAGTATGAATACTTATTTATTCACTAATCATTTATTCAGCACATACCAACTCATGAGGGGGGCCTGTTAGTACAAATTCTACAAAGGCTAAACAAATAATGTCCCAATTAATTTATACATTACCAAGACCAATGATATCAAAGACAAACTGGTTAAGGATGAAGAAAGGCTAAAAGGAAATATGAATAATGTGCTCTAGTCAAGGCCTTGTGTTTACATTTGACATTATGTAGGCTTGGGCTTCTGAATCTATTTCTGTAGCTATGTTGGTTTCAACATAGCTACAAACCAACATTGGTTTTTGGATTCAGTCAGTTACCTATTGTTTACAGAGTCTACAAAACGACGTACAAAACGTCATAAAAAGGTTGGTTCACCCAACAATTTAAATTAAGAAAGTTGCATAAATTACAGACATTCTGACTTTTGCTTTAAAGTGGAAGGGGGAGGGGATCTATTGCAGGGCGGTGTAAACAATCCATCTAGGCTAAATACATAGGTTAAGTCTATGCGTAAACAAACAGATAGCTAAATGGGCTACATGTACTTGACAACACTATTTAAGGCTCAAGTATTTGGAATGTTTCCGCACAGTCGAATCTCTTTTCGAATTATTCCTTTAGTTTAAGACTTTTGGGCCTGCATATGATTTAGGCTACTTCAAGGAAATCGACACGACAGCTTGCTGCTTGACTAGCTTAGCGACTGTAGTAGCTCAAAACCCGTTTGTTAGTCTACCTTCTCAGCCATCCCATCCACATTTGCCTAACACTAGATTGTTGAACTCAGTACTTTGTTTGGTACAATTGTTATCCTATCATTCAATGTATTTATCTGATCAGTCTTGTTTTTTTCAAACGCTGTATCAGTTCCTGTTTACAGCTGATAGCTGGGCCTCGGATGCAACTGGCCGCCATGATAATGAAATGCCACTCGTGTTTGCTATCTCAGCTGAGTGAGTGTTTAGTCATAGCTATCGAACATACAATGTAGTTAACAATCAAATCAATAATAATTTCCCTTACACCGACAAGACAAGTAAGAATACGATTACACAACGATCCTAGCTAACACTGTTAAGCTACCTAGCTAGGAACTACACTTAGCTTAAGTAGCTACAATACTGTACAGTAGAGCTACTAGTAGTCACCAAAAGAGAGCAACTTACAGGGACCCTGTCAGGATACTTCTTTCTAATTTTCTCGCCCTCGGACCGTCTCTTTTCAAATGGATGCTCCTCTTTGTACTGGAACTTCATTGTCAAAGAAATGACAGGCTGTAAGTAGGTTGATATTAGATGTCTGGTCGAGATTTCTCAATTTGTAACACTACAGTACGACACGGCGATGACAACACGACAGTCTTTTGCTAGCTTGTTTGGTGGCTGCGGGCTCTGTTATTTTTCAGTGCGAATGCGGCGGAGGGATACAATAACAACGTCTGACGTACGTAAGATCGCTGCGTTGAATTCACAAAGCATTTGCGCTCCATTCAATAATCGGGATGTGTTAACGCAAACGCCATTATTGTTATTGAATAAAAACTTTTCCATTGTATTTTACAGCTAAATGTTTTTTTTCCTCAAGTTAAAAAGTCTTTATGGAACTACTTTATTTTTAACCAGACACTTTTTATGCGAAATAATTCCACCAGATAGGTTGTGGTACGGTATGTGTCCTTGTCATATGACCCGTACGCTGCTGCAGTTGAGAGTTGACGTGATGTTAGTTGCAAGAATGTCGTAATATCAGAGGATAGTTCGACGTGTCATGGGAAATGTTTTCTTGATGTCTAAAATGTAATGTATTCCTAGGCTACTAACAGAAAAATCTGAATCCTGTTTTCAAATACACTAGATTATATTCACAGGCAGTGTGCGTGAACGGTTACACAACAGTGGTAATTTGCGATTCATCTCCAGATTTCACCACATGCGTTCTGCTGCATTGCCTGGGTTTCACTCAGTGTTTGAATAACATTGTCATTATCACCCTTCTATTGCACGCCATCATTTTTAGTTTCACATTGGTAATGTGAAACAAGGTCTGATTTTCGATATAGTTGTCACACCATATTAATATCTTCACATTTGATGATGTGAGCAGTGGGCATGACTGAGTACCATAGAGAGACTGAAAACAGCTGGAGACTGGTAGATACTGACAAGTGTTTTATTAGAAACACAGATCTGGAGACTGACCTGATAAGCTGTTTTGAGCCCTGGACTAGACAGAAATGGTTCAAGTGCCATTTAATAGATGTTGGTCGGACAGTGAAACCAGTAAGGGTAGCAGATCTGAATAACAGATGCTCGTTTTGCATCAAATACAAAACCATCCACAAAATGATAAGAAATTAAGTGCATGTCCTTATCTTTCAAAAGCCGGATGGTATCAATTGGTAGAAAGGGAAAGCAAAATGTTCAGACTAGGTCATAGGATTGTACATCATAGTAGTAATTCAAGGAGGGCAGGTTCAAAGCCCAAAGGTCTTGAACAATTATTTCCTTTCACAACTGTTCCAAGTTCTGTTTCATGTCTTTGTATTATTGTGTACCGTGAGGAGTTTTGGAGGGGAAAAAGATGAGATTGGTTATGGATGATTTTCATTTTATGAAGAAAAAGTCTGACCTGCTTTTGACCTAATTCAGAGATGTTTTGTGTTAGGTATTTAGCCAGCAAATCCTTGTTGCATACAATTAACCAAAGTACAATGTACAAACACACAGGTCCTAAAACAGGCCTGGGATTGAAAATCGATCACACCCTCACTCATATTTTGCTTTAGCTGCTCGTGGCTATGTCAAGTGAGGTTCAGTCTGGTATCAAGTTATCTAATAAGAGATGAGAATAGATTGCAGTCTCCATTGAAGTGCAGTGTCGAGGGTAGTAAACGTAAGGATTAATGATGGAAACTTGTCTTCATTGCTTTGCTGTCCCTTCTCAGGTTTTTCTCTTCACGTCAAAAAGTTTAAAAAGACCCAACGAACACGTGCATACTCCTCGCTCACAGACTCATGGACACGGACGCAGCCCCGGGCGCTCTAGGTCAGGTCAGGAGCTGTAAGGCAGAGACCATCCATTGTGTTTTAAGAAAAAAAAAAAAAAATTGAAATCAAGAAGCAGGACAAAGCTTGCGTCCCCTCTTTCCCAGTCATTTCCTGGGGCAGTCCTGTTTTGCTGTCCCACCGCATGCCCCTCTCTCAGGTGTCCCTTCGGAGAGGGACTCACAGAGAGGGAGACAGATGCCCGTGAGGAAGGGGAGGAAGGATAAAAAAAAAAAAAAAAGGGCCAATCGATAAGCCCCCTCCCGCATCCTCAAATTCTGAATCCAGCCAATCACCAGAGCCGGTGCTGGTGGAGGTTTCGACTGAGGACGGAGCGGATGTCAGCGGTAAACCTGAACAAGAGCAGAAGAGTGACGAGTTAGAAAGGGAAAGAGTGGTGAAGAGGAATAAGTGACGTTATGGAGTAAAAAAGTACTTTTCCCCAGGGGGAAATTGCACTGTTAGACACATTTACAGACTCAATACAATTATAAAATAAAATAATAATAAGAGTATGCACTGTCAACATGACCCGATGGACAGATTAAACCATCATCCAAAGAAGCGTCATGCTTTGGTGTGACAGTAACTTGGAGTGGCTTACCTTAGTGCATCGAGCATAGGCAGCAAGTTAAGAAGTGCAGTGTCACTAGGGTCGCTGAACCATGACTTTATGGGTATTGCATTGTCTATAAAACAAGCGAGCAAAAACACAAACACATAAAGACACAGCCAGCAAAAACACACGACTTGTGTGATATTCAAGACGTGAAGTGATCTCTCATGCAACAAGTGATCTAATGTGCCATTCTTTTATGTACAATACAATCTATGTGTTGTTTGGAAGCGAGTGGTAACATTTCGATTACCCCGGCTTCCCGCCTTCTACATAGGCTGGCAGTAGTCTGTTTGAACTAAAGGGTGTAGATTGTTTACACACAAAATGAATGTATAGACATAAGAAAGCTGTTTCACACCCCTCGCTAACTTACACTTGTTTGATTGCAACTGTATGGACTTTAATGTTCTATACCAACCAGGTGTACTGCGTGTGCATGTTTTGGGGGGGGTCATCTCACCTGGATGGCTCCGGTAGGCACCAGGTGAGTTATCCAGGATAACAATACTGGCCAGGTCTTCGTGTACGACGGATAAGTCTTTAATGTAACTGCCTAAATCCAGTGTGCAATGCTACAAGAAACGAAGAAAGGTGACTCAGTTTGTTGTTATATTGCAGCATGATACATCCCAACAGCAGCAGCAGCCTCCACACCTCAAAGACCCAGACCGACGCACCGCTGTCCATTATCCACAAGGTCACTGGCGCTAATTTAGCTTTTTAACACAAAAGACGAGGAGAACGCTCCGGAACAGCGGTTTCTCCGTAGGGAGAAGGAGGGCCGTCTTACCTGTCTATAGTATCTGCGTTTCAGGATGTTCCTATTGTTGTCCAGTTTGTCTGCCACAGCCGAGCCATATATCTCCATACTGGCAGTAAACACCACCAGCTCGTACCACTGGCTAACCTGGGGGTACCAAGTTTCACAGATGGAGGAACACGGGAGGGTCAACAATACCTTATAGAATTTAGTTGGAAAACCAATTATATTCAGTTTAGTTTATTCTTAGCAAAGAGAATGTATGACTTAACTTATTAACTCATAGGAGCTCTTAGGTTAACTACAAGAGAAGGCAAAGGAATTCGGAAATTACCACTTCTAAAAAGAAGTCGACGTGCGGTCTTTTGTGTACGAAGAATCGGACTGGATGCTTGTCAATGACTACCTGCGAATCATATGGAGAAAAAAACGATTTTTAGGAGAGAAATAAATACCTACACATCCTTGTGCCACTGTATGTGTGTGGGGGTGTGTACCTTGAGGATAAAGTCTGGCGGTGTGCCTGGTCTCACAGTAGGTCTGAGGACCCCATCGTGGTGAGAGTGGATCAACGTCTCATCCAGATCCAGCACCAGAATCTTCCTCTTCACAGCATCTGGAGAGAATGTGAAGAGTCCACACAAACAAAACGACAGCAACACAACTATTACATTTATCGACCACATAATTTCTAAACTGGTCTTGCCAGTCTCATATGGAATCTTGGCCTGGACAAGTCCTCAGCACTCATATCAAAAGCACTTAAGACAATCAAATATTAAAGTATCCTCTTGGTTGTGCAGGATGCAGTCAAACCAGTCTTGATTCCATTCTAGCCTCTAGCATTATAACCTCCCTCGCCACAGGTTCGATCACGTGCTTCAACAAGCTTTAACAACAGAAGACGTGAAATACCGTACCGCTAACAGATTTGGCAACCAGCCAATTGCTGATTAAAAAAACATTATTTTTAATCAAGGGAAAGTCTCTCTGATTAAAGAAGCAATAATATACTTTCCCTTCAAGATGCGAAAAAAAGATTCACCAATTAATCACAAGTTAATTCCAGGCCTTTTAAAATATTTTAACGCGGTCTGTACTGTAACAGACCTCTCAACACATGCACTGAAAACACCCACTTATGCCTTTCTATATCCTCCATCATCCATTATCTGGTCTGTCAAAAAGGGATGAATGCACATTAAATATGCAAAAGTCTTCACAGGCTGACGGCTGGAGATAGTTGAGGGTTAAAAGGTTAAAGTGATTTTTCCAGGGTCTGTCTGTGCACACATTTCCTGGCGAAGGGGGTTCAAGGGAGGTGAGACGGAGTGACAGAACGGTACTCACCGAGTCTGTTTCTGGAGATGGGGGACAGGGGTAAAGTGTCGTACCGCACCGTCTGGTACTGGATTATCTGAAAGAGGAAATGACAGGCATTGAAAGGTCAGGTGGAGTGGGTGTCACTTGAGAGTTTATAAGATGAATACAAAGTACAGTAGATAAAACCATACACTTCATGTTACAGGTTGAAAGTTGAACTTCCAAAAAAAGCACATTTCACGGTACCCTGCCATATAGGCTTAGGTGCAATGAGGTCTGACAGGCCCCAACTGAATCCATTCACAGCTCCCTATATGGAATGCATAACTGGGAAAAGTGATGCCCTAGGGAATGGGTATGTCTCTGTAACTTTGGCGACGTCATACTTCACAACTTCTCCAATGTTGCACAGGGGCCGACTTTAAAACAAGCCATTTTTAAACTCCTTCAAAAGAATATGCCATAGAGTGACCTTTCCGTGTTTGCTGTACTGTACACATGCAACGTTTCCCTCGCAGAGGAGTTCAAAGGGGAGGGCGCTAGTCCAGACTATTGAGATCCAGCCACTGCTCCTAGCTTCCCTTCTTTCCTCTGGGGTACTTGACACTACAGGGTGGACACACTCCTCTGCTGTACTGTCCTCAAGCTCTGTTCTTCCTAAGGGCTATTTATAGGACACCCAGCTGTCTGCCAGTGTCAATGGAATAGGGGCCTAGTGAAAAGAGACACTCGCAGCAGGGTGACTTTGACGTCTCCTGGCCAGGGTTGTTTTGTCCCAACCCTTCCAACAGGGCCCCCTCTCTGGCTAGGCAGAGTGGGCCCGGGAAAAAGCAGTTTAGAAATGGCTGCTGGGATGAAAACAAGTGGTGGGGACAAGGGAGGCGGGGGAAGAAACAGGCCTAGGTGTAGTGTGTGCACCTGAGTTCACCTGCTACCCTCCTCTCTCCTCTTCGTCCAGGCTATCAGTTGTGTCCTGGGAGATTATGCATCGTTGTCACGAAGATTATGATGCAACGGGCTTACCATATGTTTACTAGGGGCTGCATAGGTTGGTAAGAACTTGTAGCATATGTGATAGTTTCTTGTTCCCATCTAAGACAATTAACGACTGACAGCAGCACTGAAAGCAGCATGTCACATCAGAAAGTGTGGTTACTATATAGTCTACTGTCACATACGGCTGTATTTCTCAATTGGACAACTTATGTCCAATTGAGTCCAACCAAGACAGCCTGCACTTCTATTGACAAACCTGACATTCCAATGAATAGACCTAGGCCTCAAGGCACCTAAATCATTAGCACTGAACAAGTATTAAGCAATGCTGTAAAACTTTAAACACTTGAGCTAGCTCATGTGCGGGGCAGTGTGTTTTTGTGAGCTGAGGTACTAGTTTATGAGCGTGTGTGAGGGTGAGCTGGATACAGGGCATTCTCTGTGGAATGGTAATCCCTCAAACTTCAGCTTTTTTCTTTAAAAACTTCCCCTTTTACCCCTGCTTACTACAAAATGTACAGAAACCACCACTGACAACATGAGCCCAAATTCAATTTTCGTGTGGAATGGGTGTGTGTAGCCTTACTAAGACATGACATGTTACTAAGATATGTGGTTGTCTTATGCAGAACGTATGATTTGAACAACTACTCAGATGTACAACTATTTAGTTGCCTTCCTGCTCACAACACGTTAAGAAACAGTGCGTTTTCTCCCTGCAGTGCCCTGTAAGGCTTCCCAAAAAGAGTAGGCAACCATGATCCGACAGTCTGATTGTCAGTCAGATCAGTTTTTCCCTCTAGGCCATATGTGACACCAAAACTTTCAAGTAATTGACCACGTGGCTACTAGGATGATGGTTGTGTCGTTTTTTTGTGTTTTTTTACGGACAGATATGATCACCAATAAATTCACAAGATGAATACAATACAAAGGTGTTGACAAACTGCTAGTTGTCATTCAATGATAATTCTCACCGTACGAAGGTGCTTCCTGAGAATATACAAGATGAAGCCCCATATTCTGGACGATACTCCAAGTAAAGTGCGGATGCCAAGTAGACACTGTCGGGTCTTCAGCATTACGACGACCACTCAAGAATCCAGACTCGGGAACAATGCTATGCCGAAATGACAGACTAGTCCTGACAGCCAAATTGGCCAATGTGATTCAAGCCGTTAAATAATGTCAATTTTTTCCTCATTCGCTTTCCTATCAAAGAATCGAACACAATCTAATTTAGTCGAGACGAAGCAAACATGCGAGTGGCTACCTCTGCACGCTTGCTACACAAACTCATAGATAAAAACGCATCGTGGTTGTAAAGTTGACTATTTGTTCAAATTAAAAAAACGAAACACCTAAACGTGGGTATTCCTGCACGACGACTGCTAGTATTACTAGTCGGAGTCCACCACGCAGCTCGCTAGCTGATATGTTGACCACCTTGAACCTTTAAGAAAAATTGGCCAAAACTTTCGTGCTTCCCGGCGTCAAGTCACTAAATGGTCTTCTTCTCTTTGTGTCGTTTCAATTCAGAGCATCTACGGGGAAACACTTAAAGTCAAACAGTCCACGTTAAAACTCTTTGTAGTTTACAGCAAATCCGGAATAGAACAGCGAGCCGCCATCACCGCCTTTCCGTCACTTCCGCGGCTTCTTGCCTCAACCCGATTCGAACCTGGTGGTTGCGCGCAGCACGCTCCCGTGGAAGGCAAATAAACTAAAGTGGACGAGCACAGCAAATATATATTTAATATTCATTCAAAGTAAAAGGCTACACGAGAGACCTAAAATATTTTAATGTACATAGTTGATGAGCGATTCTCTGATTTAGCGATTCGCTTTACTGCTCTCATCCGCCTCGTTTTATGAGCCGTTCAGTGTGTTCTAAAACTTACAGTGGTTTCAGGCAAGTTTTCACTCACTCATTGATTTGTAAACACTTTTACTTGCTTTTGTGCTTTTGTTGGCACACAGGACTGATGCCCTTAAGGGTCTCTGATGACATAGGAAAATTCGGATCATGGTGTTTCAGACGAGATTACAGAAATTGACCACCGCTCAATTCATCGTGTTCATAAAAACATAAATGAAGCATGAATGCAAATGTATCCAGGTCATAAAGACAAAAATGAAACATCCAACGAAATACTCATGACTCAAACTCACTCCAGTGGTTGCTGACAGAAACTGCACAAGCATGTGTCTGATTTACAAATTGTGTGAGAATTCCTTTTTTATATATATATTTATGCAACATCCACAAGGAGACAAACAAAACAGTGTTTTATTTGAATAAAGGCTTATTGTGTTCAGCCTTCAGCTGCTCTTCATTTACCAGGAGACAGATCTTATGACAAGCTTTCATTCAGCCAAGGTATACAACCATTTGCATCGACAGCGCATACCAATTTTCTTTGACTCTGTACATCTCTGTTCATCATATCTTAAAGCATTGAGTATAGGCCTACTTGTCAAATGTGTAAAAAAAATAAAAATTATAAAGCACTCCAACTGCAGTCTGCTTGCACTATTAGCAACGCTAGCAGTGCTCTTGCATTCTGAATTCATAGACACAAACATTTTATGTAAATGCCATGAGAAAATGTTTCTGCCTAGCCTCTGGTCTGTGATTCAGGGTTCTCCAGAATATCACATATCCGAGGTCCCATTAGCTGTGTTTAGAAAAGACTCCTGCTTTAGTGGGGTTTCCTGGCCTATACATCCAGGTCGTCATCAGGATCCTCCTGGTCAAAGTCATCGTTGGCGTCAGGCTCGTACACGATGCGCCCTGAGCCAGGGCCAGAGTGGAGCAGAGCCGACTTCCTGGGATAGAGGAGGGGGAATAACAATTTAGACAAAACTTTTACAATTATTACAAATATTTAAGGTACAGTAGGAAGCCACCCATATATATATATATTTATATATAAATGAATCTCACTTGTCTTTACTGAAAACAAAGGGGAGCGACAGTTTTTCTTTAGCTTGGCGCTCCTTCTCAGACAGACGGAGGTTGAAAGTCAAGTTGGCTGTTGGATCTGTCTATGGATGCAACAAAAGAAATCCCCACGGTTAAACTTTCTCATTACGAGTAATGGAATTGCAATGCCTAGACAAAAAACAGCTGTCATACCTCAGTTTCCACTGTGTCCATCTGTTTGGCTCCTGAAGGGCTGGGCTTGCCATGTACTGTGACTGTTAAGTCTTCTTTGATGCTAAAGATCTCCTCCTATAGGCAGACACAACTGATTACATTTACATTTAGTCATTTAGCAGACGCTCTTATCCAGAGCGACTTACAGTAAGTACAAGGACATTCTCCCCAAGGCAAATAGGGTGAAGTGCCTTGCCCAAGGACACAACGTCATTTTTCACGGCCGGGAGTCGAACCGGCAACCTTCTGATTAATAGCCCAACTCTCTAACTTCTCAGCCATCTGACCCCCTATTATCATTGACAATAGTAAATTAATACATGTAAGACCTGTGTGTCAATCAGAAACCCTTACAGCTTGCAAAATCTTTCCAGATTTTGAGCGTCTTGTTATTTTGGCAACAGTCCCCTGATCCCTGGGCCCAGGTGCTACTGTGATGACTGAGGTAGCCAAGTGGCATACACTTCCCACAGTGCCATGCTGGTGCAGGTCTGCATGCAGCAGGCCAATGATAGTTCTCACAGCTCCACCTAAGGACACAAACAGTAAAAATACAGTAAAATTGTTAAAAGCGGTAGCGTTTTAATGGCACTGATGTCACAGGCATTGATGTGTAACAAACTTGAATGTGATTGTCTACTACAGCACATAAACAGCAGGTGAATCCTCTTAAGCAAGTTAGTGCTGCAGCAGGTGATCTTCAAACCGTCACGAACAAACCTTTCTTAAGTTGATGGAGAGTCTGACAGATGACAGTGGGATTGAGATGCCTCAAAATCCACGTCAAAGAGTCAATGACGAGTGTCAATCCTTTGTTATTGGGTGTTTGCTTAAGACAAGTGCTGATATCGTCTGTGGTAAACTGGTGGATGGTGAAACGTGGGTTTTCGGTCCAGCCGAGGGGGTCAGTATATGCATCATGAAAGTGTACCCTACATTTACAATGACAAACACATCAAAAATTATCAACTGCCCCAATGTATTGTTTTAGTAGTATCAGACAAAATGTATGTCAAAGTCACCTTTGAATGGATGATCTGTCTAATCCATCTTTGAGTTCCTGCTCACTGACCTCGAAACCCAGCACGTGGACAACTTCCTCCCTAAATAGAATGATGTTTTATTTTTGATTTGTGCTTTAAGCATGGCATGGTTCTTAACTTCTATATTAGAAATCTACTGACGACAACACATTACCTATTCAGTGCTGCATTAATGTAGCTTTTGAGGAGATGTCGACCAGAGTAATTCACCGAATCTGTAAATTGGAAAAGATAAAATAAACGGTTATTTCACAAATGACATCAGTTTCACCGCTGTTGCCCACCTTTTAAACTGTGGTTGCAATCTGCCATCAAATCAAAAGAAGAAGAACGGAACAGTGTTGGCGATGACGAAAATATCAACTTGTAATGTAATGCAGTAAGATGCAGACACAAATACATCATGTATTACATAGCTGGCATCGTAAACAACTATGAAGCAAATTGACATGCATAGTGTACCTTTTATAATAATCAATCCTCCTGCCTCGGCTCCTTGTAATGATTCGAGCAACATGATGGATTCTAAAAACATGAGCTAAAAATCTCAAGCTAACTTTACCAATACTGCTGCAACCGCGTGCAGTTTGTTAGTCTCTTCATTTCGGATATGCAACCACAAGTGTAAACCATGAAACCCGACAACTCAAAAAGAAACGTTACAATAAACAAAGTCCATGTTGGAGTTATGAGTGATCAAAAGGATGGTTTCCATGGAATGCCAAATTCAGATTTTGTGTTTTGTTTTCAAGCTAGCTGGCTAGCACCATATATATATCTATGGCTAGCACTAGCTACTTCTACATTCGGATGCGGAAATTAAAACTACATATCCCATGTAGTTGAATGGCTCTTGACATAGGCAATGTAGTTTATCACGGTGGATCCGAGTAGATAAACGCCCCTGATTAAACTACAATACCCAGAAGAGCTCAAGTTACTGTCATTGCGTTGTGGCAACCACAAGGGGTTCTGCAATCAGTTGACATCCTGATGGCTTGAGTGAGGGCGCGCAAGGGACGACACGGAGACGTATTTTTAGTCCAACTCTATTCGGTTGTTGCCTCTGTTGTGGGGAAAAACGTTAAACTTCGGCTAATTCGTCGACCCAACGCTATTTGACGCAACTTTAAAAAAAATCTACGAATTGTAGTTATGCTCTGCGTACTACGCTTCTTACTTTTACTACCAAACTAGTTTAATTGCAGGATTATTTATGCAATAGCTGCTGTGACGAAGAAATTAGCTCGCTAGCCAGCTAATCTTGTCCTCGACTCGGATTGCCACAACGTCAACGGCTATCTTGCAGCAACTGGGACGCACAACCAGGAGAAACAACACACGGAAAATATACTGTTTCTCGGACTGAATTCTTATTTGAAGAGTTGTTTAGAGTCCTTCGTCCACGGCTGGTGCTGCTCAGAGTAGCAGTCAAGCCGGGTGGAAGAGCAGTCTGCGGCGGATGGTAGCTACTTAGGCTACTAGCCACAAGGCCTTGTTGCTGAGGCGACAATGCTTGAAATAATGTCTGAGCACCAAGGTATGTAGACACTGCCTAACTGGATAGCTACATTTGTTTGTCAACTAGGCTAGTTATGAAAGTGTCATTTTAATCCTTTGTTTAATAGGATTTGTTACATACAATGTGATCTTCATCGAGTTTTAGAAATCTGGTCTGTCGATGATAAGTTGTCGACTGGGGCTTGTGCTAGTATTGGGGCTAGGCTAGCTAAACAGTAGCTACTGTAGAGGCTATATCGCAGCACTGAAGTTAGTTGGTTATGCTATCTGATAGCAGTAGCACCTCATTGCGGCAACTACCGCGCTAGACTAGCTAGGTTAGCAAGTTAAAACGCATGACGGCGATGATGTAGCTATAGTTTAGGTTAACCTTGTTTGTGTCTGGAATTTTTTTATTCAAATACTCCAGTACAGTACAGCAGTATGAGGCACCACATTTATTAATGAACTAGTAAAGCATTAACGACGCTGTACTGTACAGTATCTGGCAAGATAGAAAATGCGAGCTAGGTTGCTAACAAGCTCTACTACTAACGTTAATGGTAGATAAGTCCCACGCTTCTACTTAAGTATCCACTATGAAGTATCTAAACGTCTGCCCTGTCCATATAAAATGCGAATCTTCGACAGATTATAAGCGTCTGTAGTGAAAAGATTAACATCTGAGTTGGGCTCGCTTGCTAACGCTACTTTTACGTAATAGAAATAATTCACGTTGCGTTGGGTTTGCAGTTCTGCTGATGGTAGCTATACATGGATAGCCTATTTACCTTGAACTTCTGATAGCTTACGGATAAGCACTTGTCCAGCTAGAGCCAAATGTCAAACTTTTCTGCACAGAATGGATTGGATTGTTGGCGTCGAGCTTGCTAGCTACTAGTAGAGGTACTGGAGAATCATTGTTTGTGCGCCATTATTTGGACAACGCTAGTTAAGGCTAGCTAGGTCCTGTACTGTAGCTAAGAAAACCTATCCGCTGAAACCTACTACTATTATACTACTAGCTTACGTAGTAGTTTGCTAACTGGCTAGCTACGCTTTGCACCAGAGTTTACGATAAACGCGTATGCTAACGTTAATAATAGCCGCTGTTGGGATTTGTATTTTACTCTCGTGTAGTAGCTAGTTAGCCCGATTCAATTGTTTATTAATGTTTAGAATACTTTACCACTTTTGTCACTTGCTGGTGTATTGCTAATGTTGGTTACATTGGCTTTTACGTTTACACCAGACACAAGAAAAAACATTACCATAAGCCATTCCCGGCCAGTCAGTAGACTACTAGTAACGATAGCTAGCGTCAACTACGGTGTGGGTCTGACAACGTTACCCGCTAATAATCACCTACCGTAACACATCTAGTTTGTAAAGAAATTTCATTTTTTTGTAAAAATTTACATTATTTTGTGGAAACTCACAATCTTCTCTCCCCTCCACAGATTCGTTATTGAAGTGCAAAACTGAGCCTCTGGTGAGTACACTTCCGGTGTAGAGATCTTGTTCTTCATATAACCCCTTTTGAGCGTCAGTGCACTGGCAAGAGTTTGACATATGTGTACTTGCCTTAAAGCTTAATGTCATTTCTACCTTCAGCCTCCAGAGAGGAGAAAGAGGACTGTTGAAGACTTTAACAAGTTCTGCAACTTTGTATTGGCATATGCAGGATATATCCCCAGTCCCAAAGAGGTAGGCTGTTTACACACTCTCCTGTTTACCAAGATGTCACATAGAATCAATGTCTTAATGCTATTTCAAACGCTGTAATGTAACAAATTGAATGTGTTTTTACCCCCTTGTAGGAAAACTCATGGTCTCCGGCATCTTCCAGCTCGCCGCACAGTTCAGGGGCATCAGCAGAAGGCGGGGGTGGTTGCAGCGGAGGAGGAGGCAGCTCGATCGGGGCCAGCTGGGGTGATGGGGGCTCCGACCTGCACACCATCCACACGTTTGTTCACAAGGCTCGTGCCAACAAGGGCAAGGGCATGCGCCGCATGCATTCGGACAGCACCCTCCTGGACAAGATGCGCCTCAAAGACTCCCTGTACGAAAGCCAGGCCAGCAGCAAGGCTGAGCGCAAAAAAGACAAAAAAATGAAAAAGTTGTCCATGGGCTCGGCCGTGTCGATGGCTGGGGGCGAGAGCGGGAGTAGTGGAGGGGAGAAAAGGGCTCGCATCAAACGCAGCAAAAACCCCAAGCAGCCTAAAGCCCTGAAGAAGCTCAAGAGCTCGGCCACTCAAAGCGAGACAGACTCTGAGACGGGCCACATTCACGTCGGAGAGCGGTCGGTTCGGGAAGACCTCACTGGGCATGGCGTCTCCACGCAGGGCATGCAAGGGCTGGTCAAGATGCATGCAGAGGAGTCCACCAGGGAGGCAGAGATGAGCTCGAGTGAGGGGGAGACCTGGATCGCAGATGAAGATATCATGGTAGAGTCTGGTAAGTAACATCCTGCAAACGCAAAGTTTGACACTTTACTGTTTCACTGTCCACGGTTGTAAATTGGCACTTGCACTGTGCTGCCCAATATTTCTTTGTATATTATTTTTTCAAATGTTTTGCGATTTTATGAAGTGCACCAGTACATCTTGTTTTAATTTCCATCGAGGGGAACAATTGTGATGAACTCTTCTTCTTTTCAACACAGGTGATGATTCTTGGGACCTGATAACCTGTTACTGCGGGAAGCCATTTGCAGGAAGGCCAATGATTGAATGCAACCAGTGTGGCATATGGGTTCACCTGTCCTGCGCCAAGATCAAGAAGTCCAACGTTCCTGACATCTTTTACTGCCACAAGTGCAGGGACACACGACGGTCAGGGCACAAGAAAGACCCTTGAAGAGAGGGATGTGAAGGACGACCAGGCAGCCCTGCCCTCACACACATCCCTCTCAAATGACTTTCATCCTCTCTTCTCTTTGTCCTCCCAACACCCAAGTTCTGTACTGCGATGCCTACCACTGATAAAGCCTAAACTTTCACCTGGATGGCAACATTTAGTTATGCCAGTTTCTTTTGACAATCACAAGCATTCTCATTTACTCATGGTGTTCTGTCTCTTTCTGCCTCTGTGAAAACTGGCCGTGAAACATGAGAACAAAGTGAGACGGGTGATCTCCATATCAGTAAAACACAAATGTAATTGCCTCTCTTGCTCAGTATTCTTACTAAAATGAGACTGGCATACTGTTTACTGATTTGAAATGTCAACTTCACGGAAGTATCCACTCATAGCTTTCATGTTTTGTCCTACCAGAAAGTGCACGAGAAGTTTGAGAATTATTTATTTCAGCATCGATGGGCTTATCTTTGTCTGTCCAAGGAAAATTTAGTATTTTATAGTGTACATCAGATTTTGTGAAAGCCATCTCCTAAATGGTTATCAATGCCATGCTACTGCCACACCATGCATAGGTATAACTGTTTCCCCATCATTATTGTCAGAAAAGATTATGCGTTTTGTTTTTGTCCATACATTTCTTTATTAGTGCTAGATGGGCAGCTCTTGCGATTGTTTTTGTGGCAGTTGTCACAGAAGCTTGTTTTTGATTTCTTTTGTATTTGTTATTTGTCTTTTACTAGACACTCAGTTAGTCACTGAGTCTTAGTCCCTAGTAAGTCACTCGTAGGATCATTTTTTTCCGATTCAAACAAATGGCAGATCAAATCTGAATGTTGAATCAATTCCATGTGAACGCACACAGACAGCTGTGCTAGGATGGTGCACTTTTTCTTTTCTTTTAGGTGAGCCCATACCACCATCCTATTTTGGGGGGTGTAATTGGAGAGTAGAGTTGACAGTTTTTCCTCTTTCTGCTAAATGAATTTATAAGCATAAACTAACTACATTGGTGTCTGCAAGTTTGTGATGCAGCACTAATTGTGTCATTGTCAGGCTTATCTTACAATCCAGATTTCGGAGCCTGCTCACTTTGTTTTCATTGACTTTTTTGTGTGTTTTGTTGTTTTTCATTATTGAAAGTCTTTAAATTGAAGACTAGTTTCATTGTCGTTAGCTAAATTGTAAAAAAAATTATAAAATAAGGAAAAAAAATACATTCTGTTGGATAGCCCAGACTTTACCATGTAGAAGTGGCTCAAAGACTTGCATGAATGGTTGTACAATTTTATTATTTCTTTCATTTGTTTTATTTTTACTTTCAGCTTTCTGAAAAGCCAGACATGCTCCCAAATCAGAGAATGAACGTAACAGGATTGTCAGGATTGACTCTAAACAGAAGTTGGCTTTTTGTGTACAGAAAATAAGTAGATGCCACCGGAGTCATGGCATTCTTTTATGTTTGGTTGGTTTTACCTTCTCATCCTTTTTTTTTTTTTTTTGGGTGGCGGTGGAAGTAGTGTTATGTTTACTCCCCAAAAAGCAAATGCACTCTTGCCACCTCCCTCAATTATCTGTATATACCCTGTTCTTTGATGACTGTATATATGTGAAAGTGAAGAAAGAGAAAAATAGCCAAGCAAATGTTATATTTTCGGCATATGATATTGTTTTCTTTAACTGTAGCTTGAAAAATAAAAAATGTTCATTCTTGGGGACTGATGTATTGTTATTGAGTACATATATATATAAATAAATGAGAGAAAATAACAGGTCAAGCAAATATATATTTATTTTGTGTTTTAAGTACATCCTCTAGAGGGCGAAAGAGGATACATCTTGGTTGGTAAGCTGTTAAAATATCTATAAATACTGAAGTAATTTTGCAAGCTGTCAAAGGACCATTGTCCACATGTGAACAAAACAAACCATAAAAAGCAATCATGACAAGGGAGATTTGAGATGAACAAAGTTGTCAGCAGTTCTGGATAGCTTCTTCATTCCCAGTAGTCTTCACGTGCATCCTGAGGGGGATACACAGTCTAATTGACATTCTGACAGATACGTATGTTGATCGGGACTATGACCTTTCAATCACAGGGCTAAAAAGTAAGTGTGCACATGTGTAAGAAGTTGACCATTCAACCACAAGTTATCTCACCTTTCTACTCATGTAGCTGGACATGAGAGTGCTGCTGCCAATAGAATCCAAAGGAGACACCCTTTTTCTGAAGTTCAGAGAAGAGACGGAACAGATCTGTTACAGTTAACATTCCACTTTCGGGGCTGGATGTTGTGATTTCTAATTAATCTACGGTAATCCTGGTCAGGAGTCATGTAACAGATTTGTTCCTCTTTGCCTACCAATGTTTATATCTTATGTGTCTGTAAGAATAATCGTTCGCAATAATCGATCGCTACTTCATCAGGGCACTCCCCCTTTCTGATCTCTCACCTCTTGTCCTTGGGTTTACGACGGCGTTGGTTTTGATGCTGATGGACAGACAGGCGTTCCAGTGGGGCGTGGAAGGTGGCGGATTGAGAAGTGCCGGACTGAGTGTGACGTCCTTCAAAATCCTGCTTTGTATCGCCAGCATCACCTGGAGAAAGGTCAGCTAAATGCGATAGCTCAGACAGGTGGGGGAAAAACTCTTGGTCCAGCCAATTAACGTCCTGACGAGAAATAAAGAATAGTATTAATATTTCAATGTATGCTGTCACTTAAATTTCCTTTGGGATTAATAAAGGAAATGTAATTTAATCAAACAATTTCCCCAACATACAACAATATAACAGGTTATACACTCATCATATACCAGAGCAACTATAGGCCTACATTGGAAAAGGTGAGTGTGGGGCTTGCATGTATTTACCCTTTTCTGTCTTAGCCTGTAAGGCAACAAAAACGCTGACAGGTGTTCCAGCATCAGGCAAAGTCCCAAGACGGGTAACACACACCCCGCAGAAAGCATCTGTAAAGATAAAGTGTTATTGTAGCCATTGATGAAGACAGTGCAACACAAGATGTACAAGTCAACAGAACATACACCAGAAGATGCAATGGAGACTCACTGTAACTTGGTAGAGATTTTGCTGTTGCTCTTGCTTGTGTCTTCTCCACCTTTGTTCTCTGTGCTGCTGGGTGATGTGTAGGGTATTTGTAGGAACAGGGCTGGGGTGGGTTTATATTTGAATGGGATGAAGATCTGTTTAGGCTATGGGTGTGTGTGTTGGAGACACTGTGGACTTCCGAAGTGCCAATTACTTCTCCTACCCACATTTCCATTGTTGAACTGGGGGTGGGGTTTGTGTGTGTGTATGGAGGGGTGGGGGGTCAAAGATTTCCCTTACACACACACTCACACATAAATTAATACACACACACACTCACACCACTACAAACCCCCAGCACCCACCTCCTTCCACCATGATGAGGACATGATAAGGACATTGGATGCCGTTCATCGTGTAAACACTTCAGGTTGGAGATGCATGTTGGATGGCTCTGGAGTTCGTCAATCTGTATAATCTTTTACGCAATCTAAATACCAAGTTAGATATACACATGTATAAATTATATAGAATTGGCACAGAACCCCAACAAGAATCCATACATCACATTTTTGGAAATCTCACAAATACAAGGTGCTTGACAGTAGGACATGCAGGGAAATTGATGATTGATATCAAAGAATTTGATAATAAAAATAATTTGACAGACAAATGATGCAGAAACAATGATGTCTTTCTCCTTTACCCCCAAATAAAAGCTACTGACCCAAAGAATACAAAACAAAGGGATATGAGTGAAGAGGGAGGGGTTGTGTGGAGTAAGGGACCGCTCGGAGCAAACGAGCGGTTGGACACGTTTCCACTTTTCCTCTTTTCCCGCCCTGTCCTAATTATTTCTATTTTGGGACCTCTGGGGCCGCCAGACCTAGAGCTAGTGCTGATAGATATCCCCTACAAAAATAAACTGACTAGCTGTCGCAGCCTCCCTCAGCAAGGGCCCTGTCAGGCCCACCCAGGAGTCTGTCAACATGGGCAGGCTAGATAGGACTAGCTGATTACCCTAATTATCAGAGACGTGTGGTACTGCCGGTCATCATGAGTGTGTGTGGCCATCTCATGGCAAAAGACAACCGACTCCCCCACCCAAATGTGTGTGCTTGTATGTGTGTGTGTAGATGTGCAATAGGTAATAGAAAGAAACTTCTTGTCCTCTATAAACATGTTGCTTAAGCTAATGAGGCCCTCAGAGAGTTGTTTAGCAACACAGACAGCTTAGTGCCAGCGGATTGTCCATTTTGAAGTGGCCCGCTACTTTCCAGCCAATTATGTTCCAGCAGTCCTGTTTCAACCAATCACCTTCAACTCAAGCTTTACGAAAGCGTGGAAGTTCAGACAAGAGGGGCGCTGTTCAGACAAGGGGGGCGCTGTTTCTCATTGTTGAATGTAATTCATCATGTTACCTATTGCAGCTTTAAGGAGTGACATGTTTGACCGTAACTTTTAGCATGTGCGGTCATAATTGCCCCCCACTCCCCTCACCCTAATTGGCCTACAAGTAACCAAGCCAGTGTGTGTGCCAAATTTAGAACCGTGCAGTACCCATTGGTGGCTTGCGAGATGCATGGCTCCGTCTGTAGACAGTCGGCAGTCCACGCTATGCAGTATGGAAAGCCAATATTGCCTGTTGGCGGCAAATATGATAGCCAATATTGCCCGTTGGCTCGCAAGATCCATGGCTCTATTGTGTAATACAGCTAAACATAGCACCTAATGCGTTTATATATTCAGGCTATATTTATTTGTCGCAAATCGCTAATCCAAACACCTTCACATTTAACCCTGCCAAAAGGCTACTTGGGTCCTGAGCGATACACCTGCGGATTTTTCTACTTCATACAACGTAGATAGACTAATTGCCACAGACACACACTCACACACATACTGAAATTCCTTCCATTATAGTTAGAAAGTTCGATGCAGAGTGCATAATAAATCACAGAGCCTGTTTATAACTTCAATAAAGAGGATGTTGAGCAATAGTCCTATGTAATTAAGTTATGAGATAATTTAGAGGTGACATATTTACTAAAATAAGTGCTTAGTATCTTCAACACAGTAGCCTAATGTAGTGTAATCTCCGCTGCTCTAAAATTGATTTTGCTGGCCGATAACATAGCGTTTAAAAATGCACTTGTGTGATGATGATTGTAGTTTAAGAGCAGGAAAAAGAGATATGTAGCACTTGGTCTACTTTATTAGATCAAGTTAAAATTATTCTATGGCTTTTCTGTGAGGCAGTGACAGCAGGATATTGCAATAACGTTGGTGGATTTAACTGTAGATTTATTTTCAAGCAGGAGGATTAAGATAGTAGTTAGAATACAGTAGTCTGAAATGTTAAGAAACATCTCTATGATCATGAATAGAACAATTAACTATCATGCACATTAGGCGCTCGTGTGCCTTTTTCTTACATGATAATAAAGTTGGGACACACAGTTAAACTTACATACATTTTCAATACTTCTCCAACTGAGTCAACATGGTGGTATTTAAAAGAGTTAAATAACTCTTACTAACTGTAATTATTACTTGTGAACGAATACCATTCATTCCGCGAAAGTGAATGAGGTAAACAAATTCTTTGTTTCCTCTTCTGAGCCTATGCAGGTCACGTGAAAAATGATCAAACTATAGTTATCCAATGGCATTAGTTCACAAGTGATAATTACCGGTTTTGTTAGTTTAACTTTTTATTTTATTTTTTTTACTTTGCTTACAGTTCAGAGCAGTGTAGCCTAATTGTTTGCCGTGATATTTAAATGCTTATGTGATAATAAATGACAATATCAAATCATACAAACTGTCATGATGTAGCCTATTGCAGGCCTAGTTAATGCGGGAGTTTTTCTTTTTAAAATATTATCTGCCACACAAATGTGCAATTCCTTTCCATCCTACTAAAATTTATCTTGGCTGGTTTAGATGCACTAAGATTTCTTCCTGATGAAAAAATTATCCAAGGACTCGTACCCGAAGATAGGTCACGTGCAAAATTATCAAAAGACTCGTACCCGAAGGTTGGGAGATTTTCTGTTTCCTCTACTGAGCTGCAAAAGTCCCGATGCGCGGCCACGAGAAAATGAACTAATCACTTTCTTCTGATACTACTCGTTACCGAGTCATACTAAAGATTCATTCAAAATTAACGAATCGTTCACAAACGAAACATCACTACCAGAGGGTGGGCAACGGAGGAAGTTAAACCTACTTTCCCGCTTGTCTGGACAGAAAAACACAATCTCACAATGTCTGCTACAGGTGAGTGTCTCTCCGCCGTTCTTCCCCTCATATATATATTAGATGTCATGGTGCATTTAATGAACTCCCAGAATACATGAGCCGACATGTTAGGAACCAGGAAGCAAATTTGCTTTGGAAACTGATTGGCATGGAGACTGGTAGTTTACAACCTTCTGATTGGTAGCCCGATTCCCTAACCGCTCAGCCAATACACTAACGTCGTTTTTTCGAGCATGCAGACATGACCAGTCATCCCTGCAGGCACTGCCTGATTGGAGTGTGGTGTTGTATTGTAGAGCAATGGCTAATGGGCACACACTCTTCTGAGAAATGTTGTTTCAAGACAGTATGGCACATGGAGACATAATTATTTGGCTTCTTTCGTAAAACTGTAAATGTGTTGAAACTCAACTTTGACCAGGTTTTTATAAGGTCATTTCTCCTTTATTGGGGCCGATGAAGAGAGACAGGAAAGGTGAGGGAGAGAGGGGAGGAAAAAAAGAAAATGGCTCATGCTGGATTCAAACCCAGACCCCAGCAGTAAGGTCTTAACCTATGTGGTATGTGCTGTTGGTTTGCCACCGGGGTGCCTCAACTTTGACCAGGATTGATGGATGCAGAAGAGCTTTCTGCCCAACAGGGAACACCAAATCTGGTCAGGTGCTCTCTTTCATTAGCCTGGCTCTGCCCTCCTACGTACTTCCGCTCAATTTTGATTTTGCTTCTGTACTAGGTCTGGACATGAGGTACGTAAGTCAGATTAGGCCGCAAGGTGAAAAACGAAAAGTCTTTTAGAAAATGATTCCCGCTCCACAGTCTGGCATCTACACAATCTTTAGCTCATAAAAAAGAACGAGTCGTGCTAAGCTACCAAAAAAAAGTTTGTAGCTAAAATTCCAGTCGATTGTTGATGTTTTATGCAGAACTACTTTCTTCAGAGCGTAATAGGATTTTGGTGGCACGGTTCGACACGTGATCTTTCTACACCAATAAGGTAGCTGCTTTTTGTCAACATGGATGGATATGGTTGGCAAATAGAGGATGGGACCTTGCACGTCACCTGGATGACCAGAAATTCGGCCCCTGACAGTGTTTTGCATGTGATACACTGCAGCGGCTGCAAAAGTGCGTGTGAGACAGGCAGATGTTCCTGTTTTTCGCTACGACTGTGTTGCACAGACTTATGTCATTGTTGTAATTGTGCCAACACAAAAGAAACTGAGGAACTGGAAGATAACTGTCCTGACACTGACAGTGAGGACTGTGTGTCCATAATCTGTTATTCCTTATTCTGTTTTGTACAGTTTTATATATCATATTTAATACTTTTCATAAAGATTGTTTTTACTGTTGTTTTCATTTGTGGAAGAATGAATGAATTACATTTACATTTATGCATTTAGCAGACGCTTTTATCCAAAGTGACTTCCAAGAGAGAGTTTTACAAAAGTGCATAAGTCACTGATCATAACAACGAGATAGCCCCAAACATTGCGGGTAGCCAAACATGAAGCATACATTGTGAAACCAAATAAGTCCCAAAGGGAAGAATAATAAGAGCATGTAGTTAGACTTGAGCAGCAAGAACCTCAAAAGTGCAAGAGTGTACCTGTGGAAAAAGCAAGCAACAATAATATATTTCAGAGCGAGTACAATAATTTCAAGACAGTTACAACAAACCAACAAGAGCAACAAGTCTCAATAAGAGTCATTGTGATCCTGGAGGAAACTAACATCAGGTCCAGCCAATCATTCCTAAGTGCCGCTGTACTCCCACGTGAATTGAATGTTAAAACAACGACATAAGTCTGTGCAACACAGTCCTAGCGAAAAACAGGAACATCTGCCTGTCTCACAGGCACTTTTGCAGCCGCAGTGTATCACATGCAAAACACTGTCAGGGGCCGAATTTCTGGTCATCCAGGTGACATGCAAGGCCCCATCCTCTATTTGCCAACCATATCCATCCATGTGGACAAAAAGCAGATACCTTATTGGTGTAGAACGATCACGTGTCGAACCGTGCCACCAAAATCCTATTACGCTCTGAAGAAACTAGTTCTGCATTAAAACATAGACACATCGACAATCGACTGGAATTTTAGCGAAAATTTTTTTTGGGTAGCTAAGCACGACTCGTTCTTTTTTATGAGCTAAAGATTGTGTAGATGCCAGACTGTGGAGTGGGATGAAACGATAATAGGGTTCACCTTACGGCCTAGATGTCTCCGGTTAATTTTCTACCGGCCAATCAGCGAACAGAGGGAGTGGCTGAGAACGATGACGTTGATGTCGTGCGCTAGTTTGTGTTGTAGTTCCGTAATGGCGGCGGAGAAAGATGCGAGCGAAGCCATTTGGTCCATTGTAGCAACGCTGCCGAATATCCATAAGATAAAGCCGGAGCAAGAACAAGTTTTGCTGAGTTTTGTTGGTGGCCATGATCTTGCAGCCCTCCTCCCCACGGGGTTCGGGAACAGTTTGATTTTCCAGCTACGGCAGCTAGCTCTGTTACAGTAGTGGTGAAGGAACTGGCTAAGGCGAATGCTAGCAATTGGTTATGGCAGATCAGAGTGGCTCTGGGCAGATCCAATAGTTTTAAACTTCAACAGAGTACCCGCCTACAAGGAAGTCAACGCTTGTCAATGGAGCGAGGCTAGACTCTCTGTACAAATGAAATGTACGACAGTCTGGTTAGGACCAGGCTACTCCTTCATTGCCTGTTCAACAAAAGGGGCTAACTTTTCCATGTAAAACAATTTTGTCTCCCTTTTGCTTAAGCAGTCAAACAGAACATCACCTCCCACAAGTCTCACAAAGATGTGATGTGTCCATAGGTCATGGAAAATATAGTATTCTTCTTTTCTGTTCACCATAGGAGACCCATGCCCCAACCAGGGCTGCGTTTCCCGAAAGCGTTGTAAGCCTAAATTGATCGTAGAATCCATCGTAGGACGAATCTTAGTTTTACGGGCCATTCCCAAAGACATCGTAGCTAAAGTGTCTCTTGAAAATTCGTAACTCTTGAAAGTGCATAGATTAGCCTACTCCTTACGAGCATGTTTGGGAAACACACGTAAAAAATATCGATGGTTTCGTTTTTTGCTCGATCGTTGCTACGATCCATCGTTATCGGGAAATGCAGCCCAGGCAGTTACTCCATGAGCCCCTACCATGTGCCACAGGGAGGTTATGGTGATCTAAGCCATGCCCCCCCACCTGCAGGCGTCAACATTGGTTACCAGCCCCAACCACAGCCTGAGAAGCTGCCAGGACCAGCAGGCCACGGTCCCATGCCAGATTACGGAGGTCCAAAGCTGGGTGCCCCTGGAGGCATCTCCCCTGCCCCAGCTCTGGCTCCAGCTCCAGCATCCGTTCCTGTTGGTGTGCCACCTGGGCTGGAGTACCTAACCCAGGTGACTGGTTGAGAATTCTCATAACCTGTAAAAGTCAAACACTCACCATGCAACAGGTGTTAGTTGATATTGTACACCTTCTGACTCGTACATAATCTTGTGTTGTGTTCTTTATATATTTTTTCAGGTTGACCAGATCCTTATACACCAAAATGTCGAGCTTCTGGAGGGTGAGATTGTTAATCTGTTACTAAGACCGGTGGTGACCAGAGTCTGTGGTCATCTGGGGACAGAAGGTTTTAAAGGGTTGATGATGCATTGGCATTGCATACCCATTTGTAGCACTTGACACATTTCAGTTTTAGGTGAATCAGCCAATTTGTAAATTGAAAACCATAAACCTGCCCTTTCAATAGGTTAAAACATCAGTCTCTACATAATCATAAATATGTTTAAATGGGAGCTTTTGCCATCAAGACCATTCCATGTAAAATAAATACAAATGATTATATATACATGTGTATGTGTGTGTATATATTTAAATCAGGAGAGACCTGTGAATGAAGTAAAGATAATGTTTATTGAACAAATGATATTTGAACAGTTTATTGAACAGATGATAATTAGTCTTGACAGAAAGTCTTTTGACGCTTTGGGCGTCTGCCCAGAGGAGCAGCAATATAAATCTTCCTATGGAAAGAAGACACTGGTGGTGGCGGTGGTTGATGATTCTGCTAAAACCATAGGGTGATGAGGC
Organism: Osmerus mordax; assembly: GCF_038355195.1. NCBI lineage: Eukaryota > Metazoa > Chordata > Actinopteri > Osmeriformes > Osmeridae > Osmerus > Osmerus mordax. The sequence goes on along the minus strand of NC_090072.1, from coordinate 8,013,952 downwards.
AGATGGGAAGGTGAAGCTGGGGAAGCTGATGAATCCGTAAAGACTGGGTGGTGATATCTGTTATACTCTGTTGTATGGCCTAGCCACTCAAGTTTCCTCCTGACTCCTAACCTCTATTAGTCATTGCTAATCCCTTCTTCTCCTCTTTCTGATTCTCAGTAGTCCTTGGTTTTGAGAGCAACAACCAGTACGAGATCAAGAACACCCTGGGCCAGCAGATTTACAAGGCCAAGGAGACAAATGACTGCTGCACCAGGAACTGCTGTGGCTCCATACGCAGCTTCGACATGAAGATCAAAGACAACATGGGCCGAGAGGTCATCCGCCTTATACGGCCCCTCCGCTGCAATTCATGCCTCTGCCCATGCTGCCTGCAAGAGGTGTGTGCTTGTGGGTTTGTGTGCGTGCGTGTGCATAATAGAGAAGACAAGGCACAGTATAGCATGTTTCTGCGTTGTGCGTGGTATAAAGTACAAACCACATTCCACTTTGCACAGTGAAATGGCCTTTGTCAGTTGAACGGTTTCCTAGACCATTTTGATCTCGCTATCACTTCACTTCGGATGGTCTTAATTGAATCTACAGCACATTCCCCATGGACCATCGGAGCCCTCACACATGGACTGTGGTCCGCCTCCACTAATGAAAGCCCTACCCTGCTGTTGCCATGTGTATTCGTTTTGTAATGGAAATGGTTGCTACGCTACAAAGGAGAGATTTGTTCACTCGTCCTACAGTCCTAAACAATTTAGGACTATTTTCAGCCACATGACCCATGCCCAGATATGTGCACTTGGTAATAGCTTTCAATTTGTGTGTGTATGTGCCCATTTTTGACATGTTTAGGACATATACATGTGTGTATGTACATTTTCATAATGATGTATGTGTGTTTTCTTAGCTTGAGGTGCAGGCTCCACCGGGCATCACTGTAGGCTATGTGTCACAGGTCTGGCACCCTTGGACTCCAAAGTTCACCATTCAAGGGGCCAACCAAGAGACACTGATGACATTGGAGGGGCCCTGCTTCGCCTTCAACTGCTGTGGCGAAGTCAACTTTGAGGTGAAGAAACAGGGGCCTGTATTAGCAAGCAAGTTCAACATACCTGGGATACCTTTTAGTTTATAAGAACACTCTTCCTAAGTTATTGGTGTCTTATTTATGTTAATGTGATACAGAAAATACAATACAATTTTACAGCGCTGCATAGCATAAAGAACAAAAATACAAATGTTAATGTAAACATAGCAAACACCCCTTAGACATAACTCTACATGCAGTGCTGTTTGGTGAATTAGGCCTACAATTATGACAACTGGCTCAAACATTGTGCATGTAATAACTCATGTAATGAACTAAATGTCTAAATGTTTGTGGGGGTAAGACAATTTAACAGAGAACCAGTATTTATAAACTTTACAGAATGAATTAAGGTTAAACAATCAGAGGACTAAGAACAACAACCAAACAACTTACTTTTATCATGAACGCACCATTTCACTAAACTAAAGATTGCGAGCATAAAAAGAAACTTAGTGCGGTATCAGCCTACTGCAGAAGACCAACCATCATTTCTAATAACTCTAGCTGATAAAAGTCTGTTGACAAGCGTAGTCGGTCTCCTATTGGCTAATCCCACCAGCCTTTCTTAATGGTAATTATGCCCTTTGAAGGTTATCGGACACTGAAATTTGTGCTTTTGGTTTGTGATAAGCACATGAAAATAATACTTTCTTCATTCGAGTGATAATAAAGAAGCTGTCCTACATTCATTCGTCTCACTGTGTTGTGCTTGGAAAACTGCCACATCACCCCAAATATAATAATAATATATACAGTATATTCATAAATGTACAGGTAGCGGTATCGGTATCGGCGAGTACCATAAAAAAAATATCGGTACTCGTACTCGGTCCTTAAAAAATTGTATCGGTGCATCCCTAATATCTATAATTCCAGAATTCTGTGTGTGTCACTGACATCTTAATCATTGACTGCCTCACGGGCACTGTGCACTAGTAGCCTATGACCAATTGCAAACATGGACAAGTCTACAAGAGCCGCCATCATTAAGGCATGAGTAGATCGGACTAGTATTACTACAATTGTGTATTCAATTAAATTAATGTGTTCCTTAGGTGTATTGTTATAGTGTGTGGACTGTTTAGCCTTATTCTTTCAGCCGCACAACAGTGTTACAACTGTCTTGGGAGCAAATAAAGAACGTATATAAAACATGATTCAAATGATTTGGAAAAAAAGCAGACTTGCAAATCTTGTACGGTCAACAAGCCTTTGGTGCTTTAATCAGTCTCTGTTTTAGGAAGTTATCAGTTATCCATAAAAGCTACAAAGATACTTGTTGGGGAAGACTCAAAAAACTTTCACTATTCGTGCACAAGGTCACAGGATCTTCTAGAAACGATAAAGCAATTTTCCAAGAGATTTGACTGATCAGTAGGTGGTGTTTTCACACGTGTTGATATGTTATCTCAAACATAACCTGCCTGAGCAGGTTAGGTTTGCAGCATAAGTTACCATGGCGATTTACCCTGTGAAGAAGTGAACCATCGTTGTGACACTGAAAACCCAGGTTTAAACCTGAAGTTACCTCACCAACCCCAAATCCTGCTTTGTAGTGTAGACCCCAAGTGTCATGTTTTTCACGAGACTCCATAAAGAAGGTTCCCAAAAAGAAAATGGACATAACAATGAACTTATTTGTATGTCTAACCCGTGTCCGTTTCGCCCACTTGTAGTTGTGGGGGAAAGATGGGGAAGAGCCAATTGGTCGAATCAGCAAGCAGTGGAGCGGTCTTCTTAAGGAGACCTTGACCGACACAGATAACTTTGGTATCCAGTTCCCCCTCGATATGGATGTGAAGATGAAAGCCGTGCTCATGGGCACCTGCTTTCTCATTGTGAGTCCATCTGTCGTTTTTTTGGTAATTAATGTTTGTTTGAAATTATTTTAACTTTGAATGACTTAATGTTTTTGTTGCTTTTTCTTGACAGGATTTTATGTACTTTGAGAGGTGGTCGTAATACGTTTTTCTCATAACATGGGCATGTAGAAAAGAAGAGAGAGAAAGAAAGTCAATTCAATCTGTTATTCTTTGTCTGTATCAAGGCCATTTTTTCTGGATAAAATCCTGCCTGTTTCCAAAGCATTTTGTAATCTGCCGTATTGCCAGTCCTGTAGTTTTTCTTTATTTATACAAAACTGGATTATTTATCTGATGATGAGCTGCAGTTTAGCCCAATGCAGACAAGTAGCCCGTCCAATCATTGCATTCTGTCGAAATGCCGTCCAGTCATTAGTGTTGGTCCAACCTTAATGATTGGAAATGTTTATTACATCCTGCGGATGGGATCCAGGATGTGAAGTTTATTCCAACGCATGCATGGCATTGCTTATGCCATGTTGATCAATATGTATATTGGTTTTCTGTTAAATAGTCTTGCTCCAGCATTGCCATCAAATTTTAGCCATATTTTACCTCACCAAATACTTAGTCCTATAATTACTCTAAGCTATTCCACCTCAAAGCTGACTTGCTAACTTGAACATTAACATTTAGAAGATGGTATGTAAAACAAACGTTGGAGTGCTAGACATTGTTAAAAGACAGCTTAAAACCTACCTTTTTAGCGAAGCATTATAGTAATTTTATCTCAGAAGGGTTTTACTACTTTTATTAGTTATATTATTGTTTTTATTGATTTTATGTAAAGCACCTTGAGCTACAATTCTTGTATGAAATGTGCTATATAAATAAAGTCTTACTTACTTACTACTTCAAAAAATCCAATATGTGTTAAAAAAGCTTTTAATATGCTATTGTGTTGAAAAAAAAAACTAATTGTTACTTTAAAAGAAGAATACTAATTGCACACTTGAATTAACGTTTTTTGTAAGGGCACATTTAGAGAACTTTTAGGGAACGTTATGTCCCAAGATGGTCCCCTCCTACGTGGGTATGAACTGGACTGGAATGGACTGGAAAAGTGGTGGAGTCAGGTGGCTGAGCGGCTAAGTAATCGGGCTAGTAATCAGAAGGTTGCCGGTTCGATTCCAGGCTTCCAATGACGTTGTGTCCTTACTGTTGGCAACTTGCCTCGGGGGAATGTCCCCGTACTTACCGTAAGTCGCTCTGGATAAGAGCGTCTGCTATGAGTAAATGTAAAAAGCACTATAGCTGATTTTGAATTGTGAGCTGACTAAGATAGCCTAACATTGGGACACAGTTACATAGGCTACATTTAAAATACAACTCTAGTTGAGTCAACATCCTCTAGTGGTGGCTGAAGGTAAGCCAACAAACCTTTTCAATTTTCATCCAATACTTGGAGATCATACAGAGAATAAAATGCATTGTTGAGGCTGATGTTTCCTAGCCTAGCCTCCTGGGCCCCGTTCGTCGTAAGGGTTGAAGCTAAGTTAATCAATTGTCCCTTTAGCCCGCTAACATTAGCGAGATGAGTGAGAACAGCAAATATCGGTTCGTCAACGGCTGATCCGCATCCAAATCATGTGGTTAATTTCAATCAGGCTAAACTTATCAGGGAAATTGCACGTGCACGTCCTACTTCAAAAGGCAGGAAAGGTCGATCACCAAAACCGTGATTTTCTAACGGTATGATGGCGGAAAAGACGAAAGAGAGAGCGGTGATAGGCTATTCTCGCCATCCGAGCAAACTATTATAATGAGTCTGTCTCTGCGAAGACAATAAACATATTATCATGCCTAAGTCAAACACCGCCGCTGCCAGAGCAAGACAAGCTGCTTGGCAAAATTTCCGATAAGCTATAAATGCGAAAGTTTTGGGGAAATGTATAGGCTCATCTTAAGTGCCTCATTACCCCAATCAGATCACATTTCTTTAAATGTGCCTGCTGGCAGTAGGCTTAATGGAAATTTTCAGAATAAGTAGGCTAGATAAAAACAAGGCCAAAGAGTATCTAATTGATACGAATTCATAGACACTTATGAGGATATATGTAGGCTACTGAGCTTATATCATGTACTATATATGTGTATATGCATGTAGGCCTATGTGTAAATCCCTCTTTGATTTCATTGACTGGGACATGGCCAGGGAATATGATGAGTTGATTCATCAGCTGGTTAAGCGCCAAGTACACTTTTCTTACAGCAACGCATGCTGCGGCTTTGCCAATGTTTTCTGCATCGCCTATACTGTATAAAAATTTAGCCTATACCTGACGCAAAAAACCTGAAGGCTATGCAGAGTCTGAAGCACAGTTAAAGTTTATTGTCAATTTCTTCACATGCCAAGACATAAAAAGGAATCGATATGACGTTTCCCACTCTCCCACAGTGAAACATATAAAAAGCACAGGCACAACAGATAAGACAAGACATTTCCTAAAACATAGCGTTACATATTCACATACAGCAGCATAAGCTCATAACGCTTGCTGCGGCGTATGATATTTGCAATGTACGGCCCGAGAAGGTCTTGCAAATAAATGAGTCCCTGTCCGCTGAATCGATATCGCTCAAACAAGAACTCATCCGTGTGAAATAAAGGATCTTGGCAATCGCGAAGAACTCTATTGGTATGGAAAGCTAATCGAACTAAAATATAGCTCCTTGGTCAACTGGGTCTCTCAAAAAGGGAGCTGCCATGTTATTTTCCGGGGGTGTGGCAAGCTTATCCAGCTACACTTACGTTAGCCTGCTCTGGAGCAGGTTAGTGCTAATTGATATGTTACTATGGTGATTTATCGAAAGTTGCTTCCACGAACCAAAAAGAGGGGCGTTTTTTATCTTAGCCTGAAAATTTGCTCGCTAAACCGCTTAGCGAGCTACGACGAATACCCCCCCTGCACTTAGAACGAACCCATTACCACACAACACCTTACTGTTGTCAAGCTTATCTGCCAAACTGACAGGTCTGGTCGACACATTTTGACCGTAGTTAACTCGAGGGTTGTGGAATCGACGTTTCATTTTCTCTCTACTCCTCCAGTACTGCCTGTCAGGAAAAAGAAATGCAGGAAAAAATATGTAGGCTACCATACTATACAGACATAACAAACAAAAAGGTGTAGGTTACAAAAAGCTACGATAAAGAAATAATTTACAAAGAAATATATAGCATACGGATATCGTCTACATCAGATCCTTCTAGCATCATGAAGGCATTAAAGCTCAAAATGGGGGGGGGGGGGGGGGGGGGGGAAAGATTGCGAAAAGCTGAACTGGGAGGAGTCTTAGCTGCTGTCGAAGGCTTCTTTCAAGCGAACCTGCCCGGAAAATCTTATTTAACTTAAAACATTTTCTAGTTGTGACATCCGCGTTGAAGTAGCCAGGTGTATTCTCTTTTTTTCAGGTAAGACATAACAAACACAATTTTGTAAACCTATATTTACTTTTGCTCGCAACTAGTCACAAACGGAAGGCTATATTGAACATTTGTTGCAAGTTGAATGAAGGGCTTTTACTCATTCGCAGCTCCAAAGAACTGTTGACATCTCTAAACGGAAAAATCCCTACTCATTCATGCAATTATTTACACACGAATTTGCATTCCCAGAATCCTTGAACGTTAAAAAATACAATTTAATTATAATGAGTGACCGGTAGGTATCCGGTGTGATACAAGACATTCTGGTTATTGTGTGGGTGACCTGAAGATCATATCCTTGATTTCATATCGGTGTAAAAACTTGTGAAATGGAATTCCATGCCTCACCTAAAATGTAGTGAGTGGAAAATGCCCATGACCCTTTCCCTAGCAGACCACACCCATAGGCAACGATTTGAGTGAGTATTTGATAAAGCCATGAAAAGCACAAACTGGTTTGACCACTTATAAAGTTGGCAAAAGGGACTATTTAAAAATGTAGAAAACTGGACTTATCCTGGCTTTCCTTTTCCTATAGCTGGACAGATAACATAGGCCATTGGGGCTATGTGATGGTTTTTTTCTATTCTCTCAACTTGGAAAATCCGATGACAAATTGTGACTGAATGTGTGAACTGGTGTGTTATTTACTTGTTCTTCATTTTCCTTCCCTTCCCAAAAATCCCTACCCCAATCCCTTTCCCTACTCAAATTTGCATAGCATCCACCTCCCTGAATTCCTCCTGGTCTCCATAGCGACCAAGAGGGTGGACAAGGGAGGAAGTTAAACCTACTTTCCCGCTTGTCTGGACAGAGAAACACTATCTTACAATGTCTGCTCCAGGTGAGTGTCTCTCCGCCGTCCCTCCCCTCATATATATATTAGATGTCATGTTGCATTTAATGAGAGCTTATCCATAATAGGAATGTATTAGCATCCACAGTGATGGATGGATTTGTTTTTTCACCAGATGTTGTTCTATACATCTTTTTTTCTGCATTACATTCCTAGAGGCCCTCTACCTCATATACCCCAACACTGCTGACATGTTTCAAGGAATTACCCCCAAAAAGTATGCTTAGTATTCTAGAAGAACGTACTTGTGTATGTATAATACATTAAATGCACAAAGAAGTTGTCTGATTAACTTTTGGTGGCTTTTTTTGGTGTGGAAAGTCTCTATAGAGAAACCCCATCTGCTCCTTATCTGTGTTCTGTACTGTATAGTTTATGTTGGTAAATAGTTAGTTAGAAAGTAGTTGGTTAGTTTACCTAACAGGCCTGTACTTGGTAACCAGATCCTTTTTTAGGATGGTACTGCTAATGTATTTAAAAACACCCCTCATTTTTAGTAAAGCCGTACTGAGGGGTGTTTTTAAATACATTAGCAGTACCTCCTAAATACTCACTTTTTTTCTCTCTCTGGGATTTAGATGAAAAACTTTTATATATGTTTTTCATCTAAAGTATTTTACCTGCCAGACATATATCTACTTGAACAACAACTCTAGTTCTATCTGATAAAATGCAGCGTGTCATGCCTAAGCGGTCAAGACTTCCAAAATACATTAGCAGTCATGTTTGGAACCATTGTTGGGAAAGCCTAACACAAATTTGCCTTCTATGTCGTTTGGAAACAACGTTTCTATGGAGACTGGTTGTTTAGAGGAAAAAGTCAATAGCAATATATTTCCACTTTAGTTTGAGTTCATATTTTAGTTTTCTATGTTCTATTCTGCTTTCTGTTTACGCAACACTTTATGCATACTTAAGGTAGTACAAATGCGTTGATTATTGTTCAATAGTATTGAGATTCCCACAGTGACACAGACCACAAATATTGACACTGTCTCTCCTTAGAAGAGCTTTTCATTCTTTTAGATTTGGCCCTCTAGCAGGTGACCGTACAGTAACATGGTCAGGGAGTTGTTGGTGTGATTCGGTATGTATGTTAGTGTTAATATGGGTGTCTAGAGGAATGTTTTAGTGTTGATCTAACCACTATCCTAATGGCAACCTCGAGTTCTTGGGTCATGTTCATGCTTTCCAATGGCTGGCAAGACAACTAGGTTATTATTATAAAACCCAGAAACTATTGCTTCAAGTCCAATTGTTAGTGAATGTGTCAGACAATAATGAGAGGTGTCATCAGTGGTGTGGGAAACCCTTCTGTTTGTATTTTTGCGAGTATCCAGACATGACCACTGCCTGATGACAATGTTGTGTCGTACTGTAGAGCAATGGCTGATGGGTACACCCTCGTCTGACCAATGTTATTTCAAGTTTCAAGACAGTTTGGCACACGAAGGCAGAAGTATTAGGTTTTCTTTCGTAAGACTGTGTGTTGAAACTCAACTTTGACCAGGATTTTATTTGATTTTATCAAGGGCATTTCTGCTTTATCGGGACAGATATATTGAAGAGAAAAAGGAAACGTGAGGGAGAGAGGGGAAGACATGCAGGAAATGGCTTGTGCAGGATTCAAACAATTTCCATGGAAACAGTACAGAACAGAACATCGCCTCACACAGATGTGGTGAATCCATAGGTCACTTAAAATATTCTACATTTCTGTTCACCGTAGGTTACCCATCCCCCAACCAGGCTCCATACCCCATGCCCCAACCAGGCAGTTACTCCATGAGCCCCTACCCTGTGCCACAGGGAGGCTATGGTGATCCAAGCCATGCCCCCCCGCCTGCAGGCTTCAACATGGGCTACCCGCCCCAACCACAACCTGGGCAACCCATCATGTACCAGCCAGCAGGTCATGGTCCCATGCCAGAGTACGGAAGTCCAAACATGGGTTCCCCTGGAGGCATCTCCCCTGCCCCAGCTCTGGCTCCAGCTCCAGCATCCGTTCCTGTTGGTGTGCCACCTGGGCTGGAGTACCTAACCCAGGTGACTGGTTGAGAATTCTCATAACCTGTAAAAGTCAAACACTCACCATGCAACAGGTGTTAGTTGATATTGTACACCTTCTGACTTGTACATAATCTTGTGTCATGTTCTTTATATATTTTTTTAGGTTGACCAGATCCTTATACACCAAAAGGTCGAGCTTCTGGAGGGTGAGATTGTTAATCTGTTACTAAGACCGGTGGTGACCAGAGTCTGTGGTCATCTGGGGACAGAAGGTTTTAAAGGGTTGATGATGCATTCTTATTTGTAGCACTTGACACAGTACTGTTTTTAGGAGAATCAGCCAATTTGTAAATTGAAAACCATAAACCTGCCCTTTCAGTAGGTTAAAACATCAGTCTCTACATTATCATTAATATGTTTAAATTGGAGTGTTTGCCATGAATACCATTTAAAGTAAAAATAATACAAATGATTGTGTGTTGTAAATTCTTTAGTCAAAGTCTATTGTATGACCTAGTTTGCTCCTAACTTCTGTTATTAGTCAGTTTTAATCTCTTCTTCTCATCCTCCTGATTCTCAGCATTCATTGGTTTTGAAACCAACAACCAATATGAGATCAAGAACAGCTTGGGCCAGAAGATCTACAAGGCCAAGGAGAAGAACGACTGCTGCACCAGGAACTGCTGTGGCGCCCTGCGCAGCTTCGACATGAAGATTAAAGACAACACGGACCGGGAGGTCATCCGCCTCATACGGCCCTACCGCTGCGCCTCCTGCTGGTGCCCCTGCTGCCTGCAAGAGGTGTGTGTGTGTGGGGTGGGGGTGGGGGTGGTGGTGGGGGGGGGGGGGGTCTAGGTGTGTGTGTGTGTGCGCGAGTTACATAGAAGGGGAAAGCACAATAAAGTATGATCTTGGCAGTGGTATAAAGTGGGTTGTTGTTACTGGTTAGAGGATGTTTTGCCCTGAAAAGCTGCTAAGGTGCTGGACCAGAGTCCACGTTGCACAGCCCACACCACAGCCTGTTGGGATTTGAAGTCTGAATTGGCCTTTGTCAGTTTAACTGTCTCCTAGACCATTTTGATCTCGTGCCATCGCTTCCCTTGTGATGGTCTTAATTGAATCTACAGCACATTCCCCATGGGCCATCTGAGCACTCGCACACGGGCTGTGGTCCGCCTCCACTAATGACGGCCGTACCCTGCTGTGGCCACGTGAAACACATTTGTTTTGTAATGGAAACAGTTACTATGCCACAAACGAGAAACTGGTTCACTCGTCCGTGAGGTTGTGGTGTGAGTAGACTGGGAAGCTTTGTAGCCTCAGTCCTAAACATGTAGGACTATTTACAGCCACATGACCCATGCCCAGATATGTGCACTTGGTAATAGCTTTCTATTTGTGTGTGCGTGTGTGCACGTTTACATGTTTAGGACATGCACAATGTGCGTGAGTACATGTTCATAGTGATGTTTGTGTGTTTTCTTAGCTTGAGGTGCAGGCTCCACCGGGCACCACCATAGGCTATGTGTCACAGGACTGGCACCCCTGTGTTCCTAACTTCTCCATTCAAGGGGCCAACAGGGAAACCGTGATGAAATTGGAGGGGCCCTGCTTCGCCTGCAACTGCTGCAGCGACGTCAACTTTGAGGTGAGGGTGCAGGTGTCCCTTTTCTTTTAGCAATGCTTAGACCATGTCAGGTCCCGACCATTCTGGTTTGACGTGAAATGAGACTCCATGAAGAAGCTTCCCCGAAAGAAAACGGACATAACGAGGAACTTCTGGGCCTGTCTAACCCATGTCCGTTTTGCTGACTCGCAGTTGAAGGGGAAAGATGGTGGCGAATCGATTGGTCGAATCAGCAAGCAGTGGACCGGTCTTCTGAAGGAGGTCTTCACTGACACAGATAACTTTGGTATCCAGTTCCCCCTCGATATGGATGTGAAGATGAAAGCCGTACTCATGGGAGCCTGTTTTCTCATTGTGAGTCCATCTGTCATTTTGTTGGTACTTAATGTATGTTTTAAAATTTCTTTTAGTTAACAATTATTTTACATTTTGCGTTTTTTCTTCACAGGACTTCATGTTCTTTGAGAAAGTGGGCGAAACAAACCAGCGCAATACTGTTTTCTCGTAACGTGGAGAGAGAAGGAAAGTCAATTCACTCTGTTTTTGTGTGTATCAAGGCCATTTTTCTTGCCCGTTTCCAAAGCATTTTGGAATTTGCCATATTGCCAGTCCAGGAGTTTTTATTTTATACCTACAAAACTGGAGTATTTGTCTGATGATGATCTGCAGTTTAGCCAAACACAGCCTTCATGCAGTCTTCTACATTTGTGTCAATGGAGAAGTCAGCAACCAGATTTTGGATGTTTTTTGTACTGGGTTTCTAGTCCTTTCTACGTAGTGTACTTGTCCATGTTTTATTGTAAGGGTTTCATATCTATTAATTACGTGTGGGGTTCACTTGACACTTAAATAGTTATTCTTCAGGTAAACCAGTCACATGCATCAGAATTGTCTTGGATTGTCTGTTGAAATTTGTATCCATCATTATTTGTTCAACTATTCAAGTGTGTATATTCATCCTCTATTGTCTTCTGATGGTGTGCCTCATCTCTCCCTTTATCTAATTATTCTATGATTATCTAGTTCATATATCAAAGATATTAAAGGGTTTACATGTGCAATATTGTAGCGTCATAGCTGCCGTGTTTGTAGAATAGCTAATTACATGATGTTTATACCAGGGGCGTAGCCAGAAAAATATTTTGGGGTAGGCCTAGAAAATATGGATAGGCGTCTTTTCAGTTTTTTTTTACTTATTTACTTTGCGATGTGCACTCGGTGCATACTTTTTCGGAGATATTTTCGTTTTTAGGTAGGCCTTAGAACAAATTGGGTAGGCCAGTGCCTACCCAGGCCTACCCGTGGCTACGCCCCTGGTTTATACACACATATATATCATCCGCCCCTAAATTGTCACCTCTAGTGTGAAGCGGTGGTGCAATAGGGAGAATAGGAAAAGATTTGACGTGTAGGAAAATTAGGCAACTGAAAGCATTATCAAAGTACTCTTAAGAAGCTGTTAAATGTGTTTTTGGCTGCTTTACTCTGCTTTACTCTACCTCTTGGCTTGTCTTTCTTTCTGAAAGTCGCATGTTGCACATTTCTACTGATTGCCTACCCAATGTAAACAATTGTGTGTTTTGCATAGTTTAGGCTCACTACATGTAGGCGTTTTCCCAGTCTGTGAGTGCAGTATGTTCTGTGTAGGTCTACATTCTGTATGTATCTCACTGTGTGTGCCATCTTAACACCAATGCAACTGTGCTGGTCGTGCTGTTGCTCTGGAGAATGGCAATGGTCGTCTCCCTCCTCTTCTGAGGATGGGTGGACTACAAGGCAGGTTTGGAATCTAGGTCAAAAAAAGGAAGGAAAACGATAGTGACAGAGGGGCGAATGGGAAGTGAAAAGAAGGAAAATGACCTAATAGGGCTTACATCTCAAATGCAGGAACTCCCCATTAGTCGAGGGATATGTGCTACTTTCCCTTGTTGGAGTTTAGTGAAACTAGAGAGGACATGCCGTGACATGTTTGTGGGAAACGAGTCAATGGGATGATCAGGTCAAGAAGAGCTACATTGGTGCCTAACGGAAGAAAAGATGGTTTCAGTGTAATCTAAAGATGTTGAAAGCATAGTTTAACTGTTTAAAGCAGCGTTTGTTTAACCAAGCCTTTGTCACATGCATTTTACTTACACTTGTCACATCAGATTTCATGGTTGTGCCTGTACTGAGGGTTTGGTTATTTTATTTCAAAAAGTAATAACTGAAAAGTTTCTTTTGTTTTTTTCCAGACTTTTTTTGTGTACGTTTTATTCAACCATTGCTACTGTTTTATAAGTCTATGATAAAGTTATATGTTCTCTGCTTGCATTTTAGCATGACCACTAACAAAGAAATGTCAAAGGACAACAAAAGGATGTTGTCAGACTTGTGAAATATTTGCCTTCTCACCACTCCTGTTTGTGATATGTCGGCATTTGGATATGAGGTAATTGTTCATTACCTGCTTTGCCGTGCTAAACTTACATGTAAATGTATGTTTATTCATACTATTAATGTCAAACATAAAGTGCCATTTAAAGATGTGTTTTGTTTTCTCGGTGGGTATAGCAGAGCCTCAGAGCGACGACTTGGGAAAGAAAGCTGTTTTTAAGCCCCTTCCTTCCCAGACATCTGTTTCCAATTGGAAAATGTGATCCATGCTTTAGGAGGGGTTGTCCTCTCTCCACCACCTCCAAAAAGCTCCAACCAGAGAATGTTTAATAGGGGAGAACTGCTACTCTCGGGAAACTTCCGGGTTCTGAACTGGTTGCAGTTCCACTCTAGTTCCATATGAGGGCTCTATGGAGCTATACCCCTCAAAATCCACTTTTCTCAGGATATAATTTGTTGTCTAGTAATTTGAATGTTGAATTCGAAAGGGGAGGCCAAAAAAATACACACTGCTGGGTGTTAGATTTTAAAGTCGCTTTTTTGTCTTAAAAAGCCTTTTAAAATGTCAATGACGCCATACACTTCGTACGACCAGAGATACTACTTTATGGCAAGCTCTGGTCACTTCCTTTTTTCTCTCGAGGAATCGACAACACAGCTGACAGATTAGGCTCTCCCTGTCAATACACATGCTAAAAATAGTTTTGGCTTGCTGATGTTGTTGCTAATGTTGCTAATGCTCTGACATTCTGGTTCCGTTCCGGATGTCATCAAGCGGGATAGTCGTAGTCAGTCCTTCACTAACCAATCAGCATTCATTAGCAGAATGCTAGCGTGTTAGGGACAACAACGACTCACCCTGTAAGAAATCAAAAGGACATAAATACTCGTTTATTCAACTTTCGATCTATAATCCATGTTGAACATGCACAAACGACAATCAAATCTGAGATTTCTCAACGACAATCAGGCAAAAGAGACAAATTTAGCCATTTAGCTCCATAGACTCCCATTCATTTTGCACTCGGCCGCGATCACCCCCAGTGGAACTCTGGGGTAACTGCAACAAAATTCGGTACAATGGGGCTTTATAGGCAGTGGACAGGCACTCCTTGGACAGGCTCTGCTCCATCTCATTTGTGGTTTAGAAACACGTTCTTTCATGATTCCGGTATCAATTCAATATCCGAACTACGCACTCTTGTTACTTGAAGGTAAGATTGACGTGAGCTCAGGCAATGTGGGGTACTTATTTCCATTCGTACTCTATACAGTGACGGTGATCATATTTACTTCTTTATTCTTTTACCAGCGCACGTGAAAGGCATCAGAAAACCATTCCTTTAAACACGAATAACTACAAGAAATAGCCTTTGTCTGCGTTTTAAACCTAAATGTAAATATACTTTTGTCTGTGACCCACAATGCATTGCAGTATGTTACCGAAACAATTCAGTTTTCAGTCACGTGACATCCGCGGTGACCTGGTGCTTACCTTCCCCCGTTTTTTCTGCATCTCCTCTTAGCTAAAGAAAAGGCAAGATATGGACACAAACTGCAAGTGTGGAGGCAGGTGGCTGAGCGGTTAGGGAATCGGGCTAGTAATCTGAAGGTTGCCAGTTCAATTCCTGGCCTGCTAAATGACGTTGTGTCCTTGGGCAAGGCACTTCACCCTACTTGCCTTGGGGGAATGTCCCTGTACTTACTGTAAATCGCTCTGGATAAGAGTGTCTGCTAAATGACTAAATGTAAGTGTAGATTTGTACTATTTATAGGGTTAATTATTCAATCAAACATATTCTTGTATGATACACATTTAGCAGGATGTAATCATGGGTAATATGACACTTTGGGAGGGGAGGTAGATACGCCCACAGTGAACACACCTCGACGTGGTCCTCTGGTCGGTATTTTAAGATACATTAAACAGTCAATATATTCTGGAAATTCTCAAATACACTTCCTGCCAGACATGGACATGAAGGTAGGTAAGGGCACATGGGAACCTGGTTTCTCATTTTAATTTAGCTGTTCGTTATTTTGTAGCATGATTGGCTATAGCAGTGAATAGTTACAGTGCAAACACTAGACAATAGTATAAGTTGTTCTTTGTACTTGTAAAGGGGATTCCTCACAGCATTGAGCAGGGGTCACACAGCACTACTGTTCTGCAAATTCTAGGTGACAAAATATTACGATTAAAAGACTTTTAAATTTGTCTTTATTGAATTAGGAGAAAAAAAATCTCTGCCTCAGGTTTCTGTTTGGCCCATTTAACATCCAACCTTTTACAGTACTGTAACCCGCATTGACAGTTTATTCAAACACAATTAAGACAAATAAAATATGTACAAATCTATCAGGATATATGTTTTAGAAAACTGTGGATACACCTGTCTCTTCATTAAATAAAAGTAAACACAAAAGACGGTATCCGGCTTTTATCTTCTTCGTACTCCAGCCTGTTTGTAGTTCATTCTTCATTCCTCCTCCTCCATTTCTCTTGTTTTCCAGTTCCTTAAACCTCCCTCATTTAGTTTAGTGTCCTTCCACCTGAGTCGGTAGGTGGTGCCTCCCTCTATCTCTCACTCTGTCCCCCATTAACCCTCTCATCCCTGGTCAGTTTGATGAGGTAACGGCTGGCCAGCTGGAGGTCCCACTGGTATTTGGACAGGATCCTAAAACAGTCCTCTCTGGTACACAGACTCAGAGAGTAGAGCTGCTCCATCTAAGAGGAGATCAGATCATTTGTAACAGATTAGTTTGATAAAATGCATGCTGCAATTTTACAGTCCTTCTGGGATAACAGGGTCTTCTGCGTAACTACAGAAAAAATGGTTAGTATATCTAATAATCGAAGTGTGAGATAAAAAGGGAGAAAATACAATCTTAGATTGACCCGACTCAAACACAAAGAATGTATATGATGTAATGAATGTTCATTCTATGATGTAATGAATGTTTGAATACTATGCCAACCTTAAGCTGTTGTTCAGCCTTGAGTGGGTTCCATTCATTGCGACGGAGTGCGTTACGGACTTCATCAATGGTCACACCATGCACCGCCTCCATGACCTGGCCAACCAGAGCAGAGAAACAGAGTTCAATCTGTGAAATTGCTTGCTCAATGTTACAGATCAAACAGCAATGATCTTTAACCAACATCTCAAACATACCTGTGAAACGACTGCTTCCCTGGTGTTCTGCACTTGAGGTGGGTACCGATCCCTCTCTTTTTCCCTGTCCCTCTCTCTCTCATTTTCTCTCTCCTTCTCTTTGTCTGCGCCGTCATCAAGTTGTGGTGTTGAGCGTGCCATGTGAGCCATCTTGACCAGGTTGCTGATGCCCATGGTTGGCTGAGGTGGGGGCTGGGCCACCTGTATCTGCTGCTGCTGAGGGTGTGGAGGCCAAGAAGAGCCTGGGGCTGGATTCACCGCCGGCCTCCGGTCTCGGATCACCATTTGTGGCTTGAGGCACTTGAGGTTTGGGGGTGGTGGGCGTGGAGGAGGGGCTATGCTGGCCTCACTGAACCTGCGGGGGTCCTGCGTGACCACGCTGCGAGCTGCCATGGGAGTGTTGGGGAGGGGTCTACGGGGGTCCACACGCAGCCCTCCTACCGGCTGACCTTTACTCTTAGACTCACCCAGGACAGACTCCAAACTCCGACACATACCTTGGAAGGAAAGGATGCAGGCATCATAGCTTCTAGTAATAAATCAATAAATCCATCAATCAATACGTGCAGAAGTTCAAACAAAAGTACACAGCCTTAGGCAACTATTAAAACAGTTTCTGAAAAAAGATGCCTAATTGGGATTCCATTTTGTGTGATCTGTATGCAAGTGGTGGTTTACCTGCCATGCTCTGTAAATTTGAGCCTTCCTTGTCTCTCTCTTTGTGGACTAGAGGAGTTTTCCACCTCCCACTGCTGTAACAAAACCCCAAGCACATGTAAACATGCAGCATGAACCGAGAAACATCCTCTGCAAACCAGGGATGTGTAAATGATGATTTCCGTGCTCTCTGGCACACAGCGTCTGTAAAGCACCTTACTTTGGTCTCCCATAGAAAAGCAGTCCGTTCTGACTGGCACCTTGTTTGAAAGCTTACTGAGAGATATACTCACTCCTCCAGGCGTTCAGGAGTCCCCCAGCTCCGGTCGGGGTGGCAGTCCCCGTGCCCTGTGTGCTGCAGACTGCCCCTCAAGGGGGCGGAGATGTGGGCGAGATGTGTGACGGGGCCTGGACCAGGGGCAGGGGCGGTGCCGGTGGCGACTGAGGGTGCAGCCAGACTTGGAGGGAACCAGCCGACGCTGAGGGCCCTCTGGTTCTGGCCCTTCCACTCACACAGCTCCAGGCTGCAGGAGAACAGGAAGACAGAGGGAGAGTCACAGGAAGTGGTTTCACATTATCTTCATATTGCAATGGCAGATTAAAAGCGGGAGGAGTATGAGAGAAATTGAAGAAGAAGAAAGAAAAAAAACTTAAATGCACAATAGCTGTTATTTACACATGCCATCAGGCTGTTGACTTCCACATTGCCCACGCCCTCGAGAACTCAGCCTTTAACTCCAGTCCTGAGAATATCTCAGCTTTTCTCCATCCTTCCTTTTACAAATTACTTTTGATCTACCGACTAATGTGAAATACAGGGACATGGAACTACCCACGTGTGAATGTCCTATACCTGCTGAATTTCAGTGAATGCTTACATTTACATTTATGCATTTAGCAGACGCTTTTATCCAAAGCGACTTCCACGAGAGAGCTTGACAAAAGTGCATAGGTCACTGATCATGACAACGAGATAGCCCCAACATTGCAAGCAACCAAAACATGAAGCATACATTGTGAAAAACCAAATAAGTGCCAAAGGGAAGAACCATAAGAGCATGCATTTAAACAAGTCACAATTAAACAACATGAAACTCAAAAGTGCAAGCGTGTACCTGTAGAAAAACAATCAACAGTAAAAATACTGTTTTTGAATACTGCTTAGAATATTATGTCTCAGACATCAGAAGTAAATGCCTCCCATGCTTAATACCAAACCCCCTCCTTGAGAGGGAGGAAAGAATGTGAGGCTCTGGTTCTGGAATGTTCCTCAGAAGTAGAACAGTTCATAGGCTGACCCCGCCCCCCCCCCCCCCCCCACCCACCCTCACCCGTGGTCTATGACGGTGATTAGGTCGTTGGCCAGCAGGGGCAGCATCCTGGGTTCGTTGAAGTCCCTCACTGCGCGCACCTCCATGGGTTGAGCCTGGAGAGACAGGGAGAGGGACGGAGGAAGACAGAAAAATTGAAAAAGAAAGAGAGATTGAGAAAACAGAAGTTGAGCATTTGGATCGACATGCTCACAGCCAGACAGAACACCCAACAACAAGTGGTGTTACTATGGTGACGATTGGCGAGTGCTAATGGGTAATGGCGAGTACTAATAAGTACTGGTAAGTAGTAATGAGTGCTGGTGGCTGTACTGGTGAACCGACCTCTGCCACCAGCGTAACAAGATCTGAGAAGGTGGGCCGGTCGGTGGCGGTGCAGGCCCAGCACTTCCTCATGACGGAGTACAGCTCCTGGGGACAGTCCGGGGGCCGCTCCAGGCGTTCGCCCTCGCGCTCCACCCTCCACAGGATCTGGACACAGCGTGAGGGGAGTTTGAAAGATTTGTTTTCACCTTGGGTCAATGTAGAGTCAATGAATAAATGATTGTTTTTTGCAATGAAAGCCTTCTCACACACCTGTCTGCCTGACATGCCTAGCCAGGGCTCCTCACAGTAGGTGAACATCTCCCACAGAGTGATCCCAAACATCCACACGTCAGACGCATGAGAGAACGAGCCGACACGCAAGCTCTCTGGGGCACACCTGGACAGGGGAGAGGGAATAAAGGGAATATTTCTTATTCAATAAAGGCTAATAAGCTTTTGTGGTAGGTGGCTACAAGTCTCCCGAGCTAAATAATCCACAACACAACCTTTCTCCACAACACTGCTCTTCCTCTAGTAGGAAAAAATACGATTTACTATTTGCATATGTTATCCCAATCAGTATATGAAGTATGCTTATTAATACTTAATCTATATGACCTTATTATTATTAATCTTATGTCATATTATCCACTGTTGTCTTCATATTACTACAGTATTTTGATTCATGTTGATTCTTGTATAGCAGTCTTCAGGTCACCTTTCACCCCATGCACTCCCCATGTTCTGTTCATCTGTAGTGATGAACTATGGGCAGGTCAAAAAGAGGGTGTCCAGGTGGAGCTGTATTTCACTCCAGCGCCTGGAGCCAGGAAAGGAGCTGACAAGGGCATGTATATTAAAGTAATGAGCCACTAGAGGGTGTGGTGTATCGCCAAATAACCCACGAGCACTGGCTTTTGGTGCTTGTTTTACTTTCTACCGGCTGTCTTCTCATTTCTGTGTTTTCCTATGTTGAGCTCTCACCTCAACTGAAAAAGGTGAAGGCAAAAAAAACCCTTCCCACCTCAGACAGCCTTTGCAATCGGCCTTACAGCCTCTGTCCTGGACCTTATTCATGTCGTAGTATCCTCTAACTTAACCTGATATCTGCTCCCCCTGCACCAAACTCCATCTGCTCCGTCCTCCTCCTCCTGCCTCCCCCCGCTTCCTATCTCCTCACCATGCAAACGGGATCCGTCGGTGTGCCTTCATCACGTAGTGGTCCTTCTCCTGGCTCAGGCCCCTCATCAGGCCGAAATCTCCGATCTTCACCATCTCCCGGGACGCTAGCAGGACGTTCCGTGCCGCTAGGTCCCTGTGGATGAACCTGCGCCCCTCCAGGTACTCCATACCGGCTGCAATCTGGGTGGCAAAGAGCCACAGGCGAACAAGGGGGTACTCGTACTGGCGTGAGCGCAGGGTGTCATACAGGGAGCCCAGGTTTGCCAGCTCTGTTACCTGGAGATAGTAAAAGGAAGGGCAAAATCAACTCAAGGATGTTTTGATAACGCTTTTCCTTTGAAGTTGACAAGTCAATGGAGGTTGTAGGGAAACTGGATATAGATTTCCGGGTCTAGATATAGATCCATTAGTCCCCTTTACTATCCCCTAGTACCAATACTAGATGTCGCAAGTGCTCTGTTTCCCAGTGATCCTGTAATCAACTCAAACTATTTAACTCAGTCTTCTCAACATGCTAATTGTATGCCAACCTATCCAATCTTACATCTGCCAAGACTACCAACAGAAAATAACATATTTACTGAAGACTGAAGCAGGATGACAGTATAACTCACATTAGCATTGCTAACTCTGTTTACGGTGTTGATTTACATTTACATTTAGTCATTTAGCAGACGCTCTTATCCAGAGCGACTTACAGTAAGTACAGGGTCATTCCCCCCAAGGCAAGTAGGGTGAAGTGCCTTGCCCAAGGACACAACGTCATTTGACACGGCCGGGAATCGAACTGGCAACCTTCAGATTACTAGCCCGACTCCCTCACCGCTCAGCCACCTGACTCCCCAAATGATTTAATTCAGAATCCAGCTGACCTGGCGAGGTCTATGCTCCCGGCTGAATGTATTTGTAGGATTCCTACCATCTTGAGGGGCTGTGTAAGCACAACTCCGTACAGACGGATGATGTTGGAGTGGTCCAGGGACTGCATGGTGGTCACCTCTTGGAGGAAGTCTGTCAGCGTGTCGGTCTGTCTGGACAGGCTGCTACGCAGAGACTTCACGGCGACGGGCAACTGTCATGGCCACAGCAGAGACTTAGCTCAGCAAATAAACCCCGCTTATTAAGATTATTCAAAAGGTTTTCTTTGTTTTTTGGACTGGATTCAAAGCCGAGCCCAGTGACCCACCACTTTCCCAGTGGGAGTCTGCCACTCTGCTCTCTTCACCACCCCGAAGGAGCCAGAGCCCAGCTTCTCTCCCATGGTGAGGTCACTGTCCTGGATCAGACAGCTCACGTTCCGCCTTGTGTCCTGGCTCTGGCTCTGGCTGGGCGCTCCCGCACTCCATTGGTCGCCCACCTCTGGACCACGCCCACTGAAGACCTGGACATGGGGAAAAGGATGAATGTGCTGCACAACCTTTTGATCCCAGAGATATGGCGGTCAGGCTTTTCGAGGTTGAGAAGTGAGTTTTTCTACCTTGGTCATCCATGAGCGTGGTCGCATGTTCAGTTTGTAGCGTTTTAGAGCCTCCCATAGTCTTCTCTGTCCTGCATGCAGAAAATACAAAAATTATACATAACACACAACATAATGCATGGAAAAAAACAAGTATTTCATTAATGAACAACTCTCAGAGGCCACACATAAAAATGTATATGTTTATACGAACATAAACATGATTTGAACCTATACATCATCCTATGATAGAAATGTTTCTGTTCAGCATTCCAAGACCCAACTAACCTGGTTTGCTGATGCCTATCTGCTCAAGGTCAGCCTCCTTCACGTAGGAGAAGTGCTCGACACGCGTGATGTTGAGTCCGTCCCGGACGCGCAGGTAAAACCTCTCCAACTGGACCTCGGCCAGGAGATGGTACAGCCACTGTGTGTCCTTGTCCATCAGCATGACCTGCACAGGCAGCACAGATCCGCCTGGGGCCAAAGGGCAAAGGTTAGGAGAGGAGGATGGGAGGGGGGAGGGGAAACACACGGCCCTTGACCGATAAGACCGGAGAAGCACAGAGGTCTCATTTCATGTGACATTCCTGGAATAGAGTTTGACAATATTGTTGCCGTCTCATCTGTCATGAATGTTTTGAGCAAGTTCTATTGCCGACAAGGCAGCAAAGGTCCTCTATTGAACTCAAAATTAAGACGGTGCCATTTTAACTGCTTTCAACTCAGCATATTTAGAAAGATACTATACAATATACATACACACACACACACACACACAATATCATTCCAAATTCACTCAAGTTGTTTACTGGAAGCAGATCAGAGAAATCCCAGAGAGCTGTAACCAGAGGAGATGGTGCCTCTATGCAATGAAACGCTTCCCTGTTTTACTGTAACTATGCGGACACTGGCACAATAATAAACCTTGCAAGCTGATCTCCCGTCTGTCTAGAACCATCAAACCTCTGTTTTGTGTCCTTTAAAAACATGGAAGCCTCGCTGTGGGGAGAAATTGGCGCCTGCCAGAAAAGTACAACATCAGCTGAGTTCTGGCTAATGTGATGTCCCCCCCTAAACAACATGGACGCCATCCCAACTTCCATGGCAGCAGGAACAGAGAGGTTGTAGTCCCAACAACAGAGCTCACAATGCATGGAAAATGAGGAACAGGAGGGACTAGGAGATCGAGGACAGATATGAGAGAGAGAGAGAGAGAGAGAGAGAGAGAGAGAGAGAGAGAGATGAAGAATAGCTCAATCAACAGAAGTTAAGGGTGACTTGGTCACGCATGGGTGAATCAGTCAACACCAACAATCATTTTGAAACGACATCACCAACCCAGATAGGAAATGGTTGGTGGTCGACTAACTAGTCAAACCTGTTCTTCTCAGCAATTACGTAAACACAAAGGATAGAAACCAAGAGATGCTCAAACACAACACTAAAGATGTGTTTTGTAAGGAAATACTGGCACAATGTTATGTCTCTGACTAAGCTAAAGCATGGACCCTGAACAGTATCACTTATGCTCAGAGTGCGAATTATACAATGACAATCGGGGGGGGTCAAGTTCTTCTCCAGGGCGTGTATCGACCCCCCGACCTTTTATTTTGATCTCTTTTGGGGGGGTCCAAGTCTTAATTAGTGGGGGTCAGACCCCCCCAAACCCCCCCGTAATTCGCACCCTGCTTACACTCTCTAATGAGCAGTAAATGACATTGATATTTTATCTTTTATCAGTGTTCCAGGTTGTGTTTCCTTTTCTGCACATAATTGCTCTCCTGTCAATGTGAAATGTCAGCTATTATACCTGTCTGTGTATGACTGCTTCAGGCAACAGCAGTCATAAAACAGCCAGTCAGTGTTATCAGCTGGAGTAGTTGGTAGGGCATGAGTCAGGAGAAGCCTGTCAGATTCCTGTGTCGTTTTTTGCCCTGGAAAACTCCGAGCCTGACAATGTCATGCAAGACAGACGTTTTCTCAATCTCTCCTTGACAGCCTCCCCCCACAATGATTTTAAGATAGACACATGCAAGATGGGGCTAGTCCAGACAGAAACTTCATCAAACGGAATTACCCAAGACTACTTCTGCGTCCACACCCAAACACATTTGAAAACATACTGGGTGGGACAGTTGTGCCGTGTCAGGATGTGAGGCAGTAAACATTGGAAGGGTCTTTTTTCAGGCCATTGAGTTGAGGTCAGTCGTCCCTATGTACACACTGTGGAAATCTTTAACCACATACTGGATAATCATTTGAACGTGTTTTTCAAGGCTTGGCCTATTAAACAATTCTTTATTTCACATTGTTAGGCAGTCAATTAGAACATTTCTAGGTTTCAAACTATGCTGGAGGGACTTGCAGGTGAGGGCACAAGATCAAGGGAGATCAACTTATAGAGTAACCCAAGAAGTCGAAAAAACGTTGGAAACATGATCCTTGATAAGAAACACCCAGACAAAAAGACTGGCAGACAAAGCATAAAAATCTACTTGTATAACTTCTCTTAACAAACAATCTGCTGCTTATCCACATCAGCAAATAAGCATGTCTTCAACAATGTCTGACCAATGCTGTGTTGAGAAATGTAGTCTATAATTAATGACATAATTATAGAGCTCACTGAGGTTGCCATGACCACTTTATCAATTGCAAAACTCACCCTAAACTTTCTTACACTGCACAGGTTCTAATACACCAGCAGCCCACGCAAAGGACTGGCAATGCTCTCAATGAGACAACTTTCACTTTTGTAAGGACACATGTAGACCTGATTCCTTATGAGTTCCAATTAGTACTTTCAACAAGAAATTATAACACTGAACAATGATCTGGCCTCAATAAATTAATATGAATTTAAAGTGATCAAAGCCATTATGTCCAAACTAGGCCAGTGAAATGAAACCGTCATTATTTTGTAGAAAGCGAGTTGCCTTGCTCATAGGCTAGTATAAATCTGTCCCCCAAAGTTCAATTCATTAAGACAGGTAAGTGTAAATACATACCGCCAACAATAGGTTAATGACTCCACCAAAAATAAGGAATGATTTCCCTTATGATCCCAGTTATTTCGTATTTACATACAACACACATTCCTTTTTAGCCATATCTGTCTGGTAACCTCCATAGGCTCGACGACTCATCCGCTTCTTAAAAATAGTTTGAATTATGTTTAATATTTACGCGATTCTTTCAGTTCTTTTTTTATGCATACAGTGTCATAGTCTCATGGTGTCTACAAAACGTTTTTAGATACATTTGTTAGTCACGACAATCTTTTCGAGCTACCTGTTGCCTTGCTAGACTCCACCCCTGTCAGTCTTCCACCTGTGCGCACATGAATAATCACTGGAGAGTATTGTAGCAGCCAAACTCACGGAAGTAGTCTGTTTGAGACTAGTATTCTTTATTGCACTGAAATTAAACAAGTGGTATGTAACACAGTGACAAATGACACTGTAGAATTAGTTATCTTAACCCCTGTGCTGCCTTCGGGTCACATAACGAACCATCGTTGTGTTTACCCAATTTTACCCAATACAAAAACAAAAAAACAAAAAAATCTTTTAACCTTTGCAATGTGGGGGGTCTGAGACAGCCCAACGGTTAACAGAAAAGGCTTCACTTTGTTTTTGTATGTGGTAAATTTGTCGCAATACGACGGTGGGTCACAATGACTAATGGGTCAGAATGAACCGAAGATAACACAAAGGTTAAACAACAACAACATTGTTCATAGCAATATACTAGCAATAAAATTACTTTTCACAATGGACAAAATTGGTACTGTCACATTTACATTAAGTTACATTTTGTATTGTGCTTTTTGGTTAGATACTTTAGGAACTAAGCATCCTGTTACAATTAATAAAGAGAATGGTGGAGTTAAAATATTAGCATGAAATCACAATTATAACACTGAGTAAGGACTTCACTGAGAAAAGAGGCGATGTTCCTGCACTACTAAATTAACTTATTTGGTTGTGTTTGGATACCGAAACTTGCCAGTAGCCAAAGAAAACTCTCGACACGCTCTCTTTCTATGTTCCAGTCAAGCCGGTCTGGCAAGATTTCTACTTTTCACTTGGCCGCCAATTTGAATGTAAACCCTATCTTAAAGGCATGCCTCCTCTCCCCTGCACCTTGTACTTCCTGGTACAGTATGACACAGTAGTTCAACCTCTGCTCACATGACTACACATAAAAATAGAATCTGGAGGTCCTATTCACTGGAGTGGCTGTTCATTTTACATTTCAAAGAAAGTGGCACGTAATGTTGTATTACATTACCTTTCACAGAATAAATGGAATTGTTGAACCTGTCAACTTCAGACTGTGATGCTGAAAGTTTTCATAGCTGATCTAGAAATTTAAAACAGTGTTGTGCAACAAAAAAAAAATCACCAAGGCGTCAGCGTGGGAATCTCTCCCAGAGTATGTGGGTGGCCTGGAGGTGACCAGAGGAGCCTCAAACATGATATGCACCTCTCACTCACATGCAGTATCGATGCCTAAGTTATTTGTAACACGGTCAATACGAACAAAATCAGCATCCCTGTACACGTGTTTAGGGGGTGGCCCATGGTGACCCCTCGAAATGTGATTAGTCACTCCAGTGGCTCCTCCAGAAATGTGGGCGGTTTCGGATAGATGTCTAGAACGTTGGGAAAAGGCTTGTGTCAAGAAAACAGGGGAGGATCTACCATTTCATCTGTGGGGGGTGGGGGGGTGGGTGTATTATACCATGTAGTTTTCTTCACTGCATTAACAGGCAAAATACCATGCTTATAATAATTCTGACTATACATTTAGGGGGGACCCCCTCCTACAAGGGGGTCCAAGCTTTTTGTCGCAGGGGTACCAGCGACCCCCTTCCCCCCGAACCGCCCCTGCAGGAAAATACGTGTTTTTAATACAGTGAGGGTGTAAACAAGGCACAAAGCGGCTTCATGTTTTAAAGTCAAGAAAATATGCCATTGCATTCAAGCTCTTTGTTCCATGTGTTCCATGAATCCTGTATGTATTTTCTACTTCAGTTTAATGTATGTAAAAGTGAATGTGGCCCGTGTAGTCTATATTGTGTACGTGTGTGTCAGTCTCTGTGTGTGTGTGTGTGTGTCTTCAATGCATATTAATACATACATATATTTTTGTAAACATTTATTTACAAACTTTCAGTAATAGAAGTAGGCTACGTTTTGACAGAGTAGTGGTGCTGGAAATAACAGTAGCGCCCTCTCCTGTCTCTTTCTGTAAACGCAGTTTTGTTCACTGACATGACGCCATTCTCTTGTTCGGTACATATAATATAAACAATAGTTATATTTTTCTGTTTGATAGACTTACATAATATCTCATTTATTCCAGTATTGTTAAATATTCAAGCTAAGTATGCATTAAATTGTTACACTTTTTAAAGCCTTCTTGACTTTTATTTTGAAATGTTTGGCTGTTTTAAAATACCCGGAAGTTAAATGTTTCGGTAAACACACGTTGGCTTCATAATGGTACTCTTAACTGTGGTCCTAATATCTTAACAATGCCAACATTATTTGAATTAAAGTTCCCGGATCAGTGCAAGACTCTTCCAGAAGGATTTTGGTCTGCTGTGGAGGTGTGGATAAAGAAACCTCACGTTGTGAACAAACGCTTATGCGGAGTTAAAGAGACAGAGAGGAAGGATGTGGACTTCACAGAACTTGCACCCATTCTACAAGGCCAAGAGAAAGATTCCACAGAATCCAATGATGTGTTTACTTTCTTGAGAACCAGTGGTGGTGAACTTGGACGTGGAAAAGAAGGACAATGGTCTTATAGTGTTAGAACAATAATCCCCAAAGTAAATTGTTATGGGACAACAGCACATAAAGAAATTATACTCAGAGGTAAGGACTTGACAATTATAACCAGACTAACGAATCCTGTGTAAGCCTTTTAAATCATGTTTTTGGATAGTGTTGTTACATACGTTTGTATATTATTACATTACAGTTGTGTAAGTTTATTATTATGCTGTATCCAGACTTTGACACTCAAAGAGTGACCTTCATACCGACTGAAGAGGACACAGAGGGACAGGTATCTCATAGAAAAAGCAACATATATCAGCTTCAGCTCCTTGCTCCAAGCTCTAATGAATGGTGAGTCACAAAACGATGCTAACGTCCGTTATTATTAATCTGTGACCGTACTAAGAATTCTAATCGTAACATTTGCTATCTTGGGGATGACCCGAGGGATGAGGATCTTTTTGGAGGACATGAGGAATGTGAAAAGTTTATCCAACGTAAGACAATCCCCGCCCCTTTCCTCTCCCAGGGTAGTGAGACTACATGTCCTTAGGCCAGAAGAATGGTTCTCAGATGGGGTAGCCTACCCGAAGCTACCCTGGCTCTCCACAGAGCTCCTGCCCAGACTGGTGCGTTGGGCCACAGAGAGTAGGACCAGTGAGTTCAAGAGCACCCTGTCTCTCCTGCCTGTAGAGAAGTACAGCTATGTGTACCAACAACTAAAGGACAAGTACAGGGAAATGGTCAAGGTAAAACATATATATATATTCACAATGCAAGCTTAGGAAATTGTGTTAAATCGTTCTAAGGTATTAGCAAATGCGTTGTACGGTCTGACATGGAAACATGGTGTGTCTCAAAAGCCGCCAGGCCTATTCTGAGAGTT
Organism: Osmerus mordax; assembly: GCF_038355195.1. Lineage (NCBI taxonomy): Eukaryota > Metazoa > Chordata > Actinopteri > Osmeriformes > Osmeridae > Osmerus > Osmerus mordax. Next base: position 7,985,921 of record NC_090072.1, on the reverse strand, counting down.
GTTAACTAAGAAGCCATTTCTGTACCTGTTCCTGCAGGTCTGGCCTGAGGTGACCAACCCAGAGAAGTTTGTCTATGAAGACGTTGCCATCGCTACCTATCTTCTGGTAGGTTGAGCTTAGTTCTGACAGCACATCTCTAAGTAGATGCTTTCATATTTCATATTTATGTGAATGCCAGTGGGAGTATATCAAAAGTATCACGAGGACAATAGCTTTCTTCACTGTTCTTTAGGTCCTCTGGGGCGAGGAGCGATCTGAAAAGGGCCTAACTGACAAACAGTCGTTTGTGGATCTTGGCTGTGGAAATGGCCTTTTGGTGCACATACTGACCAACGAAGGAGTATGTATAGTCGTCAGCCCACAAGCCTTCCCTTGCATGCTCATGTAATAAATATATATATGTACTGTATACAGCACCTGAATGTCAATACCGAAAAACTTTTCATGTGGAAAATTGACCTCTGTTGCTAAAGACTTCATTTTTAAATGTTCATTGGAACGCTTAATCAATGACTCGGTGGTCGTCTGACGCAGGTGAGAGGATTTAATCCCTGGAAACACATATTTAATCAGCAATCTCATACAGGCCTATCATCCAATCATGGTCCTGGGTGGATGTAATTGAAATGACACACAGTGGCTGTGTGGGAAGAGAAGGGCTGTAACCAGACTCGGTCGGCTTGATGAAGCGATTATGAACTGACCGTCAAGGTTGCTTGTATTGCAGCATCCTGGAAAGGGCATCGATGTGCGGAGAAGGAAGATCTGGGACATGTACGGAGCCCAAACACTTCTAGAGGTGAGATAGTTCAGTAAATCTTCCTGATTGGATAGAAATAGTTTCGACGCTTCGTGGCATCAAATTGTGCGGTACTGTGATGCCGTGATTTGACGTCAAGTGTAGTGACTGACCTAGAAGTATAGCTTCGAAGAAACTTGAATATCAGCAGAACATTCCCAACCACAAGCACACACACACACACACACTTATAGGGAACCCCTTTTTACGTATGCCCACTTTTTACTTTTCCCTGCTTCTTGTCGTCTTCAATCTTGCATTTGACAACACCCTGCTGCGTGCTCTCCACCATCCATTATTCACTGTGTTGAGGCCAGGGAGACATGGCTGTCCGCTTTATCCCACAGGAGCGCGATGTACTCTTAACAAGGGGATGGAGTTCTGTCTGAATCTGCTCACTCATTCTTTTTGCCCTGGTTTCAATTTATTTATTTTTTTACTTGTGTTTACCGCTTTATCAAGGAAGCAATCAAGATTAGCTTGTGTTAGAATGGGGTTGTTACCGTTTCTTATTTTCACTGTTGTAGCTTACGTGAATGCTTTGAACGCTGTCCAATCTTCCAAATTTGGAATCCCAATCCCAGTGTTTAATTTCGACACCTTCAAAACCCCAGACACAAAATGAACGTACATCATAACAAATAACAAACCACTTGCTACATTCAAAGTAAGAACACCCCCCCTCCCCCCCCCCCCCCCCCCCCTTCCCACACAGGCAGGTTGTCACAAGCATTTTTTAATGAACGATTCAAAATGTAATTACAGCCAGTGTGCCTCTGATCTGGAGAAGCTCTCACGGTTTCAGGGGGGTGTTTCTATTTCAGGAGACCGCAATCACTCCCGGCGATAGCTTCTTGTTCCCATCCACAGATTGGTTGATTGGGAACCACTCAGACGAGCTCACGCCGTGGATCCCTGTGATGGCGGCGAGGTGAGTCATCGACGTATTCACTTTAGACAAGAAGCCTGAGTGCCAGCTGATGTCTTGCGAGTTTGAATTAAAAAAGAAGGTGGTGGTGGTGGTGGTGGTGATGATGTGAGTGACATGTAATTAGCAGTGCCGGCCACCAGAGGGTAATGTTGAGCTTGGGCTCTTGACTCTTCAGTGCATTTACTACGCTGATTCGTTTAACAGACGTGCAGAGTAGTGTAGTGTCAAGTAAGTGTAGCAAATAACCAAGTACTAGAAGTGCCCAGTTCTAACTGGATTGTGGTGGTTAATGCCAAGGAACAGTTTGCTCATGTTCCTATTTCCTCTTTCAGGAAGAATCGCTGCTCCCTCGACATTCAGTTAGAACTGAGTTTACTCAGACTCATGTTATGGAACCTTTGGAGTTCATGTCTTTGGACTCAGTTTGTGCATGTATTAAATGGGACTGGATAGGTAGAGGAATATGGTACAGTTGTTATCTACAGCTTGACTCCTTATAGCTCATTCATTGGCAGCATTCCCCTACACCTATCCAGTGAATTTAGATCTACGCTTTTTAGATGTAAACTATTTAGATCAAAGTTCTTTAGATGTATACTATTTAGATGTACACTATTTAGATAAAATCAATTTAGATCTACACTATTCGATTCTACTCTACTTAGATGTACACTACGACCCAATGGGAAGGGCTGGGATTCATAGACATCATGGGCTTGGATGTGTTATTGAACCCAAACATGAAAAAACATGTCAATCATCAACTGTGTTATGTTCAACCCCAGGTCGTCCTACTCCTGTCGATACTTTGTCCTGCCTTGCTGCTTCTTTGACTTTTATGGGAAGTACCAGAGGAGACAGTGTAAGAAGTCCCAGTACAAAGAGTACATTGACTTCATTACAGAGGTCAGCACAGCCTGTGGGTTCATCACCCAGGAAGACTGCCTAAGAATCCCCTCCACCAAGCGGGTAGGCTGGCAGCAACACTGAAACCTAGACATTGGCATCCTCCTTTCATGCCATGTCATGCTTAATGATATTCGCAACAATTTATTCGAACCTTTTTTTTTACATTTACCCAAGGCGGTTTTAAGGTACACATGAAATACTGGCACACACAAATGGGATTTTACAAGCAAACTTGTATAATATGTTTTTTTAATATTTTGTTGTTGCCTACGCTCCTGTGCAATTTTCCGTTAAGGCTTTATTTTTCACTGTTAAATGTTTCTGTGCAGGTTTGTCTGGTGGGAAAGTCGAGGACCTATGAACGCTCAGACGAGCAACAGGCAGATGAGCACAGGACTCTGTACATACAGAGTCGCCAGGCTCGTTCTGGGACCACGGGTCAAGGGTCAAATGCGAGAGGTGAAGTGGAAAATGGCCATGACGATTCAGAGGCCTGCAGATCCCATGACAATGACTGGGGCTCCGGGTTCCAGCCCAGAGAGAGGGTTGAGACGGTTCGGAACTGTGCCGCCCTTCCCCGGGATTTCATAGATGGTGTGGTCCTACGGGTGGCTAATGCTTTGCTGGGGTTAACCAAGGACGAAGACGGGGGGGTGCCAGTCGCCTGGAACCGAGGAGGTACTTACTTCAGAAATACTTACTTCAAAATCAGAAAAATGTCCTGTTCAGGTGGACATAAATCTTCTTTTACAGGGTGTTATTATAGAAGTTTAGGATTAAAGACATTCATTCCGATGTTATGATCCTGAGGGGATCATTGGGGTTTTAAAGGCATGGTACAGCTTCATGATTCATTCGAGTGAGTATTAAGGGCGGCAGGGGTTTACATGCACCTGCCTAAGATGGAGATAAATGAGTTTGGACATTTACCATCTGTACTTTATCTCTTCTATCTCTTTATCTACTCATGGTTGAGGTTGTCATGCCCTGAACCTTCCATTTTTAGACTCTCTCATACACTCACTTACACACACACACAGACACACACACACACACACACACAGACACACACACATTCTCTCCTACCCTTTTTGCTCCCTCTCTCCTTTCCATCTTTTGCTCTCCCCTCTTTGTCTCTCCCTTGCTCTCCCCCCCCCCCCCCCCCCCGTCCCTCCGCATCAACAGGGAGTTCTCTGGGTAACCCTGCTTTGAACCCTGTCATTGTTTCATCCACTGCCAGCATCTTCCTGCGTCACACCGCGCAGACCACCGAAACACACACACACAAGCCCACACACGTAGACATTACCCCGTATCTCTTTTATCACCACCCCCGGGACCCTCATCACACACACGAGCGCGCACACACACACACACACACACACAAATACAGACGATGGATGAGATAAGGAGAAGAAGTCCACCCTGATTAAAACGGAATTGTGAGGACTGGAATTACAAAAAGGGAGAGGTGGAGAGGGAGAGGTGGAGAGGGAGAACAACAGGTTGACGAGAGGGAGGGAGAGAACCCCAGGATAAGAGAGGACAAGATGAATAATGCACTGGGATCCATGATTTATGCATGAGAACGCATTTGTGTTGAGCTATTCCTACTAGTTATCTTATGGTTCCCCTCAGTGAAGACGACGGGTAAATTCGGGTTACTCCGTGCCATGTATTGATGGTATTCAGCCTCTGAGTGACTCACGCTCATGCAAGTTTGACAGGATATTTCCTCCCTCACGCTTTTATTACACGGTTATTAAATAATGGAACTTCCCTGTTTAACAAAGAATAGTCTAGGTACCTTAGTTGTCGTGCCATATGTTTTATTTATTTATTTATGCTTATTTGTCATAAGTCTATAGTCTAATGTTTTTTTTCCTGTTCCATACAAATAAGATGTGTTGGGAACTTTCCAGGCCTCCCACTCTCGAAATCTCCAGAAATAGAATTTACATAGTTTTTTGTCGATGTTGAGTGCTCCTCTATGTGTGTTTTTCCCTACTTGGCATTTCCTGTGGCCACTTTGTCTCCACTCTACCTGATTTTGTACAAAACCTAAGCACAACATAAACACTTCCAGCTCCGCAATCAATCATAAGTAAGGCTGTACCCAGGGAGGGCAGCGTAATTGTAGGTTAGAGTTGGCCGCTATCACTAGATCGTTCGCAGTCCAAGTCAAGGCTGAATTCACGTCGTTGTCAATAGTCCCATTATGCCATTAATCCCCATTAGCGTACCCGTCTCCAAAGGCCAAGTCTGAACCTTGTATTGATATTATATTAGAGCCTGGAGCTCTCTTTACTGGCGTCGGCCTCTTCGACTGCTGTCTGCACGGTGCTCACACTGGCTGTCTGTGTTTTTGTTCCAAGTGAATGCTGAAATAGGCCCACTAGGCCTGGACCTATTAGCGCTCCGTATTTACTTTGTAGGCAAATGCAACAGAACAATGTTGCCGCAAAAGAGACTCAGGTAGCTAGGGGATGTTAATGATTGATTGACAGGTTTTGGACAGTAATTTAGTTGCAGGGTACTGGCATGTGTGAGAATTGGTAGGTAATTATGGTGTTCCTATACACCCTGATCTAAAAAACAAGAAGAAAACACGGCAAAAACCTACGAGGGAATTGCACTCCCATATGCCAGAGAAGATTAGATTGTCATTTAAACTACCCAAAGGTCAACGCAGATTAAATTCCCCACTGGGAGGCAACGAGAGCCAGAAATACCTTTGTTTTCATGGAATGGAACTGAAAGGTTGGCCGCAGTGTGGACTGGACTGAAAATGTATTTCTCAGTTTACAGTATCATGGCGACCTAAGTTTTCCAATGCAAGCGGCTTAAGCTAAATCACTGGAAATGACTTGGCTTGTTTTTATGTTTTACCCTTTAATAATTTGCTCGTCTTCCCGTCACACGTTGGTATCAAAAATGACAGAACAAGTGAGTAAATGGTGGTTGGTTTGGAACAACAGTGAATCAGACTTTAAAATGGCCATCAGTAATGATAGGCTCTTTGATCGTTATGAATGTTGAACCAATTCAACATTGAGGAAACTTCACAGCTTAGATGCTGACATTTCAAGGGCTTGACCAAGGTTTCTTTTTGCAACACCTCAGTCATCCCATGTCTTTCTCCCTTTTCCAAAATCACGTCTTTTTTATGTTCCAATCCACCTCTCTCAAGCTCTAACAACCGAAATGTCTTTGCCTTAAACCAAAAAACACGAAATCCAGCTCGAGGTACCTAAAATAAAATGTTCTGGCGGCAAGAGCAGAATAGCAAGACTCGACCCCTCCTCTCTTCCCTCTCGTCTCCCATTTGTTTTCATCTGAAGTCCACCTGTTCTCTCCCTCCCTCCCTCCCTCCTCCGGGGGTCTTTCTTTTGTCTCCCCGTCAGGGAGCCTGTCGGTGCGAGGCGTGGCGGAGACGCTGGAGCAGGAGACTCTGCAGGTGCTGAAGAAGGAGTGCGGGGGTCTTCAGACGCTGCTCAGGAACAACCACCAGGTCTTCAGAGGTAACCAGCCTCCCCGCAGTCAGCCTGAGTGTCCAGCGGGCCGCACTCGCTGTGTTACGAATCTAACACCGTACACACAACAACGCTACGCTGGCTCACAACTAGGACACGCAGTACACTACCCTGATATACACATGAAATGTATTCCCCCGACGACAAATACAGTTAAAGTGTAATCGTTAAGAGTCTGGGATTTTGCAGTAACGTCGGACCTCTGTGTAGTGCAGTAATTGGCCCCAACAGTAATTAGCTTCTTCTGCCGGTGCTATCTTAAGTGGAAGGAGGGATGGTCCATATCAGGGACTGGAGGACCCAGACCTACAGACCCAGGGGCCATGGCACCGCAGCTGAGGCCAAGAGGAAGCCAATGCCCCCTGGCGCCCTGAAGACGAGGGCTTGCTGGTTCCATGCACACCACCCACAAGGATGCCCCCGGCAGGCAGAGGAGTGTGCCTTCGCACATGGCCTAGATGACCTACGACCTTCCACAAGACCCCTGAAGAAACTGAAGACCTTTGCTTGTTGATAGGACAAGGTCCTACGGCTGTGTGTGTGTTTGATGAGGATTTAGTTTTTCATCTGAATACATTAATGGTACTGTACAGTATGGCAACTATTTCATGTTGTGTTTTCTGACTACTTTAATTAAGACCAATAATCAATTGTGAAGGACTGAGACGGCAGTCAACTACTCCAAGTGTTTCTATTTCATAATTTGTTTATTCCATTTTTTTGGACTGTTGCAAAAAACGTGCGATACACTGGGGCATTTTTTTTGCATAGTAAATCCAGGGACAATCCTCACTTTTCGGTCCTGCTTATTTTGTACAGATCGGAGCCAAATAAACATCCCAAATAAGATAAGAGGTTCTCTTGATGCTGTTTTCGCCACACTGTATTGACCCTGCAATGCTGGCACAGACACAGGGCCGCTTTGAGGTCCAAATCAAACCAACAGAGAGACTTAGCAGAGTAAATGTTAGTGTTATGAATTATTCGGTGGGTAGGTTGAGGGTTTGGGGCGGGGTGGGGGGTGTGCCCTGTGTGGTGCTCCCTTGTGTTCCCTTCTCTGCTCATCTTCCCCCGCTGGACCTGGCCCAACGGCTCAAATGTCACTCGCAGATGGTTGAGGATTTCCGGGGACCACCCTGGGGTCAAGAGGGGAGAGGCCTACAGGGGGTCGTGGTGGGTGGTGGGGTCACTGAGTCCAAAATAATACAAATAACAAATACAGGCTTGATAGTTATTTAGATAGTTATCACAGAATGTCTTTGTGACAATGCTGACGCATAGTGACAAAACCTAATCACCGGGGAACGGTTGACCTTGAGCTGGCGGCACCTTCGAGTGTGCCGGACGCGTCAACGTTTTCAATCGATGTCATCTGTAAAACTCAATCCTCTCTCTGTACAAGAGACATCGTTATTGACTTCAGGCAGCACATGCTTTGGTCTTTCCCTTTTCCCTTGGCTGGAGCTTAAGGTTGAAAATCCATATGCAGGTTCAAAGGGACATTCTAAGGTTAGTTTCAAATTAATCGACTGTATTCCCTTGTGGCCAGAGTGACATTGACTAAATCATGCAGAAAAATTAAAAGACAAACAGCCTGTTGACGGTCTGGCCTACAGTATATTTGTCCAGGAGGAGTCTGAGCCAGTCTACCCGGTGCACATGCACATCTACCTGCTACACCAACACACACACACACCCCTTACCTTTCCATTGTTGCTTCCTCTATGACCCCTTTGACCTCATTTTCCAGCGCCACCCACGCTGTCCGCCCCCCACACCAAATAAGACACCATGATGACTCAGCAATACCTCACAAGCCCCTTGACCAGAAGGAAGGAAAATGGATTCTCACCTCTCACTTGGCTGATGGAGTCAATGCCCCGATGGTATGTACAAAAACAAGCCCAGTCTAAAACATGCATCACCACGCCAACCACAACAGCAGTGAATTAAGTGGCGTGTGTACTGACCAAAATCATCGGGTGGCCCATGGATGTATTTTGTGTGTGACTGTGTTTGATGTGTCTGGCCACCAAGACTTGAGGAAACCAAGACCCGGTCTCTCTAGTCAAGTTAAAAGGGATATTAAAGAGGGTGACAATACCAACAACAACTGACCCAGCCCTGTATCTAGGTCAGCCAGAAGTGGCCGATCTCTCCAGGAACAAAGTTCGCTTGTTTCTCATGTGTTATTTAGTGTGTCGCCATGGGGTTTGTGCAATGTTTTCCCTTGTGGACGTTTTCAAAATGCCTCTTTCAGTACAGCGTGAACAGCTGTATCTCGAGTGCTCGTTATATCGAGGAGATTGCTGTTACGACCACATTTCACTTTGGAGGTTTCCCCCCGCAGAATTAGGGAAGCTGCAAAAAAACATTTGGAACGTTCTTTAAAATGTGCTACAGTGTCATTACGAACTGATCTGCCCAGCCACACGTCAGTGCAGACGAGAGTACAGCACACAGGCAACTTACTGAAAATCTCATGTCAACAAATGTGCTCAAACACTCATCTCACGTCGCTCGTCCATCGCACCTACGTGTGCGAGGGAGCTCACGCGGACGCACAGGACACGAGTGTGAGCCTTCAACGAGGAAGATGCAGACGTGGAGGATGGCCCTCCTAATCTGCTACAGCTGGAGATGTTCTCAGCTCTCTGCTAGTTGGGATGATCAATCTGGTGGTTGGAATGCAGAGGGTGGTCAGACTCAGGTCATTGGCACGGGGAAGAACTGTGGTAAACATCCCACTGCAGAAAACCCGTGAGAGTTAGACAGTTGTTTTGTTGTGGGGTATGTGTTTATAAGTGGGAGTCTGCACGTCAGTGTGTGTTTTGTTTATTAAAGACGAGTGTGTGTGTAGTCATTCTTGTCATGAAACCAGCATAGAATTATGTGAGATATGTACTGTGAGCAGGCCAACAGCTGGCCTTTTTAAAATGTCAAAGCGATTTTTTTTCTCTAGAATTGATCAGTCTAAAATAGATCTATTCCAATCTTCTCTTCACATGTTCCATATATAAAACAAATGATATGAAACTGTACAAGGACATGTGTGAACCTGACTGGAAAACAAATACTGCACATCCTGTTTTGCCTGAACAACAAGATATAAATACAAAATGTCAATTAGTTATGAGCTAACTAGGGAAATGGGGCATAATAGCGTTTACTTTGGCTGTGTGTGCATCTGTTGATGCAGAGGCGATAGTGAGGGTCAGGACTAGTTCAGACACAAATGTGTTCCATCTACATTGCTGCTTGACTGAGTATGTTTACACTCAAGGGGTCAGTGAAGGACACTGGACCCTGTTTCAATACTAAGTAATAGGCACCTCAGTACTTCCTTCCTAATCTACGATGATTAGATGATTGTAAATGGCACTAGATTCATTGAAGTAAGTGAGTGCTTGAAAAGTATTTTGCCCCATTTCCTCAGTTTAAACAGTTGTGTGTAATTAAAGTCATTCCAACAATAAGGCCAACAATAAGGCCGTTTTATTGTTACTTGTAGCTCGACAACAACAAGCAGTAATTCACTTCAATTTAATCTTCTCTGTTTCTTGCAGTCAAATCAAACCTCGGTCACAAAGGCAGAAGAAATTTAAACTGCAAATGTCTATTGATAATCATTCCGGTTTATATTAAATGCAAAGCAGCTAATTTGTTCTTGTTATTCATATTAGTAGATATTGTTCATACTGTATTTTGGCAATTTTATGGAACAAGCTGTTGATTAAACTACTCCATGTGAGACTACAAGGAACACGCTGTGACCTCATCAATCTGTGAGACCTTATTTAAATGACTGTTGCTAGGATCAGAAATGGTGTCTGTTTCTCTTTAGGGAAGGGTTAGGTACAGCAGTGTTGTAAGGGTTGGTTAAGGTTACCTTTAAGGTAGTTAAGGGTATTGGGTTGATCGAGGGATAACCCTAGTTAGGTTACCCTGTTTAGTGAGGGATTACCCTAGGTTAGTTAGGGTCATTCCTGACCTAAGGAGGAAGGGCGCTGTTTTATTTGTCTTCCATGCTATCCAAAAGTTTAGCATGAGACTTTATGTTATGAATAATGGAATTACCAAATTGTCTAGCGATTACACACAAGGTAGGTACACACTTACCTCGAGGCCAACAATGTCTTGCAATGGCATGAGGTCTTGCACAGCACAGGGATCACGTCAGATCACCATCACCAAATTGTTTAATCATTTCTCTTGTGTATGTATACGTGTATGTGGCTCAAAGGAGTGGAATCACAAGGTCCAATACTCCAGCCAGGTTAAATATGCCCATGTTATTTTGTTTGCTTACTGACTGTCAGTGGCTTAAAATGACCCTGAACTTGAGCATGTACGTTCTGCTAAACCTGTCCTTCCCTCACTCCTCCCCTCTCACACCCCTGTACATGGTGTTCCTTTGAGACGAGAACTTTCCAGAACTCTACAATGACAGGAAGCAAAAGCTGTGATGTCGCGGGGATACAGAAATACTTTGGCTAAATTAGGTTGGAACACCATCCAAAGCCCTACAGTCTTCTCTGCCTTATCGGGTAACCACACAATACGGTACAGTCCTGCTTTGCTTGCATCCCCATTTTTGATAGGTGCACAACAGTGTCAACTGCAGGTCAGATTTTGTGTTCTGACAGTTTGTCCTTACTGTTCGTGTCAAGAACTTTGTTAGAAAGTTGAGTCAGCATTTGATGAAAATTAATTTTGATGTTGTCATTCAAAACTGTCCAAATTGATATTCGCTGTGGCAGATGTGAGGGACTAATTGCTTGTCACTTTTACTCAGAGTGTCACAGAAGAACTGTATAAAAAATGAAAACAGTATTACAGTACATTCAAATGTTCAGAGCAAATGCTCAAGTAGCCTTGTTATCGCCTTCTCCTGGAAAATTCTGCCTCTCATCCTTTTAAATGTAATTTATTGTTTAACCTACAAATAAAGAAGAGAAACTGGAAAATATAAAAAATTATGGACTTTTGTTGAGTGTTCCCTTGAGGACAGCACTCTATAAAACTGCCAAGCTAATTTATTTCTTCCCCTTTTGTTGGAAGTTTCCTCTCTTTCGGTATGCTTCACATATTCCCTTGGCTGACCATTTTAAAATTGAGGTAACACAAACTGTTGACTAAAAAGGGAATTTAGGAATGATGACAAAGAAATTCAGTCTGTCTTTGCATCTGGGTTATGCTGTGCCTTTGTGGATCTGGATGTCTGTCAGACACTGTGTGTGTGTGTGTGTGTGTGTGTGTGTGTGTGTGTGTGTGTGTGTGTGTGTGAGAGAGAGAGAGAGATTGAAAAACAGTCTTCATCTCACACTCTCTTTCTTTGTGCGTTTGTGTGTGTGTGTGTTTGTGTAGGCATGTGTGTATTTCCCTCTGCAAGCATGCCAGTTTCCATGGCACCTGTTTATCCCAAAAAGAGCTTCAGGATTTTGGTCAAAGGCTCTGTCTTGCTTACTTTAGGAACTCTTACGTTTCCACATAAAACAAGGACCTCCGAGATCCACAGTAACTCTAGAAAGCCAAGGAAGATATTGGTAAGAAGCGTCCTTTAACCATAACAACAATTATTAATGAAAACAATTCTTTACTAGGTTTATTAAAATGAAATAAAAATACTAGAGCAACAGACTGAAAAGAAAAAAAGACAGAAAAAGAGGAACTGCTCACATTGGGTGACACAACACATAAACACTTCTAACCACTGATGAACACCTTCACCCTGTCTCACACCATAGTAGTGGGAGGGATCTTCACCTCCCCACTATCCTAGATAGTGTTTGGTTTAGGTTATCTAGACTACCTGTCTGTCTGGTCTAGCTCTAGCTCTAACCTAATAACATGCCACTGACAGTCCCATCTCTGTCTGCTGTATTGAACTGGTGTCGGACATTCCATCCAATATCACTCACACAGCCTAGCTGGGGAGAGGTAGAGGACACAGGTAGGGAATGGTCTCTAATGCCGTACCAGTGAGATGACCACAGGGCCAGAAACAACCTCTTGTCACACAATACCGTCACTGACTCTAGTCTCTGACTATTTTCATGTTTATTTATTTATAATGCCCACTTAAAATGACTGTTCAATTTATTGTCTGTTGCATACCTGTAGGGATTGGTGATGGTGATGTTACCTCTTAGATCATATAGCAATAACTAGAAACTGTAGTGATAATATAAATCTTTAGTACAGATGTTTATTATAAAGACTATAAACTAAATACTGAGATTAAGACGACTACATTATTTTGGTTTCTAAGATGGAAAAAATGTGTCTGCCAGACAAAAGAGCTGTGGTATTGTCATAGACAGCCTTGATGTGGGTCGAGGAATGGGGTTACCATAGACGCCACTACGGGGGTGTTGTTTCCATGGCGGCAGGACTGTGGCAACCAAGCCAAGATGACGCCAAGCCTGTCAAAGCAAATCACGCCCCAAATATCACCGTCGATACGTCTGACAAGGTCGAAACAACATCACAAAGGTGTGTTGCCCACACTCCCTTGTGTATTTCCCAACATAAAGTGGCGAGGTGAGTTCAAATCACTAAAAGGGGGACGAATGTGCTAAAAAATATTGGGCTGTTTGAGGAAAGAAAACATATATGTTTGCATTTCATTGAGCAAGGCATCTCCAAATAATCCCCACGAGTCGTTGCTGGAGAAGCATGTCTATGTGTTTGCTCAGAGGTGGGAACTCCTGGCAGCCGATGTGGAAAAGGCAATCAGAAACATGTGGATCAGGGGTGGGCAAACAAGGGCGTAAACACAGCAGCCAGCAGTGGACACTGTTGTTTGTTTAATGGCAGGAGGGGACTAACACAGATTTCAGATGTCACAGCTGGAAGCACAGCCTTAATGTCTTCTACATGTACTAATGTACATACTAAATATGGATACCATTTCTATCAATATAAACTGTCAGCTAAATGCCACTTGAATATGTTAGATCCACATGTTTGATGTTTTCAGTCACAGTTTGATGATAGTATTTTAATGTAGCACAAGGTCTTTGCATTCGTTCTTCTTATTGATGTGGACTAAAACTATTCATTAACATTCTTGACACTAACGGGAAAACAAAAGCTGAAACTAAATAAAAACTTTGGGTGCCAGACCAGACACAAAGACATATTTTTGTTTTTGTCCTTTAAGGTTTTAAGGCATTTGGGGGGCATGAAATACACTCCCACACACTGTACTCGAGTTTGAATACATGTGGAAAGAAGAAGCTTTCAATGTAACAGCCTTAAATATTCAGTTTATTCGATGGGAGCAAGACTACACTACTCAGTGTGATACTACTGTGAGAGAGTGGTGAAAATAAAAGGATGTTAAACAGGGAGGTTGATGCTGTCATGTTAGCTACAGCGATTCCACAAAGTCGTACTGCAGGTTCCAATAACAGCAAACACTTAATTGATTTCTCAACCCATTTCCAGGTTTGCAATTTCATTGAAAATGTAGGCATGACCGAGTAACCAATTTCACCACTTATTTAGTTTTGACTCGTTTATAAAAATGGCATTCCATAAAAATTCATGCTTTGACCCACCAACTGACCCTAATACACGTATAGTGTAGGCTACTGACCGTTACATTACGCTCCTCTGTCACTTATTGCACATTGCCTTACTGCACTCTTTTACTTTATATTTTATTTAATATTTGACAGTATTGTTAGTATTTTGATGTAAATGTATTACATTTCTTAAATGTTATATTTATAGACAGCACACACTTAAAAAAATATATTATTATATGTTTACTGTATGCACCTGCCCACCAAATTAAATTCCTTGTTGTGTAAACTTCTTGGCGATTCAACTTTATTCTGATTCTGATTTTAATTTGCTGCTTTCCTCCCCGACCTAATATCATCGACCAAATCTCACTCAATCAAACCTCAAATCTCATATCAATCTAACTTCTATCTGGCCACATCGAAATGTGAGGGATGCAACACAGCCACTCCTTCAAACGGTAGCACTGCTAAATTCAATCACATTAACCAGGATATTTTTATAGTCCCCTTTTTTGACTCTTAAAGACTTACTCTTCCTCCCCCGAGAGTGAGGGGGTGGGCGAAGTCGGCTGGAAATAGCTGCCGCCGAGAACAGATGAATCAACGCTGCACCTTGTGCTTAATTAAAGATTAACAAGAAATCGGTTGGTGTGCCGAGCTTTCTAGAAGCCTCACTCACTTTCCTGATTAGACTTATGTAACACTTGTTAATACTGCATGGGCCTGTTGAAAAAGTAATGACCTCAGCCAGCGTTGCGGAATCACTCTTGTCATGACGGCTGGTAGAACCTTGAGCCCATAACGTGGCCCAAAGCGTTCGAATTAAAAAGAATTTGCTCATTGCCCGTTGCCACCAAACCAGTTATCTACTTGATGTGCAAGAAATGTCTTGAATAAATGATGGGTGTCTCTCAAGAAGCTCGGCATATGAGCGCTTCCTCTTCGAAGCACCCACAGAAGAGCCCAATGTCAGAGATGGTCTACTCTTGCGATGCCAGAACACAGTAGCGTCCTTGAAACCCAGTGCTTCATCAGTGTGTTGAGGATGTAAATCAGGTTGTCACCTGAAATCTGTCTGCCATTACCTCACCATTACCCGACACCTACAATAGAACCCTCTTCCTCTTATCATAGACTATAATAGCTGTTGCTATTTATTCAGCACAAAGCCTTTATAAATGTGCTGCCCAGCACGACCACAGTGCTCGTACTGTGCTGTAGTAGTGGAGTGACTTCCTTACTTCCAGCTTAGGGACATCATGACTCATCCATCTTTTCCATTATGTAACAGTAGGGTTCTGCTACTTCACAGAGCATGCAGACCAAAGAGCAGCCAGGTTTGTGTGCGTGTGTGAGTGTGAGCGTGTGTGTCACATTGATGGATATCTTGATGGATGGCTTAAAAGCCACATGACTGTCAGTTGTATTAGGACGTGCTGAATCAGATTGTCCACTGGGATAACTGCTTCAAGATGGCAGGTGTTCACGTGTTTCGGAGAGTAGAGTACGGGGTGAACACGTAAAGCATCTTTGTGAAATGCACATCATGAGAAGTTAGGCATTTTTCAAAGAATTTAAAGGGTGTGTCTGTGCGCGTGCATGGGTGCGTATCTATCTACGTGTGTGCGCGTGCGTGCGTGTGTACGTGCGTGTGTAGGTGCGTGTGTACGTGCGTGTTTACGTGCGTGTTTACGTGCGTGCGTGGTGGGGCGGAGGCGTAAACAGGTGGTGAGAGGATGGATCTCACAACCACACCGCAGAGAGGGAAGTGTGAAACTAAAACAAGTGTTGCGCTTCTGCACAGAACATAACCGCTTTTTGTTTCAAGTCATGGTCAGAAAAAAAATAAATAAAAATATATATATATATATATATATTTATATACGACAGACCTGACTCAAAATAGACAAGTGGACAGCGGATAATTGGGCTCAACAACTCATGGATTCTGTAAAGCTTCAGGGCAACGGCTGCTAACACTTTCCTGCATTCTCGAAAAAGAATCGTCACGATTCATTCTGCCTGTGCTGTTCTTTTTCTGTAAAAGTGTATTTCTGTAAAAACGTTGGCTCATCATGTGACACACCCAGTCAATCTATCTGTCATACACAGAAGGCCTACATAATGATATAATAGTACTGCTTCATAGTGAGGGGCCATTAGTTCAAATCAAGTAGTCAAAACTAATATGGATGGTTTAATTATTGATCATGTATTCTACGTCCAAATAAAGAACACTGTAGATACTGTATTGACTTTTCGAGTTAAAATGTATTTCCATAGACTGCACCTTCCACACTTCCTTAAAAAAATACTACTTCAGATTCCTCAGGCAGGCCTAGGATTTCTTTTCAAACCCTGCAAACGTTGGCAACGAGAAAGTTTAATAAATTCCTAAACATATTCACCCCCAAATAAACGACATCAGGTATGAACATTTACCCAAAAAAAGACTGATATCCTCATCATGCTGCTCCCTTTGAATAAAGTTTTCTGGTGTTTTGTTCATCACCGTGGAGGAGTTTCCTTTTACGAGGCTCTTTTCATAGCGTTCTGGAGAAGCCGTTAGTGTTCATTGCCACTCCTGTCTAGCGGTTAGTGACTGGGCTGACTTCAAAGCACTCCGCTCAGCTAATGATAAT
This sequence comes from Osmerus mordax, assembly GCF_038355195.1. Taxonomy (NCBI): domain Eukaryota; kingdom Metazoa; phylum Chordata; class Actinopteri; order Osmeriformes; family Osmeridae; genus Osmerus; species Osmerus mordax. The sequence goes on along the minus strand of NC_090072.1, from coordinate 7,969,571 downwards.
GAATGCATCGTGTCTGCTCATGCTCAGGGTCCACCTTTGTGCTGTTTTGCAAGTCGGTCAGTACCTTCGAAAGTTACTTTACCTCAGCTAACTTTCTAAACTGTTATTTTCTTCTCTTTTTTTCGTGTACCATTGGTGGATTTGAGTTGACCGGTTGTACCACAGAATCAGAATCAGGATCAGAATGGGATTTATTCGCCATGAAAGTTTGCACAGACAAGGAATTTGCTTTGGCAGGAAGGTGCATACAATAAACATATAGGGACCTAAAATTTAAATATGTGTACTATCTATACTAAGGGTACATAAACTATCAGTACTAAAGATGGTATCGTTGTGACTTTTACCTCCCCCCAAAAAAAGAAGAGACCTATTTATAGACTCAAGACCTTCAATGATGAATACCTGATACAAACAACGACAGAAATATGCAGGTTCTCACTCGTGTGTCTGGGAATCACTTAATTTCCGCAACCTTTTTGGTCTCAGTGAGAGATAAAATATCACTACCAGGACTGACAAGGAAAACAAAAATATGTATTTAAAGCCAAACTTTCACTTTTCCTACACTGACAGACAACATAAAAAATACATGAAAATGAATACGTCTATGGATAGTTGAATCATAATCATATACATTAAATGACACCCTTTTAAAAGTGACCCGCCTGTCATCAACGGGTCAAAGAGATCGATTACACTCATCAAGTTATAAAGGCATTATTTATGTGTCCTCTCTGGCCCGCCTTGCAGGCACTCTGGTCACTGCTTTTGGTCTCCAGATAAAAGAGGGACCCTGGGGAACAAAGCAAAGGTTTGACAGGGCTTTGGAGTCCTGCAGTGGACCAAACCATTCAATCAACAAGAGCTCAATGAGGCTGTGTTGATCGGAAGTAGACTAGACCATTCACCGATAGGGGTGTGCATGTCCAACACAAAAGGTTGAGGGCATGATCGCTGCAAGTGAAATTCGGAGGACAAGGGCTGTGGAAATGCAATTTGGAAAATAAGTGAATCCCGAAATTTCCTTCCATTTACAAATACTACATCTTGTATGAAGCTGTTCCTTGTGCCACTTCACTTTAAGCCTGAGGCCCGAAAACAAACTTATGCACTGGAGTCACCTGTCACACATCTTTTTGGTGTCCCTCCCTCAACATGTCACACCAGTTCTCCCGTTGCTTAGCTACAGCAATAGAGTAACACATGCTGCTTTGATTCGGCCATAGAAAGACAACAAAGGTTAAGTAAGTGACAGGGGAATTTTAGAGTGAGAGGGGCTCTGTTCAATGTCATAACCAACGCCATCCAAGAGGTATTTAAATCGACATCAAACACACGAGGCGGCAGCGAAGATGGACGATAACTTCTCTTGACTGTGGTGTTGCCATGGGAACATGACTCATCATAACAAGTCATCCTGCTTTACCTGTGGCAGCTGGAGGCAACTCATGAAAGCTATTTCACACTCCTTTGTTTGCCAACTGACACTGTTTGGCAGCACTAAGCCCTAATTTTCGATAACATTTTACACCAGATGTCCTATGAAACTCAACAGGCAGACACTTAAAAATAGTTGGAGTGTGCAAGTTGATATTGCCTTGTTGGTGTGTTAACCCAGTTTCTCTGGCTAGTTCTATTCCTTGGAACAGTGGAGTTAGATTCTAAGTTAATGCTGTTGAAATAGGGTTAGGGTAAGCAAAAGACAGCTGGTAATTTCAAATTATTCTAACAACGAGGAATTCAACCAAATTCCCCTCCACTTACTGAAATAAGATTTATCTTCCTGACTGACTCCAAAGTGTGTCATACAAATCAATATCACATAGCTGCCCAATGTAGTCTCTGGGGAGTTGTGCTGTCCTGGTGTTTTCTCATAAACACCAGATGTAACTAATCAGATTAAGTTGATTGACCAGATCATTATAATCAGGGGACCTAGATTAGGGTTGGCATGAACACCTATGGTACGTTGGCTTCAGAAGCCAGGTTGCAGCTCGGAACTCCTCTGTCGCTCAATGCTGTCTGATGTGTATACAAGCCCTCTGGGCTGGTGTTTACAAACGTCCCTCTGGTGTTTCAGGTATGTTGTCAAACAGCTCTACAGAGTGTGAAGGAGCTGAAGGCTAGCCATCTGTCACAGGCTGCTCTCTTCTGTAAACACTATACTGAGCTGTTCATCAGCATCGAGGCTCATATCAGTTGTTTCCTTGATAATCACTGCACGATAGCTCGTGTGTTATCGTGCTAGTCAGTGGATCTGTATACGCCTTTTGGGTCAACAGCCAACGTCAACAATGTCATAAGAAGTGGCAAACGTCTTATTTGCAAACACAGACTTTCTCTGTATTTCATTGGAACCTTATGGTAATGTTCTAGTATCCCCTCAGGGAGAATAACAATGGATTAGCTGCAGGGTGCTCTGAGACCTCAGACCTCTGCATGTCAACATTCACATCTAGACTTTGCAGTCTGTGACCCATCGTCTCCCTTTAGCTCGACAACCCAAGGCTGACCCAATACAGGTCACAGTTCAGCAGCATATCTTGTGGTGGCTAGGGTACAACCAACAGAGTTTGTTGAGTGCAGTTGTCGTAATTGAGTGCAGTCGTCGTATTTGAGTGCAGTCGTATTTAAGTGCAGCCGTGAATGGACAACATTGCATGCTCTCCACTGACACAAATGTCAGTAATTATAATATAATTTGATTCACTCTACTCCAGCTAAGAGGTCCTAGGTCAAATGATGGTGTATACATAATTCTAAAGAAGTACAAGATAGCAGTAAGACATAAGGGACTTGTACTGTGGTCTGGTATGGCAGTTGAACGACAATGGGATTAAGTAAAGGGGATTTGTGAAATATCAAATGCATCAATACATAATTGGGGCACCAGTCCAAATTGACAGTCTTTCAAAGGAAAATGTTTTCTTTCAAATGTAATTATTAGAGTAACAATGAATGCAGCAATCGTCTGAAAGTAATAATGATGTAATAAACGTAGAGCAGATCATTACAAGGACATGCTGGAGAAGTGTTTTCAGACTGTGCCCTCTTGAGCTGGCACTGTCCTGGATGAGCTTTCAACAGAAATCATTCCAAAAGATCTAACCAGCGATGAGGCATGCAGCCTTCATGCTTTTGTTGAAGGCCGCATGTAAGTTGTAAAATGTAAGCCCTCCTGATCGTCTTTTATGTTGAAGTAAGAAACACAATTGGCCTGCCAGGATGACTGATATCATTGGTTGCTTATGTGTAATATGATATTTTCTGATATTATATTATCTGATATTCCACATAATATTACTATAATCTTTCGGGCAAGTTATTAAATGAGTCTATAGCAGGTCATTTAGGATCTCAATATACATAAGACTGACCCGCAGAGTCAAAGCTTGCTATCTACTCTCTGACTTTCACAGTAGTTTGAGTTTCTTCATCTGCCATTTTTAAAGTTACTACAGTATAAGTGGCACTCTACAATGTACATTTCAGATACATTTTTCAGACACCAGGGAAGCCATCCTTTACACTAGGGAAAAGTCACCTATATTCCTAACATCTAAAGCACTTACCATGCTCTCCTGTAGAGCTGTGCGTGTTGTTGAAGGTCAGGCATGGTTATGTAACAGTGTGGCCCTCTACTTGGATGGATGGGAAACAGTGACTGAACTGACAATGAAATTCTCCTTTGTTACATTTCCATTTAGTCATTTAGCAGACGCTCTTATCCAGAGCGACTTACAGTAAGTACAGGGACATTCCCCCCGAGGCAAGTAGGGTGAAGTGCCTTGCCCAAGGACACAACGTCATTTTGCATGGCTGGGAATCGAACTGGCAACCTTCAGATTACTAGCCCGACTCCCTCACCACTCAGCCATCTGACTCCACTTTGTTAAAGTTGTTATATTTGGGTATCTTTACCCAAAGGTGCACTATCATGTCCTTTTTCCATCCAGTCATAATTTAGCTATCATGTCCTATACCAATGCAGTCAAAATGCAGCCAGCATGCATGATGTTTTGTACATCTATAGTAGGTTTAGTAGATTTGAACAAATAATGCAATAATCATAAAAATATTCAGGTGTTTGTGCCCATACAGTAAAGCATTTCAACTGAAATTCCTCATGAAATCCATACTTGGAAACATCTGTTGACACTGTTAATTATTACCATATTTGACTGTACTATGACAGTTTGTTGTCAACCTCTGGATTTGCTAGTCTCGTGAAGTTGTGTGAAACCCCCAAATATATAAATAGTCTGGCTGGTAGCTATGAGTAATTCCGGAAGCATCGTTTTATTCGATGGGTGGAATACCTCACTTCACCCCTATGCCTACGTTTGCTTAGGTAATGCACCAACAGCAGGCACTTATATTAAAGGTGACACCCTGTCAGCGCTATAAATAGCCCTGCACTTTCCCCCCACGAGCACAGCTGTAGCCTCCCCCAAGTCGTTTGATCATTCGTTTGCAGAGAGACGACATCGCCCGCTGTTATTCCAGCTCCCTGACTCTCTCTGGCACACGCACACACATATGTACACTCGCAAAGGACCCCTCAACTAATCCGCAGTGTACTCAAATTGTCTCGTTAGTGTGGTAGCACTTTAAATGAGATGTATCAGTGAGTCTTCATCATCTTACTGGACAACTATACTGGGCAATTTACCTTAAGGAGGCCATTGGTCCTTTAGGTCAGATGTAGCCATAGGGGGCAAGGTGGAGAGGTCAGAGAATAAGGGAGGTCAGAGAATAGTCAGAGGGACACTGGTTCTATTGCTGCAACCTGTTGAGTATGAGTCATCTAGTCATCTGGTTTTACTAGCTTTAACAATATACTGCATATCATGCATACATTTTTTAATTTGTTGGGAAAGCTTGATCTTAGTTACAAGGTCAACTTGGACCAAAAAGAAACTGGCACTAATCAGGTTCTTCTGAGTAAATTTTTATCAGGTACAGCACACTTTAAAAACATGTGACATGTTTTTCAGTAGTCCATGTCAAGTTCTTTTGACTTAATAGTCGAAAACTGGATTTTAAAGGCATGTCCTCTCCCTTAATTGGCACTTAAAATTCAATACTAATTTTCTAAACAAAAAAGTAGCGTTTTTAAACGAAAGTATTTTTAGAACCCTTGGGTACGCTAACATGCTTCGTTGAACATGTGAAAACCTCCTTACCCAAAGTTGCTCCAGTTCTAAACAATTTATTTCAGGAAAATAGATCTATTTGCCAGTTTCACTGTGTGCTCCTCCAATGTGCACCTGGTGCCTTTTTGTCATGGGCGACCTAGGTTCAATTATCAAGTAGTAGCCTTTCCCTTGGTATCCATGTGCTCATTTTTGCAGACTTGATGTGTTCGGTCGACAACACGTGTATTTTGAATGTAAATTAATTAAAGGCAATTTCATCAACAGTTGAGAGCAAATATATTAATTGTTGATACAATAAACATAACGAAATAAACAAATCAAATGGGTTATTATCACGTGCTTCTCCACAAGATACTAGGGATTGGCATTTGTCATTTTTCTTTTGTTATGAAATGTTTATCTTCTGGACAGCTTCTGATACAGTGTTTTCCCTAGTACGCATGTTCTGCGCACAAGACAGTAGGGTGCGTTGCCACTGTTTTCATGCTGAGGCAATCGTAGCAGTCGAAACGGAGACACCACCTATTATATCATGTCCATACAACTCAAATGCTTGCATTAGAACAAATGCATCTTCCTTACAACCTGCTTCTACGTTTGTAAAACAATCCACAAGCCCGAGGAGCGAAATGGTCTGAGCGCTAAAGAAGGAAGGGCGCGCGTCTCCTCACTTCAGAACGCTGGACAGCTCCTCAATAACTTGGAGACCGGCTGCAAGACTTGTAGGAGTTAATTTCTCCAACCTGGAATGAAGAGCTATTGGAAATGAACGACGACTAACCATGGTGGATTTTATTTGTATCTTATCATCAGGTACAGGTCCACATCCGGACATATTGAAGTGAGAAATGGACTTTGCTGAAATTATTTTCGCGTTGTTCATTGTCGTGGTCGCAATTGTGTCTTTGTTGTCGAACTTGTTGGTGCTACTATGTTTCGTACACAGCACCGAGATACGGCGACAGGTTCCAGGTATATTCACCATGAACCTGTCTTTTTGCAACATTCTCATCACTATTTTAAACATGCCAACGACATTGGTGGGGATTATCAGAAATCAGCAACCCTTTGGTAATTGCCTTTGCCATACTGTAAGCTTTCTGGAGACTTTTTTGACTGCGAACACTATGTTGAGCATGGCAGCTCTTAGCATTGACCGGTGGATAGCGGTGGTCTTTCCCTTGAGTTACTCCAGCAAGATGAGATACAAGGATGCAGTGATCATGGTTTGCTACTCGTGGCTGCATTCACTCACGTTTTCCCTCATTGCGCTCCTCTTCTCCTGGGTTGACTACAGCCACATTTACGCGTCCTGTACCTTGCATCTAACTGAGGAGAGCGACCGCATGAAGTTTACAGTTTTCACCGTTGTTTTCCATGCCACTAGCTTCGTGTTATCCCTTCTAATCCTGTGCTTCACGTACTTGAAGGTTTTAAAAGTTGCACGGTTTCATTGCAAGAGGATTGATGTAATAACCATGCAGACCCTTTTTTTGCTGGTAGATATCCACCCAAGGTACTTGCATCCATGTTTATCTGTCAAAGGCTTTGTCCATGATATTTATATTATGTCAATTTTGTCATTTGCATTGAACTAAAAGCAACATAACTAATATTTTCAGTGTGAAACAAAGATGTCTGGTAGAGCAAAAAAGGAGGAAACAGAGAGCCACCAAGAAAATCAGCATCTTTATTGGCTCCTTTATCGTCTGTTTTGCTCCATATGTAATTACAAGGTAAGTGGGATTAATCATAAAGCAAGACAGCTAATATGAACTGTATTACCTCCTGCAAACACACAGTATTATTTTGTTTAGTTGCTGCTGTCTGCTGTCTACTAACTATAAACTAAAACATGAACATTCCTCCCACAATATGAGATACACTATACTACACAAAATGTTAAAACAGTTTCATCCAACGAGAGCTTTGCAGTAGGTACTGTAACACTTAAACACATGTACCATGATTCTACCAAAAAATCCATCCACGTCAGTTTTCTATTGTAATTCCACTTCCCAGTGTGAATAACGCTCATTCTCGACTTGAATAGGTTTAGTGGAATCCCCCAATTCCAGAGTAAATGAAATTAGATGCATCTTATTCCTTATTCCAAGATATGGATACAGCATATGTGTCAGGTTCAATGAACTGAAATGTTAGGCAGGTAGTTTCCACTGAAGTGGTGGTGTGAAGGATGACAGTGGAGGGGAAGTTACAAATTAGGAAACTGGAGGAGGATACAGGATACAAAGGAACAGCGAAATGGTCTCAGTAATTGGCTCACCTCTGTACCCTCCACAAATAGTCTGATTACCCAGTTGAGGAGAAAGGTCTGCCAATGATAGGGCCTATCAGACCCTTTCAGTATTATGCTTAGCATCAATGTCTAGTCATATATTGATGCTGGATGTCCATGTCTCGGATGAAACATAACACAATGTGCTGTATTGTGTTACAAAAGAACATGAACATGTTGCTACACAGTAGTCGATATATTCCCCGTAACTCAATTTTGTGAAAAGAGTCTCATAACTGTGTAAGACCGCTTCGGAAAACAACCAGTTACGTTCCATGGGTTTACCTGAGCTTGACATGGTACAAGATGCCTCTAATAGCAATCACTCACCGCAATTCTTGATAACAAATATAACAAATAGCTCTGAATCATACCTCTAATGAGATGAGAATGTGTCCTTTCTAAAAGGTTATTTTGGCTATATTTGGCTCTCCCTCCCTGCTTTCCTTCCCAGATTGACTGAACTACTTCCCTTCGTGGGCATCAACCGCCACTGGGGGATCGTCAGTAAGTGCTTGACATACAGCAAGGCCGCGTCCGACCCCTTCGCCTACTCCCTCCTGCGTCAACAGTACAAGAAGGTCCTGGTTACCGTCGTCAACAGGCTACTGCGCCGTGACCTGTACCCCTCGTCCGGGCACAACAGCTCTTTAGACACGGAGAACGACTACTGTCTCCAGAGGATCAGTTAATGACATCCGCTCGGACATTGGAAATAACGCTGGTGCCCAAAAATAATGTCTGCCTCATAGGTAAAGAGGGGGCGAGAAGAGATGGGGATCAATGAAGGTGATACATGGAAAGAAAACAGGATAGAGAGACTTGAAGGGGGTGGGTCATTGTGGGTGGAGGGACTGAGAGACAGTAGGATGGGAAAGTCACATGGGGGGGGGGGGGGGGGGGTAAGGTTGGTACAATAGAGGGAGACACAAGAAGATGATAGAGCAGAAGCACACTGTAAGAGAGATGAAAAGCCAAGGAGAGTGATCGCATTCTGAGACACTGGCTCCAGACCGTATTGGTAAACAAGGGATGCGATCTATGACTCTCTGGCAATGCCACAAACACAAGTACCCCCCGCACAAACACGCAAATACACGCACACAAACGCTCACACACAAACACACGCACACACACAGATAACGATGAAATGGATCAATATTTTTTGATAAGCCATTGGCTTAGTTGACAAACAGGGAACGACAGATGCTGATCACAGTACTCGAGACCCCATGCGTATCATAGCTTAGCACTATTATCAGAGCTAAGGGAAAGGCATTTGCTTACTATCACAACCTCTGGCATAGTCACTTTTAACCATGCTTTGTGACCCACAGAAAACAGGGACTTGAAGTAGAAGTCAGTTATGTTCTGTGAATTGATTGTGATGAATCATGGATGTCAAAGCTAGTATCTGTCTAGCTCACTCTGAGCACTGGCGCTGCCAGGGGCATCAGGCTATTTCTTTAAATTATATTAAATCATATAGCCTCCTCACAATGGCAAGTGCCACAAAGTGGTGGCTGTGTTCTGTATGGACTGTGTTAGACTTCTCTGCAGTTTTTCACAAATGTCATGTCAATCACTGGATAATGATGCACTTTGTATAATTCTCTCAAACCTACTAGTTTCAAGAGCCAAAGGTAAATCTAATTTTTACTATGATGTTAAAGTGTATATTGTAATTGAATGTATGACAGATACTTTGGAATGAAATGCATTTGTACCTCTGTACTTATTTTGCCAGGTGGTTGCAGAAAATATTTGTACAGATACATAGTGTAATCTTAACTCTTCTGCACTGTACAATAAATTATTATATCTATTTGTAGAAATGATTCGCTAACTACAGTTGTGCTACGTAATGTAGCAAAAGAATGTCATTATGTTCAAGTGCTTTAAAGACACTTGTCTTTGTGCCAGATTTCAACATGTGACTGTTAAACGTTTTGATACACTTAAAATGAAGATAGTTGTTTCATGAAAACGTGTTCTTTGGGTGTAGACACAGGTGTTTTTAATTATGTGAGCCAGTTGCTGTTCTTTGGCAGTGTAAGGTTAAGCTGCTGTATGTGAAATTATGTGCAATAAAGATGTCAATTAATATTTCTCTTACAGCATATTGTACTGTCTTAATATATGAGTTCATAATTTTAATATAATGTAATGTAGGCTATCAAATGGCGTAGGAAAGTATACGCTATACAGTAAAGTAGGGTATCAAATAGTATACGCTAAAAAGAGAAATGGTTCCATAAGAATGTTTAGTTTGAAATTGACAACAGGTGTATCACAGAACAACATCTTGCATGCTAGGACATGTCTTGTTCTTCTACGGTCAAAGATGTTTCCTATGTAATTTGATAGTCGACCGTAATACGTGTAATAAACAGAAATGTTGGGACACTTGAACTTCCTCTGTAATTAAAAGCAGCGCATTTAGGTGCCACATCAATATGGACTGCAGTCGGAGAGAAATGAACACTATAGTTTTTCTGGGTGTATTAGCAGCGGTTGCCTTGTCTTCCTCTTTGCGTTGTGAATACGGACAAAGATTTCTAGGTAAAGTATAATTTAAAATAAAGTGATTACGAACATGATGTTTTCGATAAACTATAGTCGATCTGTAATAATGTGGGTTAGGGTTAATAATGTGTAGCCTAGCCTATGTAAAGTGAAATATGTTACCCTTGCCATCAAGGAAACTTTTTTATTGATAGGCTGCAACGTTTGTCATCTTGTGTAAGTTCTGGAAACGTACAAAAGTAAAGGCATGCACAGACATACATTAGCCTACTAATGGGATGTTTACCACTGTCTAGTTGTTAAGTAGGCCTGTTTGAGACAGGAAACCTTCTGCATTATTTAACAGAACATAGGTGTATGTTTTACAGGTACAAATGTGTGGAGAGATGATCATTTATGGCTCAGCTCTAAACTATAATATCCTAGAAGTCTAATCAGTATAGGCCTAGTGATGGTAAACACAATTCTGCCATCTAGTGTTTTATGTATTCCAGGAATATAAACACTGGTTTCTCCTGCAGGGCGTTGCAAACCAACCGATGAAAGCAAAAGTACGTATTCAAAACATTATTCATTTGCTGAAAGTCTATAGCCAGTGGAGAATGTCTTGTTGAAGAGCCAAGGTGTGGAAGGATGGAGTTTACTTGACTACCATTAGACTTCATGGAAAATGCTAGAAAATCCAGAACCCATCCTGCAAGCTTAAAAGCCAGCTGTGCTCCACAAAAGTCCAGTTTTCCAATGGACTGGGTTCCCAGACCACATAGCAGGCATGGATCAAAGTAACAAGGTGTGGCCTGGTTCAAGCTTACGTGCAGGGCAAGCTCCAGAAGGGTTTCAGATACAGCAGGCATATTATATTACCTTATAATGACTCAGAAATGTATGATTGATAAATATGATTAGGCCATTTAGATGGTCATGATAATAAGAAGTCATAATAATATTCTGATTTAGTAATGATACAATAGTATAAGAAGTCTGATGTATATTAAATGAGTCAATCATAAGCGTAGGCCTGTTAGATATATTGTCTTGGTTGTGTTCTGGGGAAGATGCGATACCATCAGCTTCTTTAGATTCAGGCCACTGCTGGACTAATCTAAGATAATGTAGTATATTTTGGATCCATTTGCTTACAGCATGTTTTACCTATATACATGTTGGTGGATAACTCAACTGGACAGATGTTTAAATAAAGTAGAAGCTGGGACCATACAGAGATCATACTGGTTTGGTTTAATGGAATTTAGCCTTAGGATCCTCCAGTGAGCTATCCAGATATATTTTGGAATGATCAATGGCTGTATAAAATATTTAAATTCTAATTTCCAGAGATAATGGAAATATTTTGGACATGACCAGTCTGCAGAAGCACATGATGTATTGAGAATGTGCAGCCTGTAGCACTATCTGTATTATACCTTTCCCATTTTATATAGTTTATGCTATAGCACTGCAAAATACTTAACATATATTTAACATTGTATTTTCCCCACAATCCAACCCTTGCCGATCCTACCCCTCAGCCAAATGCACGGACATGGTTTTGGGCTACTGTGAAGACATGCCCTACGCTCAGACCATGTTCCCCAACACGCTGGGCCATCGAACTCGCGAGGAGGCAGAGATGAGCACCGAGTACCTCCTCCTCAGTGTGATCCACTCCCTCCTCAACGGAGAGTGCAGTCCAGACATCCGTATGCTGGGCTGCTCCGTGCTAGCCCCGCACTGCCAGAGACACAAGGTGCTCAAGCCCTGTCGTAGTACCTGCGAGGCGGTGTTCATGAGCTGCGGTCATGCTTTCGAGGGCATCAAAATGGCATGGCCCTACTTCCTGGACTGTGACCGCTTCTTTGTCAGCAAAGAGGAGGGCTGTTATGACCCCCTGGAGGGACTGAGAGGTAGGGACCCGAGTTGGGACTGTGTGTACTAAACTTAAGGTTTACATCGCAACCTGGTCTGTGACATCACATCAAGATTGTGTTCACGGCCAGGCTGCTGATTGGTTTTGTTCAAAGCAATTTCCTTTTCTCCAATTTTCTAGTCTGTTTCAATTCCAAAACACTGATAGAGGAGCGAATGCTTTTTTTGTGTTTCAAAGAAAGTAAAACTCCCTCAATGAGTCAGAGAGTTTTGAGGGTCAAGTAAGAGTGCTCCCTGTACGGCTGCCATCAGAGCTTTTGTGGGACCTAAAAACACACTTAAATCATTCATAGGTCAGTTTAAAAACCTGCTTCTATATGCAATCCAACATTTTCTCTGGTTTTGTGGTTGCGTCATGAATTATTTTGCATTACTTCCTTCGGTACAGAGACGTTTCTAAAGAAGATTGCTGTAATTATTAGGTCGATGTTTGACTATCTTCAAAACAGCTAATTTAAACCTATATTAAACCTTCCAAAAGAGTGAACATAAAAACAATGGCTTCCCACCACTTTAGTACCATCAGATACAGTAGAAGTTTAATCAATTACATTACAAACATAGTATAGGCAGATATTCAAATAAACAACTTACAATGATATCTTACACAGGATATGCAACACAGCGAACACCAAGACCAAGTCATAATGCTAAATATGAAACATAACTGTAAGACAAGGGGAATTCATTGTTACTCGTGGAGTACACTCTGCTACTGTTGTTTCACATAGCTGTGATTTGGCTGTGTGTGTGAGGCTTCCTGTGAACTCTCTGTTTGCTATATTTCAACAGCTGCACCAAGCAATCATTAGTAGCCAATAGGAAAGCTTGTTTGTTTTCATTACACTGCTCAGTAATAGCAAAGGGGGGAGGATTTGAAATGTGCACACTGTATGATAAAAAAAAAATGGGTTTGACATTTTTTGTAAACCTGCTTTTAGTGCAGGATGAAACCTGTATCTTTCCAAGCCAATCATAGTCTTCACGTAACCAGATGCTTGGCAACATCGCTGTTATGATATTCCTTCCAAACTGGCATCATGCCATTGGTACTAGCCCAACCCCAGTAGAAAGAAACACTACACTGTTCTTTGGCTTTTAATATACTTTGGGTCAGTTTGTCAGGGATGAAAGTGTTACATGGAAATGTTGACCTCCACCCCCACTGTCTGCATGCATCAGACCAGCAGGAAGAAGCTTTATCCAGCTTCCCTGTGGAGCCGTCCACCCTCATCCAGTTTACATACCAGTCCAACGCTCAGATGACCAGCATCCTCACAAGAACTGCCGCGCGCTGCTCCGACATCGCTACCACCTACAGCATAGGCCGCAGTGTGGAGGGCAAGGACCTGCTGGTAATTGAGTTCTCCAACAACCCTGGCCGTCACGAACTCTGTAAGCTCCAATTCTCTTCACTGATTGATTTATTTATTACAACACTGCGAGCCCTCCTTTTTGAGTTTGAATAGAGCTATTGTTCCTTTTGAATGAGTACAGTATATATCGTCCTAGGGCATTATGCTCAAGTATTTTATTTCCGATTTGCCACATAACAAAGACCATAATAACATGGTCGCCAATTTGCCTGCGCCTACATTTTTTTTAACTGTCTCCACCATGACCCCCTCTAGTGGAGCCAGAGGTGAAGTACATCGGCAACATGCACGGGAACGAGGTGTTGGGTCGTCAGCTGCTGCTCTACCTGGTCCAGTACCTGTGTTCCGAGTACCAGCTGGGGAACCAGCGTGTCCAGACCCTCATCAATACCACGCGCATCCACATCCTACCCTCCATGAACCCTGACGGCTACGAACTGGCCTTCCCTGGCGTACAGGACAGCATTGACCCTGAACACGAAACTGTGAGTTCACCTGTTATGAAACTTGGTCTTGTTGTTTTGGGGTTCTCGTTCCAACACTGATTTAGTACACCTAATTCTAATACTTTGCTGTTTGACAAGCTGAATCATGTTTGTAACAACTGCGGTTGGAAACTAATAGAAGGGTATCGTAGATTTCCAGGGCAGGGTTGGACAGGTCTGGTATACATCACTCATGAAAGTTTTATTTAGCCAAGGTAGGGAAGACATCTAGTTTGCCATGTTTATGGCCACAGGGATGCTGTATACAAGCAAATGTGTGTTTCATAAACAGGTTGTGCAGACTTCACCGAGTCCATCCAGTACTTAGGGCCTGTAAACAACTCAAACTATTGAAACTATTGAAACCCGTCCATTTCCTTGTTAAAAGGGTGGCAGATATGTGGGTCGGACTAGCGGTCGCACTAATGCCCAGAACATCGACCTGAACAGGAACTTCCCAGACCTGACCTCCCTTGCCTACAAAAGACGTAGACAAAAGGGCTACCGCACCGATCACATCCCGATCCCAGACTCTTACTGGTTTGGTAAGGTACAGTATGAATCCTTGTCCATCTACCCACATCACTTTGAAATGTGCCTGCTATTTTGCGTTACCTTGGTATACTTATCAGAAGACAAGTTTTGGTTGAGACTAAAACACCAAACACCATGTTCCAGCAGCCCTGGTTATAGACTGAATTGATTGTGAGGGCACTGGGAAATCTTGGTTGGGCAGGATTTATTTTCCTTCACTGAGTGAGTATATGCCTCTACTAAGTCTAGTCTACTCTGTAGTCTTGAACAAGGCTAGCGGTGCTAGCCGTGATGTGCTTGAGCTGGGAGCGGACCGTGACACACATTTCTCCAAATAAAAATGGCTGCATCTTCAAACTATATTTTAGGCTGGTTTACAAGAAAGACTAAAGGTATGTACAATGTGGGCACGTTCATCTTTTACATTACTAGCCTGTCAGAAATGAGTAAAATAACATCCCTAGATCCGGCCCTGTTCCAGGGTTGCCAACTCTCTTTTATCTGGCCTGAAAACCATGTTTTTGCCTTGGTCTCCTGCTGAAATATCAGCAAAAAGTCTATAGACTGAGAATTGCTTGTGTGCATTTATGCAAAATCTCCCAACCAGCCAAATTTACCTTTGTCAAATTGACATTTTAAATAGTTCCCGTTTGATCCTGTGGAAAGGCTCAACAATGCATCACAGGCCTGTTTTTATGACATGATGCAGGTAGCACCAGAGACCTACGCCATGATGAGGTGGATACGCTCCATCCCGTTTGTGCTTTCGGCTAACTTCCATGGGGGGGAGCTGGTGATCGCCTACCCCTTTGACTTCTCCAAGCACCCCCTGGAGCGCAACATGTTCTCCCCTACGCCAGATGAAAAGGTAAACAGGGCTCTGAGTCACCTACCGTTCACCAGACCAGGCTGTAGAACAGTAGAGTGCCTGGCAGACCATTACTGTGATTGCCGTCAGTGCCCGGTTAATGGATTGTTAATTGATGCTTTTGCATATCATCGCACTGTGTATTTGTATTTTAATCTGTAGGTATTCAAGCTGTTGGCACGAACATATGCAGATGCGCACGCCACGATGAGTAGAATTGACACAGAGAGGTGCAGGGGCTCTCTTAGACCTTCGGAGGGAATTATCAATGGTGCACAGTGGAACAGCTTTGCGGGTGGTAAGTCAAGAGAGTTCATGAAGAGATTAGTGCGTTCTGTAGCTGGTTTATTCATTGTTATTGTGAAGGACAGTAAATCGCTGAGCACCCAGTGTTATTCCAAGTGTGGCAAGATTGCCCTCTAGTGGTGTAATCTGTATCCACCCATTCTATTATTAGCAAGCACAAGCCACAATATACAAAGAGATAGTAATATAAACCCAGCTTGTAAAGGGTCATGAAGGACTTTTCCACAGAGATAACAGATGTCCACATGTCATCATTTGATCTGGTCAGGTATGCAGGACTTCAACTACCTGCACACCAACTGTTTTGAGATTACGGTGGAGCTGGGCTGTGACACGTTCCCCCCGGAGGAGGAGCTCTACACCGCCTGGCAGGAGAACAAGGAGGCTCTGCTCACATACATGGAGTCGGTATGAACAGCTCCTCTCGTTCTGGATAGAAGATGTTCTTCTTACGTTCCAGTCCCCAGTAGTCTAGACTGACCTTGTGAAGCCGCTTGCACATTATCGCTGCACAAAGACCAGCCAGCCCATTTCACACTGTTGGTTCAGGCTGTTGATGGGTTAACTGACAGCAACCTGATTATAAAGTACTGAAATCCTATGCATCATACCACAATGAGTCTCCAGAACATGGACTGAAAGCAAAATACCAAATACGAATTAAAAAAACTCTAAATTCTGTTTATGGGTATACGATGAGTAACAGCAGTCACAATGTAATTACAAAGTCAGAATTATAGGTTATTACCCAATTACAAAATGCTGTCAATGAGGGTATGATTTCCTGCTTCTGGTATTTATTTAAGCCAAATAGTAACTAATGGACACTCAACACAACCAAACGTGTAAATACAACAGCAAGTCCCACTTCTAACTGACCTACATACTGTGTCCTCCTGCTCAGGTCCACAGAGGAATAAAGGGCATCGTACAGGATGAGGACGGGAATGGAATCAAAGAAGCCAGGATATCTGTCAGGGGAATAAGACATGACATCATCACAGGTAAAACATAAGCTGCCCAATCAGCTGTGTCTGTTCCAGCCAAGAAATGACTGTTTACACGTATTCTTTTGTGATTGTACGTTTTAAAATGGGAAGCAGATGTGAAATTGAGTTCAGTTGCATATTCTGAAGAAAGTGACACGGTTAGAGCACATTTTTTGTCTCTGGGCAGTGTTCCCTCAACATCACACTAATGGTTCTGGATGTTTATTTTCCTTTTTGGTTGGAAAGTAGTTTCTAGTTCCTAATTCCTTGATGCTTTTGTAACATTACTACACAGAGAAACCAGAGAGAATGTGTATTTATCTCACAGTCATTTCACATTTTGGATAACAGGTACTGTAGTGTGACTTGTGAGTCAAAAGAATGATCTTTCTCTCCAGCTGAAAACGGAGACTACTGGCGCCTGCTCAGCCCTGGCATCTATGTCGTGAGCGCCTCCGCTCCAGGCTACGCCAAAGTCTTGAAGAAGGTTCACCTCCCTGCCCGAATGAGGAAGGCTGGCCGGGTGGACTTTGTGCTCCAGAGAGCTGTCCAGGAGCCAGACCTGGACCAGCACTACAACCTCCCCTCCATGGGGACCTACGAGCGATTCGACCCCTATAAGAAATTTGAACGCTACGCCCTGACTGACGTGGGTCAGAATGTAGAGGAGAGGCAGCAGAAGCCCTGGTGGTGGAGCTACTTCAGCGCCGGAGGCACCGCGCCGACCTGGCTGCTCAGAAACTACTAGAGCCCCCTCTAGAGGATCCAAGGGGCATGACATTTTATAGGAATTTAACACTGTATATGGTTTGTCACACTTTCCTGAAAATAAAAGAACCCAGTAAGCCTGTCATAACATAACAGCAACAGTAGTAGAATAGATAGACGGCTGGCCACAGTTGCGTTGGCGGTATTACATAAGATTATGATGTCAGTTATGCCAGGAATACATGTCTCGAATCATGTTCATGATTGCTCTAATACTGACTTCTGAAACATACCATTTCAGGTGATGATGCTGCCTCATAACATCATTTTAGGGACAGTACTTTTGTGCAAATGCTGCAAAGTCCAAAGAATTCCATTGAAATCACCATTGAATTCAGATACCTCTGTTTGAAGATCAAAATGGAGGCAGAGCATGTTACCATAAAGGGAAGGTGTAAATGGTGTTATGAGTAATTAATAATCCTGAAATTAAGATATTCACAAGCTTTTTACCTACAGTTGATCAGTTTCACTTCATGCCCATTATAAACCCATACTTGGCGTAAATAATTGTTGTTTTATAACCAAAGATGAATAAAGAACTTGACTATTGCATTATTAGGATTATGACCAGTTCTTCCAGTTTTCCATTACATTGTAAGTTACTCTTAAATTTACTTTCAATAAATATTAACCATCTTTTAACACCTTTTAAAGATGCAATGACACAAGATTGCCACAAAGAGGCAGCCTCTTCCTACTCTCTTATGCAGGACTTTAAGTTTCCATGGGTTGCCATTCAAGTCTATACATTCTCCATTTCTATACCATACAGCCATGTGCTGTATCTGTTCAAGCGGTGCCAGGGTCTTGTGTCGGAATTCTCAAACAGTCTAGATTAATGGGTCATATAATGTGTCACTACTGTTAACACTGTCAGTCTCTCCAAGATAGCTTCAAACTACTTCCTTGTTTTTAAAAGGCTATGTTGTTTATTGTAGATTCTCAATAGGCCTACTTGCTCTCCAGCAGTTTCTGAACTAACAATATCTCATAAGGTAAGCAGACACTCATTTATTGTCCAATAATAAGTTATTTAAGCTTCAGGAATCAAGCTTTGTATTCGATTTCAGTCGGTCTGTTTTACCTCCCACACCTATGAACATACAGGATTAAGGAAGAATGATTAGTAAATGAAGACCGTACCTAATTTGTGCTTGTGTACATTTCCAGACGTCAGCACTTTTGACATGCTACAGTGTAGCACTGCCTGCTGTGCGTAGCCTGGGATCCTCAGAGACTTTCGGACCTGAATGTTTCCATTGACCACACCCAACCGCAACATGGAACCTCAAACCAGATCCCGGAAGTCACTATCAGAGCAATTTTACTTTATATCAAATTCCTGCCACTTTACTCACCGTAAAGTTAAATTCATATTTTTTTTTGATTGGTTGCATGGGAGGTGGAGGGTGTTTCAACAGCTGTGGACGATAAATTCAAGGAACAAAACATTTGTGATTCATTTTGGATGTTGGATGTCTGTCTTAACTGAAAGCAAGTTCTTGGTTGGATTGACAAGCAGCAATGTGTCATCATTCTTTATGTACCAACCATAACTCTAGAGAATTGTCATAGACCTTATTCACGCCCAGTTAGGAAGCTGGTGTGAACGCTACACTGTACTGAACATGGCAGTGTATTGCTACAAAACATGCTAATATGAGCAGGAAGGATAATGGAGTGCTGTCATGACAACACAACTAATGAAAAAATGCTAATCCTTGTTTAGCGGGTACTTGTAATAGTGACATCTGACACAAACTTTCTCTTTAGAATCACATACTGTACTATTATGTCCTCTATGCTGCTCTTTAAGTAATGTTTAGCATAAAATACTATTTATGTATATCGATCTTTAATTAATAAGTTATTATAACTAATAAATGCAGTATTAGGAAAGTGAAGGTTAAAACTATTGAGTTTATGGTACACTAACTAACATTACTATTTCAAAGACGCCATGTGATGTATATCATATCGTTTAGAAACAAAAATTGAAACTTTTACATCAATCTGTACTTTTTTGTTCAAATTTCATAGTTTCACTAATAAACTTTTTAAAATCTGTAAACAATAATAGTAGCTAAATAATACATTAGAAAGTATTAGTAGCTAAAATAATATAATACAGTATTGATAGCTCATTATCCCGAATTGGAAATGAGCCTAGCTTGTAGATATCCCTCTAGAATGGTACAAATAGTTATCATAGTAGAGTATTCTGCAGTATGAGTGGTTCTACAGTTGGAACACAACAGTTAACTACGTATCTGAGTTGAGGTTTTGAGTGTCCATGTAACTGACTGGTGAGAAAGACAAAATGAAGGACATGCACTATTCAGTGAGAGAACAGGTCATCAGAATCAGGTCACATGCTGCAGAGTGGACTGAGCATAGTCCTGCGTGGGATTGACCTGTTTGCTTTGCTGGGACCTGCTCTCCCCCGCTCCCCATGTGAGGTGGGGTCCTGGGTCACCAATTACTTAGGGAGGCTGAGAAAGTTGCATGGAGCTGCCCTAAACTGCCATGTTGCATTAGCATCACAGTGACTGCAGGTAGATAAGTAATCCTGCTGCATTTCACTTCAATGAATCTGCTGATTTTACATTCCCAAAGTAGCTCTAATATTTATCCCTCGTAGTCTAACCCAACCTCAGTTAAGACTAATTGTGAATTTTTAAGTTAGTTTGTATTTGTTTAGAGTATCAAGGATCATATTATTATGTAAATCAACATGTTAGAATTGGTCATTAGGAATTTCTTAAAGAGAAAGAGACTTAAAAGTTAAAGAGACTACTTACTTAAAGAGACTACTTTGGTTGGTGTGCACTTGGTCATTTTTAATGCAGTGAGACACAAGCCTGCAATGCTTGAGGATTTGAGAATAACGAAACGAACTCATTCCCCTTTCAGTCAAAGCAAACAAACTTAATGTGAGGTGGGGATGTGCTTTAATGTCTACTCCACCTCTTCATCCACAAAGCCCTGCCTTCCATAAACCCTATTCAGAGGCACCACCAGTCTACGTTTTGATAGTGGAGTTGGAGTCGCTCCTCAAACTCTCCCTGCGGCCTCATTGTCCATTGCGCGGTACAGCTGAAGCCTGCCGATTGTGGCTAGATTAACTTTTTATGAGCCTCACAAGGGCGATTCAGTGTGTTCAGCCAAACTAACATAATTGCAAAAACAGCATTTGATTTCCTAATAATGGCTCAGTGTCACGTCCAATTCAGTCTGCTTGTTCAGTGGCAGCAATTACTGAATCGTACATGTGCAGACAACTCCTCCAGTGGGCGATAATAAGCCACTTTCTTTGTTACAGACCCTGAACAAACTTGGACGAAACACGTGAAGCAGGGATAATGCGCCAAGTCGAGCGTGAGTGCATACAAAAACCCGCCGATCGTCGTTGTAGAAAACTCCTCAACTATAACAAAAGCGGGTCCAACTGGGTTAAGGTGATTCCACAGTAATAGTGGTGGGATCTCTGACCACAATAGGCTATAACGAGAGAAAATACAGCTGCTCGTTTGTGGAAGTCACTAACTGGTGAAAATAAGAGGGTCGTCAGGGGTTGATTGACCACCGACGGGTTATGAACCGGAGAGTTTTGTTGAGGGACGGTGGGTTCCTTTGTTGCCATTTTCTATTGGTTTATTTGGTGTGCTCTCCATAAGCGTGACGGCCGTAGGTCAGCGCACAGAAAGGCCCATCCAGGCGAGACCCCGGACACTGTTTTGACCCGCCAAACCTTTCCCTTGGAATGATCAGTAAGATCCAACCACCATGTTTGTTGACATACGGGTCTCTCGTCCGTTTGTTTTGATTGGTCTTTGAAACGCTCTGCTACTTCCTTGTACTTTGTAATCAAGGCTAAAGCCCTCAGAAATGGAGGTCCTCTCTCTTGAAGGCAAGGCCCAGCCTCGTGGCAGAAGACTAGCTTGGAAGAGACAGCTAACTCCCCCTTACCTGCTTTAACTCCAACACCAGATCTGAAAGAATAATTGCTATTGGATGATAATCGTTGATCCATAGCCTAATTATTAACTGCTTGGCTTAGAGGTTGCATCCCTATTACGTTTTCAGTTTTGTAGATTGACATGAATCGCAGATTTGATATTTCACCTTTGAAATCTGTCACTTTCTTTGTGATAATCTTTAAAGAGATGGACACATTCCTAAACCCCTGGACTAGAATAAAGCAAAACCTGGTAGAACCTGGTTGCAATCAGGTTCCCAATAGGAGTTCTAACACTGCTGGGATGGGTTGGGATGTGTGAGGAAATTGGAAGAAGTGATGACTTGTAACAAATATTATGCTTGAAACATCTTTATAATTTAGACTTCCATGAGAACAGAGGTCCTCGAGGCCCCTTGAGGCACATGCTGGCCAACACCTTCACATACAGCTGGGCTGAGAAAACATAGACCAGTTCACCCTCAGTCTGACAGCTCTTCAGCCAACATCATGTACTGTACAGTCTGATCGTCAAACATTCAATGTACTTTCATAGAGAGCAACAGCAAAAAATGTCCCGTAACTCAGGCGGCAAAAAAGAAGGTCTGTTTAATTTAACAGCAGCTCCAAAGACCCTGTGGCAGCCGGATTTCAGGTCAGGTTTCAGACAGAGATACTTCCTTGAATTGCCTCGACTACAGAATTCAACCTTGTAATGTTTGGCTTAAAGAGCTTCAGCAATGCGCTGTCAAGAAAACATCTTGCTGTCAGTTGCCTATTATCTGTACTGTTTTGTAGGCGGATGGCATGAAATATTAATTGGACAATAAGATGACACAAATGAGAAGAATGGTGCATTGCTAGACCTAAATAGCAGCATTTCTGGATTCTATTTACATGCATCAACTGACAAACTTGATTCATCAAGGCTGAATTAGGTGTATGCCTGGAAGCAAATAAAGTTCCAACTAGTAGGAACATTAGAGACATTCAGGAAAAGGCCAAAATTCATAAGCAGAAGGTAGAAAATCATGATCGGGTCATTTGGTTGAGTTGAAATTAAGATTTGCATGTCTGCTTTAGAAAGAAGTAAACATAGATGGGGTCCAATTTGAGCCCACATCCCATACTTCTGAAGTCTGTGTGTAGTACAATACAACACTGTATGTCAATACTGCCTACATGTAAAACAATACACATGTGTTTATAATCCACAGCAGTTATGGATGGGTTTATGTATGCCAAGCCTCTAAATCAGCTATGAATAGCTCTTCATTGTGACCTACAGTCTCTTGTAATGGAGTCCAATTGAAATTAAATGTTTTTTTGGTCATCAGGCAAACCTTTTGGCCATATTGCATATACTTAAAGCAGTAAACATGATATTCAATTGCACACTTGCCTGAGGCCAAAAGTGTTCCAGTCGGTTTGATCATAGAAGCTCTCCCTTACATAACACATTACCACATGTAGGATTGTGAACATGATGCTGGCTTTGTACATACCACTTGAGTCATACTGTGCATTCTGCTGTGACGTTTTATCCCAGATTGTCTTGCCTTTATTTGGGTGGAATGTAGTCCTTAAAAACCTTTGGCAATTGGAAACAATATCATAGAATATTTTAACAAGATAATATTTGTGATCTGTACTTTTTAAATAATTTTCTTTTCATATCTTTTGTGCTGTTCTACTGATCCCACATAAACATTGGGTCCGTTTTTGATGAGATATTTTGTGTTGCCATCAAATGATGTGGTTTACCGAGATTTACTTTGACTGTGGGTCCCTTTTTTAAAACATTTTCTTAATCTTTTGATATGGCAAACCACAAACGATATATTCATATTCTGTTTCTAGTTTGGCATAGAGTGTTGGTAGGGAATATGTAAAGTTGGTTAAAATGTTGACACTATCAGCTGTTACTTGCTTAGAAACACATCAGAACCAACAATGAGGATTTCTTTATTCATACAGTATAACCATATTCTGCAAAGATTAATCTAAAATTACCTTGGAAATACTGCTGTGGCAGTCAACACTAGAAATTACTTATTTGTGTGCTGAAGTACACTTGCACAGTTATAAAATAGTGTAGCATAGTTTCTTTTTGTGATATATCCATTTATGACAGGTGTCATTGCCTAATATGTGCATTTGACTTAGTGACTTGTAGCGTATGTCAAGTGTCTCATGACTTTACCCCCACTTCGACCTCAATGGTGTGTCACTCTTGAACAGATGGGTGTTGATCTGACGGTCTTTACCCACAGGGCTAAATCACAAGTCCACATGTGTACATGTAATGCACAACATTCACTGCGTCATCTGATGGAACCAATTTACACTTTCTCCTTCTGCGTACTCGAATCAGCACAAGAATGATGAAGCTTCCTTCACCCTCGGGTTTTCCTCAGCAAATGACTAAATACGAAGTGAGACAACTGGCTCTCCTCTTGTAGTAAGGCCTCTCCTGCATATGTGAGCTAATCTTAGCCAGGCACAGGTCTAGACATAAGCAAATGAAGGTCTGGAATAGAATATAAAGCGCAATGGAAATAAGTGTTCTTGATCTTAATGCACATTATCACCGTGTCCCAGGGATAAAACACTTAAAAGTCAGTGAGGAAGAAGAGAAAAGCCCAAGGGCTCCTGAGGCTGGGTACATGTCCGTGATGCACCCGACTACTTTAGCTGTCATGCAGCAATATCTCAGTGTGTTCGCTGAGTGCACTGATGCTTGGCTTAAGCCATTTAGCAGCGCCCTGGTTAACTGAAACCGACAAAACTTCTGATTCCAGCCCGATCTTAGAATAACACCCCTGGCAAGTGTGAAGCTGTCTTTGTGCATCTCGTCCGGCTCGGCCCCATAACTGCATTTGTGGCTGACAGAAACGCAGATGAAGATGCCTTATGATGTTACAACTGTTGCCTAGAGAGGGGAATACAATGAAAAATAAGAAATCACATCTGGCTGACGTTTGTATGAAGAGGGTGAGACTTGCACTGTTGCTTAAGGAGTGTTGAAGCAAAGGCTCTGCAAATGACACAAACATTTACATTTTTGAGGCAATAGGTGGTCCAAAATGGGAAGTATGGGCTATGAATGATGTTGACCAAGATTGACCTTTTCATAAACAGTAGATAGACACATTTATACGAATCTACAGTACTACCGGTAAGTGATGAGATGTTTACAATCAAGCGGAGAAGTGTAATTGCCCAAAAGGCATGTCAAATGCCAGATTAGATCATGACATGGGACTAAATTTCACTGAACATTATAAATAAAGCAAGAGACAGAATGTTTAATGAAAGAGAAACACCAGCAACTTGAATAAATGATATCAAATAAAAGTGATTCCTCGAGCAGCATAACAACTCATGTATTTTGCTAACTTTTGTTGTGTGATTATAACTAACAAATCCTATTTCTCCCATTTTGTAGAAGAGAGTAAGCTTATTTTGTAGCAGTGATAATGGAACTTATCTTGTCATGGCTGTCATGTTTGGGCATGTGTTGATAGGGGACCAGATGCTGAGCCTTGTGGAACACCAGCGTACAGAGATTAAAGATGTACAAAGGTACATCTACTCAAAGCTACTCAATAAAGCTGTAGGGTTATGAAATCCAAAATAAGGATAAATATGTTAGTACAATAAATATTCACTGAACCATGTTTAAAGGGTTAGTTGATTACATTACGAGGATTGCCCGTAAGGTGTTCATTTCAAGCTTAACTAAAATACTTATTGCTTTGACACATAATGCCCCAACTTGTCAAAAAAACGTCATCCAAACTGTTGCCTCTGCCACCCTGCAGTTATTGAATGAGCATAGAATAACACACAAGCACTGAGCTTGTATCACTTATTATACAAATGTGGTAAAAAAAAAAGAAGAAGAAATGACAATGCTCACTGTAGCATGCCCAAGCTAACAAGTTAATTAAGCGTAATCCTCTGCACATGAACTTTAAGCTTGTATTAGTAGTCAAAAGCGATCTGCCGCTAGGTGCACTGAGCTAATTATGTGTTGAAAAATCATCTAAGGCGTGAGGTAATTTTTCAGTGCTCTTTTAAAGATAGCAGAGGATATGGCAGATAACTGCTTGAAGCCTTAGCGAGTCAGCTGCGGCTAGGCTAAATGTGGCAGCAAGTGTCAGGCCAAATCAATACACGCTTCCTAGGATTCCTTTGGTGCTGTAATCCAGGCTGTGGTCCACCGACCCCAGGGGAGGCCAGGACTTTGGTTTCCCTGTCTCGTTTTTTTCAAGAGCAACTGCACTTATGGATATGACAGCAACGAGCAGAAGCTAATTACTTTCAAAAGCACAATTTGTCTGTGTGATGAACCACTTAGCTCTCTATCTGAGACACTCAAAAACTAATATTATATTAAGGTTTACTCTTCATGAAATGGGAAAGGGTGTAATCACATATAGTATGCGTATGTAGTAGCGATGGAGAAATCAAGTATATTTACTATGAAGCTACCTTTGGTTCACTAAATCTTCTATCACACAGGGGTGACTCAATTCTTAATGATAAACATAATGTAAGTCATGAAGACAGAGTAGCATGGCTGTCAAACTACAGAACACAGAGGCATTATAAAAACAACATACTACTCCATCTTTCAGGGGCATTATTGCCTTTAGTCATACTGTGGGGTAGTGGTCAATTGCCTGTTCCTAACACTTCCCAATGTATGTTTGCAAAAAGAAGGTTAACCATTATCGTAATTTGAGATTTATTGGTTCGAACTGCATGTTGCCCACGCTTAGCATTCTAAGTGCGCAATTTCTTTGAGAGAGAGACCCAGTATCTTCCATCTGATTTCACCAATCCCATTAAGTTATAATCTTGTATTATTTGCCTTAAAATAACAAGAGATAATCCTGGCATCAGGCTAATCAACCATGAAATTGTGGAGTCTCCCAGACTAGCTGGATACCGCTGCAACAAACTCAGTCCAGGCCAACTCATGTGTAATGTGTAATTTATATTGGACAAAACTAGGACAAGATAGAAATCCAATGAGATTTCAGTATCCAGCTTGTTCATCCTCCCTCTCTCCCTCTCCCTGCCTTAAAGAATACCAAAACAATACAACAGTGTTGTAAATATAGGTCCAAAAGGTACTGTGTTTGGTCAAAAGTACTTATTTTCACGGATATCAGGAATCGGTTGTAGGTTAGAGGATTAGACTCGTTCATTGGATCACGAATGCTTTTAAACCAGTCAGAGGAAAACTAGTTTCATACTTTATTCACTTAAACAAATAATTTAACCCAAGAGGTGGGATTGGAGGCTGAGGAAAAGGGTTCTCTAGAACATTAAAGCCCTCTTTATAAGTGCTACTCACTCACTTAAGGCATCAGGCTCTCATTAAAAATGTAAAATTAACGTTTTTAAAGTGGAACACGATTCTGTTCTGCGCTCTGGGGGCAGTGAAGCGCATGCCTGCATATAAAATGCATTTGGTCATCCCCCTGGCAACAAGGAAGGGAAGGAAAGGTGCACTAAGTGAAACGAGAGCATATTGCTTTTATTCTTTATTTAGAGAGTTATTCTAGCCAGTGAGTCATACGGATGCTCAACCGCTGTAGCTTTTTTGCTCAATTGAGGCTGTTGAGGAGGAAATGTCCTGGGCACACTTGAAATCTCTATGGGCGGGCAGGACATCACGTGCATGGTTATCTGTGTGTTTTTGAACTGCTTTGGTCTCGGGATACCCCTCTGGGTAGACCCACAGTTAGTTTGTTTGCTGTTGATGTTGTTTCACATCACCTCTGATACCACTGTGCGACCATACATGCTGAAGTGAAGTTAAAGTTGAACTGCTTGCAATGGACTTTGGGAGGTTTTACAGACAGTCACATTGTGCTAAGCTAAGTCTTTCTTTTCACCCTGCCTTCTGCGGAAGCTTGGTGAATTACAATTCTAAATTCTTGCCCTGATCTGAATGGAACCTCTTGGGGAACATGTAGTGTTAAACCACCTCTCTGTCAAATGTGGGCTACAGTATGGGCTTTCTGATGAGTTGTGGGATATGCTTGGGTTGAATTTGGAGAATGCATCCATCACTACCAGTACATTCTCTCTTCCATCGCTGGCCTTATCCAGTGGTGCAAAATCTATAGCGATGATTTCCAGGGACTTTGAGGCGGTGAGGATTGCCCATAAATGTTGTTGCTCAGGGTTGGTCAACTTTGGAGACTACGCATCGGCTGCACTCTTGGCAATGCTTTTCAATGTCCTGCCACATGCGGGGCCAATAACATCTTTCACGTGTCAGACTTGTTGTTCGTTCTGCTTTACAACACTTCTACCCTCAAACAGGAAGCAATATGAGCTACAGCCCTCGCTAGTGTCGTACATGATGTCCTCATTTCCCCATATCTTGGCCCACAACATGCCGAAACTTAGCAACTTCCATACTCCGTTCTTCTTTGCAGGGCATTCTCCCTCTCCTCCAGTATTGCAGGAAGGGCCCAATGACATGGTACAAAACCTGCAGTGATTTTAAGTCTGCCCTTTGGCGGATAGGGAGGACATCAATCCTACCCCTGGATATCACTGGAAGACTAGACACAGGCTCTGGGTGTCTTTGCCTGATCTCTTGGAGTATGGAAATACCTGCAGCTACTGCATCAATGGAGTCTTGGAATTTTTGCCTTGAGAGTGCATCTGCGTTTCGATTAGTGTGTCCAGGCCGGTCCTTGATTTCAACGTTGAAAAGGACAAGTTTTGATGCTCTACTGCTCTCAACTTTGCAGTGCGTGAGTAGCTGAGAAGACTGTTGTCTGTATAGACAGCACACTTCCCTCCAAGCAGATATTCTCGGAATTTGTCTGTGACCACCCACTTAAGGGCGATGAACACCAACTCCCTGGAGCTGTAATTCGACATTTTTCTCTCCTTTGGCCTTAAGCCTTGGCTGGCATATGCAACAGACCTTCGCTGACCTACTTGCTCCTGAAACAAAACTGCCCCCAAGTCAGCATAACTGATATCTATTTCCAACACAGAGGCTTGGGAAAGTCTGCATACCCGAGAACGAGGGCACTGACCAGGAGCTCTCTCAACAAGCCGTGTTTGCATTGTTCTCCCCACCACCCTTCCATCCAACAGGGTCAAACTGGCCGTCGGGAGAGTCGGGAGATTTCCCGAACGGCCGGTCAAACGGCGGCAGCATAATGCCGAAAAAAATATTATAATAATACATAGTCGTGGGCCGGTCTGCGTTTCAAAGTTTTTCAGTCCCAGTCCAGACCTGCCATCCAATATTTGGTTTCTTTCGCCTGACTTCAAGCTTTGCCTCCAGTTGATGTAATAGGGCAGCGTACTGCGCAAACCATTCGACAAAGCGCCAGTAAGATGAGGCAGAGCCTAAGAAGGAACATGGTTCAGTAGCAGTGGTAGGACACTTCCATTCAGCCACAACTTTGATCTTATCTGGTTCGGTCGCAACTCCCACAGCAGCGATGACATGGCCTGAATACGCAATTTCCCCCTAATTGTTGAGTTCAAATTTAGTTAAGACGCCCCTGGACATCTTTTAACCTTTGAAGGTGCACTTCAAACAATTATAAAATTATGAGGAAACAATTATGAAATAATCGAGATGGAGTAAAAGGGTTTGAAAACCTGGTCTCCAATCTCTGATCTCCAAGAGCTACCTCTACCGACCGATTTTTCTCTCAAACAGCTGTTTTCACCTTGAAGATGTCATACCTGTTGAACTTGTTCCTGCATATTGTCTTCTAACTTTGGCAACCAGTCTTTCAGAGTCCAAACAGTAGAGTAGTCCTCATGTCCACCTGATGCCAGTCAGAAAAGTCCACTCAAAGGTTGAAAGGCTGTCCAAGGGGGCAATGAGACTGTGAAAGACCACCACTGTTTTTCCCACTAAACTATGCACCACTAAATTGATTTTAAAAAGGTACATACAAAAGAACACAATATACCATAGAACACAAAGAAAGACAACCTTAGCACCGCCCTTGTAATCCTGCCACCACTCATATGTGGCATGATGGTGCTCAAAATGTGAACTCCAATTCTTAGAGTAATAGTTGTTACAAATTACCTTCAGTGTTATTGCTAATACAGTAGTTACTGTAGCTAGGTGTAGTCTTGGCCAGTTTGATTTTGCATTTCTAAACAATGCAAGATAAGATGATCTTAGATGAGACGCTAATACTGCACTGAAGACTCAACACACAACATCTTCTGCTTAAGGTGTTGAATATTTTACTCATTTAGATTGCGTAGCCAAGCTTGTTTTACACTGTTTTTGTTGATCTTATATTTCATTTTAGCTTTCCATATCCACAGATTTTTTTTACACAGTAGTTAATCATCTGTGTTTAATGAACCCTTATTTACCCTGATTTTATTTGAATATTAATAACGACATAGTCAGATTGTTCATTATTTACAATCAATATGCTGCATGATGTGCTCAACAACTTTCCTGGGTCATAAGCATTATGGGTTACAATGTCATGTGCTTTTGATTTTGGTCTGATTTAAAGGTAAAGTTTCAGTAATTTGTCATCTTGGGACTGAGTTGTTCTGTATAAGACTTCTTGCTCGGTCACCTTCCTTTGAATGGTGTCTACTTTGGCTCCCAGCAGTGGTTGTACAGTACAATACTGATACACCAGGTTATGTAGCATGGTCACTAAAACCCAGAGCTATTTCCCACTGAGAATGTAAAGGTACAGATCATTTCCCCTTCTTGTCATCATCAATCATAATTACTACACAATTTCTTCACCTTGGATCAATTTGTGCCATTGAGATCAAACAGTGGTGCTAATGGAGGCCCAGGTTCCCCTACAGGTAATGTATTTCATGTGGGGTGAAGTGAATTTCAGTAGCAGTGCCAAACTTCACACTAACCATCTGTATGGACCCCATTATCCCACTTTGTTTGCAATTGAAATATTGTATTTAGTCATTCATTTGAACTTTAGCAAACAAACAAAAATCTAATTCCACAATACACAATTGTTATCTTTCATTAAGTTGACATGGACCATTGGCAAGTATAGCTAATGGTAATGAAAAGCCCACTTAAAATGGATGTGTGTAAGCATTCATTGTACAGTACAAATCCGTTTGTTGCATCACGAATGAGCAACAGGAGGTTTTAAACTTTGCCTTTACTCTTAGTACCTCATAGAGATCTGGTTTCTAAATATGAATATCCTCTTTATTGCTAATGACAAATGAATGGGCTTCTTAGAGTCATCAGTGCTTTAGTCTTAAGATAAATTGGGTCTTCAAAGCTTTCACCCACACAGCAATTACAACTAATTACCACTGCAGGCAGTGTTCTAGGAGTGAGTGTCAGACTGCTCCTGTAAAGGCTCTTGACATAACACTGATGGTGGTCAGTTCCTACAATCTAAGAGCTCACATCAAAGAAACCAGGAAGGAAGTTGTTATTTGAGGACAGGAAGTGGAAAAGTGGCCAAAAAGGCCAAAGGCCAAAGGGGTTCTAATGTCTATCTTGAATAAAGCAACACATCTAGAACTACTCTGCTCATTGTATATTCCCAGTGTGCTTAAATTACAGTGAATTGGGGTTTACATGGGTGATTCCAGAACTCACGTTTTCTAATAAAGTGGGAATATAAGGCAAGCGTCAATGTTATTTGCATGCCCATGCCCATGAGATGTAACATCATAGGGTTGGGAAAATGAAACAACGCTTTCCATAGATGAAAAGCATGGGGACCTCTCACCGTGTCTTACATAATATGTTTGTGGTTAGCGAGAGGTGCTTGTTTCAGACCCCATGTACCATAGTTTAAGCAGCCCGTCAGTTTAAACTAATGTGATCTGAGATATTGCTAGAGGACTGCTGGGAATGCTAATGCTTTGGGAGGCATATCCTGTGGCTCCATGGCTACAATCAAACCCAGATAGGCATGAGGAAGAACAGAGCTGCAGCCTGACAACTATACCTGAGGAATAATGCAATCTTTGATCTTGGATTAATAGCCTGGTAATTTGTTACATTGCCTATGCACCATAACTAATTCTTTCAATACTTACGAAGACTGTCCCAATCAATGAAACAACTGCATGTATCTCAGAACAAAATGTCCAAGCGTACTCTTTGTCAGCACAATTCACAAAACACAAAACTACTTCAAGTACTTTAACAGTTTTTATGTTGTTTTGCAGTTATGTACATGTTTATTCAAGTGGATGACAGTCAAACACTGTCAGCACCCAACCAAAAGGTTGATTCTAAGTCAGCTTGCAATTGACATTCTTTATAGCAATGACAAATTATGCCTCAAGCACAAATAAGAAATAAGGAAGTGTTGCTGTGGTAACGACACTGTTCTGGCTGACCAGACCACATGTCAATCTTTCCCAGCTGATAACACAGAGTCATCCATGTCTGTAAATAAACAGAACTTAATATAATGGGAAAGATCATGTCAGAATGGGGTATGAATATAATCAGGAAGCATTAACTTGTAGCCTGTACACCTTGAGTAAAGCTAAAGAGAATCACAGTGCGTGATGAACGATATGTTCAGTGCACACCCATATTCCTTCACCCCAGTGATAAATAACTGGTTTATAATTTTGTCTGTGTGGGCATCTAATGAGGCCTAAGACGCTGTATTCTGCTACTATAGTGCTGTCGACAAAATGTTTCTGCTGAATGTAATGGCGTTACACTATCTGGCACAGGCTCTCTCTGACGGCAGTGAGGCTAAACCTGCAGCCCAGAACTGCTCCACTTAAAGCAGGGTGATGTGAGAGGAGCAGACAGGCGAGAGTGGAAGGCCCTCCAGTCATGCAAAATGCAAAAGAAATACGACTTTATTACAGCCCTAATGGTGACATAACAATCTGTTCAAGCCCCAGCACTCCTTGCCCCCCCCCCCCCCCCCCCCCCCCCCAAATCTCCAAACATTTTGGGAAGAAGATCAAGAACAAGGGTAGACAGTCTCCAGGATGATTTTGAGGGGGTTTATGTCTGCGTGTTGGAATTTAAGGGACCATTGGTCTTAACGCCTGATGGAGAGCAATGGGTTTGGTACCAGCTACCCCCCCCCCATGTTTGTGTTTGTTTATGACAAAACAATAAAGCTCCAGAAATGACTAAGGCTGAACATTAGTAAACACAAAATAAATAATTATCTCTGACAGCTGGCAATGTAAAATTGCTTCAGAAATAAATCTTGATTTTTAAGCTGTTCTCCAAAGACTAATGATACATTAATGATTTTAATGATGCTATGGTGGTTACGCCAGATATTAATGTTAGCCATTCTGTTGCTTTCAACTGTCCATTATGTTTACAATCTTAACAATGTAATGCATTGATCTCAATTGGGTATTTCTTAAAAAAAATCGACTTACATGTGCAGATCTTAAAAAAACGAATTTTCATTAAAATCAACTTGCATCAAATGCAACATAAATGGAGAAATGAGCGATGAAATGAAAAGACTGGTAACCACTTAAGCTAAAAAAAATTACTAAGACCAGAACTAAATGTACTCATATCTAATGTACTTAGTGGGAACGCTTGAAATATACAGTAGAACTCTCGTCTTGGGATTTCTGTTATCTGAAAGAACCTCATCCAACCTGAGCAGTACAGAGTTGAACTTCTCAAACTACTGATGGTTTCTGTCTTAAACTCCTATGTGAGAAAGTTTCATATTGGAATGAAAAGAAAGAAAGTCAGATTTGAGTACCATCTGTTGGGGACAATACAAATTGTGCTTCCATGGTCATCGACCAAATCAATATTACATGAAGTATGTTTCATAGGTTTCTATTTGTGGAATTGAGAGATAAATAAAATAAACACAAACGTGGTTTTCTCTTTTGTAGGCCCCTGGAATTATTTCATTGAATAATGTATGGCAAAAAAGCATCACTCTCGTCCACTCTCATCCTCACAAGGGGAAGTATGTCCTTCATAGGTCAGTATACACTAATATTTATGAGGTGTTGTTTAGCTTTGGTACAAAAGAATGTTCTCTCACTTAACCTCACCCATTGTCAAGAATAGAAAATGGACAAAACTATGATAAAACAGGAAGTTCACTTAGTTTTCCGGAAAAACGTCCATCTTTGAAAGGTCCTCAAATGGATTGCTACTCAAGTGCTGCTCAAATGCTACTCATGACATTGAAAGATAAATTGCATATTTACAGTATCACATCACACACAACACCTCCCAAAAATAAATTGGTTTAAACAGAATATGTGAGACACGTCAGCAGAAATTTTAACAGAAATAATATTTTAAGCTTAAATCTGGTCAAACTATGTTCGGAATAAAATAAGAGGAGTTTCTCTCAAATGCACTCGTCCACATATTATATATTGAGAGAACATGATGTGTGACCCTGTGGGAAATCTGTATGATATTACTATGAGCTACATGGCAGTGCATCCCAGTGTTTGCCTCTGGCAGTGAAGAGAGTACCTTGAATGTTTAAGGCGACCTCTGGCAACAGCCTATATTTAGCATTTTGGAACATTTCTGTACCGTTGAAATAATTATGTTCCTTTACATTTCGTGAATGCCTGCTGGCCCAAAGATGAACGTTCATGAACCTTATGTTTCATCATCTCCTGTTGATACACAAGGGACTATACTTAAACTCTGGCCACAATTTATGGCTCATTCGTGGAAAAAGCTAGGTCGTATTGAAAAGTGTCATGTAACATTTGTTATTCTAAGTAATCTTTTGATTATATTTGTGGCTCAAAACAAATGTCAATAGCCTTACATGCTAGCAAACTTTAACCTTTTCAGTGCATTCAATGTCAGGGATGACTAATGTTGATAGTCGTGTTGATAGTGGCATGAATGGCTGATGACAGATTGAATGAGTGTCTCCAGAACTTCTCTTCTCAGTGTGGATTATGATGATGAGATCCTAACCTCAGGCTGCTGTCATCCTGGGTAGAATCTGCAGATTAAATGTAGTGTGATGTACTGTGATGAGTTTCTTAGAGCCTTCCTCATTAACTGCACTGTTCAGTTAGTTCTTGGCAAGTTTAACCCTTACAAAAAAATGTGATACCATATATGTATTTTTCAGATGGAAAGTTAACAAGGTAAAGAGCATGCCAGTGTACATTTGCAGTACAATAGTGTTTTAAAACATTGGCAACCATATGCTTTTTTCCAAACATGCGTTTTCTTCCA
The DNA here is from genome assembly GCF_038355195.1 of Osmerus mordax. Classification (NCBI taxonomy): domain Eukaryota; kingdom Metazoa; phylum Chordata; class Actinopteri; order Osmeriformes; family Osmeridae; genus Osmerus; species Osmerus mordax. The sequence continues at coordinate 7,935,158 of NC_090072.1, read as the reverse complement.
CAATCTTTGATCAACTTTGAAACAGATTTAGGCTGACATTTGGACACACAGCATGGTAAAATAGTTTCAACTTTCTCAGTCCATTGCCAACTCAATTGAAGGGGGTTACATGGTAGTGGACCCTGGCAGGACCCCTCTGCAGCCTGGCAGGAGTTTGCTAAAACACCTGGGGCCAGTTGCTAACCAGCCTAAATCCTTCTGGTAAAATGATGTGTGGACACAGACAAAATAAAATATTTTGCATACAGGAAACTAAATTTAGCTTTCAAGGAATAGAAAGAGGTGGTTCAGCTATTTTGGTGTTGCTTTGCTGCTTCTGGGACTGGGATGAGTGCCTTGAACATGGGCATGGGATAAGGAAACCAGGATATTACAACCTTTTATAAGTGCTATGTAAAACACAGTGTCAGAAAGCTGGATCTCTCATGTGTCTTCCAGCAGGACAATGATCCAAAACACACTACCAAAGGCTGCAGGAATTGTTCAGGAAATGCGGTGAACACTTCTTCGACCAGCAATGAGTCCAGATCAAAATCTTAAAGATAACCTGTGGAGAAACAGCAGCTGGGAGAAGATATATTCAAACTTGGAAAGGTGAAGCGGTTTGCAAAAGAGAAAATGACAAAAACACCAGTAGGAAAGTGTATTCATTGCTACAGGAAGTGCTTGTTTGCAGTTATTTTGATCATAGGATATGCTGCCAAATGTTGAACTTAAAAACAAAGGGTGCTAATATCAATAGGACATCACATACATTACATGTGTATAATATCCTACTATCATATGAACAATATCTACAGTATTTCAAGAAGCACCATTACAGTGAAATCTTTGGGTAATAACTAAACTGGGGTGCTGACTAAGCAGAGACTATGCTCTATTACTTTATCTGCTTGGCTAGTTCTGCTTCTACCATCTGTAGCCGTGTATTAGTTGGAGCCATTGGATTTGTTGCAGACGAGTGGTTCAAACAGAAATAGCTGGAGTGTCACAAATTGTGTTTCCCTTGGATTTTAGCGGGGGCCAGGGCGCTGGTGAACGGGTCAGAGCCCTGGCACAGAGGCGTCATTGCTATCAGCGCCGACGTGACGGGCTCAGGAGATGAGCCTCACAGGGCAAGTGAAATGGCAGACTGTTTATTCATTTATTACAGAGCCAGTTCCCAAAAAGTAGACTCTCTCTGTCTCTCGTTCTCTCGCTGTCCAGAACCCCTCGCCACAGACGGGCAAGACAGAACTGGGGTGGCTGGCGTGAGGAGCAGAACCTGGGAGGTGGGTTGGGCCTGTGGGGTAGCAGGGGACAGAACCAGAGGGGTGGACGGAACTAAGACCTCTGGGCCATCCCAGTCCGGGAAGGGATCCAGGGACGCGGGGTCCACGAGCTCTGCAACGGCCCCTTCCACCTCTGAGGGTTGAGGGGTGTGGAGGGTGAGCAGGGGGTGGTCCCTGTAGAGGGGGCTGAGGTGCTCCCAGCCCCAGTCTGGAAGCAGCCTAAACACCTGGCAGAAGTGTTCACAGGGCAGGCGCTGACTCACCCAGTCCTCACACCCGCACGACGGCAGGCTGGTCTCTGAGCCGAATCGGACCAGGTGCATGTGTCTCGACCCGTCCTCAGAGCTGCTCCAGGCCCTGAAGATCCCCTCGCCCACAACCTCCACCTGCGAAAACAGACACTGGACGGCCGACTCCATTTTGTCCATCATCCAGGAAACCACCGTTCTGGGCCGGTGCCACAGGAAGGGAGGGATTTTGGGATTGAGGATGAACTCTCTGGAGGACTGGTTGTTGAGGTTGTTGTATCTGCGGATTAGAGAATGCAGGAGAGACTGTCTTAGATTAGGATTCACAGTCCCTGATGTATAAGGTTTATAAGCTTGAGAAATCTATATGCAATTAAAATGACCCATGACATAATAATGTTCTCTTGTCCTTTACCAGTAGCATCTGATTCGATAAAATTAACTAACCATATCAGTGTAACATGTAGGAACACGTCAAAGGCTCTGCAGGCTTCAGAGTTTTGCAACATGTTCGAAGGTTGAATTTATCTACAGTATAAAACTCACAATTGAATGTCTGAGTTTTTTGTTGTGAGTTGAGCATTCCTCTCTCTCTCTCTCTCTCTCTCTCTCTCTCTCTCTCTCTCTCTCTCCTTCTCTCTGTCTCTCTCTGTGACGTGGAATTTGCTCGCCATACATTGGCACAGATAAAGCGTGATTCAGCCAGTTAAAACAAGCTTGCGCCTCTGTTTATTTTGGTTGACTGTAAAGTCAATAAGAAACCTAGTCTCATCAGCTTATGTTAAATCCCTAATATCTCCTCTCACAGGACCCTACTGTTCATCAACACAATCCAGTAGGTTCAACCATCTACATGCCAGAACAACATGCCGCGGCCTGTTAGCAAGCCGCAGGTGCACTTACCTGGCAGACAGCCTTTGAGCTAATTAACCCACAATCCAATGAGCTTGATGTGAGAGGGCGTTCCCTGTTTTGCTGCATCAGTACTGTACTCCAGCTCAACTCGTGTTCCACTCAGCTGGTGATTGCTCAGTGATAAGTGTTTCCCAGCCTTGAATTCCCATGACTCAGCTGCTGTGTATGATTTTGAAGCTGTCGGAGAGGATGAGCCGTGAGGTGAACAAATGCTGAGCCCAGTAAGAGAAATGGCTTGGAACATGTGCAACCGGCTCACATTGAACTCAACACAAAATGGCTTCAGGACAATCGATTATGGTCCTGTGGCATGAGATCTGGGTCAGGTTACCGTACCATCGCCAACTGTCTGGAAGGGGAGGATAAATCAACAGGAAATGTGGCAGATGTCAAATATTGAATTGCCTGTCACTTTCACACCCTAGTCCTCGAATACAGACATCTTGCATAAAAGACACTGCAAAACCTGACTGTGTGACCTCTTCTAGGTATTGTTTTCCAGCACTGTTTTATATTTTGACCTCTTCCTTGCAAGAGCCTTTGTCAATTCTGAAATTAATTACAATACATAAACTGTCCCACTAGTATATTTATAGTGTAAATCACACTGTGCTTTACCAGTACCAACCTCAAAATATTTATGCAGATGTAGAGTACTGTTACCAAATACAGCAAAGTGGTCCTTTCCAGGTGATTTTCTGCTCCAATGTATTACAACACCATCACCAGACAACAAACTTATTCAACACGTTTTGATTCTTTATATTCATGTATGCTATGCATGTTATGCCAGTCCTATTCAGAGTAATTTGATGTTTCTGTGCTCACACTATGAGGGAATGCTGGGAAAAAGGCAATCCCAATCACTAGTGTATTTTACTTTTAAGATCTTTAAATAACGGAGCTACGATAGCCTGCATGTTCTGTATTAAGTATTTATGAGACATAAGATGGATGGTGTGTTCCAGGGTGGAGGGAGCCTCAGATGGTGGTTGCCGTTATATGCTGTTAATGAAGTATTAACAGTCCACTGTGGATAACGGAGAGAAGAAAGTGGCACACAAGGGAGAAAAGAAACTGATATGTCCACGCATACAGACACACACACACACACACTCATACACACAGACAGACTCCATGCCTCCTGGTGACACGTTATGGTCACACTAGCCTCCGCGCTACTCAGTCGATAGACTTCCATTAGGAAAGGATAGGCTGTCACAGCAAGCCGTGACCTCCTCTCGCCCCCTTGGAGCCCGCTGGCCTCTGCTGTCCGTATCAATATGAACTGTATTCCCTGTGCCTGTCACCCACAATTCCTTGTGTCCATTAGTCTGAAGTATCTGTTTCTCTCAACTTGTATTATTGATTTTTGCATGTCTTTTGTCCAAAGCATGTGCAATGATCTTAAAACAGGAATCGTTTTCGATGACTCTCTGTCATTGCTGGACTTCAATGATATTCATACTGTTTTCTGTTTGCATTGAAGTACTGTAGCTATCTTATATCTTTTCATATTTGCTTTGTGGATATGTATTTGTGCTTGGCAGATGTGACCGATTGCATTATCTTACTTGAATGGGCCATATGACATAGTGTCTTTCCTGTAAGCAACATGGGTTCCAAAAGGTCAGGACATTTAATCTCCGACTCCCCAGTGATGCGGCCTGTTGTTGTAATTCACCATGAAATAATGGCACAGGCGAAAATACAGATTTTCCAAATGGCCACAATGGATATTGAACATATGCATGCAAGGAAGGGACACATTCTAGTTTAGTGTACACAGTTAAAAAAATCTACTGTCCTTGTCTAAGCTGTTTTGACTGTGAGTACTGTCCCAGCACCATGTTGCGATGAAATGTGCTGTACGTCATGCTGTGATACCCATCAGTGACAGTAATGAAATGATACAACTGTGGAGTGTACTGTATACTGAGGCCATTGGGTAGCAAAAGATGCTTGTATTTTGATGATAGTGGACTCGTCCCTCAGAGATGAAGGTCAATGACCTTTGACTTTATTTACCTCCTGGCCACTCATCCTTTTTATCAGCAAGGGTCAATGTAGTCCCTGAGAAAGGCTGAGATGCCTTACAGAGGCAGAGTGACACTCCAGAGCACTAAAGTCGACTAAATTAATAAATCAATAAGCCCTCTGAAAGACTAGTGGGAGAGTTGAGATCCCTATCAAGTTACCCCTCATAATGAATGGGGTGTTGTTTATGTTGTAAAGTGCAGTGTCATTGAACCCTTTGAACAAGCCCCCCACCCACCCCTTCACGAGACCTCAGTGTACCACTTGGGAGACGCTCTTTAGATCTTTGACTATCTTTGGTCCATAACCTCAGCTGCCCAAATAGTGTTCTGAGGGACATCCCAGTTGGGACTAATGTGGTTTTGTTGATGTTATTTGGGCATTCTCTCTCATTGCTTGGCAGAAAGTTGGATAAAATGTTGTCATTGTTTGCACCTTAGGAGTACATTATGCGACATAAAAAAATATGATTAAGTGTTTGTTACATTCAGGTTGCAATATGAAAACCTACTGAAAAGGTTGTACAATATTACGTAAGTCATTTATTTATTTGTATTTCCCCCTCAGACAAAACTGATGAAAAAGGAAGTAATCCCTAATAGCTGATGTAAAAATTCAGGCATGTAAAATAACGATGAACGATGAAATATGAAAAATTAAGAAGAAAAATTAATAAAACATAAAAAGCAGAACTATGGAAATGGCTGGTGGTTCTGTTGAACCCCAAGGCACCTCCCTAACACTAATTAACAATGATGATAGTTAGATTATAGATTTCACACATAATGCTTTATGGGAAAAATCAAGGCATGGCATGAATGCAGTCTTCATCAATGAAGTGTGAACATTTATTAATTGCTTATCATCAGCCTAATTAGGTATCCATTAATACATTCAGCTCTTGTTAACAATGAGACCATTGATAACGTCTGACAATACCCAGTCCAAGTAGTCTCTCCAAGCTTTGTAATGTGACAGCATCGCCATGACACCTGACACTAAAAAGAACAAATGATAGTGCTTCATGCATTTAGAGGAATATTAAAAAGAAAATGCTGACTTAACTCTTCTCCCTCAGTTTCTCGTTCTCTAGTGTGTCTCTCGAGTGCACTCACTCGTGTGTGAGTGCAGCACACACACACACACACACACCAGTTTCCACTTTGTTTAAGATCAGTGTCAGTGTGTCCACTCCTTGGCTGCCCTGGCACCAACTACCTACTCAATAACTTCCCCATAATTCAATATGACTTCTCCAATCTTCACAAGAATACTGGGCAAGGCACCCTGTGATGTTAACTCACATGGTAAAAGTAGCTTGCTGCACTGAATGTCTCTGTACTATACAAACCTACGTATTTGCACGTTAGTGGCATGGGAAATGCTAACACCACAATGATTCAAGGCGACCACATTATCACTCGCAATTCAGGATCAATGATTTCAAACAATGGCTCTGGAAAAATGGGACATTTTACCGCTGAATCAGAAACATATGCTTTGCGGGCTGGTCGTGGTCAGACTGGAGGAACATGCTGACAGCTCTGGACAGCCTTGAGCTGAAGAACAGCCTGGAATAACTCTGCCAAACTTGCAGTGCTGTTTCTCAATAGTGAGACTGTCCTTTGTGGCCATAGTTGGCAGCAAGTCAATAACATGTATTAAACTACCCATAATACTCTCCAGTCATCGATAGGACCTAAGCAAGTGCATATGGAGTCTTGGTAATAGATTCTTTTGATCAGGTTGAGGTTTTAATGGATTTTGCCTTGTCTGACTGACAGGTCTCGCCATGGCAGCCCAGCCCACTTCAGAAAACAGCCAGGCAGCCGGGTCATCTGAACCTTGTGGTTTCACAGCAGAGTGCTTAGATACTGAGTGAACGTGCTGCGCTCACAAGCGTCGGACACTGGGAGAGTCAGGAAGTCTGGCGACTGTAGTTTCGCCCCCCCCTCCCCCTCCCTGCCCACCCACACCCAACCCCCCTTGCGTGCAAAAAGACACACACAAACACCTTTTACACACACACAGTCCCAGACACATCCTGGGATGGGCAGAAAGACACACTAGCAGCTGTTTGTACATTTAGTTTTAATTTATGTTGACTAACCACATTTTTTTCTTAGAATGATGTTGTTTATTTGCTAATTACACATGCTTTGCATAACTATAAATACAAATTATACTTAATCATTTGTAGCAGACCATTTCTGAATGTACGCATTCAGAAATTCAATGAAACAGATTAGAATCGGTAGATTATCTCACAATTTGTAATCCACACTTTTTAGTCTATTTTTGACAACAGTGCCATTAAGCATGACTAATCTAAGTGGGATTAATCTGTGTGGTGTTAGTCATAGTGGTGCAACTACCATCCTTCAACTGATAGCATATTAAAGTTTCCGGCTGCCTGTTGGGTAAAGAGAGGTTTAAACCCAGTCCACAAAGGAGTTTTGCACACTAAAGAACTGAGATTAATTACATTAGGAGAAACTGTAAAAGTTTACTTAGAGATATGGTAGTGAAGCCTTATTTATACCTTAATAGGAATATTATAAACCATCTGTTTAACTTATATTATGTGATCATTTATCATTTCATTTAAATAAACTAAACTAAAATGACAAAATGACCATTGCATCTTAAAGGCTGTGTAAACCTAAACTGCATGAATGTTTATGAGCTACATCTAACATAGATCGAATGGATAGTTACATTTCATCAGAGTAACTATATCAGTGGAGTCTGCTTTGTGCAGTTAACCAGACGATCTTAAGGGAAGCAATAAGAAAGGGATTTACTAGAGAAAACAACTGATTTCATACGCAGACAAAGTGGTTGAGTGAACAGGTTAACAGAGGCAAGCCTCTGAATGGGTCTGACAGGGAGAAAGCAGCGCGAGACTCCAGCGCTGAAGGGAGTAGTGACCCGGAAACACTGTGTAAGTGCAGCTAGCATGGCCCTTTAGGAAAGTCTCTTTCCAGAAGCAGCGATTCTTCCCTGTGTAAATACACATGCACTGGGTGTCTATCCCCCATGCTTTTTCTTTCTCTCACAGTTCCAGATCCAGACGCACACACACAAGATTGAGATACAAACATTTGCACATTTGGGCTTATGCACACGTATGCAAATGTCACCTAAGCACTCATAACCCTTCACATCCAGGCTAATGTTGTGTGTGAGGAGAATAATGAATGCATCGAAACACACACACACGCACACACACATAAATGTACACATATGGAACTGGAAATTAATTGGTCAATGGTAACCCAAAAACCTACATCATCACTTCTGCATTGTTTGTGTATCAGACACTCACGACCCTTAGTAGAATCGCTTTCCTATAGAACTTAAATATGTTTTTCTGCAAAAGTACACACATGGTACAGACTTCACTGCATAAACTGTAAGTAGAGAAATCTGATTTAATGAGAATCAATTTGGTGTGTAAACAACTTTTTTGAAATGTTTTATGTTGTGAGTTAGTATTATAGCAGTGTTATATAATGGTGTAATTATCAATAATAACAACAATAGCACTTAACTGGATCTGAGTACATCTGAGCCTACAAGCTGTAATTCAAAAAACACGGAAATGTTGCAAATATTACAACACTTTATTGCATATGTTGTGGTTGTTGTCATGATATACTGTATGTCAACAGTTATACAATCTGTCTTGATCAATGTTTTTAGATAACGAGTAAGTGTAAAAAATAAACATTTAAAAATACATTGAAATGAACAAGTAAGGCAATATAAATAAAATATACTGCATAGTGAGAAAATAAACAACAACTCAGTAATAGTAAATGTTAGAAAAATTAAATATGTATAAAGCAAGCAACTATAGTTGCAGTGAAGGTAATAAAAGTAAATATGTCCTACATCAATCCCCAGCACAATATAAACATAGGCTACATTCATTCATCACTGTAGGCCTACAGCACAAATAATGATAATTCTTTGATGATAAAATTCCAAGCTTGTGGAGTTTAAATAATAACAAAAATAATTGCAATGACACATATTATTATATAAATGGCATTATGTATTCTAATGAACCCAAAACATTACTGTGAAGGACTAAAAGTGGCACATGCATTGGTCTAGGACGCAACTGTCAAGATAAATTGAAAACCAGCATAAAAAGTAGGCCTATAACGGTTTTTTAATACACTCTGAAGGGCATTGTCAGTGGAAGCTGAATCCAAACTGATAGCCATTCACGTTTCATGTTCACAACAAGTACATCCCAAACATGCTCATCATCAATCTGTATCGAACAAGCTGAAATATTTACCAGAGTTTGAAAAGTAAAAGTATGGTGCATTGTTTGCTGCTGGATATACCACTGGGAAAGGCATCGGTAACAAACATCCGCCAAAAACGTTACTGTCTTTATAAAGAGTTGGTAATTGCACATTTTTCCCAGCATCTGAAAAATGATCAGCGGCAACTGGTCCTTCTATGTCTGTGGATATTTGACGCTTCAATTTATTCCGACGGTTCTGGAACCAAATTTTGACTTGGGTCTCTGTAAGTTTTAAGGAATTCGCCAGACACGCGCGCTCTGCGCTGCTTAGATATCTTTTCATGTCAAATGTAGCTTCCAATTGAAAAATCTGCCGTTTGGAGAATATAGTGCGAGTTTTCTTCTTTGCCATTGCTTTGGTTTTAGCATTGGGTTTGTGTTGCTCCGATAAATCATCGCAGCTGCTTGCGCTCTCAGCCCTTGGACAAGTGTCAATCATCTGAGTTGAGTCCTCCCTGCAGACTTTCCGAACAAGAGCGTAGCCGTCTTTGCTGGCGCTGTTTGCTGTTTGCGCTGTGAAATTAAGAAAGGAAACTTGTTTCGATGCCATATACAGAAATGTGTGACACCGTCCAAACCTGGGTGGAATAGGCTAATACAATAGCCTATATAGCCTAATGTATGTTCCCCATCCTATATAGGCTACGTTAATTGATCAAATACCTAATTGTCAAGACTTGACGTAGCCTACTAGACAGGTATGTTTATTTTAAAATAACCAAAGATCTCACCTGGTTCTTGAGGTATGAAGTCTGGCCGCCTCTGAACGTCGTAGTCCTCGTGGTACCGCAGTTGGAAATCATTTTTACGTCCACTGTCCGTTTGCACTTTAGAATACTGGGCGTCCAAGTTGATTTTGTTGTGCTTCAGATTAAGGATATTGTCAATTGTGAATGCCAAAGAAGCAGTTCGACATGGGATGTCCCCTTTGTTCATATTCCCCGACATCTATGGTTTTCTTTATAAAGTAAAAGATGACGGAGGTTCCCAAAACATCGACGTCTTGGACACTCGAAGCACCATTGCTCCCTGATTGCAACTACACCAGGACGTAGTGTACCGTTATTCAATGAACCGGAAGACTGTGGTTTTGTAGCTTTTGATTGGTGAAATTGCGAGGCAGCGTGACGCCAAATATGAGATGAGGGCGGGAAGCGTCCTTAACCTGCAACATTTACGCACCATAAATGTTTAGACTAGCCTACTTGTGTGGAATAATAGTTTATTATCTTAACATCACCCAAATTGCCATTTTAGTCTCAACATCGCGTTTTAAATTGAATGAGTTTGGTCAAGTTATTCTGGGAGATATTGAAAACACTTCAGTAAGGTAGTATGCATTTTGTCACTATTTTGCTTTCTCGATTGTTATCTTGTTGATGGAGACATTAACTTAAGATAGGGTCCTTGACATTAAACCCTACTGTGTATCTTTTAAGATTTGAACTAAAGTGATAACGTTTATGATCCAAAGGGCAATCTTACGCTGTAGATTTTTGGTGAAGACCCCTCAGCCTACGGTTTCCAGAATAACTGGTAACTTTGGCTAAATTTAAAAAAATATATATAAAATGAGAAGCCCCTAAGAAAAGCAGCCTCTTAAATCATAGTAGCATAGTGTAAGTGGTAGGTCAATAGATACTTTTACCTATTGTAATTATGTTGGTTGAATTGAAATTATGTTTCAGCTTTAGGAATACACAAAACGTCTAGCTTTCCCCACAGTTTCAAACTTTGATAGCTAGTGGGGGTCTTCTCTTTTTATACCCTTGCCCACTTCCTTAAATAGTCTGTTTGCCCGTGGAAAAACGAATGTGAATGCAAAGCGGCCATATATATGATTTGTATAGGCTATAATTCATCTCCTTCTAGTTTTTATATTCTAAAACGAGCTGCATTGTTTACTGGGGCTAAAGTAGGCAAATAACTCTGGGTGATTTGTATAATGAGGGTACAGCTGGCCTATCGGTTCAAATCTGTTCACACAATGAAAAGAAACACGTTCAGTTGCATATCTTTTATTCACAGTTTATGGACAGTGACTGTATACAAAATTCAGTATGAAATCCCATTTATATAAAAGATTGTGAAAGAAGATACGCAAAGAGTGTTGTATCCTGAACCCCATGCCAATAAAAAAGTTGTAAGACATACGTGTTGGCGGACTGGAGTTCGTAAAACTCAGTCTGTTAATGTTGGCTAGTGTAGCCTATCTTACAAAATATAGGCCTAGTTTAAAATGCCCAAGGTGTTATTATTCTGAGGTTAACTTAGGCTTTATGTTGATAAATAATTCTTGATAAAGATCAATAATTAATTGTAGACATACTGTAGGCTTACATGGAACATCTGAAGAACTACTAAAATATAAGTGGGCCAAAAAATAAGATTTGTTTACCCTGGCGACCCAACTTAGTGATTGCAATGATAAGGAGCAGAACTCATCAACAACATTGTCACTAAATATATTTAATCACACAAAACCTGTCATTTGTGATCTAATATAAGACATCGGGTGAGGGAAGTGAGAGATGGGGTAACTCATAGTGCTGGCGAAGCCAACTAAGGGTGGCGACACTTGTGACAAGTTTGTGGTGAGCGAACTAGGTGTCACATTCTCGTGATACAAAATCGGAACCCTGACAATCCTTTGAGCCGAATAGGAGATGCTCGTGGCCTCCATGTCTGCTGCAATCTGTCTCTTCCATTTGTTCCTGCGGTTCTGGAACCAAATCTTCACTTGCGTCTCGGTGAGTTGAAGTGAGGCGGCCAGTCCTGCCCGCTCGGAGCTGCTCAGGTACCGTTTTATATCAAAGGTGGACTCGAGCTGAAACACCTGGCTCCGACTGAAAACTGTCCGGGTCTTCTTTTTGCGAACTGCTTTTGCATCGGGAGTGTCACTGTCATCTCGCGCGAAACATGGAGAATGCGTGTCGTCATCCTTGTCATCTGTCAGACAATCCTCTGCTTTGCTATCTGGGTCATCGGTGTCTTCCTCCGGCTCCGGTAGAGGGGAATTCCGGTCACTAGTTGGTTGAGCGTACTCGGAATAATCGGAGACGTGAGAATGGTATTGTGAACCTGAAATGAGTGAGGAATATCATAGGAAGGCCATGAGAATCTGAATCTATATACCCATTATTCCAGTATACGTTCAGTGAACACAATTTTAATAAAACAAACTATAATGATCGGATTCAAGTAAACTAGCCTACTACATAAATCACAGGCATAGGTAACATTAGTCAGTTAGGCTACAATAAACTACCACACAGGGTATGGAGAGCTTTTACGCATGGACTGCAGGCAATGCAGCGCATGGTTGTTTGGCTTGGATTGAGTAACCTATGGATTCATAATTTGCCTGCGAATTTATGGTCAAATGTGCCCTCATAGGAGCAAGGTTGAATTGATCTTAAAGGCGCCCTTATTGTGTCTGTTCTTTTGAAACACCAAACTCCAAAGAATAATTTATGTGTAGCCAAATAAACAAGCATCATCTAGCCTATATAGCATTTGGAAATAGTCTGTATGCAGATATAAACATCAACCGTATCCAAAATGTGCACTCACTCCTTATAAGACCGTGGACTTTGTTAGGAGAGCTCTCACACCAGTCCAAAATATCGTCTTTTTCAAGGCGTTGCGCGTTTAGTCCAAATGAAGATACTCGATGTTCCTCCTGGGTAGAGAAGTTGTTGGGAAGACCCTTGGCTTTACATTCCAATGCATCTTCGGTTGAAGATCTTTTGTCGGCAGTTCTACGAAGTAAATTCTCAATGGAAAACGATGAACCTCTCGAGGATGGGACATGTTGCGACTCTGGCGCTTTATCAGCAACCATACTGTGTTAATTTAACGCTTATATCACTAATAAAAAACGATATTTCTTAATGTTCAGGTGTTGTCAATACATTCCCGTGTATCCCAGGTATAACTACCGATTACGCTTACTAACTCCCGTGAACCACGTCGAGCAATCCACGAGAGCCGGAGACATGAGTGCAAGCCTGTGAGAGAATCCGTAGATATAGCCTTCTACTGTAAATTTCACTGAGCGAGAGCTATACGCGGCTGTATAACAACGTCTTGCGATTGGACAGTCGAGACTGCAAGCGAGATTACTTCACAAAATAAGAATGTTGCATGAATTGATCTCCCTACGGTGTGTGATGGTCTGCCTTTAGGGGTTGTAGGGGCCGTGTCTTTGAGATGCTTTATTTAGGTCAATTAGGGAGCAAATCAAAGCAGAGATACAGTAGTGTCCGCGGGCTGGCATTCCATGAAAGAGGAGATAGCTTCACTAAGAATGTTACAGTACCTCCTATTGGTTATATCTGTCTATGCACACAAATTTAGGCTATGTTACAATTCTTTATTCAGCACGTATTCCATTCAAATTATAGCCTAAAATGTGGTTCATAACTAAGGCACAAACAGCTTCCTGTGTATGCTTATTGAATGTACAAATCGATTTAGGCATTTTTTTTCTCTTCATTCCCGTAAAGAGTGAGTGCAGTTCTTCTACATGTATTTTAGTTTTTAACTCAGCTGCTTTTTGAAATATGAAATAGCTAGGCTAAATAACAACAACAAAATGTATTTTCAAATATATATATATGCATGTACAATTAGAGCTGCACTTCTTTTTTCATACAGCCTATAATCTGAGTTGTGACGACTCAGCCGACACAACAAAAGCCTAAATTCTTCGCATAAACATCCGAATATGTTTTGAACCATATTTGTGTGTTATGGAAAAATATTCAGCTGGTCAGAGGAATGTTGGAAAAAATGACAATATAAATACTAATACTAATTATATTGTTACCTTATTTTGCACATAGTAGTATTATAGGCTAATGGTAGTGATCGATTTTATACTAAAACTGTTCTCAACCGATGGATACATTTTCCATGCGCATTGAGCGCTGCGGCCTGCATTATAAAGTAGGCTACCGATTGACCACAGCTATAGTACTATATTAGCTATGTAAAACTTTCATTATAAATTACATAATAAAAAGGGCAAAAATCTGACACTTTGTTAAGTATTAATCAGATGCAATGAACGAAACTAGGCTATGCTTCAACAAGTTGTGCGATTTTTTTGTAGTAGCCTTACTCGCAAATTTGCTTCGATTACAAGGTTGACCCTTTCAATTCTACAAGGTTTTCAAAACATCTTAGAATTATAAACTCCATTAACCATGGGCCTTACACTCCATTGTATTGGCTTGGTAGTTCACACGTTATTAGTGAGGCTGTATCTTTATTTTTTGGAGTTCATAAGTTCCTTGTAGTTCGATAATGTAGCCATTTCTCATACAGCCATGCTTAGAAACTGAATCCATCTTGACGAGTAGTTGGTTATAAAATTGTAATTGTCTATTTGTGCACAGTCCACTTTATTTTTAAAACATTATTTTTCAGGATCCGATCTATGGGCTTTGAATATCATGTTTCAGTGTGTGCCGGACTTTGTAGGATGCCAAAGCCTGAGATTTTCAGAGACGGGATATAATTTTGAAAACATACACATACACCAACCTGTATACAGCACAGCTTTATTTATTTACAGTATTCAGTAACTTGAAATAACACACAAACATTTTTAAACACAAACTTCTCTCCACACACACACACGCACACTCACACAAACAAACTGCAACTAACCAACAGATAAAGGCCTAAAGGCACTTTCTCTCGTGTTATGGAATCGGGATGGTAATCTGAATGTTGCCAGTTCGATTCCTGGCCGTGCCAAATGACGTTGTGTCCTTGGGCAAGGCACTTCACCCTACTTGCCTCGGGGGGAATGTCCCTGTACTTACTGTAAGTCGCTCTGGATAAGAGCGTCTTCTAAACGACTAAATGTATGGAATATACATTGGTTTGCCTCACCCAAAAAAAGAAGAAAAAAAGGAAAAGAAAAACAGTGGAGCACAATACATATTCAGTGACAATTACATTCTTAAAGTACATCATATAGGATAAATGATCAAGCTAAGAATCTTTCACATAGTCCAACTTCATCTTCTGCATCCTGTGAATTTTGAACAATTGAACAATAAGTTTTATCCCAACAGACATGTTTTTGTGTTGATTCTTGAAAATATCTCTTTCTGCTCTGCAAGAGGCCAATGAATCCTCCCTGTTTCATTATGAGGCTACATGACAGTACATGTAACATTGGTGTTTGAACTCACTTTATTTAGGATTGACACTTCAGCGGATTCAGTAGTTCAATTAAGTTATTTTAAATACTTTTAAAGAAAACCCTTCATGCAGCAGCCAGACCATCACAGAATCATGCAAACAGAGACTCTGAGCCCAATTAGATGCAATGATAAAACCTGTACATCATTCATTAATTATTGTTATCTATCTGGCAGCTGTTTGGGTTATTGTTTATGCTTCTTATTGAGTTTTTCTTATATGTCTATTTTGTTTGTGTGTACCATTATAAATCCTGGAAAATTAGAAAAATAAAATATTTATAAAACTACTTTACATTACTTTGTAATCATTCTTTTGCACCACAACAGGAAACATATTTATTAGTAGATGCTAAGTGACATTTATATTTATCCACAGGACTGGGATAACTCTATGTTAATTTTACATAAAGTCAATACATAATCTCTAGTCTGACTAGAATATGCCTGCAGTGTATACATAACTCAAAAATAAGTATTCTAATAGGCTAGACAAGGGTATACCAATGCATATACTTCACCATTTAATACATTATTCTGATTTCTGAGGTTATTGTTCAGTCTGCTCATCCATACTGAAGTAATTAATCTAACTATCCAACAACATAGGCATTCCAATCCTATATCATTAGCAAAGTATATGTTTGTCTTTCCTGTCTCCATTGCGAATTCCAGTGGATGAGGATGACTGCATTAGGGGCCTGTACGGGGGAATCCTGGGTATCATTATGAGGCATAGCTGATAGGATAATAGGTCACTGTCATGGTGCACACTGTTGAGGTCAAGGCCACGACCCAGAATGCAATAGTGTATATGAGGTCGCCGAGGTCCAGACATCTTGGTTCTGCCTTCAGAGAAGCAATCAACCAAAAGGCCCCTTTATAATGTTTTGAGCTTGGAGCTATTGATGAATTTGCCATATTTAGCATGCCTGGGGAGGTACCTCGTTTTCTCTTTCTCTTTTTTCTTCTTACTCCTATACTGGTTTGTGGGGAATGCTAAGATACTAATGTGTTACCATCAAGAAACTCTTGAACATTGTCTTTGTGGCGGTTTATGTCAAGTGGTTGGACCACAGAAGAACAGAACCTGAGTTTGGAACTTTAATCTGCATTTTATCCCCAGTACACCTCAGGTCGCTTTCATTGAAACTGACATATACTTCTTCCAGTTTAATAAATTGTTACCCTTCACCCCAGTGCACCCAGAACACTATTCATCTAGACAAGGCAAAAGGCATTCTGGGATTTGTTTGGTTTGGTGACTATTGAGCGTTTGCTGAATCCTATGTAGACACAGAAACGGTTGGCCTAATGATTACAACCTCACCACTGTTTTCAGCTTTTATGTTGTTATTTGAGCTTGCAGCGTTCAAAAAAACATTTGCAGTGCATATAAGGGTTTTGCTGTGGTGTAAACTTTGAATGCAGGTTTGTTTAACCCTTCCACGGCAAATTAACCCCTGTTAAGGCCAGTTCGGCAGTTCGGCACAATGGGGGAAGAGAGTTGACATTTTAAGCACATCACAGCTTAGTGCCACAAACTGCCCTCTCTCACAGACTTTCTGTGTGAAGGGTAAAGTTAAAGGCACTGCCTAGGAAGTCAGATATCAATAAATATCTCAAATACGTTCTGTAATTTGCTGTGCACACAATACAAAGGCAATGCTTTTGATATAGTGTCACAACTTCATCCACTTAGTCTTGCATCAAATCAGCATATGCACAAGTTCTTTTTCATATCCACAGTTAAACTGGGGGGACTACAGCAAGGTTTATAACATGAGATAAGTGCAGCAGGTATACAGGAAGCACATTTTTATCCCCCAGGGGTTGGAACAAAGGAGCACTTCTGATGGATTACATGTCCACTGGAAATAAATAGGCTTATGGGACATTAGATCAATGTGCATATATCAGAGTTAGTTCCAAGGCATATTTTCCCTCCATAATACCACTAATGCCTTGCAGTGCCAGGAACTGAGGTCAAATGTTAACACAGCACTTCTCATGTGGTTGACATCACTTGAGAGATGATAATGCAGAAAAAGATTGTGATTAGGTTCAATAACATGTATTTGTTTTGTTAAAATATTATATTATAGAATATTAAGAACCTTATCAATATAAAATACTATAAATGTAATTAAGCACTGGCTTTTTTTTGGCCTCCAAATATTTTAAGATTGGCGTTGGCAAGAAAATATCCCATCTTCACTTGATTGATTTAGCTAACATCACATTCACTGACCCGGCAGCTTTGTGGTTCAGCTCATATTTGTGAGTAAACTTAAAATAACCCTGCTTAGTTGGGGAAAGCTACTGAACGACAGACTGAATTCCTCTCAAATGCAGGAATCGCGTGAGAAAGAAGGAGAGTACACTCAAGGTAGTGGGGAAAAGGCAGCTGACTAGAAAGTACGCTGCCCCCAAGGTCAAAGCACTTCTGTCATATTAGCTCAAACCAAGGTCCATATTTTTCAATAAATCATACCACTGAAAGACTGCTAAAAGTGTATCTGATATTAAGCCTATGGTAAGGGCAGATGCAATGTGCCCATAAACTTTCTTCTCAATATGTTTGTATTTAATAGAGTGAATATACTGCCAATAAATAGTAAGCATGGGAGGCTTTTTTGAGAGGCATTTTTGGACTGCTGTAGTCTCCAGAGACAAATACATTCTCACTGCAAGGAGCAACGTTGTTTACCTGACAGTTCCAGTAAAATAAAACATAAACACATAACCACTGGGATTAAATCATAATTTGAATAAAAACAACACTTTCTGGCATAAAAGAAATACATGGTTAGATTTTCCATTCTGGTTTGGTGTAAATGATCCATATCTCTTTCAGGATTTATTTTGAACATATTCAATATACTCACTTCTATATGATTGCCCTTAATGTTTTATTTGTATAAAAAGTTTATGAAGTGTTTACAGATAGACTTGGTTAATCTGGATTTAAGCAAAACATTTGACTTCAAACTAAATCTAGCCTATTTTAATTTAAATCAGGTATCAATATAAAATGACAACCTATTCATTTTTTAAGATGTTGTTAATAGTTTATGAGACTACAACGAAAACAATTCAAAACTGTTTAGTTCAAATCTGTTAAAAAATGAGTTAAGACCTCAATGTTAAACATATAGACCTACTGTATCAATATTCCTATGCTTAATATTGCTATTGTTATTATTAATTACACGTGTTATTGTAGTGATGTCATTATCATAAATACAAGTATTATTATTGTACTTTTTGGAACTGCTAAAGTTTATGTCGAACTTTCTAAACAATCTCTCCAACGTTACGTTTTCTATAAAAAAATAACTAGTTTTAGGCAAGTAAAATCAGACTATTACAGTTTCATAAATGTAGCCTAGATTAAAAAATATACATATATATATAGATAATGTGTAGGTCTCTAAACTATAATTGTGGACTACTTTCCCTTCAATCAATTCAGAAAAATTCTACGGGATTTCCCCAAAGGATACCATACTCATTGGAAAAACATCTGATATGATTAAACATACATGGGCAAGTGGCATGGTAAGATAACCAGAAGCGACATGAAAGATGAAAGAGTTCACTTCTAATGTGTGCCTCAAGGACACTCGATTGCCCTGGAAAGTCTTGTTTACCCTCTGTTGTCACGCGAGTCCTTTCTCCTCCTGCCTTTAGCCATTCTCAGAGTATTGCAGCACCTCTGACCTGATTCTACCTCTTTTGACAAGGTGAAAATTATTTTTTATCGCTCACGAATCTATTCAAGGACAGTTATGAAAATGCCATGATTTTAGGGCATTTAAAGTGCTTTTTATTATTCATGTTCGTGCAAGAAGAAGTCACCTAAAGACCCATAGGACTACTAAAACAAAAGTCTATCTTTCACACAGCCCTGTGTTCTATACTTTTGTTATAGGCTAGTTATATTTGCAAACCATGGATACATTTGTGATTTTGCCATAAGCAACCAACAATATTAGGTTTCCTGGCCACAAAAAGTGTGTCTTGAGACGTGTTTGTAGACTACATTGTAAATGTTTTGATGTGTTAGCATAATAAGCAGCAAACGTGTTCTTTATATCACTATAAGCATTTTACTAACCATTTGCTGCATAAAATAAAGCATATAACCTAAACTCAGGCTATAGAATACACCAACAGTTTTAAAGCTTATTGACATAACTTTTACTTATTGGGGGCAATATGTACAGTACCAGTCAAAAATTGAATGGGAAAATGTGTCCAAACTTTTAACTGGTACTGTATATGCTATTGTAATTTATTACAGAATTTTAAACTACAAACAGATTTTTTTAAGTCAATGGATTCACTGATGCTGTGTTTAATATCAGTATGCCTATAAATGTTACATCCTAAATCATATAGTTTTTTAGATCAAAGGCACATTCCCGTTCTAATAAGCCTACATGGGTCTAGTCTACTAGGTCTAATTGTAAAATAATTATACAAATAATAAATGTGTATTTAAACATTTATAACATATTGAATATGAATGATTCATAAAGCGTATCATAACGAAATATCAATGGTAAATGTAATCTATCAGTAGCTTTATATTATTGTAATTATCAATGTTATTGTTATTACTCTCATCCTATTTTAATTTTTTAAGGCTAATTATTTCATTAATCCTGTTTGGTTGTTTTCCTAGAAGTTCCTAGAAGTAAAACGGAAGGAAGTAAATGAGTAGTGTACTATGGTCGAAGTGATGTATAAGCCTATTTTATGATGTCAGTTTATAGTAGCTCATAAACTAGGCCTACGTAGAATTTCTACCATTGACAGTAAAGCAGAATCATTCTGAACAGATCGAATGAGTAAGAGGTATCAATTATCAATGGAATTTATCCAAGTTGATATATAAATAAGATTAATATTTGTGTGTTTTGACGGACAAAAGAAAAGTTCAGTACCTCAATAACTATGCTGAGAAGGGAACTTCGATCCGTGACGTTCTGGTTGAAAGATAACAGCTAAACATCAAACAAAGGTTTGGTCGTAGCTAGTCCTTCCCCATTTTCATATTCATCTGGACGCTCATTAGGTGACTGTTTTTACCTATAAACTATTTACTGCTCAGAAATTTAATTTTTTGCAAAAGTATGAAAACTTGGAAATGTAGCCTTTTGTCAACTTAACTTTAGATTAAATTTGGCTATAGGCTACATCAACTAGAAACACAAATGCTTGGGAATTATGCTAAATGCATATGTTTCTAAAATCTTCTACTGGAATAACCAAACTCACCTCTCACGTGACATAAAGCGCTGTCATTACTCCGTTTTCTTGAATGCATTTTGTATTTCTCTCTAGTGGCAAGACATACATGTTATGAAAGGTGCATGCTGGAAGACTGGATGCAAAGAAGGAAATGTATTAACCACATAACTGTATATTTCTAACTCTCGACCGAGAGGTTTTAGAGGAAATTCAGATGTCAACTTTAATTTTCTTGCTCACATGAGCGTATTTTGGGGGGCAGGCAGCGCGTTTCATGCTGTGTGATCAAAAACAAGGGTGTCGTCCCCACTTACTTTGACACTGTGACAAAAGCCTCTAGTTAATCAGATATCGGAAGTTAGGCCATGAATGCACTAATGGATTCCAATCCCATTCCAACTGGGCACCGAAGACTAGGCCTTTGAGAAACAAGCCTGGCACCGCATTTCGCGACAACTTAGGGTAGGCTAAAGGCCTAGACAACACCAACTTAACTTGATCAATTACTCAAAGTAGATATAATACCACATTAACTGACTTGCAGCAGTTCTGTAACTGTTTCTAATGTTTCTGATAACACAGTCCTGAACATTTTAATCCCGTTGCAAACGGAGGCTGAAGCAATACAGAAACAGAAACTGAAGCAACATAAAGGCTTGCTACTGTAGTTATATTATGCTAGGTCTATATGATTTCTCAGTTTGGTCTTAATTTCCCAAAGCCGGTTAATAATATGACTTCAAACGATTTTGCATATAAAGTGTAAATATGACTCCGTGAGACTTTGATAGGCTAATTGTATTTTATACATATATATTGTATAATTTAGAGTGTGTATGGGAAAAAACATGATCTGTTTTAATCCGTTAAAACATAGGCTACTAACATACTAAGTTCTCGACTATGTTTAATAAGTCTCTGGGAAACGAATCATGAATGTTAATTTGAAAGATCCCCATCCATAAAATGCAACTGGACTGAATTTTAGCCAATTTCAATAAGAAGAATTAACAAGAATTTAGCATGTAAACATCTATAATTTTTGTTTATTTGGACTCAAGGCTACAATATGTTTAAGCAGTCTCCTTCCCAGGTAAGGACACAATGAATAGCACTATTGCAATTGTGGTAATAAGTTCTGGTTGCACTTCAAGTGCAGTGATCCAGTTGACCACTAGAGGGCCCTAGAGTCCACTACACAACATTTTCCTGCGAAAAGCCCTCAAGAACCATTACAGCATATTATGCCAGTTAATAAGGGCAGAGAACTGCACTGACGGAAGACTCACTTTTGTTATGAGTTCTAATCTATACCTTATAAGCATTACCTTTCAGCTATTAAGTTTACAATGTCAGTTCAAGGGATGTTCATGGATTCTTTCAGGGGTCCCCAAACTACGTGGACCGGTCCTCTGAACAATGCCAGAGACATTTTTATATATATATTTTTATATTTGAAAAAAAGACAACAAGTTCACACTGATAAATATGCATACGTAAGTAAATGTTTTGAGTTCAATAGCAATGAATATGAAAAAAGGTCATTACGATAGTAACAATGGTCTTTTAATAGGCTATACATCCCTTGATATGTATGGATGTGTGGTGCATAACAACATAATAAACTAATCTACCATAATAGATACATTTAAAATCCTAATAAAATCTCCACAAGAATACTGGCAGTCACTCCGGCCCATTACAGACCGACCCGGCCCCACATTAAAGAAAGGAAAAATGATTTTTTAATTAAACTCTGTTACACGGAAAGGATAAGAGAGCAGAGTGGCTAAATGAACTCTCCACAGACTGAAAGTACCCAAGCCACAACACAGCACAAGACAACGAAAAGAGAAGAAAGTTAACATTGTCATACCTGTGACAGGCACTGGCACTTTGACACAATTGACAGATGACAGGAGAACACTACAGCTCGAATGCATAGTGCCAACTGTACAGTTTGTTCTCTGGAGGAAGAATGATAGTCTGGAGCCGTCTTTCAAGGTTCCGGTTTGACAACCTAGTTCCGCTGAAAGATGCTAAAACAAACAAAGACAATCTAGACAATTCTGTGCTTCAAACTTTGTGGCAACAGGTGGCAGGAGGCTTCAGAATGTTAATGCCCCCATGCACAAAGCGAGGTCCATGAAGAAAGGGCTTGTCTGGAGCATGCACAGAGGCCTGGCCTCAACCTCACCAAATACCATTGGATGAATTCTAATGCCATATGGGAGCCAGACCTAATCACTCAACATGAGAGCCCAACTTCACGAAGGCTCTTGTGGTTGAATAGAAGGGCTAGAAGAGTGGAGGCTGTTATAGAAGCAAAGTGGAGGACCAACTCCATGTTACTGGCCTTGTTTTGGACTGATAAGTTTGAAAGGAAGTGTCCCTATTCTGAGCTAGAGTCAAAAAACATTTGGCCATTTAATCTAAATCCTACTAGCCTAAATACTGTAGGGTCCATGGGGGTATTATACATTATCCTTATAATAAAACACAATACAATATTGTGAATTTTTTCAGCAACGTGCCCTGTCTAGGGCACAAAGACACTCCTCTTCCACAGGGTGGCAGTATGGCACTATTATAATAGATTAAAGTGATTGGAACTGTTGTCTTGGCAATGACACAGTATCAAAATCTTACACCATGTGACCATTCACCATAACAGACAAATACAGTATCAGTGGTGTCTTACGCCTGTGGAAATAAATCACAGTCAAAACTCCAACAAATTTTCCCCCTGTCCCCCAATTCAATAAGACTGGCTCTGCTACTGTTACTGTAAAGTAAATGTTAGCATGTTGAACATGAACAGCCGGTCCCGACAATAGAAATGACTGAAACTCTGTCCCCTTACTAAGTAACAAAACGCATCTGTTGCTTGTCAATAGTCAATAATCGAAATTGGTCCGACACTGCTGCTGAAATGGCATTGACTTTTGAGAATAGAAACTGCAGTTCTTGTAAACTTATTTCATAAAAAATAAATAGCCCCACTCCCCATGGCATCAGCAGAAGGGCTTCATTCAGTGACATATGTCATTTTATGATTCCCATTGAGGCCATGATGCTTCTCTATAATCCAAATACCAACCGACTGGAAACTCATTAATATACTTGTTTTTAGGTAATCAGTATGAACTCATCGATCACTTTGAGCTGCATCAAAATTACATTATCATATGTCATCCATGCAATCCTTGTTTTCCCGGGGAAAGTGTTATCATTGCCTGTTAAAATGAGGGAAATTATATTCGCTGAAAAAGAAATCTGGTGGGTGGAAGGGTAGAGGGAGGGGTGGCCAGTGGTGCAGAGAGATGTGCCATCAACTCTTTTATGCAAATAATATGCTGATATAATTGCTTCAATTTTATCACAGAAGGAAATTGCTAAATATGATTACTGCGCAATCTTATGCTCAACTAAATCCACTCAAAAGTGATGTCTTTTCAACTTTATGGCACATTGGGTTATCGAAATTGCAATATGATTGCTTAACAGTAAACCAAATGTCTTATACCTTTGTGGTCAAGTTTATTGTTTCGAAAGCATAGATGTAGCACATACAGTCTTGATGGATTTAGTTGGGTGAAGATGGCCTGGCTCTGCCCTCCAACGTACTTCCGCTCAATTTTATTTTTGCTTCTGTACATAGGTCTGGCCATGAGGTACGTAAGTCCGATTTTTCAGGTTGATTTTCTACCGGTGAATCAGCGAACAGAGGGAGTGGCTGAGAACGATGACGTTGATGTTGTGTGCTAGTTTGTGTTGTAGTTCCGTAATGGCGGCAGAGAAAGATGCGAGCAAAGCCATTTGGTCCGTTGTGGCAACGCTGCCGAATATCCAACAGCTAAAGCCGGAACAAGAACAAGTTTTGCTGAGTTTTGTTGGTGGCCATGATGTTGTGGCCCTCCTCCCCACGGGGTTCGGGAACAGTTTGATTTTCCAGCTACGGCAGCTAGCTCTGTTACAGTAGTGGTGAAGGAATTGGCTAAGGCGAACGCAAGCGATTGGTTATGGCAGATCAGAGTGGCTCTGGGCAGATCCAATAGTTTTAAACTTCAACAGAGTACCCGCCTACAAGGAAGTCAACGCTTGTCAATGGAGCGAGGCCAGACTCTCTGTACAAATGCAATGTACGAGAGTCTGGTTAGGACCAGGCTAGGACTGGACTATTGGGAGTCTACAAACTACAGTAAGTCCAACATCATTCTTCTGTTCATTCTTTGCAGGTCCAGGAGTAGGAGTGAGCATCTGTAAAAGGAACTATTAGCCTACCTTCGATTGCCATTGAGTCAGAGAACATCAGTCAACGAGACCTCAGTATCTCTCGCAATCCCACTTGTGTCTGGAGACCCCAGATGGAAGCAACCCTTTTTAAATGTCGTTAACAAGATCACATTCAAACTCTGCATGCAAGATGTTCAGTTTAATTCATTACGCGCCGAGTCTAAGGGCTTGTGCCTATGCACGTTGCCACTGTCTCCGCTCGTCGCCCTATCAGATCAAATTAGTCCTTCAGACGGACCTAGACAGAGAACGTCGTCTGTTGTAAGGAGTTCGAACGTGCAGACAAGAAGAAGGAGGGAATAAATAAATAAATGCCATGAGGCACATGTCTAAAAGGCAAACACTTCGAGCGTAATGCAAATGAGTGTTTCTGGGCTTTCACTTCAATTGGATTTCAAAATCAATGTAAGGGCAGTATAAGTTCTGTTGGCAGCCGGGTACGAGGAAGTCCAGTTAGAGTACAGTCATTTGCATAACTTCAAGCTGTCTGTCTCCCTCAAACCCCAGCCCCCCCCCCCCCCCCCACCACCACCACCACCACCACCACCTCACACACACCCGCATAAACCCCCACCCGCCGTCCACACACAGACAGGTCTGCCTTTTTATACTTCTGTTTCATATTCCAAACTGGATTTCAGAAATTATTAGATAATAAGGGAGAGAAGTTACATTCCTGCTTCTTATTATCGACTTGGGTGATACTTATACAACAAATACTGTCATTCACTCAGGTGTGTGTGGGAATTTTAGTTTAGTTTTTTTGAAGGCACAATGTGACCGTTTTCGCAAGGCGTACAGTAGACTAAATCAAAGGTACTGAAGATAAATCCATTGAGACTCTAAATCACTCTGGTAGGCTACACTTAACACAGGCTACAGTAATTTAGGTTTTTAAGTAATAACATGCCAAACAACAGTATAGCCTACTGCCCTACTCAGTGATAAGTGTGGTTTCTCCATCATTTAAAAGTACCATTCGTCTTAGACTCTTTCAATGTAGAGACCACATCCCGTTCTAACATCACTCCCTACTGCAGTTTATTTACTCCTCAAATGTCTCTCATTCACTCCTCGACCAATCACAACTGTCCCTGCCCCATGACATTCAAAATCCCATAATCCTCCCCCGGCGATTTGTTGTCTGCCTCACAGGTAAATTGAAAACACATTGCAATTCATCACAGCCTATGGAGACTTTGCAACCATATATCTTCAAGCAGTACAATACACCGGTGCCCTTTACCTCCTTATCAGTCTCCCAGATGGTGCGGAGACTTAGCCCCCGTCTCTGTACACCGCTGCTAATGGCGCTTTGGGATCTGCCATCCCGGAAATGTGTGTGTTCCTCTCCATCAGGAACCGATAAAGCCCTGCGGAGGACTGTGATGAACTCCGCGGGCTGCTCCCCGGCTTGTCACAAGTCGAAATCATATGCTCACACACTCAGAATAATCCCACAATCCCCTTTTATTCGCTCTAGCTCGCGGAGGCGCAGTGTGCATTGATCGAGGCAGTGTGTGTGAGGACACCAGCCTGAGTGTTGCCAGGTATCTCCTACATTCTCTATGAAACATCTGTGTGTAGTCAGAGTGCAGTGTGAAGGTGGCTCGAATACAGAGTATGATGGTATGTTATGACAACAACCCACGATCAAGCCACCTCTCCCTACTAAATCGTTTTGGGTTTGGTTTAGTGGGGTACTGAACACTTTCTTCACTGATGGGTTGTAAAGTTATTGCTTAAATTTGCTATTTGTACTCAGTAAGGTGAATCAAGGACAGTTTTGTTGTACCAACAGTAGACTTGTACAATGAGCTACAGTTAAGTGTCTTATGAGTGAGAGTGATATTCTACAAGTCTGAACATGAATCATACCCATTAGCTGTTATTCATTTGAGAAAAAAACCTCTATGATTCCACATTCTAAATCTGGTAATTCACAAACCCAGATTCAGAAAATAGTTTTATGTGTATTTCATCCGACAATTAAGAAAATAATCAGATTTCATCACAGCACGGTAATCCATCACTCCGTCAACATTCGCCTAGACTTTGAGATGTCCTTCTCCTCACTTCTAAATAATTGACCAATTTCTTCCAAGGAGGTCTGTGGGTGAGAGCATTTGATTATGGATGAAGTAAAGAAACCTAGGCTCAAGAAACACACAGTGCTGTTGCTGTGCAGCAAAAAAAGATAAAATAATGGCGTGCAGGCATAGTGCTCATGACATCAGACACTGTCAAATCCTGTATCAATCCATACAGTCTGAAATATATTACATCTTTATAACATTTTTACTCCATATCATTCCAGGTGTAAAACACTCAGACAAACTTACCTTATGTCAATATTGGCAGGAAATGTATGGTGCAGCACAAGATATTTTAGAGCAAGTTCTAAAAGGAAAATCATTGGATTTTTTTTTTATTACAACAGAGTTATGGTGCGTGAAAAGTTTTAAATGAAAGGAAATTCTGATGCCCACCACAACCCAACTCTACCAATAAACAAACAAGGTTAATTCCAGTACACAGCTGTTACACATGCTCTGTAGTATGTTGGTCAACTATACTTCAGACATCAAACATCATCTCAAAACACCTTGTGAATCAGTTGAGATAGGGTTGTGGTGGTCATTTGAATTTAATTTTGACATTAAACATAATTTTTCATTATGATAGATTAATAATCCTTGTACAGTCACCCCAACAACCTTTCATAGACGAACACCATTTCAATAAAACTGCACAGAAGTTAGAAAAGTATTTTATTTGCTGTCTTTAACTAATGTGGTTTGGGTTAGTTGACTTGAAGCTAAAAAACTGTTGGGGTCACATCTTCCAATTGTAGAGATACAATATTATCAATGATGCTTGTAAATAATTGAATGTCTTCGCTAGAAGGTATAATTATATCCTCAGAGTCTGAATTTCTGAGCTATGGGATGGTTATGATTGCTCAGTGTTTGGACAGAGAATCAGTCATGCTTTGATTCATTCACACAAGTGCATTTAGCATGTAATGTTAGAGCTTTCTCTTCCTAATAGCTCTTAAAACATGTTCATGGTGATGATAATACTGTAATGCTTTGTTCCTTACTGAAGAAACTGTCAACCTTATGAATGTCATTTTTATGTTTATATCAAATATTACTGCTGACCAACCAAGCTTTCTTTCATCAGGGGAGACCAGTAATGGGTGTAAATTGTAAGATTTGCAATTCCTCTAATCAAGAGCAAGGTACAATCTGTGTACATACTCTCTTTTGTCCTGAATTCTGCTGAGACAGTCAGTGTGATGAACTGCAGATTTTAATGATAGAAATCTGCTTTTGTGAAAAGAAAGATATTTAATGCAAGTTCGAAATGCTAAAGTTTTGGCATGTAGCTCAAATGGAAGGTTATTAAATGAAGTGCGACCCATTTTGAATGTTCTTACATTTTCTACATGATATAAGTGGCATTCCCAAATCTGTGCTCCAAAGGTAAATAGTTTGTTCAAAGGAGCAACCCAAATTTCATTATAAACTGTAGTTTCCTGTACATGATCTAGGAATGAGTTTCACAATCAAGACAATTTCCTGATTCTTGCACGTTAAGGTCTACATCTACTCTGCCTCATCATCCCAAGTAATTAGAGTCTATAGGACACAGAATATTGGATCGGCCCCATGGGGGTTTCTGCCTCACTTTCATTTTCTGTCAGCTACATTGGCAATTCTTCCAAAATGTGTTGAGTTCTCCATAAATATATTCCTTGTAGATTGTATTGGATGGGGCCAATAACCATTCTCAACCCTTCATAAGATACAGTATGTCTTCCCCATGATTAAAATTGAGCAATTTGACATAATTTCCACAGAATCTGTATAGCTCATGATTGCTAATTACACAGTTCCATGTTTCCCACTGACTTGATGTGGCGCTGTATCTCTTTAATGTCAAACTATATGGAGGTGTCATGTACATCTAATTGTAGGAAACGAGGAGGATGAGTACCATAATTACTGAGTGTAATGGAAAACAAGTACATGTTTTTTTGTTTAACACTGGTGGTGATGCTGTTTGAAGCCCTGGAGTGGAGTGGGTGGGTTGTCATCTTCATCTTTCAGCTGGCGTAGTGCAGCCCCAACCTCCACCTCAACAGGATTTGTTCAACATCTGAGCTTCAGACATCAAAAGCCCAGAGTCATAAACACAGATGTCCTTTCAGACGGCAACACGGGAATTCATCTATTCATTTATTCATTCACTAACAGCATGACACGCAGGTGGAACCTGTGGCGAGACTGTATAGAACCTCAGACAGCAGCAGGAAGCCCCCGAAAATCTGGACCTGGTTGAGCTGAAGTGGCGGATGCCGGTATGTGAAAGCAAAAAAAGAATGGAGAATCAGAATCATCTTTTTATGTGGACCGCCTTTTCATCTCAAGATGAATCAGAACACTTTGAGCTGCTATGTTTGGGTAGCAACAGGTTTTTTTTGTCATGCAGAATTGGTTTTTATTTCCTCTGTGGATTCCTATTCTGTAGGGTGGAACGAGGAGGCCGCAGGTGGAATTTTAACAGATGGGACTGATGGGAGTTGGATTTCAGTATTCACTTGAAAAAGAGAACGGTTTCACCATGCAGCGAATGCAGTCCAGACTGAAATGGAACACAGGGGGAGTGTTGCGTGTGAATCAACAACTTTTGCTCATTACCAAGGGTGGAAAATCAAACTCCCTGTGGAGAGCAGGTTGATTCATCACATGGACATACTGCTTCTTTTATCATAATGACTTATTATTATGGATAATATCACTGATAATGGCTCAGTAAAATGCATAAAAAACATCTCTACAATTCTTTCTTAACTGAATGAAAACATTTCAAGATCCCAGGCGGCACGTGAGTCATCATTGTTTGTAATTAGGGTTAGCTGTCCAGTTCTATATTGATTTCCCTGGACGCATGGACTCTAATATGAGACATAATATTAAATTTGCTGCTGAGCAGTTGCTTCACTGGCAATAAATCCTAATGCAAGCCCAACACTTAGATGGCTTTGTGGTTCTGTATGAGAAACTTAGACAGTCCATTAACTGACAATACCGGACTCACTCAAGGATGGCTTCCCATTAAAACAAAGAGCACTGAATTGGCAAAACCATATCAATAATTCTGCTGTACTCCCAAAAGGATTTCTGACCCCCCTTACACTCCATTTAATTTGCAGTTAATTTAGCCTTATCTCAATGGTATTATATGATAATTAAAACTGGACAGGGGGGGGGGGGGGGGGGCGGTCAATCTAAGCAATTTTCTTCGATGCAGCTCAACAGATTGAAAAAGTAATTTTGGAGTTGAGTTGAATTAACAGTACACAATGAAAAGGAAATGGCAGGGTAGACAAAAGGGAAGAAAATACGGCAATTGTTGGCATTTAACTTGTAATTAGTCATGGAGATAAATGTCACTTATCAAAGGAGAGGGTGAACAATGTTGGAAACTTTCAAAACAGACTTTAATGACAAATGATCTCCTTCAGCTCAAAAGCAGCACATTTTCGGCACCAACTGACTGCTGCAGTGAAAAACATGCTGTGGAACACATGTGAACACATTGCCCCCCTCCTGCAGGCAATGTGAAGGACAGCTAAGCCCATTACACAGCCAAGTGGGGGCTGTACATGGTCCTGCAAGTCACCAAGGGAGCTCACACTTATCTCGCCTCCCACATCTATCCCAACACAATTACCTCCAGCCTGTCTCGGCCAGAATATTGCCTTCTTCTCTTCACAGGGAAAAAGTCGTTATATAGGACATATATGTGGAGGGTATTGAATGAACTTGAACTACTGTCCATTGACAATAATGGAACTGGACACTTTGGGATTTTCACATCACCATTTTACATTCACTTTACATTCACCTCACTATTTTGAGATTATATATTATTATTTAGAGCTCACATACTATGGTCTTGGTGTAGGGTTATTGGAGGTCTTTGTCAAATGTCTATTTTAGGTCACCTCAATTGGAAATGTTAAGACATAAACATCAATAACTGTATCTGTTGGTTAGGTCTTGACAGTGAAAATGATTACAACTTTAATCAAAATGTTAATTTCAACTGTAAGTCATACTACAGTATATGAGGAACCGCATACTGATTGGAGTATTTAAAAGAGGAGACCCGAATCAAGCTCTCTAAAGTCATAAACTGTTTGGTTTGGATGATGGGGTCACAGCAATAGAGCTGTGTTTCATAACTGTCATTAACTTATAGGGAACACAGAAATGCACTTTTCATCCATTTTATTCTGAAGCAACCAAAACAAAGTATACAAGGTGCAAAATGTTAAGTAAAACGTATAATGTATGTATAATGTACATAACGTGTTGATATTGAATTAAATTATTTTCTCACTTGACTTTTGTAAAAAATTGCAAACGTTTAGCATGTTTTTACTTATAAAGTAATTTAGAAGTCGAAACAGTTCATCACAGAAGCTGTGATAAACAATTTCAATAATTCACATGACTGTCAGAATAGTGCTATGATTGCACTGAGGACAGCTTGTGCTTCAATATCTGCAATTGGCTGGTCAGTAAATTAGCCTGAGTTCTCACCGGCCAGCAGTTCACTTCTGTTGGCTGAGCTAAATTGAACTGGGACAGATTTAAAAGAATTGGGTCCTTGAGTTCGAGTCAAACTGGCACCAAACCAATTCTGCGTCCGATTTTATAATAAATTTGAAGGGAGTGGTCCTGAACTTTGGCAGTCTTTCACAGTGTACTTGAAACCTTTGTCTTTTTTAAATCTTTACGTCTTGACTGTGGACTCAATCTAACCAACATCAAATCCACATTTATCGTTCTAGCTCATGAAGGCGCCTCTGGCCTTAGGTCCCACAACTGCCAACTTCATACATCTGACACACCTTTATGTCTACTAACTGCCCTAAGCGCCCCCCCAGTCACATCCAAACCCCAGGTTAAGATGACTCATGTATCGTCTGTAGACTCTGTGGGTGGAGGAAAGGTAGGCTGGCTTAATACAACCAGCAGGAAGTTTGGTATCATCAGAAACAGACTCACAGCAGGCATGAAGGGACAACAGGTAGACCTACGTGTGACATGCATTCCAATTGGTCACCAGGGGGCTATATTAGCATACACATCAACACAATGAAGGACCCATGAAGGTCAACTGCAAATGGCTGGCACCTCTTCACGGGAGGTGGCAGTTGCAGGCCCCAAGCTACTGACAGGGAGGCTAACACTGGGCAAAGTCAAAGCTCAGAACAATCTGGTTATGTGTATGCGTCAATGACTTGATGATACAGTTGCTCTGGTGATTCACCTCACAATAAATGGTCATGATTTTCTGACTGTAGTGGATGTCAGAGGAACGTGCTCCAACCACCCACGGTTTTCTCACATTTGTAAACGAGGGAACAATCAAAAGTGGGTTTGATATGACAGTGTGAGTCCTCTTGGCGAGATGTTGAATAGAAGCCTAGCAGGTGGGTTTGAAATGTGCTGACAGAGTTCATGGGGTTCAGATCTGGAGAGGGTTAGTATTGGTGTGTTGAGAGCAGTGTCGTAGTTCATGCGGAAGCACATCTGCTATAAAAATACATGTAATTGCTAGTCAGGTAGACAGCTGAGTGAAATTGCTAGCTTGGATTAGGTATGAAAGTTGAATGTATGTAAATTTCATTTCAGTTATGGTTTGGAATAACAAATTATGCTGTATGTAGTTATTTATATTGTCAAATTCTGTAAAAACGGTACTGTATACTAGCCTATTCAAAGTTCGATTCAGTACTAGAATGCTTAGAGCAGTTATGTAAAATCAAATTTCATCAACATTTGATAGAAATTGGCTCGCAGTTACCCTTTTTGGAAAACACTTGTGAAGCAAAATTGTTGTCAAAGGCTTGGATTCTGTTGTTTTTCCCCAACATGGACTCCCCTCAGGCTGTGTAGCCTCAATGCTGTGGTGAAAACAAAACAATAAAAAGGACTTACTGGTGTTAAAGGACCCAACATCTCCTGGTGGCAGAGGATCCTAGGGTTTCCTTGCGCACCAGGAGCCAAGGCTTGTGCTAAACAAATACTACACAGAAATGGTGTCGTTGCTCTCTTGTGTCTGCTGGCTGTCTATATGTTTTATCATCTATTTTATGTCAATCCCAATTCCTGTCACAACAGGGGGGCCCTTTCCCCCACCCATCTCATATGTGAGAAAAAATCAGATAAAACATTATATTTATAGCCTAGTGCATCCTTCATTGTTGAGGCAATCTTAATCGCCAACAAGGTTTGAAAGAAAGTAAGCAATCAAGCACTAAACATATCATTAGAAACATAAAAAGTGCAGACATACAGTATCTAGGTGCCATAAAGTATATGCCTTCTTAAAGAAAATTGTTTGAAAAATGTCTATTGACTGGGATGCTCTGAGTTGCTCTGGTAGTGAATTCCACAGTCCGGGAGTGATGGAACATAAGCCCTTATCAAAGCATCAAAGCCAGGTTTGTTTTGGGCCTGTGCAGGGGGAAATTATTTTTAATAAGAGGCAGTGGGATGAGTTCTGAGTTGAGAAAAGTAAATGGAAAATCATAAAATGTAAGCATGGCGTCCAATGAAATCAACTTTGCACACATTATATAGGATATTGTGTGTCCTGTATTAAGTTTTGCACGCTTGGTTGGAAGGCCGAAAGTCCCTAGTTTTCCCCCTACCTTCCTTCCTCTTTGCTTACAGAACGCAAGTTGTGGCACATAGTAGCAAACACAGGGCACTGTGTTTGCTACTATGTGGTCCTATTGTTCAGGGACCTTGGCCAGCAGGAAGGTTAGTAGAAATTAATGTGCATTCTACCTCCAACCAAGCAAAAGACACTTTGTCAGCTTATGGCACACAATTAAATACAGCGTCAGCAAAGTCAGGGTCCCTTAACAAAAGGATATAATCGTGAACACTGTGCATTGTGTCTTTGCGGCTCACTGAGACAGTAATGAGTTGCAGCAGGGCTAACGTGAGGGTGAAAAATAGTGTATGAAGACAAATGTTCAGAATAGTTCTGCTAAAGTGATACTGATACCTAAATGCAGGGGCATAGTTTTATTTTCAAATGTTGATGGGAAAGCTTTTTTCAATAACTGAAGATGTGGCCTTTGAATCAAAGTTTCTCAATAAAAAAGTGTGTGGGGGGGGGGGGGACATGCTGTTTTCATGTATTATGCTCCCGCCTAAATGACTCTTGTAGTTCATTCTTCCCAAGCGTCTACATTACGACCCATGACACAAATGCAATTATTCGTCAGCGAAGTGAAACCACATAATAAAACAATGCATGCATTTATGATGGTTATTGAAGCAAATTTCTGACATGGCATCATTCTCCTGAATAAGCACAGTGACATGTCTAGTCGGCCTATAGACTACTGACACGCAGACACATATGATGTCAATAGTGCCAAAGCTGACTGAAAATGCTCCTGAGGTGGGGAAATGTTCTTGCCGACTTGCTCCCTCTCACTTTTTCTCTCACTAGAGATATTTGACAGGCAAGTGAAGAGGTGTTATAGCGGCATTGCAGTGCTTCTGAATCTAGTGGCTAGCTGTGAGTTCAGTGGTGAGTGTTAGCAGGTCTGTGAGACATCACCTAAGATGCCCTCCATCATGATTTTGACAGTCACATTTTGATATATGATCATCTGAACTCAGGAACAAATGATTTATTGATGTATTGACCGGGAAACTGAGGGGCCAGATCCAAATGCAATATGTTCAGAGCAACTCCTTGGACTAGCTGCAGGAATGAAAGCATAGCTACCAACATTGCTGAAACGTTGTGTGTCAGCTGAGGAGTTAACTTACCTGGGTATGTCGCATGAGCTGCTTTCTGGAATACCCCCATGGAGATCTTTCATTTGTTATTACTCTCCTCTTTTGACATGTCTAAGAGAAAATCTTTCTGCAAGTCAAAGTTTGTTGAGAATATGGCCCCTATTGATTTAACATTCTAACCACATTGACATTTCCAAAAAGCTTACTTTCAAATACCATTCAATCCAAAGAGGGATGATTAACACTGCAGATTTAATCTTAGATGAGCTCTCGATGGTCCCCACTAAGAAAGAGTCCAGTAACATGGCAGTTAGAAATTGTGGCTTAGGGAGTAGAAACTGTTGTCCTTGATCCAAACAAAAAAAGTCTCTGAGACAATTGCAGGTTTTTCCTCAATGGCTGAGCAGTAAAAATGACCTGGGATTGTTCAAGCGACGTCACGGTCAACAGAACATTTTGAATATCCCACATTGTTTATCTGCTGTGTGTAATATGAACTTGACGGAGTGTGAGAGGGCGCTAGCTCATGCGAGTCCTTTTTACCAGCGAACATAGAAGACAGGAGTCATCCAACACAATAACACCATTGCCAGTACCCTGCTGCTTGGAATTCCCATAATTCCCCTTGCGCTTAATTACCCTTAAGATGTGTATCGGTAAGATGTGTAAATATTTTTCCTCTGTGCAAACTCTATATTGACATTGTTTATTTACATAATGAGAGTCTGAAGGGACTTTTTCACTGTGACTGTTCATCTCTTGGTATTATCATATGTGAACTGCTGAGTTGATCATAACAGCAGCAGATAATGAGGAACAAATATGAGGAAGAAACAAGCATAGAGAAGGGGTCTTTAAGGCAGACATACACTCAATGTAATCAGGATTGACGGAATCCACCAAAGTGGAGTCTCTTTCATTGTCCTGCTTAGAATAAATATCCAGTTACTGGAGAGCTGGCTATTGCCAATCTTATGGCACTCAAAAAGCTAAATATTTTATTTTCTTGAAGTGATTCATAAAAAGCTTTCCCATTTATTTAAAGCCTTCTCTCAAGACATATCTGTCTCAACGACTTAAATAAAATAGATGTTGTTGAGAGTCTAATGACCGAAAAACTACTCTTCTCAGATTCAAGTAACAAAATTGAATTTCTGAGTACTTAAACTCTCACACGATTTTTTTACACGGACAAGGACCTAGCTACATTGCTAACTCCTTTATAAACTACACACCAGCTAGAACACTGCGATCATCAAATGCAGGCCTATTAGAGGTCACCAGAAGCAGTCATAAGAAGATTGGTGATTCGGCCTTTGTCAATTACGCCCCAAAACTATGGAACAAATTACCCATAAATATTAGGGAAGCAAACACTCTAGACATTTTTAAAAGACAGCTTAAAACCTACCTTTTTACCGAAGCATTTAAGTAATTTTATCGAAAATTTTTATCTCAAAACGTTTTCCTACTTTTAAAGTTGTTTTCTCTCTTGAACAGAGATCTTATTGGGATTTTTATTTTTGTTTGAATTGTTTATCACTTGTATTATTGTTTTTATTGATTTTATGTAAAGCACCTTGAGCTACAATTCTTGTATGAAATGTGCTATATAAATAAAGTCTTACTTACTTACAAGGTTTTTGATTTTTGATGGTTTTATACACAACAGTTCAGGTCAGTTAAAGGTCAAATAATGATGTATATTGATTTGATAACCCCAGGATATCATGCTTTGCTTAAATGCTCCAATTCAGACAGACAATTTTACCATTCTTTGAGTTGTAAACACTCACTTTCATCTAAGTTTTACAAGATTTAATTCCCATCAGAGGATACCATAGTGTATGCACTTCTTTTGATGAACAATACATCATATTGTAGAATTTCTCAGAACTGTGTTTTAGCAGAAAAATTCATTCTCCATCTTACAGCTGTCAAAAGTTCCCAGTATGGACTAACTTTTTGTTGAAGCCCTAAATACCGAAAAAGAACAGATTTTCTTTCCTACTGTTTAGTACCTTCACCGAAGCAAATAACTGAATGAAAATTCTAAGTACTTAAACTCGCTTTCACAGTTTCATTGTAAACAGCTTTGATAGTTGCTACATAGCAGTTCAGATCAGTTCAGGGTCGAACCATATCTATGCTACGATAACCCCAGGGGATCATGCTTTGCTTACAAATGCTCCGATTCAGCGCAGATACTTGTAGGGTCATCTCATGTCACAGATGGCAAAATCCTTTGGAGTTGAGCACAGTTGAGCAAAGAAAGCATGGAACTGCAAAGATATTGATTATGCATACAATTCACTGATTAAATAAAATGGTATCTAAATAATACATTGTACAGTTCATTAATTCTGGACATTTTATGATTACTATTTCTTCTTCCTTATGGTCACAGCACAAAAATTCAATTGGAGAACAAAAACTTAATGTATTGATGTAACTTTTCTTGAGAGATTTATACAAGGTTGAAAAACCATCAGATGTATATCATTGATGAAAAGGTATTTGTCTTTTTTATTACTTTTTCATATCACAGCTATTGCTTAGCAACTCATACCTAACGAATGTACCACTTTCACTGGATAAAAAGAGGAATAAATTCCCCACTTTGCTAAACTGGATTGCTTGAGCTAATATTGAGTAACAAACAAAGACACCCCCTCCAAGCACTTCCCAAAAGCTTTTATTAGAAACAATGACACTGCTGGTCATTCAAAAATCCAAAAGGCCATTGGAAGGTGGCAGGGTAAAGCGTTATTAAAAGTGACCTTATAAAGAAAGCTGTGTTTATGTTGAGAATTGATATCAGTGGAGCACAGTAGGCCACTCTGTGGTTTAAGAGTTTGAGATGCAAAAAGGCAATTGGCCTTCCAAGGTAGAAACATATAGTACTGCTGTATCTGCAGCTTAACAGGTATTCAACTTTACTTTCCACTGCTCTAGATAGCAGTATATGGTAGTATTGTAAAATGGTAAATAATTAATTTGTTTAAGTTTTGTAGTTAACCTATCAACTATATTGCATTGTATATTGAATTCTTAAATATGAGTAGATGCTAAGAATTTTGTAAGCAAAACAAAATCCCTTATGCATTGTCCTTAGCCTCTGTGTAGAATGCAAGAAACATAGCAGTTCAAGGATTCTGTTCCACCTCTTCCTTGCCCAGAGGGGCATTGGGGACTATTGGATTATCTCCTCACAGTCAGCACTGACATCAAACCTGTTGTACTCAAAGGTCACAAACACCATGATTCCCACTCGGCCAGACTGGTCCAGGGGGACTAAACCTTTGACGAACCTGTGGTGGCGCCTTGATCAATTTCACACCTCAACCTCAGAGATGGTTGCCAACATGGAGACACATCAACAACAAAAAAGTATCTGTAACAACACGACAGTTGGGATGGTCTAGACTAGCAGACAAGCAGGATAGGTCCCAATTCTCTAGGCTGGTACATCAGACAGATCCTTCTAGCTCGTGAAAAGAAGCAAGATTGTCTTGGCCAGGATACCAATCCAGTTACATTCTTTGCACATCTGAATATCCTTATCTTATTATTTAATATACAAATAGTCAAATAGATGACATGTTATGTATAATCCATAATAAACCATATCTCATCTATTTGACTATTTCACTATTCAATAATAAGATAAGAATATTCGAATGTAGATAAGCATTAGACCTTAAAAGGTATTGATCCTAGTTAGCTTTAGATCATGAATCTCCTGTGAAATTCTACATTTTAATGCACACTGATTGAATCCTCCTTACCTTTGCACTGACTTCCTACATTCCAGTTTGCCATCTTGCCAGCCCTGATATCAGTATGCGGACTTCCACATTCACAAGTAGCACATGTAAACAAATGCATTGTATTGATAGTATTTATGAACCTTGTGTAAGGCCCTAGCACCTTCTTCATACACCATACCTGCCGGTCATTTCCCCAGTGAACAAACTTTAGCGGTGTTTTAGCCTGTGATTGATGTTGGCAGTGCATGTTGCTTCTGCTGCCTTGAGTACCTTGTAGAACAGAACATTTGGCCACTCTAGTACTGTGTGTCTTCACCACTCAGGCATGTGCAAACACATCGTCCATCGTGAGCCACAGGACTCCCCTGCAGCTCCGACACCACAACCAAGCTTTACGTAACACATTGTCAGCCTTTATTTTGTATGACAGCCCACATCTCAAGCATAAGTAAAATGCACCACTTTGCAAATGAAAGGCAAACGACAAAAGAATTCAACAGCAATTGTCCAGGTGAGGTAGGAGTCTGAAAATAAATACTTCATGTTTGATGAAAAAAAAATTGCCAGTGTCAAAAAACCCATCTTGTTCTATAAATAACTTAATTGAACCACACCATTAAAAAAATGATATCAGCCCCTTAAACGTTTCTTTTACTGTATCCCTTGGGTCCACTTGGGAGTCAATGAGCATGACAAGACAACATATTAAACGGATGCATCAAGCTTAAGTCCCTTGTAAGTTTACATTAGAACAACGAGAGGAAAGCTGGAAGGACCACCTGCTGTCACTTTGGCTGAAAAGGTACGGCGTTGGAGTGTTGAACGTCATCACATTAAAGCATTGAGCAGCACTCTGCCGAGAGAACCTTTTCTCGCGTACACACACACACACACACACACACACACACACACACACACACACACATGAATGGCAAATACAGAATGTAGGCTGGAAACAGCAATATGACCAAGGACTCTCAGATTAACCACATTTGGTGTATGAATGTGCAGTTCAGTTTTAGATTTTACAAGGTTCTCAATTTGTCATCGGAACCTTCGCACTGTGAGAGCAAAGTCCCTTTATCTAAAATGACTTTTTCCACGACTTGCAAAGAATTTTATGGAAGGCTCGCCTGAAATCCTGGTTGAAGATGGTGTAAATAGCTGGATTGAGGGAGCTGTTGCAGTAACCAATCCAGAAAAAGAACTTGAATAGGGGCTCGGGGATCTTGCAGGAATCCCTGCATACTCCATGCAGGCTGTAGCTGAAAAAGAAGGGGAACCAGCAGACTACAAACACCCCCATGACCACCGCCAGCACAAAGGTGAACCTCTTCTCCCTGGCCTGGGAAACCTTTTTCTGAGATACTGAGCTCCTCCTCCTTTTCTTTCTGGAGGCAAAGAGGTCCATGGATTTGTTACTGGCTCGTGAAATGCGGCTGGAGTGTTTGGAGAGGGAACTTTCCTTCCGGCTCACCCGCTTGGCCCGTTTTGGGTTCAGATCTGGAGGTTTGTGACCTTTCCCCTCTGAAGAGGAGCTTTCCTCCAGGTCCTCCACCTCGGTGGTGTGCCCGATGGTAGTGCGCTGGCTGGGTGTAGGTGGGCATTGGCAGTGCCCATTCTCTCTGTCTCCGTTGAGTTTGCTAAGGCCGTTCTCAGTCTGGGTAGATCCATTATGTGCTTGTTTTTTCTCTGACATGCCTCTGGTTCTGGTTTTTGCTACTTGGTATATTCTGATATACACCAATATCATGATTAGGCAAGGAGCAAAGAATGATGCAATGCTGGATGAGAGAATGTACCACGTGTCATCGTTGAGTTCACACTGTGGTTGAGAAGTGTTGTCCTTGTTGCTATCTATTGAAATCAGCGGGGGAGATGATATGAAGGCAGATATTAGCCATACTATGATGATAATACACTTCACTCGTTTCGGGGTCCGTTTGAGATTATACTCGACTGCTTGCGTTACGGACCAGTAGCGGTCCAAACTGATTGCGCATAGATGGACGATGGATGAAGTACAAAACAAGACGTCTAAAGCCAGGTAAATGCCACACCAAACTTT
Source organism: Osmerus mordax (assembly GCF_038355195.1). Lineage (NCBI taxonomy): Eukaryota > Metazoa > Chordata > Actinopteri > Osmeriformes > Osmeridae > Osmerus > Osmerus mordax. The sequence goes on along the minus strand of NC_090072.1, from coordinate 7,894,904 downwards.
TCCAAAATACCAGTAGCCCATAAGTTCGTTTGCCAATGAAAATGGCATCACCAAAGTGGCGACTAGAATGTCCGCTGTGGCTAACGATACCAAAAAGAGATTTTGGGGAGCTTTCAGTGCGCGGCTTGTTAACACTGCTATAACAACCAATACGTTCCCGACAATTGTGAACAATATTAGAAAACTTACGAGAGCAGCTACCCCCGCTATAGTCGCCAAGGAATATCCACTATCCAAAGACCAGGAGGAATTAAGATGGATAAATGGAAGCGCATCAATTCCACTGGAATTAAACCAATCCATGACGTCCCGTTGTAAATTTTATTCCAGGATAGTATATTCAAGGACGAAAATACACTAATTTCATGTCTGTTTTGTTAACATAAACATAAGGTCCATTAAAAATAGCAATTGGAAACATGAAAATACGCACATTGGTTGCGGAATGCGTCTCCCCACTTGAATGCCAAATAAGTCTTCTTCGGGGATATAATCCCCAGATACATTTCTACTAAATTGACTTAACGAAAATATCAAGTCCGCTTTTAAAGCCTACATGCAGCTGACATTGCATGGGAGTCGACCTCTCTCCGACGATTGCTGTCTACCTTCAGCGCATCGCGTTCGCGCTCCTCACCAGAAAGCTGTCTCCGTTCCCATATGTGTTGTTCCCATAAAACGAACCGAACCCCGCCACGCCCCCGACAGAGTAGACACAATTATTTTGTGTAATCAATGTGGGAACTATATGGTCCCCCAGGAATTGCAGTGGTGAGTTTTTTCTGCATTTCGAAACTGTGGAGATAACGTTTTTAAAATAATATGTCAACATAGAATGAACACCATTGTGCTAGGATGACTTTGCATCTTGCACGTGTGGCTCCCGAGGATTGCTGCATCACCAAGGAAGTTATTGACTCAGGAGCACAATAAATGTGTTGTTTTTGAAATATAAGTTAACAGGAAGACTTCATTAACTAATGTGTGATTGTGTGTGTGAGACAGATGGAAGAAAGCAGTGTAATGACAAGAGTAGGGCTCTCAAATGGTCAGAAGCATGAAAAGACTAAGTGAAAAGAAAAACAATGAACCCCAATAAGAACATATGAGTGTCAGATGGAGGAACATAAAGATGGTGAACCCTCCAGGTACGGCTTCAGCACATCGAGCAAAGACTTGCTTTGTCAAAGACTAAAGGCTGTGTTTCCAACAAACTGCAGCAATAAAACATTTATTCTCCACCATTTCCCTACAGCAAACAACCACATGCGCCCACTCACATTCTCAACATCCCTGTCTTCCTTATGTGAAACACACACACACACCAAACAGTCTATCAAGATAAGATGTTCAGCCTGAGGGGATTAGCCACCTGCCTTCAATGAAATGTAATAGAGCAGGAAGCTCATCTCAAAAATTTCGTATTTTCTTAACTGAAGATAATGCCAGTCAGATCTATGGTAGTTGCTTGCATTAAGTGCCCTTTCGAGGAGTGGAAGTTCTGAGTACAGCAGCAGGCTAACAATCAGTGCTTTGAGGTAAACGTGACCTCCATGCTGACAGGTGGCCTCGTGAGACCTTTATGGTACCACTCGGTACTGCACTGTTTATGATGCAAAAACGGTGTACGGTCAAGACCAGTGTGTTTTGCAACCTTAATATCCAATTAGAACAATTAGTCAGCAACTATTCCTTTTTGTACCCTAATTAATTTGGGCACACTGTTTGTGCACACTGTTTGTTTGTGTACATGGGGGTGTTTTGTAGAGGAAGGTTTCTATGTTGTTGTAGTCTTGTTGCCATGGAAAAGCTTCAAGACAAGTGTACTCTGAGCCACTGGAATTTCGACTGAAGGCTTTACTTCAACAACTGAGTACTTGGCTTGCAAGGAGGAGCTGCTGCTTGAGCCCACCACATTTTGGTGCTCTAGAAATATGTCTAGTCAAGTCCATGAGCTGTTATTACAGGGAGTCAGGTGGCTGATCGGTTAGGGAATCGGGCTAGTAATCAGAAGGTTGCTGGTTCGATTCCCCGGCAGTGCAAAATGACGTTGTGTCCTTGGGCAAGGCACTTCACCCTACTTGCCTCGGGGAATGTCCCTGTACTTACTGTAAGTCGCTCTGGATAAGAGTGTCTGCTAAATGACTAAATTGAAATGTTATTGAACTTGAACACACCTGGCTTGTGATAAGCTACTGATTTCCTGGATTCCATATTTGACTTTACTGCAACCAATAAATTGCTTGCACTGACAATACATTTGATTACATTTCCCCCCCACTAAATGTAGAGTCTGAATCATTATAAACATGGTCTTTTGCCTGTTAATTCCTGCAATGCAGGGAAGAAAACTGTATGACAACAACAATGTTTAATCATTATTGTCACCCCCAGTTGAAATTGTCTAGAACCTCCACAGGAGTGTTCATGCATTCGCGTATTGTGCTCGTGCCAGATGCACACGTAAAGATCCTCAAAGACTTTCAATCATGATTATATGTATTGCCACTTTTATCAGGCCATCCACAAAGATTTAGCTCAATGAAGTCATACAGAGTGACATTCCCCGTGTTCCATCTGATTACGCTCACGCTCACCTTCACACTAAAAAGAAAGAAGGATAGCGCTTCCATTAACATGCAAGGAGGATGGCAGCACACACGCAGCTTGTGAGAATTGTCTTCCCCGGCAGCTCCCAGAGCGAAGGGAAGAGATTTCACTTGAAACGAGAAGGACTAGCTTCCTGCAACGAGTCGCGCGGCGATGGTAATGCCATTACAACATGGTGTGATCCCGCAGACGCGGAACCAAGTGGGACGGCGCAGCCAGTCAAGGGGAACCTAAAGAACAAATGGTGTTATAACGCTGCCACGAGCATACTGTTAAATGCGTGTCGAAATCCAATCTTGAAGAATGAGGAGGAATGCTGAGGGCGTTGGATTTAAGAAATAGCTCAATCTCTGACAATTATTATGCGTGGTAAAGCCATATGGTTATTCAGTTACTAGTACTCATCAACTGATGACCATTTAAATCATTAAAAAAATTGTTTTTCATACCACATTTTTACCAGATTTTTTACAATTTCAAACCAATAGTAGGTGCTTCTTCTTCATGCAAGAAATCCATAGTTACCAGAGGGCCTTGATCAAACACTTGAAGAGCCAATGCCAAGGTCCTGGCTCCTAGAGTACTGTACAATACAATATTATCTAATAAGTGCATACATCTCTTAGCAAGATGTTTCTTTCTAACTAATCATGAGCATCATGTCTATATTTTATTTTGGCTCCAACGGATTCTTCTAGAAAGCAAGGCGCCTGATTCTGACAATGTCGGGGGCCTGCCTTGCATCTCACTGTCTAACTGTCTCCTAATCACAGTTAACTTTAGCACCTCATTTGACGTCTGCAGGTGAGGCTTTGAAATGTGTTTAGAGTGATCAAACGAGCCTTGAGAGCGTTAGGACTGGCGCGAGCATCTCTGTGCGATACTATTTAATTAGCCAACCAGAGCCAGTCATTGCCACGATCCCTGTAGTCTGACTCGCTCTCCCATGCATGTCATGTTTAATGGCATCATTTGTCAGACCATGTCCTCTGTCATGCAAACAATGCCAACCTATAATGATCATTGTGAAGGTAATGCTGTGCCGGTGATGAGACAGAAGTTGGGCGAACATGGGAAGGGGCAGGGGGCATCAAACTGTTGGGGTTGTTTAATGCTCACCTTAGGTGACCTCATTAGAGTCCGTCATGGGACACTTTCACAGCAGCAGGAGAACCCCCAGCTGTCTCCAGATTAGCAACCTCAAGGTGCTGATTAAAAACAAAACAAAAAGGCGTGTGGGACTGATTTGTCATTGGAGGGCTACCGTTGTTAGCTCTTATCCTATTCAATACTGAGTTATTTACAGTATTAAGACTGCCTTTGAGGTATACAGGTCTTCCCAAAACTTCCCTGAGATTGAACTGTGACTGACCTTTGGCTCCTCTCCGCAATTGTGCTGAAGTACTGGGGTGAAGAATTTTTTTGCTGTAACAGATGGAGTAGCCTACTTTGGTAAGTACTAAAATAGTTGGACTCCTGGTGGGTTTTTACATTTACATTTATTCATTTAGCAGATGCTTTTATCCAAAGCGACTTCCAAGAGAGAGCTTTACAAAAAGTGCATAGGTCAATGATCATAAACAGCGAGATGGCCCCAAACATTGCGGGTAGCCAAAACATGAAGCATACATTGTGAAAAAGCAAATAAGTGCCAATGGGCAGGACCAGAAGAGCATGTAGTTAAACAGATTACAATTAAACAATATGATCCCCGAGAGTGCTTGAGTGTACCTGGAGAAAAGCAAGCAACACTAATATAATTCACAGCGAGTACAGATATTTAAATAAGTTTAAACTAACCAACAAGAGCAACACGTCCCTCAATAATTGTCATTGTGTTCCTGGAGGAAATAAGCTAAGATCTGATCCAACAATCTTTCCTAAGTGCTGGTGTACTCCCATTCATTATGGTTGTTGTTATGTTGTCGTTCATTTAAATTCATACCTCAAGTAGTCCTTTACCTTGATAAACAAAAGACAGTCAGAAAACCACATTTAGTCAAATTCTTGTTGTGGCAATGATTTTGTTGAAGTACTAATGGCCAGGAGAAATTCATATACATATACATGTTACTGGGCATACCTGTACACTCAACCCACACACACGCACCACAAATTCACTAGTTGCCACAGTATTTCCACAGTATTCGTGTTGCCTTACAGTTTAGCAGAAGAGCCAGATGCTCTGTGCAAAGCTTTCAAGATTGATGTCAACACATAGCAATTCCAACTGACAATAGACACACCTGGCACCATCTTGTGCCAAGTCAAATTAATCAAGGTATCATAAGGCAACTGGTCAGACTGACTTTCGATGTGTCCTGAAAGGATATCTCCCTACACAGTTTCACGCAGGAAGACTCAGGTGGTATCATGAATATTTATTGACAAAGTACACTTTGTCAATTTCTTATGGTTTTGTTTCACAATGGCCCTCTGCCAGGGAAACTCTGTCACAACGTCAGTGGCAGGGGGCTACGACGTCCATCATTCAGCCTGACAGCTAGAGTAAAGACAGAACCAAGGGTGGATGCTAGGGTGGCGGAGACAACAACGAGAAAACAATGCACACGGGTAAATGCTGACTTAGCAGGTCTGTCAGCATTATAAAAACACCGCCCTGTTAATGCTGATAGTGTGCTGAGCATGACAGTGGTGTTGCCAACCAATACAAAATGCACCTTGGAGTCTCCCACCTGAGCCAGCTTTGCCTGTTTGCATGGGAGTTGCACTACTTGATTAAATGGTGTATACTATATCAAGCACCGAAGCACAGACATTTTTATTATTTTGGTTCTGTCGTCATAGGATGAACCGTAATTACACTTTTAGCAGAGTCTCCTCTTTTGTGTATTGAAAATCCTTGGGCTGTTATCAAAGTAATATTTTTATGGGACATTTAAAAGTCAGTAGTTGTTGTTCTGGCAGTATGTTTGAGGTCATTATCTTTCTAACATTTAATGCATTTGGAATGTTTTTTTTTTGTATAATATATAACCGATGTAATCAGTTCTATCATCCGGGATGATAAACAAGTCTGAGTGACGCTCACATATGTCCAAGCCTTACCACTACCTCTACCATGTTTCATAGATGAAGGTATTGTTTGGACCATGACCACTTCCTGTCTACCACTACACTTTCCTGTTTCCATTCCTCTATTACAGGATAACCTTTGTCTTGTCTGTCTTTAATGCTTTGTAACAGAGCCCTCCAGGTTTTTAGGATCATTTCTTCATTTTTGAACTTGTCGGCAGAACCGACCCAAAATACCAAAACATGGGTACCCTACCTAAAGTCTTTTAGTGCTGACCATTAGTATGTGCACACTGTAGAAATATTTTGCATCCCACAATTACATGTAACATCCAATCCAACTTTGTGGATGTGCACAGACAACTAGTATGAGTTTGGAGGGTTTGTGCTCCAGCTCTTTTACACTGACCTCAGAGAGACCCGAACAAAAAACGTTTCCTCGCTATGGCAACAGCCTCATCCAAGGGCTCCCTCTTTCTTCCCCGCTATCTAATGATGTGAGGGGTTTATGAAACAAATTAATAATTGAGAAGCATACAAGAGTACTGTACACTGCAGCCTCATCATGAACCGAGTCATAATGATCAATGAGGCGACTGCCCAGCAGCCAATAAAGCTGATGAACAATGCATGAGTTTTATGCATTGAAGTATAAAGCAGCGCTTGCTCTAGTGGCGTACCATGACCAAGTCCAACAGGCCAAATGGAAAACACATACTGGCGTCAGCCAAGTGATCAAGTCATAAGGCCACACATTACTACCAATACGAATTATTTACTTACAATAACTAGAGAATAAGGCATTAGGGTGAACAGAAGCCAAGGGCTGCTCGGATGTGAAGTCAGAGGACTGGTATTTTCTCTCTCAGACTAGCCTTGTGCCACTTGACGTCGATGATGGATAGATTTATGGTTATGGTGGATCTGCGATCATGATCGCAGATCCTCAGCCTCAGCCTCAGCACAGTCATACAAACTCAAGTCAAAAGCGTTCAACTGTTAAAAAAAATAAAAGAGAATTTTACTCCTGATTGAAATCTTTATGGAAATGCAGTTATATTTTCAAAACTCATCAATCAATGTCTTCCCAATTGACGCAGTCTCCATGTATAATTTATGCCTTATTTCATGCAGCCAAGGCAAATTTATTACTAATCAATAATAAATTGTGTACCATACAATCATAATCACATACTGTATACAGTCTAGACAGTTGCAGTGCCGCTGTTGTTGGGTGCTGAACATTATGAATATATTTATATTTAGCAGACACTCTTATCCAGAGCGACTTACAGTAAGTTCAGGGACATTCCCCCGAGGCAAGTAGGGTGAAGTGCCTTGCCCAAGGACACAACATCATTTGACACGTCCGGGAATCGAACCAGCGACCTTCTGATTACTAGCCCAATTGTCTAACCGCTCAGCCACCTGACTCCCTGACTCAATATCTTGGTCGTCATAGGTCCCCTGGATATTGACGACTGTATTACAATTTTAAGTTACTTGACAACCAGCTCAGCTGAATCACCAAACCTCGAGGTAGGCATGGACGCCCCTATACTGTATATTGGCAATGTTGATAAATAACAAATCATTCTATATCACAAGGACGTAATACAGCCTTGTCGACTAAATCATTCATAATTCTTCATTAAATTATTTAAAGGAATTTATAGTGTGCTGAATTCAAAATCTGGCAAACTATGGGAAAAGCTATTTGTTAATATGATTGATTATCCGACATCCATTAATATTGTAGTTTCATTCCACAGAGGAAACTTCAGGATACACCTAATCAACAGAAGACTACTGGAGGTAATCATTACCATGATTGTCATATTAAGAATAATTAAGAAATGGCTTTGAGATAGAGATGAGGGCATGAGTTACAGATTCCAGTTATTGTCCACACACCCAGGTGTGGTGATGGAACACCATTCCTTACTTATTGTAGTGTCATATAGTCTTGTCTAATGTCTATTTGTTGCTTTTTCTTCTTTGTGTTCTAACTACTCCAAAAAGGACCTAGAAGAACCTAGTGGACATGACTGAGGTAAGGTGGGAGCTTTTAGCAAACAGCTGTTTCAAGCTAAACACATAACTGAATATACCGGGTATAATGTAATATTTCAAGTAATATTGTTTAAAGCAGCTTTATATAATCACAACCAAGTTTTTCATTCAATGAAATTCAGATTTGAAATCTGTTTTTAGTGGTTTTCTATTTTTCCTTTTGTGTTTGAACATATCCTCACAAGTTAGTGTTTTATCAGGCACCAAACAATTCTCCTCTTGAATGTAAAATAGAGGCCATGGCAAATGAGAATCCGATCTCCTTGTTTCATTAGCCCACTGAGGCAGTCTCCTCCTTTGTTATGCAAAATCTCCAATACACAAGTTGAAAGGTCTATTAAAATACAAATTTGATGTCAATAGATCTCTTTAGAGAGACAATTAGAACTCGGGTGTTTTTAATCCAAATAGTGAATAGCTGTTTGTGCTATTCATTCATCCTCAATTGTTTTGAAGTAGATCAGTTCCAGTTGGTTAAGCAATGATTATTTTATGTATACATTTTCCTGGCCCTGTTATTCTAGCATTAGAACAAGCAGACTATTCATGTTTCTCATTCATCCAATGGATACAATATGTCCTCTCTTGATGTTGTCCTGGGGTAATGATGTATGTATAACTTGTGATCGTCTAATTAGCAATTTAACAGGCCCTTGGGATGTGTGTTCTGTAACAACTCTAACGTGAAATAACTTTTTATGTAAACGTCAACTCATATATCCCAGCAAACTGTCTGTGTACCAATTTAACTGTTGACTAGTCTTGACATGCAGGACCAGTGTCTTCATAGATGGTGAGTCCTATAATGCCACATAAGGAGTTTTTGTGTTTAGTTAAAAAAAAATCTGCAAACAGTAACAAATATACAACAGTAACCTATTACTGGAGATGTGTTTATCGTTGCATGTTTATTTCTGTGGCGTGGGCATCTTGGTAAAAAATAATGTAAGATATGTAAGTCTTAATAACAAGCATTGACTATTATATATCTGTTGTATGACATCAGCCACCGTAAGGATAGGCGTAGGGGACTTAAGCCGCTTGCTTAACATATCATTACCCCCTCTCGCAACTTTTTGAAGAAACTATAAACAAGACGTCATGAATAATTGATCAGACACTTTTTTCCAGGGTGACTATGCTGTGTCTGCCTAACCTTCTGAAACATTTAAGTCACTCATCTTCAGCCAAACAGCAGGGATCCTAAAAAGAAAGGTGTAGCTATACAGAACATTGCTCCTTTCAGGAGGCAATATGCAATTAAAATCTAAGAGAATAATGATGCGTGAACTCCACCTGATAAGGGTGGGAGGGAAACAGCTCGGACAGCGCAGGAAACGACAACAAACCCTTTTGAAAGGTTGCTGGTGAGTGGTTTTAGAGAGCGGTGTGGGGAAGATTCAAAACCTAGCAACTGAGCAGCAGTTGAGAATTGTGAGGGGCACTTTGCTGATGTGCAGAAGAAAAGGATCAACTCTCAACATCTGTCATTATACAACAATTAGTTCCGACCAAGTGATTGGATTGAACAAGAGGCATTCCATAAGGGCTGATATTTGGCAATAACAGCACTAAGACTTTGAACTATATGTGTATTACTCTGCTTGCGTTAACAATCGTTATCCATCTATCAAGCTGGTAACTCATCAGAATCAAACAAGCAAACAAAGAGACTGTCAGCAGAGTCTTATTTTACTGGTTGCATAATACATGGAAACATACAAACACATTTGTCATAGGTTTTATCAAACTTTAACAAATGTTAAACATTGGCAAACAAGCATTTGCCAATGTTTTAGGTGTTTGTTAAGTTTAGGGTTAGCCACATTTTGTGGTTCAGTTAATACAATTTTACCATAGATTTAGTGACTTATGAATAACATTTTTACTGTCCTCAGACTCCATATTTAGTAGTCCACCGCCTAACATGTTTATGCATAATGGATGAAAATATATTTAACATTTGCATCTTTGGGGAAACATTGAACACGGCTTTAGATGTCATTTGGTTCTGAGATTAAATGACATGCCCTTGACTTTAACACAAACTTGCACATATTTCCATTCATCAACCTGCCTGCATTTGCTCTTTAAACACACCCTTGAGATGGGCAATTTATGTGATAAAATATGCCAATCCAAATGCTGCATATGTCCATGCATTTGAATAAATGTGATAAAAATAACCCACTTGATAATAATCAAGACAACTACAGCAGCTGCCAAATAGTGGAAGGAGCAATGTGGAGAGTCAGCCAATACATTGGCTGACTCTGTTGTAATACATTCCAATCCACACTCTGTTCCAAACACCATCAACTCAATGGAGCTGAAGGCCAACTTAAGGAGGACCAGACAACCATTCACAGACAGCTTCTACTCTACTGCCTCTATTTAAGGGTGCTTGATGATCTGCTTCAATGATCTTCAGTGATGATGCACATTCATTGAAAATAGGAACATACTGTATGTGTGCATGTAACTTGAAATAAGTATCATAATGACTTTGTGCTGCCTAAATTGTTCCTGGTGCACTTCTACCATATCCCCCTAAGTCAGAGACCTGAGTAATTGACTGATTCCACAAAAATACTGAATGGTTGTATGAGTTGAGAGCAGAATGTTTGTGAATAGCACTTAAACAGGCTCTAGAAGGGGTCCCAGAACTGTCGAAAGCATCCTGCTTGGTCCCAGTACCCGAGAAAGACCATCCATTGCCGTGGATGACTAAAACATGAAGAATCTGAATAGGGTTGGCTTGGCACTCAGAGACCAATTGAGGACTAAATGTGACACCTGGTGTATGGGACACACAGGTCCCATACTGTGAGGATCCTGTCATTTGATTTCAACAGTAATTTCAATACCATACAGTCCGTGCTTTTTGGAAAAAAGCTGTACTTAGGAGTGGAAAGGTCCGGAAACCCAGTCACAAATTCTTCTTAAGGAGTTTCAGATCCTTTGAAGTATGTAGAATGATGATGATGAACATGTTCTACCAGTCTGTTGTTGAGAGTTTCGGTATTCTGTGCAGCTGTGTGCTGGAAGAGCAGAAGCATTTAAAGCAGAGGAGGCCATTCACAAGACGCATCAGTTTCTTGGGGGCGCAGAGCACTCTGTAGCCGGTGACACGGGATAAGAAATTGGCTTTTCGCTCACTGCGAGGAAAGGCGCAGAGCAGGGTGCAGACACGTGGTGTAGAGGCAAAGCACAGCACAGGTATACGTCATCTTTAAGTACGCAAGCTATAGCTATCCACTATGTTTCTAGGCAACAAGGACGCTACTGGAATATCTGAAGAATATTGCAAACAGGTTTTATGTATGATTCTTTTGAGTTTTATTCAAAAGAAGGCCAGATTAGAATGCCACAAATGATTGCTGACATTTTGCCATGCATTGTTCTTCCTGCCAAGCTCATAAGTTTTTAACAGTTTTATACCATTCAGGGAACTCTGAAACATTGATTATTTTTTCCTTCATTGAATGTGTCATTTATGGCTAAGTCACATAGCCTACAGCTGTTTTCTCATTGGTTGCGTTTTGAAAGGTCAGCGGCAACCAAGGTCAAAGGTTCTCGGTGGAAAAATTCGAATGGCGCTCTCACCTGGAGTTGCTGTTCCACATAGTTAGGCGCCACCGCTCTCTCCATAGAAAAAACATGTCACGGCCAGCTCTGAGAGCAGTTTAACACTGATGTTACCGGCTTGACGTACATTGTGGTGAGATTTTGAACATTTGGCTTGTTGCTTTCACACCTGCTGTGCTGCATCATTAGAGTTGTATTATCCCCCAGTGGCGATTTTAGACCCTTTTTAGGGGTGCTCAAGATAGTAGACAAAATGGATAGTAGACAATGTTGTGATAAAGAAATTCATTGTTGTGCAAAGCGGAGACATTACAACAGATTCAGTTCAAACACTTTTTGTAGTCCTTATCAGTACAGCGGGCTGAATTCAACTGACAAACGGCATACATCAGCGCATCTTAAGTAGTGATGTATAAATTAAATAATGAATCATGGCCATCACTCGTGCTTCTCTACAACTATCTCTGCACCGTAGGGATGAGTCATTTGAATTATTTTACCAAATGTGAGTGTGTGTGTGCCAACCAGGCAAAAACAAACCCGCTCCTGTCACCCCTTTTCAGAGCCAACATGCGATTCCCTATCAAGTTGAGTTCCCTCTTCGACAATAGCTCACACAGGTAATGATAAAACACTCCGAAAGTGAAGGTTAATAGATCTTCGAGTCTGTTGCCTGGCGCCTGCATTAGCAACCGCGCTCCATTCGCGGTTGCAGACTTCAACTAAATTAGAGTTTGATTGCTATTGCGTCACTGAAAATTACAAGTGTATATTGGGTTTTAAAGGGTCTTGTAATTGGCTTTGAGTGGCACATAAATGATTGTGGTCAATGAGTTCTTCCACGAATCTTATTAAATGCGAATCATATCAACAACCATTAAAGCCTGAGATTGTCTTCCCACCACTGCCAAATGGAGCCAGGAAGGAAACAATTTGATACCAACTCAAGACATTGAAAATACGTTAATGTCACTTTAAATTCAACCAACCAATATTGTCATAAACAAAAGGTTAAGTATGGCACCAAGTCAGCAGGACAACAACAGAGAAACATCTAACTGCAAAGTTAAACATTTTTGAACTGTATACTCGCTCTGTGTGACAAGACGGAAATAACTAAAGACACTAGCCTATGTGTTCTATGTATATTCATATTTTACACGTTTTTCTAAGAGTACATCCAGGCGTTTTCTTTTGGAGACTCCAAAAGGACCCTTGGTAACCAAGGTAAAATACTTTTCATAATTGTTGTGTCTAATGACAGGTGGTACTTAGAACTATCATACATTATAGCTAAATCCCCCATTAGTATTGCTGAAACACAAAAACTGAAGCATGAACACATTGGAGTGCTTTGATTTACCAGGATTGACGCAGAAAAAACCCTGCTTCTGTCAGCCATTTTGCGCCTGGACTTTTACTTTGAAAGTTCCAAAGTTACCCCTAATGTTGCCAATTGGCGCCTGCAGATTGTCATTGGCTATAAGGCTAACAAGCTAATTTGTGAACCAGCTGAAGCCACTTTCAGTTTTGTACCAAAGAAAGAGTGTGGGTGGGGAGCGGGGGGCAGGACACACAGATTTTGGGAGCCACCTGGTTGGCTTTAGAAGGCTATGGACAGGGCATGGAAGCTCCTATTGGGAGGTTGTGAATCGAAAGGTCCGAGTGTAGTGGCCATTTTGACACCAAGATATCCTAAATATTCCAAAGCGAACCCGAGTTATGGGCAATTCTGCGTGAGTGACTGGACTCTTCAGTTGGCGAAGTCAGAATGATGCAACAAGAGATCATGGCTATTTATGGATGTTATACATTGTTTTGGACGACATACTTTACATGGTTAGATAGTTTGGACCTTTGGGAATGTAACCAGACCATTTTTGTTGGGACGCTTTGCATAACTCGACAACTCTGAGCCTTATTAGGTCAGAAGTCAATTTTTTCTTTCACGTTGTTGACATGTTCGCGGTTGGACAAAGACGTTGATTGTACCTGTTGATTGTACATGCTAGCAGTCTCAAAATATTATTTTGGTGAGGGGGCAATTTATACAATTTAACAAGCTACAACCCGCCAACGGGCCATTGAATCGCAACCTGGTTAAATCATCATATATTATATGGGCCTTCCAAGAGATATATATAAAAAAAATAGTCTTTGCAGAGGCTGAATTCAATTTACTGTATGATATTATAATGTGAAAGAATACCATACCATTTTGAGATGAATTACTGTGGGCATAAATCTCCATGACAATGAAATCAATCAAGACTCAAGGGCGATCAAACAACTTAACTTTAGGTGATTGACTCCTGTGAGCATTGGTCACACTCCATGTCTACAGAAATCGAGGCACATATCTATCTTTGCTTATCTGAAACTTTTGTCTGACATATCTATTCAGTGGTTAATTTAACCCGGTTTGCGATGATGGCCTGATAAAATACATTGGTGAAACGGTGGCACAATGTCTTGCAATGCCACATTGCAACAAGAAGGTTCGGGGTTCGATTTTGGCTTGGGGCCTGTCAGTCAGGCAGGCTGTCTCTCAGGTTTGCATGTTCTCTCTGTGCTCACATGTGTTCCATCCACAAAAAAAGTAAACAATATAAAAACATACAGAGCAGATTGCTCTCCAAGCCAGGACATGGGTAAGCACTTAGACTTGGCCCCTGGGCGCTGATCTGGCAGCCCTGGGAATTGACAGCAGCATGGTTTACAGGCAGAGTTGAGTTTCTACTGTCGATACCCTGGCGTGTTTGTGTGTTTTGCTGCTCCCTTTACACATGTTTGTGTGTGTGTGTGTTCAAGATTGTGGGATCAATAAAAGATTCTTCCTATTCTTCACAAAATAGTTTACATGTTTTATATTCCTGGACTCAGTCTTGAGGCCCATTGCACAATTCAAACCCCAAACGATTTATTCATGTATAATAACTGGTTACAGATCCTTCAGTATGATGTAAGCTCATTAACGCATGCCCTTCCACACGACACATCACCAGTTATTCCATACAATATGTTCTTTACATGAGCTTGACTAATCATGTTCTAACTGAATCATGTCATGTGCATCTCATGATACGGATTTGAAAGTAAAGAGTCTCTCATTGAGAAAAAATGCCATGAATTCCGAAGTGCTTATGCCCTTTATAAGGCCACACAAGATGCACAGAAGGCTCTGGGCCTATTCTGGGGCAGCTTCGGGGCATGGGCCTTAATTGAAAGAGACAGGGGAACAGGGGAGGACATGAGAGGGTAGGGTACCTTCTCTCTATCAGACAGGGGATAAATGTCAAGCTATGAAAAGGCCAGGCCCAGCACAACAATTGAGAGTTGTTGACTCCGGAAAATATCTGCTAACATATGGACTCCCAGCAGAATTTTGTCCAAATACAGAGATGCCCTAGGTAGCTAATTTCAAAGTTGTGAAGATGGACCAGTGGTGCTTGAAGACACATTGGTTTTCACTGTATAATATTTAAGGGGTTGTAGGTTGTGTTCCAACAACAGAACCAAGTCACCAAAGGTGATTATAGACACAAACAGTATGGGAAATTACACTGAAATCCCTTCAGTAAATTTGACCTGTTGAACTGAAACGTTTTTTGAAAAGAAGGCAACAAGTGAATGTGAGCTATCCCTTTAGCTCCAAAAGAAAGGTTATTGAATTTGGGGAGAAATAGTTTTATTCATTTGACTTTTTTCAGCACTTACCAAATGCTCTTGGGTAGTTTGGATGTTTATTTGTAAAAAGAAAAGCAAAAAAAATAAATAGTTGTGAGGAAAAATCATTCCTTATCACACTTCGTCCAAAGCAACTCTGAGTGGTGTACACAATATCTTACCGTGAAAAATGAAGTGGGTCGCTCATTAAAACTAGGAGCAGGAAACACATTCATCCAAACCCAGAATAAATCACGTTGGGCATGAAGTGTGGCAGAAAAGGAAAGGTGCCATGCGGAAACAACCTTGCCTGGCACGCAGGCCACCATTTCTCCCCTTTTAAGACAGCACACTGGCATTGAACCTCAGCGACCCTTGACATTTTCCTACCATCGAAATGTGTAAATGTCAAATAAAATGGACTTTGAAGTCAGTGCTGGACTGCTTAATTATTGGATGAAGGTCTTTTGACATGGCACGCCATCCCTATCTCTCTTTACTGAGACTTTCGTGTTCTGTTTTGTTTTGGTAAAAATAAATCTTAAATCTCCCTGGCTGTAAACAATAGCATTTAGGTTATAGTGAGACAGATTACAGATTACTAGCGTTGCTTTTATTATAGAAATATCAATTGTACTAGCCAATTTACTTTCCAAGATAATTTATTTTATTATTTAAACCCAGCCGTACAGACAGTTTTTCAGAAAATCTAGGCTTTTCCTCACTGGGAAAACGTATTTTAGCAGATCGTCTGAATGGGATGAGAGACTGGACAAATGTGTGGAGCCTTCTTGCATTGGTCAGGGTTATCCTCTTCAAAAGCTGAGTGTTTAGACATCAACAGAATCAGTTTTGCTTTTCAACTCAAATGATTGCTGAACCTCATCTAAATGTTTCACCTTGTTCTTGAACACAGTTGGAGCAGCATACTGAAACACTAACTCATCCGAAGCACAGCAATACTATGATGATCTGTATACTTGTGGAGGGGTTCTGTTCTGATCATAGACCTTTTCGGAAAATGAACACATGGCATGCACACAAAGACTATTATTTACTTGTATTGCTTTATCACTCTTCACTGGTGTGTGACTCTTATAGACCTGAATAATCTTAGCTCTAAACTCCAATTAAGATGTCCATTTCTGTTAGGGTCCATCAACATCATTACATCTAACTCAATGGCACATGTCAATAGACCTTTTAACCTCTCGAACCACACATTAGGTGCCATGTCCTATATGTATACTAATCTTGTTCTATTTGCTTTTCTTCAGCATCAGTAATCTCTAAGCATAAACATATCCCCCAAGGGTTGGTAGGGTAAATTATATCACTTCTCTTTATGTTCCCCTTCCACGTTTTCCTCTCTTCCATCAATTTTGCATTTGAAGAACTGTCTTTGATCCCTTTTGTCCTTGTGAGTTGTGAAGAACAATGTGAAAGCAGTTGATTGCGGGAAGGGGAAGCACCTGATTATGCCGTTGTGATGCCCCTTGGGAGGACTCTTGAGCGATAGTTTGATTCGATGCGAGGTCAAAGGTCATTCCTGGTAGAGCCGGCCATCTGTGCTTATCCTTGGATGTTTATCTTAAGGACCTTGTGAGAGTAGCCTTGAGAGAATACATGGCGTCCAGCAGCAGTCTTTACCTGGTCATGATGAAACAAAACTGTAGGTCCATAAGGTTATGGATGGGAACTTAACTGTTACACCATGAACGGGAATTTAACTGCTACACTCAAACTCATCCTTGGCTGTTACATAGCATCAGATTACTGGTTTGTTCTTTTTGATCAATTCTTCCAAGAGCTTGTAGGAATACCAGCACATTCAATCTGTCATTGGCCGGGTTTCCCATATTCGTTAAGAAGCTCTTAACGCTATGAGCTTCTTAGAAGCGTTCTAAGAGCGTTCTAGAGCGTTCTTAGAACGTTCCTAAGAAGCTCTTGGCGTTAAGAGCTTCTTAACGAATCAGGGAAACCCGGCCATTGTTACTTCTGTGGATATTTGGGCGTGAAGCCTCATTCTTAAGCCCTGATGCATGACAGAATCTCCACTTACTTAAAAAAAGAAATGTTTTCAGTAAGTGAAGAAAGGGGCGCTGGATTCATTTTTCATGTGACTTATTCACAGAAGGAGGCAGGAGTGAATCTTGGAACTTCGCCAGCTAGAGATGGGTGATAAAGTGAACTGGTTTTGAGGAGAGAGCACTAGAGAAAAAAGGATGTGAATTTGGAGGATGTTACAAAACACTCTTTTACAGCAGCAGAATGTTGGTTTTAAATGTGCTAATAGTACACATATGAATGCCTAACTATGCAGGTAAAAACCCAGATTACAGGCAATTATATAATGTAAAAAAAGATCACAGGTTCGTGGAATGTACATTAAGGTCAAAACGAGTTGGATTTTGTTGCTTCGATAAGGGCAGGTGTTCTATTTTTCACATCCAGTTTTATATCACTTGAACAGCCATCCTGTAATCTTTCACAGGTTGGAAGGTGCGTCTGTGCATGGAGTGCCCTCCCTGGAAATGGGTCTTGGCTGAGAGAGTGGGGACAGGCATATTGATTCTCCCCTCTATTAGATCCATTATCAGGCCTATATCAGAGCCGCTAGGAGGGCTGTGGTTATCTGATTTTCCATTTCTTAGCAGGCCGGAAACGGGCCTCCAAACTTTCCAATTACTGTAAGTCTCTATCCAAGTGTGTGTATATGTAAGTGTGTGTGTGTGTGTGTGTGTGTGTGTTTTTTCAGCCTGTCCTCATGAGCCAAGATTCTGATAGGTGGTGAGAGATCTTCTAGCACCCCCTTGCCATGTTACCAAGTAAATGTGAATGAATATTTGTCAATGAGTCATTTGTAAATGTATAACACCTGCTGTCATATTTGCTGGAGTACTTCTCTTGTCAAAGATGTGAACATTGGGGCCACATAATGACTGGGCTGTTGTTTGTGAAGACCATCCATCTTTCTAAAAAATAAACAAAGGCTGAAATCCATCAATGTGAAATGTAAATGTGGCTAAAGCTCTGCCCCATTTCTGTGGATGTGTCAGGTTGTCTGTTTGGGAAGGACAGTATCTTAGAGAACCATCATACAGAGGAACAATTTAACACACTGGCGTCTGCTTGGAAAGAGATCAGCAAATAAATCCCCTTTGAATACATACACAAACATTTGTTAACTCCTCTTCTTTCATTTGCACTCCATTTCAAAGGTGCATTTCTATGCTTCTGATCACAATTCGGTTGAAGATGCGTCCTTGTTATGTCATAATAGACATGGAACACGGAAAATAAAGCAATCATAAGTCATCATCAGAGAATCTACCGTGGAAACATTAGATAGCTTCGAGTTGACTATTCTCTTGCTGTAACTAAATTACTATAATGTATTGGACATTTTCCCCAGACACACAGATTCTTACCTTATCTAAGTATTTAGTCAGAATTAAGGACACAAGTTAATAAATTCAGTCCGACATTCAGTCCGGCGTTGTGTGGGATGTGGTCGTTTCATGGATGTCTACAGTACATTCAGTTCCCTATACTGGACTCTTTGTCATCACTTACAGTGAGCGTCCAGCATGGAATTGAACAAAGTATAGACCTACAGTAATCACCATGACATCCAGCCACACGTTACTGCATGGGTGGAAAAAATATTCCCTCTATTGACTGTTTTAATGTCCTTAACAACTAGTAATAATTTATATACTTAACCAGCTTGCTTGCTAATAGAGTTATAAGTTATATTAACTTTACCGTCCAGAATGCTGTATAAATACTTAAAGCAAAGGTGGAAGAATATCTACGTTTATCAATAGTAACAAGTTCACCAAAAAACAACATTTTAGAATGTAATGTTTCAGTTGAAGTCCAAAATGTATTTTAATTTAATTTGTCCAAAAGACAAAACCAATTGTATCCCTCTATTTAAATAAAGATTCTTCATACCATAATATGAATCAACCTCTCAATATGTTTAGCTCAAGTTACGGTGCATAGCAGTGAAGTCTAAAGAACTAATGACTCACTAAATGCTCATGTATGTATTTTTGAACGTCATATACCATGTTACTTACTGGAACCGTGCAATTTCCACTCCTACTTACCCTCTCATATTTCCAAATTAACTCTACTTCAAACACATTAGCTCCGATGACAAAAAAAACATCTCTTCGTGACTTTCCCCTCCTGAAATTAGCAGTAGAGCTGAGGATGTTTATGACTAGTATGAATTTGGCTGTCTTTTTGTATTTCTCTTTTTGTGTGTACTATGTAATTGTACGTGCATGTGTTGTGTGTAATTGTGTACTATAGTGTTCCTTTAAAATACAAGTACAATTCAGGGTCATTACTTTTTCACGTCAATGAAAAAACACTCATTTCCAGATCAATTATAGCACTGGCTGATGTTAGAGAACCATTTTTACATATCCGTGTTAATCCGCTCAGGAACTGTTGCTGTGAAATGAAAGTGTAAACAGGAGGCAAATACTTGATTTGCCAAACAGATGTTCTCTTTATTGGTGTGCAACCAATGACGCACATCCGTTTTTAATGTATGAATGGACACAAACAGGGATGTGATTGTCCATTTTGGATTGATAAATTGTCTAACCTTGAGTGACTTTAAAAAAACTATATTCAATCAAACCTTTCACATCATTTAACTATTTGTCTTCACGTTGCCACAGACAGCTGTAGGTGGCTGCATTTGTTGTTGTTGATGAAAAGAAATTCAAATTCACTGTGCAACTGTAGGGCTTAGCAACACATTTGGCGCGCTGTCAATGTAGAAGTTGTCATTCAACTGATTCCTTGCAAATACATGAGTAGTCAGGTTAAAGACGAAATACTTCAACTACATGACTCATCTCCTTTTCACTATAGTATAATTATTTCAGTGCTCTTGATGAATTCAAATCAGGATTTTTACTAGCACTGGCATGTTTGAATACATGTTCAGCTTTCGATTTTGGTCGTTGTGTCTTAGGAAATGAACTCAGAACACATTTGAATAACTGAGCCCATGATCAGGGTGGTTTAATGTTAACAGCAACAGCACTGTGTGGACCTTATTGGGAAGTGATCTAATAGGTTAAACATACTCCTGAAGTGATCTAATAGGTTAAACATACTCCTGAAGTAAGTAAGTAAGTAAGTAAGACTTTATTTATATAGCACTTTTCATACAAGAATTGCAGCTCAAAGTGCTTTGAAGGGATCTAATAGGTTAAACATACTCCTGCCATCAGGCTACACAGATAACGGAGCCCTCTCAATGCGTCAGAACATCACACTGAATTAAATTCTTCACCTCGAAGGACCGATGGGACCAAGACCCATGGAAATCAATAACTACAGAAAGCAGAGAAGACAAAAATGCCATCAAGGGTCAGCCACTTCTCATTGCATAATTACATTGGTGATGTCATTGATAAGTGGATTGTTTTTGTAATCAAATCCTTTTCCTGTTTTTTGAAGCAGGGTAATCTAAAGCCACATGAGTCTTGCTGTCCATGATAAAAGGTTGGTATACAAGTAGTGGATTATGAAGCTCAAGTGTTTGTCTTCACATCCTCTGGGTAATGAAGACAAACTTTGTCAGTTTCTCAAAACAAGAATAAGCCCCATTTCACTCTAGCTGTATGACTAATTTCTTCCTCAATCACAGTATGCCAGTCAGTATTTTGCTTGCATAAAATATATAAATTAATTTGGTATGTTCAACTTCATCGTTTGGACCATAGACCCATATATATCTGAAAGTAGGCAGTCAAGTAATGTGCATCATTCTTCTTTTTGTCACCTTCCATTCCCTTGTAGTTCCTAAATAGACAAATATAAAGAACTCAAACTGGTGTGTAAATGGAAAGTTCTTCAAATTCTATAGAGTATGAACGAGTTAGTTTGTGACTGACCGAGACATCAAATGTGTGACCAGTGGGAAGGCAGCAAAAAGGAAAGAGTTGTGTACATAAAAGAAAAACGAGATTAGAACATTTCTTCTCAGCAATGCCTTGTGGGCACCGACTGCAAAATCCTCTTTCTGTGGGCCATTAGAGGACATAATTGAGTTCTGTTGAACAAGGCCAATGACCAAGTCCCAATGACCAGAACAGAAAGGTCAGTGGACAGAGTTTATTGGGTTGCCGTTTGAAAATGTTACCGTACCCTGGAGGCTTTGACCCATTGCAACAAATCACTTGCGACAAATAAGATGATCAGATGCTATTTGAGGATCCATAGCATTTACTTAACATTTGATGATGTTGGAGGCTGGAGTATCAATGCACACCCAAGACCGTTGTTGAGCACTTGGATATCTGAAAGAACTTGTTTGAGACTCTCACAAGGTTTATAAAGAAACCAGCTGAGCTGATATGGTGAATAATAGATGCAAAGTTCACCGATTTACTTTACTCCACGGTAAGAAGACCTTCACCATTCTTTCCCCATGGCATGGCAACAGCAAACAGAATCACAATTTAACTGAGGTTCATTATTTGTGTCAAGGGTCAAGTAATGCTTGCGAAGCACAGTTAGTACCACAAACTCCCCTCCTACATAATTGAAAGAACACTCGCTATAATAAATGGCTACTGTATAAAACGTGTCCAGGTCATTAACAGTAATCAATGACATTTGGTACGAATCTGGTAGATCAATAACATCAATGTTTATGGTTGCAATATACTATCTCAGCTATATTACTTTAAAGATGTGATAGATTTGACCCCAGATCTTCAGAGTTCACCTGATCTGCTCCGTAGGACAAAAGACCTTTTGAGTGTCAGTTAAGAGAAGTAATGAAGACAGTTGAGGAGGAAATGAAGACAGTTGAGGAGGATGGGGCAGGATGGATTCAACTGCACCAGTAGCGGGCCTGGTCATGTCGTGACAACAAAGCCCCTTGAGGGCGTTTCTTTACACCCTCCTCTCCTCTAGCCATCTTATCTTTTTTCCCTTTTTACATAAATGTAAACAAACATAAAAGGATGAGAGAATGAGGACAATCTATGACTGGAGGGGATGGTGAGGTGAGATCATCTCATAAATTTGACATCCGGGACAGGACCTGAGGTGATACGCAAAAGAACCAGGTGGACTGCTCTATTAAATGTTATTACATCTTTCTAGCGTGGAAATCAGCCTCACTCAATTCTTTCTCGTTGTGAATAATTCATCGAATGTAGGCAATGTTCAATTTCTATCGCTTGAAAGGAGTTTCAAGGCTAAGGATGAACTGTTAACAGCTAAAAAAAGACTTTCTATGTCTCAATAATAGAACAGCGTGAGATGTTTGAATTTGCTGTCTGATGAGAGCATAGGTTGACAAAACAGCCCCGATTGAAACAACCCTGAGATCTCATTTTAAAGGTAACATTATAAGAAATGTAATACAGTAGATTTAAATGTTTGAAGCCAGATGAAAGGTTTCTGAATTTCAGCTCACAGAACTCACATATAGCTTTTTGTGTCATAGGTCTTTATAAGGCTTTACTTTAGCTTTGACCAGCACCTCAGTCCTATCCATTCTGTAGATAAACAAAAATTCAGAATCGTATCTCATATCACACTAAAGATAGAAATAATTAAGTATTTTATAATAGGGAGTCAGGTGGCTGAGTGGTGAGGGAATCGGGCTAGTAATCCGAAGGTTGCCAGTTCGAGTCCCGGTCATGCCAACTGATGTTGTGTCCTTGTGCAAGGCACTTCACCCTACTTGCCTCGGGGGAATGTCCCTGTACTTACTATAAGTCGCTCTGGATAAGAGCGTCTGCTAAATGACTAAATGTAAATGTAAATAATCTCACATGGTGCGACCTGGCCCTCAATTACAAGCTCCCTGGTGGCCCATGCAGGTCCTCCGACTGGTTCCAATCACCGTGTTGCCACCTGAAAGATGCATGATCCAGCTGGATGATGAGATGAGGTGAACCTTCAAGGAGTTAGCATGGTAGGTCATTTGATCTTGCGCAGACACGACAAAATCATGAATATATTTTAAAATCATTTAAGAAAATAATTTAAAGCACTTCTTAAACTGCCTATTTTTAGATAGAAATGTCAACTGTTAATTGCTGAGAATAATAATTATTCCCTAGCAAACAAATCTTATTATTATCTACCAAGTAAAGTAGAGTAAGAACAAGGGTGCTACAGGTGTGGATACAATATATCACCTCTTGGCATATTTATCGCCCTGTTAAGGAATGTTATACGGCCTACAACATGATGGTGACAAATTAACAGTTACTGGGTAAAATTCTTGTTACTTTGTTTCTACACCTTTGTTATTACTTATAAAATCGGCCAGGAAAATAATACCACTTCCAATGGAATGTAAAAATGTGAAACGAAAAAACAAAACAAACAATGAATTGTAATCTTGCTTTATATGTATAAGCATTGGGTTTATATTTGAATAATCACATTTGGATAGAAAAGTCCCATGTTTGATTGTCTGCTGTACCATCTACATGCACTATTTGTATGTTACTTTGGATAAATATTCGGGCCGAATATGGCCTGCCCACATATTTAGACCGGCCCTCTGAACAATGCCAGAGACATATTTTGAAAGTGTAATTTTAAATAGGCTTATATGTTTTAATCATATCATACCGGTATTTGTATTTGATAATGAAGGTTAGCTTTCAAACTAAAATTACCCTTAGTTATTACCTATAAAAATTTCCCTTAGATATTAACTATAATTATTAACAAATTATTTGTTAGATTCACCCACCAACAGAATGGTACATTCAACATAACGTTCCATCGTGATTGAGCCACAATAATACTGGTAGTCACTCTGGCCCATGTAAAGTTCTGTTACAGACCGACCCAGCCCCACATTAAAGAAAGGAAAAATTATCTGGCCCTCGCAGAAACATTTGTTGGGACCCCTGAGCTAAATGAATACAATTTTAAGTGTAAATGTGAGAACTTACACTCTTAAAAAGCAGTGGTTGTGACACAATATAAATAACATGTTACAAGAAAAAAGGCCCTTTGAAAAACACAGAAATTATTTTCAAACTCTTTACATAAATCTGTACATACAGTATTATCTTCAAATGTATAATTCTTGGCAGTCCAGATCTTCTCAAATGAAAGACAGAATGTATTTACAGCTACAGAAGAAATCATGTGATGTAAATAAAAAGGAGGTTCTTTCAACAAAGTTATGCAGATTAAATGGAAAACGTATATGTGGTTTAAGATTAGAGTTGTTCTTACATCACAAATCAAACAATGGCTGTTACATCTGCTTAAACCCTGCATTCACACACAGTGTTGTGTGTGCAGGGGGAAAAAGTGTTTTAAGCTTGTCTAAGGTTTATATTGTTTTTTGCTTTGGCTTTCTCTGAAGAAGAAAACAGAATTCAGCGTACTGTAGCCTGTGCTTTGAATTATTTATAGACTGTTTGTAAAGCTTGGCCAGTCCCACAGCAATTCCACATGAACCGTGAAACAGAACAACAAACTGGAGCATCGTCAATTCTGTTGTGGTCGATGCTCAGCAATTAACCACAATCAAGCTAGTCAAAGTTCCTTCGGATAACACAACCATTGAAAGCTGGGATCTTTTTTTTCTATAGTACTCTCCAAGGACTAAGACTGTATGTACTGTACAGTATAGGATGAAAATATATATATTTATACATTTTTTACCACATACCAAACAAATTGCCTTGAGAAATGTTAGCACTACATGTTGTAGGATTAATGCCAGTGTTTCCCCTACCATTATATTGCGGCACCCCCAGGGTGAATATTTTTCATATAGCGCCAGATCACAAAATAAGTCATTTAAGGTTACCTTTCCTATAAAACAGGTCTATAGCTTGCTCTTTTATTAAACAATTAAAAATGGCCTTATGTTATTTATCTTATTTACACAACAGCATGTCATTTCTGTCTCTACATGTTGTACCCCCCCCCCCCCCCCCCCAAAGCTAGGGGAAACACTGAATGCAATGATAATTAAAAGCAACTTCTGAAGGTGAACGCAACTGATAATCACACCTCTCTGTTCTCCCAGATGAGATCCTGAGCGTGGCACATTCTATTAGGGGTGGCCCGGGTAGTCTGAAAGGCCAGAACTGTGGGGGTTTGGAAGAGCGAATACTCAGCTCAGAATTTGCACGTTCACGCACCCTTACCCTGCCTAGGGCTATGACCGTGACATAATGCCATCTAATGAGTTGTCTGACTCCACACGGGAAGTCTTGATTGGAACGTCTCCTGCACACAGCTTTCTTCCTTCACTTGTTTTCATGTTGCTTTTTTGATTGTGGGCAGCTGTCCAGTCTGTGGAAGCTACGCTGCAGACGATAGCCATATTTTCCAGCTTGCCTTCACGGAAAACGTGACTGCGGTAATTGGCACAAAATGACACGTACATATCGAGCAACAATCGGATTTGGAGTTGCCAAAGAGTTTTGACACTGTGGAGAATGGAGCTGCACTAGGAAGTTCGAAGTGTCGGAATCTATAAATGCCCAGTTGGGTATGAGGTCCTGCAAAGGTCAGGGGGTGGGGAGACGTGTGATGTCACTGTGGTGCTCCCCTCCTCCGCTGCTCCATAGAGTGAAGACCCTCCTCTCTGCCCAGTGCATGCTGGGTGCCCACTTTGTGAGCCGTCTCTGTAGCAGTGATGTCGATCTGGGCATATTTAGTGGAACTTTTTCCTGTCGAGACATAAAACAGGTTCCCCTATTACTTTTCAAGGGGATAGGGTAGCCCACTTGTCATGAAAGTAAATAATACATAAGCAGAGTTTCTTACAAAAAATGTGTGTGCTCACCCGTATTATGTTCCTGTTCATGAGACATGAAAAGACTATAAAAGTTTCAGTTTTGCTTTCCAAAGCAGTCTTACAAAGTAGGCATCACACTCATCACACACACACACACCCACCTCACAGAAGCTGACCCCATTAGGGCAAGTGAATTCACAGCGGTTTTCTGAATGCCCCTGTGACCCCCCCAAAGCATCTTCGATGGAACACTCCTCCTACTTCTGACAGATAAAAGAGGGCACATGCCAGGACAAGAACTGTGTCTCTGTCGTTGGAGATTAACCTTTCTCAGATCAAGTCTGAGCGCTCCTCATATTCCTGAGAGCAATGATGGTAATGGCAGACTTTTTGCCTATTAAACCGTGCTATCATGTCCCTGGGCTTGATTACAAAGGCTCGCCTGTCGCTTTGCGAGACAAGAATAATCAACAGGATCGTTTAGGGGCATTTCCTTATCTCGCACCAAGGGAAATAGAATTACAGGATGCTCATTTGCAGAGTCTCTTGGGGGGGATTGAAATCGATATGCGCTAGTAGTGTTAGCCTACAGTCCATCCCTCTAGGTTATTTTATCTTGAATAAACAGAAACCTTAAAAAAATTGTATTTTCCTCACAAAAACATATCCTTCATACCTACAAAATATCAACATCAAGACTACTGGCTAGTAGAATCCTAATCACGGTTGCATATACAGTAAGGAACGCTGGCGGCTGGCCTGCGAAGATGACCCGGGTCAGAAGGTGAGTCCTCACTCTGTGTGGAGAGGTGGCTGGCAGGGCCTCTGCCTCCCACAGCAGGCTCCTGCAGTTCCAGCTCCATGTAGTTCAGCTGCTTCTTGGACGTGGGGCTAACGGGGATGTTAACGTAGTTCACGCCATCACTCCGGCACCTGTCTGGAGGTGTCATATCAGTTGGGAACACGAACACGACACCTGCAGATGAAGAACCGGATGGGAGAGACCAAATCATCCATTACGTAGAAAGTACTGTGGTGGTGTATGAGTCACCTCAGGTGAGACAGAGCTGGGAGGCAGGCAAGACAAGCAGCATTGAAGGAGGTGCCACTGAAATTACACCTACACATAACAAGTGTTTCAGAAAGAGCAAACACTCTTCATTTGTTTAGTCAAGGTATTCTTGTTTTGCTAAAAAGAGACTCAAAAGGAAAGAATAATTGATTAAATGGTTTAGGGCTTGTTTGGTTTAGGAGCGTGTATCTCTAATTAACTTGGCTTTAAAGCAGAGTATCTGTTCAAAATGTCCATTGAGGAGTGGGGGAAGTCTGGATCATTAGTGTGACAGTGTGACATCTTGATAAATTGTGTTATTTCCTACCCAACGGTCCAAATGAGGATAAAGATGTCATTAACTCATCAAGAAGTGTCTACTCAATCTGTTTTCGGAGGTAAATGGTTCCTGTCAAACACTCAACTCAAACGTAATATATTTTAAGCGTACCGTTCACCAACTCTGCACAAGCACATTGATTGTGTGTGGGTGACAAGTGGAAATACATTACTGTGTAGGAAGATAGAGAAACAATTGAAATAAAACATATATGTTGTTTGTGTAAACCACAACTGAAATATGTGATTTTCAAAGCAGTTACTTTCATCCTATCATCAAATGTGTGGCAAATGGAATGCCTCTGTCATTCTTAAGCGTTGCTCATTTATACCAACATGACCTAGAGATTGCACAGCTGTAAAAAAAAAAACTATTGTTATCCAAGGGACATCTGAAAGGATCTAATTGATATGTATTTGAATGCTATTCATGGGGTGCTAATTCCGACTTGGAACTGTGCTTCTTGCCAAAAAGATGGTCGTAATCACTTCAAAAGAATGTTCACACAGCAATGAAATTAAGATTAAATCTGCAATCACACAGGAGATGTGAACAATGTTAAAGCAGCTGTAGAATGCGTTCATCTTTCTAGGTCAGTCTATTTGCTCATCATATACAGTGTAGCCAAGGGCAGTCATAGTAGTGAACAAAAGCATCGTCTTTTGAGTCTCTTTCAGTAATGAAATGGTAACGCTACTGAAGGCGTCTTGTAAAAACAGTGGGATAAAATCATCCTTCACACTGTCAATGACACATCTTACGTCAGCTCTATTGTGGGATACTCTTTCTTAAGGGCATCGAATCAGCCATGGAGAAACATGACTTATCCGAAACGGTCTTCCTTTGATGCGTGCCATATTGTCCTTAATTTTCGTCCCTGCTGTATTGCTATACTGAAACTCTCCATCAACTCTCCATCAACTCAACCAAATACCCCTGAACGAATGCATCACCCTTGTTTTGAACATATGGGCTTGGTGCTGTAATTGAAGGTGAATACAAATATATATAGATTTTTGATGTGTCTATCTTCCTTTCATGTAATTTCTGCCTAGTGGTAATCTGGTGTCAGAACACGTAATTCAGCTGGTCTCTTGACATTGAGCGTCCATTTCCCCCCTCAGTCTTTCCAAAGCCGTTACAGAGCCATAAAGATTCAGTTGTTCGCTCTGTGACATGGTCTGAGAGTGTAACTGGCTCATAGAGCAAACATTGGCTCCCCATGGCTACTGTAACAGTCCAACAGTGGGCTGATCCCGTTCAGGGCTAAGACCATCTAGCCGTTTACCGGTACACAGAACGATCGCAGCGGAGAGGGTGAGGGAGGGGCAGGCATTTTGGCAGAGTGACCTGGAAGTCACCACCTCTCTAGGGATTCTCTCTGGAAGTAATGCCAGGGTAACCCCTGGGTAAGCTTGACGACCTGAGTTCACCACGGTCAGTAGCCTGGGCTTGTAAAGTCCGGGGAATGTGCTAGTAAATTGCCAGGCAATCTTTGATAAGAATCACTCGATTTGATCTAAGTGATGAAAAGTCTAGCAGAAGTGCCGTACATCATTGACATAAGGTATATTTCTGGGTTTCGTTCCTCTTCCTCTCAATATTCCACAGGCATGGACACAGAGGATTTTAACGAAAGGCACAAGGTAAGATACAGTTCATCGCCCACGCTGTACGCTGGTTTTGGTTCATGAGTCTTCTTCAGGGCCGGGGGTTCGTTTTGCAAAGAGTCGACACAAGCTACTCCCCAGACACCTGCTCAGGTCCTCCACTTTTGGGTCACCTAGCATTGCTGCCATCTGAACCTGAGGGATAAGATCTGGCAACCTTTTGGCTACTGGTCTAATGCTAGCCCTCCGGGCAATTTGTGGCGAAAGCCTCATCCCAGTTAGTCCAGGGTGCCCCCTGGTGGGAAGGCTCAGGGACATGAGAGGAAGGTGACCTGGGTACTGTGGCCAGATGTGGGAGGTGATTGCTAAGGGTGAGTGATGTATCTGGTTCCACGACATGACAGTCGTGAAGACCGTTCTGGAACAGGTGTGTACAAGACTTGAGGGGAACAGATCCATGAGTGGGCGTTCTGACTGTCCAGAGTTCCCTTGACGACTGCCCTTTCACCTTGCGTCACGGCCAATCTTCTGTCTTTACACATCGCCGCACACCTCTGGTAGAGACTGCTTGGGGGAACAGTGTGTGTATGTGTGTTTTGTGTGATTTTGTGTGTGTGTTGTAGTTGTTTCTCAGGCAACACAAGTTTGTGGAGATACCTAAATGCATTGACAAAAGCAGCCGTTTCTGCAATGTTAATGGACAGATAGGTCTGAGAATAGCAGCTTGTCCTATCATTCATCAGTCACAGGATGAAACTATTACCCTCAACTTTGGCCTTTATTTAACTTAAACCACAGTTACAGTGGGCCTTAAATACACACTGAATTCACGAACGCATCATTGATCAATCTGAAATGTGATTTGCATAATGCAAACAATTAAAGAGTTCTTTGATTTTAATGATCAGGCTACATTTATATCATGCAATGTGCTGTTCTGTCTGAATTACTTATTGGTATATAGTTTCTCTAATGAGGTATCTGCTTGTCTGTGCCTTCTTCACCTCTGAGGCCCCATATCTGGTGGCTGTCTGCCACATCAGATAGTCCATCTGAGAGAGCCTCATTTCACACAAAAACACTCATACACGCATGGTGTAAAGGGTCATTATGAAGATGACTCGTGAAAAAAATGATCTCCTTTCCAGTGCGGGACCAAAGGGAATTATCGTAATGAGAGCAGAGACATTCTACTTGTCTGAAACATTTTTTTAAATATTTATATTCATACAATATATTTATTTATAAACTTCAAATTGCCACTGAGAAAAGTAAAATAATCTGTTTGGTAAACCTCCTGTGTATGCTTTTACTGGCAAAGCAGGACATCAAACAACAAATCAAACTCTGGTTGTTTTGTTTACTTCAAGTGCAATGATTAGTGGGTTAAGACGAAACATGGAAAGTTCTAGAACCTTGAATTCCCTCACCCTCAGTCTCATGAAGGAACCTCTGGTGTCCACAGCTCCCCATTAGCTCATACTTGCTTTTCTCTTCTGTCTGAAAAATATGCAGTAAGTAGAAAAAGATTTATTAAGAATGGTGTCATTATCTCTGTGTCTGACAGTAACTAACTGTGAAATGTAAATTGAAGTCAGACTTGGGCAATCTGTAACTCACAGCTCACTAGACAGCCAACTACTTCAGATTAGATTTTCTTTATTTTTTATAATTGGAGTTCACTGAGTACTCAAACATTGTAAAGTCTGTAGGCTTCTGAGGTCATGCAGGTTTATAAATGCTTTTAATGCATGAATAACCAAGGTTACAGTGAGCCAGAGTTACAGACAGAGAACACAGCAGAGGCAATGTTGCGAAAAAGGTGTAGAATTTCCCCCTCATGGTTTGCTGTCTGGCTCAGGCAAGCAATCCTGAGGTAAGGCTCTTACACAGTCTGCTCTGGCTCTGAGCAGTCACAGCTGGCTTTAGAGTACAGTGACTCATCAAACACCCACATATAACTGTATGAAAAAAGTACCCTTGCACTGTGCCTCTGCTGGGAATACTGTGCATCTTCAAGTCACTCCAGGTCACCCACCACACATGAACATTTAGTGACATTACACACAAACGTAGATTACATTTGTTCAATTCTTTTTCACCCATTGATTACAATGCCATGGTCACAAACATTTTGGATCAATTTGTTATTCAGTATTTACTGATGTACAGCTTACTGTACCAGACATTTTAACTACAATTAAAACGACAGAATGTAATGTTATGGAATCACACTTTTTCTTGCCCCACCTCTGTATTCTTCTCCAGAGCACGGCTCTCCATGATTTCATATGCAGGATCAACTTTGCGCCTTTCTTCTTTACTCCTAGTTTTTTTGTCTGGAGGAAGAAAAAATGAGGATCACTTTTCAACTTGAATTAATGTCTTGAATGAAAGCCTAGTTAATTATTACCGGTACTAGGTTTTTGTATTTCCACCAAAAGAGGTGTGTTGGTGAGGAAGCACATAACCTGTCTGATCGGAACGATCTGGAAGATTACAGGGATAGAGTAACATCAACTGACTTGACCACAAAACGTCTTGTCTTTGGACAAGATATATAGTTACATAGCCAATGCTGAATGAAGGCTTTGTGGTTAATATTGTACAATAGCAATAGAATATGGCTCTTGCAATCCACAACATGCCTCATAATTTCCAGGACAAATATAACCCCCATACACACAACCACATTGTTGGAGCAACTGTGGCCGGCATTGCAGCAAACTGGGTCTAGCTGAAAAACAGACTGGATTTTCTATGTAAAAATATAAGAATATAGACTTCATCTTATTTTGTTTTGGACAACATTCTGTTAAATGTCCTGGTTACTTATTAAGATTCCATGAATCTCTCTGAACCTTCAAAGCAGCTAGATCTGAAATCAATACCAGAGCAGAACAAGGAGATCGGAAAGGTAAGGAAAGGAAAAATAGTACAAGAAGAATTACAAAGAAAACAAAGGAAGGGATTTTTTTTATTAATCAAAGAGAAAAACAGACATGGAATACAGAAGCCCACACTCTAAAGGATGCAGACCTTGGAGAGGCCAACCAAGTAGTCGGATGGATTTGTTTGTTAGCACTCAGACGAAGAAGAAGAAGAAAAAAAAGAAGTTTGGGTGCTGAGTCGCCCCTCTTACCTTCATCTGTCACTGACTGACAATTCAACTCCTCACACTGGAGGACTCTGTTTTGGACCACATGGTCCACTTGTTTCACTTGAGCCGAGTCCTCTTGTTTAGACATCCCCTCCTGCTCCACACTCATCTCCAAGCAGGGCTTAAAGGGTAAGGCCTGTCCAAAGCCATGGTGGTTCTTCTGACCAACCACCAAAGTAGCACTATTTGTGCCGCAATAAGGCATTGTTGGTGGCACTCTTTGGGGTGGGTGGCAATTCTCCCTTTTACACTTGAAACAATTTTCATATATGATACTGTCTTTGTCTGTGCCGCAGCTTAAATCATGGGATGGAGATCCATGAGGAACAGGTGGTTGGCATCTGAGTACGCGGCCAGATGCAGCAGCCATTGACTCGTAGAAGTTCAGTCTGCCTGTCTGTGTGCCTGCCTCTCCAGCTATACTTGGATAGCCTAAGAGATCAGCTAGGAGGTTTGCTAACTTCTCTTTGCCTTTCTTATTTGGGGCCTGGTCCTCATTTATCTTCTTCGAAATCAGCTTCACTGAGCTATGATTGGTCAGTTGGGCAGGTAAAGCTTTAGATGCCATGGCTTCTGTTGAAACTAAAGTCTTGGATTCGGCTGAGCTGTTACGTCTGCATGGGCACTTGTTCATACTTTCTTCTGCTGAATTTGGTTCAGAAGATCCTGGGGTGAATTGTCAAACTAGGGTTTTCAGGTTTGGCCCAAACATCATGAAGCATCTCTTCTTCAATAATATATATATACACGTTATTAAATCTGCACATTGATTTAAAGCCTACCAATGGGAGGTGGTTCAAATGTAGTTCTTTAAACACATATACAAACAAAGCCAAGAATACATGCATAACTGCAGTAACAGAAGTTTATGGTACTGGTGTACACATACATTCCGGAAAGATCAAACTTACCTGGTATGGAGGGAACAGCAGAGCCCCCCAGGTGGGAGAGAGGCGTTCCCTGTGAGGAGAACACAAGATTTTTTTTTTGTCACAATACATGAAACACAATGTCAAATTTCCAGTTTCTTTCACAGAAGTCTTAAAGAGTCTTTCATCGTTAAAAGGAAAGGAATTGTGATGATGAAAACACCTTGTGGGGTGCAGCAACTTGGACATATAAAAGAGTTGATAAAGCCTTTGGACGCCCCATTGTGAATTCAGTCTGGCTGAAAGCTAAAGGCTGCTGATAGTTGTCCTCCCACTCAATTCCTTGTCTCATAAGACTGGTGCTGCCGGGCAAACATGGTCAAGCCTGTGCTGTTGTAAACCTCAACTTAACTTACAACTTGGAGATGGATGAGTGAAAAGGAAAAATTAAAGGAAAAAATCTTCACTGTCGATTAGAATTTCTCAAATACTTTTCACGACTAAGTGCACCACCTGTAGATGGAGCTATGGATAATAAACAAAATAAAAGGGAATAAGTATTAGTACATAATGAATTTTTGAATAAAACGGTAGTCCCTGTTGTTCGATTATTGTTTTTGGAGTTAATCAGATTTACTTTTCCATCAAAATTGTAACTATAGTCCATTAGCATTTGAGTGAAAGTGTATACACTAGCTGACACAAGCTGAACACAAGAGAAAGTCCAGATTAATCTAATGGCCTTGCAGTAACCTGCCACAGAATCAAAACGAATCAAAACGAAAAAGTCCAAACCCCAAATCCAGTTTGAAAGGACGTTACCGTGGTAACAGGTAAACCTTAAAACATTCTGTGAGCACACCTCGTTTGGAGGTGCAGTAACAGCCTGAGGCACTACTAACTGTGCAAGATGCAACTTCTGACCTGGCTGAGTAAAGTGACAGTTGCAACCTGAATTGCCTTCACACCATGCCAATTTGATGGGCGGTACTAGAGTATTATTAGAGGGTCTGCCAATGACTGCTGTGAGATTTCACACTGTATTAACAAATAAATAGCCAAAAGATGATACAGAGATGAGCAGGCCTTACTTATACAAGCTGCTACAAAGATGTCTTACATAACAGAGAATGTTGCAAAAACGATGTAACTGGTTGACTGGTTTCTAAGGAAACTAAAGAAGTTAAGACACTTTGTAAACCAATAACTATTCATAAGGTTTGGGATTTTATTTATTTATCAAATGTTATGAAACATCAGAATCCAGTAAGAAGTCTGACTGTAGAGTCATGTGGCGCGATACCAAAATCTAATTAGACACGGACAACTTCAGATCATTGGTTTAGTATGACAGGAAAACAAGATACATTTTGACTCCTGCCTTAAATGACAGTTACAGACGAACCATTGTACCTTGAATCCTCCACACGTGGAGCAGATGATGAGGATGGTTTTGGAGCCCGCCGTGTGAGAACTGCAGATCTGGCACGACTCATGGTGCTGACTGTCACCAGATGGCGCCACCTTGCTCTTGTTCTCTTCCGACTGGCCTTGTGGGAACTTGGCTGCGGAATGTCCAGGAGCAGAGCTGGACTGACTTCCAGGAGCCTCCTCGCCCTCTGTCGCCTCGTCCTTGAGTGACAAGGGGGGTTCAGACGCCTGGGCTCCCCCGGCGCCCTCCTGGAGTAGGCTCTTGGGGGTGTCATAGAGGTACCTTAGTGATGTGGGCACCTGGTACTCATGTCCTGGGGCTGGAGGGCAGCTGCAAGGGCTCAGGTCCAGGGCTAGATGAGGGGGAAGGCTAAGTAGAGACTCAAAATCCTCCCCTGGACCATTGTCCAAGCTTCCAGCGTAGGAGGAGAAACTTCCGGAGTAAGAGGAGTGGCTTCCTGTGGCTATGCCGCTGTCAGAAGAGCTCTGCCGACCAATCTCCTGTAGCTGCCGAGACCGAGAAGGTTTGACCATTGGACGGGCTTCGCCCACCTGGTTGACTGACAGCTTTTCCTCGCTCTGCGTGGCCACTTTAGCCCCCGACTGGCCAGCGCTCTCCGAAGAGGAGGGGCTAATCGCTGGTTCAGTCCAAATAGCCAGACGGCTCCCGATGCTGCAGTCTGATTGGCTGGTATCTGAGGTGTCAGAAGAGCCAGATATACTACGATCGTCTCCAGCCACAGATGGGCCATAAGTAGACGAGGCTGTCAAAAAATATTAACAACACATTAATCAAAGATGTCAACGTATAAATCATATCTATTCCCCCAAAATGTCATCTCAAACGCTTTCTTCGACATGACATCATTAGCATGCATCACATTGATCATGTCTTCGGTGGGTAGGCACCATTAGAGGCACGCTCCACATTTGCTCGTTTTTAGAGCGGAGACGAATTGTTTCCAAGGACAGGGTAGAGGGATAGCCCACCTGTGCTGCTCTGGTGCGACAGCATGCTGAGGCGTTTCTCCAGCTCCTGCGCCTCGTGGTTCACCCTCTCCTCCGAGTCGTTCTGGCTGGCATTGGGGTCTATCCGAGCAAACACAGCGAGTCTCAGAGTTAGAACCTATGAGCAATGCTAAAGATGTTTTCCTTTAATTACTCAAGACTGGCATTTTCCACACGGAATGTATTGAAAGGTCATAAGGTCTGTCTGAAACCCTACGGTATCAAGGATCACAATTGAATTGCAGTGGCAGAGTCATTCTACTTGATTGCATTCTGTTCATATATATGAGTTCAGGTCTGTAAATCACATCAAAGATTAGCTGTGAGGTTGGCCTTCGGGTGTTCTGCTAGCATCACCAAGACAAACGTACGACACAGCACAGTGCCTAAGTGCTAAAATGGGACAGCTGTGGAAACATCGAAACAACTCCAATAAATACCTCTGTTATTACACATGGCCTTGTGAGTGGTTCCGACTACGGTATGTGGTTATGTGCTTGTGTGCTATGTGCAGGCCTTGTTGTGTATTTTGGATGACTCATCAAAAAGGGAAACATTGCAGAAGTTGAACTACATAGGTACAACTACAAAGTGAAAAAGGCTTGCACGTTCATGATGAGAGCTGGATCTCCCCCTGTCTGTCTGGCTGAACATGACTGGCCTTTAGAATTGCGAGGAGCGGGTCACGCAGAAGAACGCCTCGCTGTGTTTGTGCAACACTACAGAGTTTATTTATAGTGCTGCCACATGTTCCCAACGGGACGTGGAAATGGAGTCGGTGCGGCTCAAGATCGTCGGTGCCGTGCGAGGATCCTGAACGTACCTTGGACCCAAGGTCAGCTGTCACTGTGTTGTTACATCGACTAACTGTGTTGTTACATCGACTATCTGGTCTACCTTTACTGTCCGAGGTTCAATTGTTCAATCGTTCTGCCATGAAAACCCATTTGAAAGGTGATCTCGTGTGTTTCAAACGAAGATTTCCATGGGGCTGCATTAAGGTCATCACCATGTTTCCAAAATGCAGAACATTCAATTGCAGCAAACCATCTGACATCTCATTTAGGCTCTTGTCTACAAAAATATTCCCATCCTTGCAAACACACAATTGTTCACAGTAAAGCAGAGACGAGACCCTGTTGTTGAGGGGGGAAAGGGGAGGGGGGGGGGCAGGCAGGCACAGTGGAAAACACACGAGAGACGAAGCACGCAGGAGTTGAAAGGGACAGTTAACGTGAAATGCGTTCATGGAATTAGAAGGGAAAAGGGAGGTGGAAAAGGAGGAGCACCGTAGGGAAAGAGAGAAAAGGGAGGAAGGTGGAGCACAACGTCCACCGACAGACAGACCTACAGACAGACGGAAGGAAAGATGAAAGAGACGCACGCCACGAAGGAGAGAGAGGTGCATTAAGGGGGACCGTCAAGTGTGGGGTGCGGGTGCGGGGCAGTATGCAGTGGAATCCTGGGGGGTGAGGTTACACACATGCCCAGAGTGATTGGGGGGGGGGGGGGTATTGGCCTCTGCTTGTGCGAACTGTGACTTTGACCGCCCCGGGCTCTCGCTCTGACATAGTCTCTGCTATTTATTCCACTACGCACAACAATAATAGGGGATGAGCTCAATTTCGGATTGGGTGACGACATGTGTGAAAACAGGAATACCCACAAATCGCAAGGTGGTGCGTTCGAGCAGCTGAATTAAGTTGGCTTGTGTAATTAAAGTCATACAGTGCCTATCCTATTAAATATGTATACGGCGACCTTGTTGTATCTCTTGTCTAGTGTACAGTTGGCCCAATGGTTATTAGATCCTGTTCTCTCATTTCACAATCTGTTTTATGGTAATCCAGTTGTAGATACAACCACTAAAAAAAGCCGTAATTCTGCTGAGTAACAGCAGCAGACAGAAACCCAAAAGATGGCTTTAATCCAAAGGAAGAGCATGGTGGCTTTAAAGTATGCTTTTGGGGACGCTTGTTACAATTAAGATGGCAAGCGTCCAATTAAAACCTTGTCGGGTATGTAAGGCACAAGGGCAACGAGTAATTAACCTAAATTAAGCAGGTAAATGTCCCCTTTCCCCCCCCCCCCCCACCCACTGCTATAAATGTGCCATCCCTGTCTTTATGGATTTAGCAGGGGTGATCCATATCCCAATGCCAATAGCTGGATGACACTCAACACGTCTGGTACTGACCTGGAAGCACTGGCCGCAGACCAAATGGGCCCCTGGTGGGGGAGATGCCTCTGACGATGCAGTCGAACAGGAAACTGATATGCTCGCCCTCTGTGGTGGATAGGAAGAAGACCCCGGCCCCTGTAGGAAACATACATCATCCTCCATCAGCTTCCCGTCACGTCAGAGCGTTTTGACCGTGATAAGTCTTCACTCCATCTGGCTCTGCTAGGGCAGACTTAGTGTAAATGTCTGCCGACTGATTGGTTTGGCTCTTGAATGAGGTGTTGCTTGTGTTATGTCAGCAGCGGCTGTTTTTAGTCTGAAGTCTGACTCATTCCATTTCAAATAAGATACATACATACAGACAAGACAAGAAACAGGCAACTAAACTGTTCACATGTTAGGGCAAATGTGACTGCCCTTAGTTCTAGAAAAACTCAAATACACTAAATGTATACATTTTTCACTTCGTAAAGGGTCTTCAGTCCAATTGAAAGGGTGTAAACGTAACCAAACATGCCCTCTGGTGTCCTCTTGACCCTTGCTAACAGCCTAGGCTGTGTAACACCATGCACAACACAACAGGGGGTGTCACCAAGAGGGCACCTTCTGTCAACCTGCTCCTGGGACCACACACGACACAGCTGCCCTCCGCCACATTCCACACACTCTAGTTAACCTAAGCAGAGACAGGGGTCACCAGCTAAGACCACTCCGAGGTTTGCACTCAACCACACTGAAGACCACCATGTCCTGTCTGCAGGAGTAGCGTGCCAGCATCCATCTTTGGCCTCAGAACATCCAAGGGAAATTGACACCAGATTTATTCCAGTGACCTCAATCGAATTGATCCCAAGCACAAGATGTTGGACTCACAAGGGCGCATACTCGATTGTTCTACTCCAGATTTAAATCGGGAGTTACTTGATATTTTACCCAGCAGCTGAAAAGGACACCGAGAATTTTGAGTCAAATGACAAAAACAACAGGTGAGACCCTAAAACTTAGGATGTACTAAAAAACTCAAACACAGTGCGCATCTACAGTAGCCATAATACTGTACATCCCACTACCATCTTGACATACCGAACAGTGCTACCAACCACACAAAACCTCCGAAGCTCATAGAGGAGCTGCCCTTCTTTTAGAGCTGAGTGTAAATGAGCTGTAAGCTCCTCGATGAAGCAAGAGGAGTCAGAACTGGGGTCTCTTATTTTTACCCTGGATTAGCAGAGGTTGACCGTCGTCCAAGCAGCCATCCTCTGCCGCCGTCAGCAGGGATGAAAGCACTGAGTGCCCCTTCAGTCATGTTTGTAGGGCACACAACATCATCCGTCTCTGCTCTAAAAGCGATGTTTCTCTACGGGACACAACCAAGGATTGCTTTTAGGGACAGGATCTTTTGTACACGATCCCAATGCAGGCATCGCTAAATGATCCCAAATGCAAGTTTAGGTTGTTAGAACATACTTTCAGGAACTTTACTTTCAGCAAACCAAATAAGCAGAGTACAGGGTTATTTGAATTTGGATGCAAAAAGTTGCATATCTCTCATCCAGACACTTCCCAGGTCTACCGTCCATCGAGCATGCTAGATTGCATGGCATGAGTTAGCAGTCGTTTTAGCGTCCTTGGGTGCTTCTCGGAGCTTTCCTATGAAAAGGGAATCTCTGGGAACAAATTAGGGAGGCCACGACGGCAGACACCGAAATATATTAGCCAGAGCCTAAGGGTTCAGTAACACTGTCGCTCCACTTTTCCATCTGCTGTGGATAAACTGTGCTGCAAGTACGTATCTCAGGAATGCACGCCCTTCAAGACAAACATTCTTGCCCACCCCCATTCACCGATACCACATTCGCACATACATTTCCCTCCTTCAAAAAGAATGCCGTTTTCGAATGTGTGTCTGGAAGCTATACCTCGCCTGACCTTCATCATATCAAGCTGCACTTCCAGCCGAAGCTTGAATCGTGCTAAATAAATCAGGGATCGCAGAGTGAAGTCTCGTATTACCACTGGGCCTCTATGTATTAGACGTGCTCTGATGTCTCCGGCTATGCGGCGTTCTCCGCGAGCCCGCTCTGTCAGGTCCGGGTGTTGACACAAGCCTTTTCCCCTTTAACAGTTCTGCATCTATTCCAAGACGTACTCTGTTGCATATTCCCTCGCAACCACACATGTTCTGGACAGTAAAACCTGCCACAGCTCCAGGCTCGATGAATAGTGTATTTGTGCAGTGCTCGCCTTTGCTGGAAAGCTAAAAGCCTCTACTTGGTACAAACTGCCTTCTAAGGAGTCGATTTCATCTTTAAAATGCAAAACTTGGTGACACACAAAGCCTATTATTTGTGTAGGCTACTTTGCTCCTGAACGATAGCACATCAATAGTACATTGAGCAATTTAATTATGTGACAACTGGAGAACATAATCAGATGAAATGACGGCTCATTCAGTGAGCATATCCTTTAGTCATAGTTCTGGCAAAAATGTTCTCCGTACAACTGTGATGTCATGCTGAACTCTATTGACGCATTTGATTTAAGCAAAATGCACTGAATCACAAGCACCATCACGCACTCAAAGAAAAAACATTAAATGCCTGGGAATTTGATGAATCATGTGAGCCGATTTAATAGACTCTGGATGTAAAACAATTGACTGGTTATATGTGGAGATACTACAACTTAAGTAAGCAAGGTGGGGCGGGAAAGTTCTTGTCAATTGATCCGTTCATGAATCCACTTGCATGATACCTTAGCGTCATCCTCACGAACACACTCATGCATTATAATTTCACAGGGTGTAGCAGACGATGTCTCACATTTAATCCTCCATCAGTTTAATCATTATTAATCTAATGTCTGATCTACATTATATTTACATTGTTTGATTTATATCCAGTATATCCAGCACATACCCTTTCAGTAATGTACAAGCCTGGAATAATACCATAAACCGGAAAGCACTGATTGAAATGTGCACAAGCATGTTTTTGTTTAGACTACTCTGCACATTGAAAACAATTGCTATTGTTAGCAAAGGAGAGGGTTGGGGTTGCTGTATTGTACCCTGGCTTGGCTAAGACCATGAATTAGTATTCCTTTGACCTGTCTAAAAACGAACCTTTCTCTGATTCCATTATGCTTAACAAGATGTTTGGGGGGTCTTAGAAAGTGGTCAGAGACTCATCTCATAGAATATTGGCCTCAACTTGAAAGGAGCCACCTGCTAAAGTGAATGTCAAACTAAACCAATGGCAGTGCCATCAGTTACGAGACAACACGACAGTGCAATTGTTCACGTCCTGAGTTCTAGAAGCACAGAACATTTAATATCCAAACAACTTACAGTAACCGCATCGTGTTCCCCCCTCAAAGACGAAGCCGTTTGATACAGGCCCATATCTGCGTAGGTCTGGAAGGTTCCACTGGCCAATGATGGTGGGGGGGATGTCTCTGGCCAAGACCAGAAGGTTGTTGCACAAGTGAAGAGTTGCAGGCCCACTCTCCAACTTGGTGCCAGGTAAAACTCCAACACTGAACTTGTGGACTGGGAAACACAAATTATAAGCCAGATCATACAAATTCCACAACAAAAACAAAATGTCTTGTTATTTCAAATCAATAGCTTCCCGAGGACTGCTAAAACAGCTCTGTTAGGGGTTAGACAACAAGCATAAAGAGGTAGAAAACACGGTTTCATCACAAACATTATTGCTCCGGCATGGCTTTGATTTACTCCTGCAATAAAAGGAGGAACAACAGCTGAGAGCATGCAGTGAGATCAGTGAGCTGAGCTCAGAACAGGCTCAGATCTGAGTCCCAACCCAATCAATCACAGCCCGTCATAAACACCAGCGTAATTGAGTCAATACCGCTGCTAATGAGCTACACTAGAGCAGAGGAGGCCTGAGCAGGGAAGATATGCTGTTCTGTTTGTACGTTGTGTGCGTGTGCGAACGTGTGTTTGTGTATGCGTGTGTGTGGAAAAATGTGTTTGCGGGAGTTGCTCCCAAAAAAAAACAGTAATGCCAAAATGTACAAGACTGATCCCAGAGAACAAACTCTGTTAGGTGAGAGATTGATGGTGTCGATGATTAGAAAATGTCGACCAGGCCTGGCTTGTCATCACTCAGTTTGAGAGAGATTCACGGGGTGTCACAAATCCCAACAAAAGGGTTGGCACACAACAGCCCTCAGACACAGGCTGCCAGGTGACATTTCTACATGCCTGGCCACACTCTGGGATACCACAATCGGGCACACAACGCAACACACACATACAAATATATACACACGTCTACAAACTATACCCACATAAACATGTGACACACGACGAATATCCACAAACAATATCCAAACACACACACACAAGCACCAACTCAAACACAAGGAAAGCAGCTGCAAAGTGTTGGCTAGATAATTCAACTGCTCCATGCTTTCAGGTCAATTACCCCGTTGGATTAGTGACCTCTTTGGAACTAATTTGTTCCATATAAAAATTATATTGGACTGCTGAGTCATCATTGAGTCCTCAAGACATCCGAAAGCATCTGGACTGTTTAATTTAAACTCCAAAAAACGTCATCTTCAAAACACTATGCACAAGGATCTGATTATTAGATATTCCCAGCGAGCTACTTAAACAGCATGCTAGTTCAGCTATTATGGATTAGAGTGATTCCCTTGCTATTCTCGACTGAAATGTAACATGGTACTTTGATGATAGCATATTGGTTTGATTTACAGCTCTTGAAAAAGTAAATGTATTATTATTTAATACCTACATTAATGTTTAACACAGTATACTACACAGTATAGCTTTCCAGAGAATCGTTTGGCCTTGAGCAATGAAGAAGTGAAACTATGTGCAAGCAAGCACCACATGGAGTTCAAACCTCATGTAGCAGGATTACTCCAGTTGTTGGATTCAATTACCCTACCCCATGCCCACCCAGCACAAGTCTATACTTCCCCTGTGACCCTAAAATATTCTCCTTCACCTCTCCCTCCCCTCTTGTAAATCCAACTGTCTGAATCCCAACTTTAGGCCAAACAAAGCCTTTCATTCCTTCCAAACACCTCCCCCATTTCCATGTGCAAATCTCAAAACAGACAGATGTGGTTCACGTGACAGCCAGAACACCGGAGGCCCACCTCCCCGACCCTACCTTCTCCGAGGCTGTAGC
The DNA here is from genome assembly GCF_038355195.1 of Osmerus mordax. Lineage (NCBI taxonomy): Eukaryota > Metazoa > Chordata > Actinopteri > Osmeriformes > Osmeridae > Osmerus > Osmerus mordax. The sequence continues at coordinate 7,852,314 of NC_090072.1, read as the reverse complement.
GGACACGGATGTCCCAGGCCAGAAGGGCGTCCTTGCTGTCAAAACCCAGCACGGCAGCCTGGCTCAGGCAGAGTATTGCCAGGGTGTAGCCTGCCCCCTCATACCACAGTCCGGTCTCCAGGCCACAGATGTCTTCCAAGGTGATGCTGGCCCTCTCCTTGTGGCCCTGAGTCTTTTCTGATTTGTCTTTAAACACCAGCAGGACTAGACAGTCTGGCGGAGGTAGAAAGAGAGGTAGGAGGGGGATTGTGGGTAAAGTAGTATTTTTGTATTTGAAACACTGCCTAGTGTGCAGAATGAGCTTGGATTGTGCCACTCTCGGCTGTGTTGGGATGCTGACAATATTTGGCACCCAAGTCGTAAACACAGTAGAGAGCATAAAGGATGAACACGTCTTTATGCTGTAACTGGTTATTTCTTAAAATCTTTACTCTCACATGCAGACATCTACTGGCATGGGAGTTCAAAAGGAGAAGGTCTTAATGAACTGATCTGTTACCACATATTCAGACAAGGCCATTAATTCCACCAATGCTACCTCTAGCAGTGAGGCTAGATAGAGAAGCTACTACATTGTCTAAGAGTGTTCCACAAGAAGGCTGTGGTGAATGAAGAGAGTATAAACAAGCTACTGAAGATGCATACTAAGCCAAGGCCATGCAGTAACATCCTAGATGCATCAGAATAATAAACCCAATTGACATTCTGAAGGTAAAACCAGTACAGTATGTCCTACTTGTTTACAGAATTTCAAAGTCTAAGGGTATACGGGAAGATATGTCGAAGCTGCACTTGCTTATGGAGACAGACAGTTGCCAACCAGGGTCTCCTCTGCTCTTGGTACTGTAAAACTACAACCAGTGTCAACTGACAAAACAAGGCCATCTATTTTGTCAAGCACACAAGCTCAGCTCCCGCATGACCACGGTCAGCTGTGACAACATGAAACTTCAAAGGTCTGTAGAACGGTTGCATTCCACCTCGGCCTAATCCGTTAAACACCTAGCATGAGCAAGAGACAGATAGCAACTGAGACTGAGATGAACAGTGACACAATGTGGCCATGTCATCTCTTTCAACTGGGGTTGAATCAGAGTGCGAATTATACAATGACATTCGGGGTGGTCAACTTCTTCTCCAGGTCGTGTTTCGACCCCCCCGACCTGTTGTTTTTACCTCTTTGGGGGGGTCTAAATCTTAATTAGGGGGGTCAGACCCCACCGACCCCCCCCCCCCCCCAATTCTCACCCTGGGTTGAATCCTTATTCAGCAAAAATACATGAAATCATGTGTGTCTGAATGTGAACTAACATAAAATGCCCAACTAACTGCCACTGTCCAGACAACTTTCCTTAATTGATATGTTAACTAGTTAAGAGTTACAGATGACACTTGCATGCAAGCCTCTTAGAATATATCAGTCAAAACCACATGAACTTTCAGGAGCCAGCCAAAGTTCTGAATGGGCACAATGAAATTTGAAGCCTTCAGTATACTGAGGCCAATGGATTTGGAAAAAACAGTTATGCAAGTTCAAGTGTAATTTGAGTTACATTGCTTGCCTGGATTGTGCTGTTGTGTCACATCCATGACTACCTGATATGTTTTTATCAAAAACAAAGTAACACCGAGACGGAATGGCATTGAGTTACCATGTTAATCTAACAAAGATAAACATTGTAAAGAGTGCGCCGCTATTTCAACAACGTGTATGGGATTACCCGCTTTCAAATATAGAACTGTAAAGAAAAACCTACCTGCTACAGGCGATGGCTTTCGAAGCACGACCCACCTAGTCTTCCACTGCAAAGAGAACGAAACAAAGTATAGCCAGCACAAAAGAATAAAGTCGCGTACACATTTAATAAACTATTTCGTCAAATAAACACCTTTTTTCCATCTCTGAATTTGACATATCCCTCCACGACAACAGAATCCGTCATCTTCAGTCATGGTTCCAGACAGCTGCAGTGTCGCTGTCCCGTGCCCGAATGAGAGGGGTCAATTTCAAAATAGCTTTACTGGAGAGGGGCATACAATCGCCCTCCAACACGTCTCTCCCCCCCCCCCCCCCCCTTCAAAACACAAGCAAACGTGTACCGATAATGTTGCCTCTTAGTGTCAACAGGGTCTACACCCAAAACAATATTTACAGAAACGTTTCTTGTAATCTTGGTTATTATGTTAACATGAAATGGGCCTGCCTTCGGACGATAATTCTACTCTCAACATTTTCAGAAGGAATTATTTTGTAAACTTTACCAGTCAATCATACGAATATATTACGATGCGCAGTAGGGACATTAAGTTATATCAAGTAATGGTTTATTTTAGTCACACAATTTCATTCATTTCACAGTTGTTTAAAAACAAACTTCAACAGTAAAAAACAGACAAATCTATACATTAAAAGTATCAAGTGTTCATTCATTATGACTTGGGCTTGCGACTGATTATTTGATTGATCCATGGTATGTAATTCACGACTTTGGTGTAGACGCCAGGTTTGTCAGTCCTGCCGCAGCCGTCTCCCCAGCTGATGATCCCATAAAGGAAGCTGACGCCATCCTTCACACAGGCCAGGGGGCCTCCAGAGTCCCCCTGGAGGAAACACAAACATAAACTTTCAATTAATTATCCACTTGGAACCTAACATTACAAACCAAAATTACACAGCTACAGCAGAGTGTCATTACAACACATAAACACGTTGGAACATAAACCTTAACCACATCCTGAACTCTTAGCACAGCAGTGCCCATATTTGTACATGCCCTAACTACATCCTACATGCTTCAGATTTGTATGCAGTGGAGGCTACTGTCTACTGTACTACAACATATCCACTTGTGTAGATGTTGTAGTAGATGTTGTATATGTTCAGTAGATGTTGTGTCATCTACTGAAGAGCGGTTTCATTTTTCAGGCATCCCAACCTGGCAGGCGTCTTTACAGTTTGCCCCAGCACAGATCATGTTAGAGGTCACATGGTTGCCGTAGATCTCTGGTTGGGTGCAGTTATCATGGGGGATGATTCTCACTCCAGCATCTTGCAAATTGGAGTACTTGTTTGCCTCTGTGACATACCGAACACATAGCTCAATATCAACAAATAAACACTCATATTAGAAAAATGTGGTTTGAAGGTTGGATATGTTTTGAGGCCTTGATTAAAATTGGCCATGCAGGTCCAGAACAGTACTTAAAATAACTTGAAGAAAAAGATACAAGGAAAGCATATTCCTCTGTTTATCTACTTTGAACAGAAATTGTGCATGCAAATGTAGACACAACCACAGAGGGTTATTTTCTTATTAACTTACTCTCGTGCATGTGACCCCAGCCTGTTATCTGACACAAGTAACAGTCGGGGAATTTCATGTCTTTGTCTGGGAGACAGATTGGTCGTATGAACTGGGTTCGCCTTACACAACGTCCATTTTCTTTCTTCAGTTTGACCAGAACTTTTACAAAGAAAAGTAATATTACAGTTACGTTATGCACTTTTAACTCTTTTATTTATTAGAGTGCTACTGACATCATTTAAAAAAATGTAATATGTTCAATGACTCTGCGACTGAGAAATATTTGTCTTGTGTCGAGAAAACAATTGAACAAAGTGTTTCCCACTGGCATGGACAGATGCTCAGTAAGTATCCCAACCGAATGAGTGCGCTATCATGTGACGCTTTTGTGTGTGCATGACTGTGTGTGAGTGGTTACGTGAGCACGACAAACACAGCTGTTCCAAGATGCACAGCTGTGGGAACACAGCCAGAGACAGGCAGGCTGGAGTGGATGTTTGTGACTGAGGGGGCGAGGGGATTGTATGAGTTTGTGTCTCTGTGTGTGTTGGCATACATTAAAACATTGAACACTGCAGAGAAAACAGAAGTCTGTAACATCATTACCAATATCATGGAGTGTTGGATTGAATACTGAGAATTGCTTTGGAAAGATGTACTTCTCCACACCAAAGGTTCTGGTGTTGGGACTGGTGATGTTGAAGTGCTGCTGGCCAAGAACCACACGGATCTTAGAAACCAGAGGGCTGAAAAAGACGTCATACACCGTTAGTACTTCATCATTGAATATTTTCAGTCTAATGAGTGGTGACTAACACAGCCAAGCAAAGTTCAGTTGAAAACATGCCAAATGGACAACTTGAAAAATATACATTTTCCATGAAGAAGTACGCATTACATTACAAAAATGGCTGTTTTGTATTCACATATCACCAGTTTCAGTATTGATTAATGTAAACTTCTCTAAAGGTCTCTAATTCAAACATAGGGGCCTCCGGCAAAAGTGTCCAGTAGCCATGTTCCAGAGAAACTCTTAAATTGTCTCTTGAGAACATTTACATTAAGGTTTTCCTAGAACTGAATGTGAGTCTAAAAAAAGTTAATATGTGTTCATAAAACAGTAATGGGCAGTCAGGGATGTCAGTCAAAACGGCTTGTTAGTCTGTCCTATTTTCTGCAACAACAAGATGAGAGTAAAAAGCCACCTTACTCTGCAGCTCAGTTAATAATCCAAACTAACTCCAAGTTTTATGTAACCATATTCATTAAACTAGCTTTTAGGGTGATGTAACTATAACCAAACTAACACTAAGAGTCACATGTATTCATTAAACTAACTCCTATGGCTAATGTAACTGTACTGACCATATTTTGTTCATTAGCATAAAATGGATGGTTGGATGAATGGCTTCTCTATCAACACATAATTGACTCGAGATCAAATCAATTCTATAATGTTGATGTATATGGATCAGACGTTCCAGCACCTTCTGAAGAAGCAGTGAGCAGCAGAGACCACCCAACAGGAGGAGACCAGCGTGCCAGCACAGAAGATGTCGTTGCTGATGTACATGGCTGCCATCCAGGGGTGTGTCCCAGGCAGCGAGGTGGTGCCACCCAGGATGCGCCCCATCGCTAGCGACAGTCTCTTTTTATGCCTCTTCCCACAGACAGGACCAGGAAGTTCGTTGAAGCGGTTTATTCTTCGAGATGAATATGCTGCTGAAATGATGAGGGAAAGGAGAGAGAAAGGTTTATTTGAAAGATACTTTGATCGGTTTCCATAGAGACTTCATCATCGATTCAATTTAAGTTCTACTGGAGGACTACTACCAAGACGTCTACTGGTACAAAACTACATTCAACCCCCAACAATAACTATCCAGTATTTTCCTACATAACAGTCTTAAGGAGACAACAACTAATATACCTCTTTGTATCACTTTCGACTTCCCTAGTAGGTCAAACTCCCCTGGAAGGAAATAACCAACAAGCTATTCTATAGGATTAAACGTTAGGGTATAGAATGTTTAATAACCAAACTTTAGCTTCCAGCATGTCACTAGGTTGAGTAGCTAAAAGCTGGCTTGAAGAATGTGTATTGTATGGAAACCCATGGCAACATGTCATCAGAGCAACCGGTTCAAACAGTCCCACTCACCACTTTGTCAACACTTGATCTGACATGTGGATGTTGCATGACTCATGCCTCAGCTCTATTTAATTTGGCCCGTGGTCAAAACATAGTCACTAGAGTTGCAAACTATTTGTTTGTGGAAATGGACTCACATCTTTAGCTCTGGCATAGACATTGTGATAAAAAATGAATTTCAATGATGTCTTGAGAAAACAAACCATTTCATGGGTTGTACTAGTTCCAGGAAAGCAGGAGACATAACATTTAGTTGAAAGGAAGTTCTGGTACATTCAGGTCATGGTGAGTTTTCAAAAGCTAAACCTGTCCTTGATAGGACAACATCATTCATTAGTTCAGACAGCATTCAAGCTCTATCATTTGAAAATTCATTGGGCACAATCTCCTTCATTTAGTCATCTCGATCTATTAAGGTATCATCATTCTGACACTAAATGAAAGCTACTTAGAAAGTTACTTACAGAAGGATGATTGAGTTATGTTGTGGATTCATTGAGGATCATCAAAATTGAGGATTGGTTCAATATTATTGCTTTTCCCCACGTATTACAAAGCCAGAGAACTAGCCAGAGAACAAGAATTGATCAAGATAACCACCAAATAGCTCCCTAATAGTTCTTACTGGACATTATTTCCTGTTCCCATTTACTCACGACGTATCACACAGGAAGGGACATCACAGTTTTCCCAGGAGATGGCACCAGCATTAAGCGTGTAGCACCACGGCATCTTGTCCCCATCTGGGTTTCTACACAAAAACACAGTGGACATGTTTATGTGGGTGTCACGCCATCTATGGGTCCCTGCCACAGCACACTTCAATCAAGATGAATCAATGCCTGATTACAGGTTGGACTTCAACAGTTTTGAGATTGGAAATGTAAGCATGACCTTGTTCATTCTGTCGGACAAGCTCTTCCGAGCTTAGACTGACAAGATCAAAGTGCTGTTTTTGGGGTTGCCAGGTTCAATGGCGCTTGTCCTTTCCAACTGTAAATGACGCCAAACAAAGTGATAGAACGTGTCCACACACCTGCAAAAGGAGTGTTCCCCGAGACCCCTGAGAGGGGCGCTGTCCACGGTGTCAACACAGAGCTCGTCATGCAGCAGTTCAGAGTTCCAGGGCAGACAGCGGGCACCAGCGACCGTGGTGGCCACCACACCCCGGTAGTCTGCGCCCTTGTTATGATAGCACACTGCTTCAGGCACTGACACACACACATACAACGACAGAATGTGCGTACGTTATGCACTGCTGATTTAGCGATTCACGCCACACATAAACATGTTCCATTGGATTTGGCTGAAGGTAAACGTTTTTAGGGACCCCTCCAAGTAGGTTAACCACTGTGTATGATCCCTGGATGATGGCAACACCTGCAACATGTTAAACTATGCTAATCTTGCTAGCATTTTCTTTATACAAAGGCTAATGACAAGACTAGCTAACGATGAAGCGCTCCCACTGACCAATGTTGCAGTAGGCTCCACTATGGCCTGGTCGGCAGGCACAAACCTCCTCCCCAGTGGTAGAGATCCTCCTGCATGACCCTTCATTCATACAGGGGTTCTCCCGACAGACTGGGGAACAATCAGACACGCTACATTAGGTATAAACCAACAGTAGAAAAAGGGTTGGGGTTCAAATCGTACAGTGAGACAGTGCCTGATTTTATAGGTGGTGACTTTGTAGCTTCAGTCGGAGAAGATAGATCGCACCTCCTGAGACACTGAGAACGTGACATTGCAGAAACAGCAGCTGAAAAGCTAAGCCTGGATCCGACAATTCACCAGTGTTTTGAAAGTAAATTGTTTGTATAGCTTCATGCCCTCAATCCCATGACAGGAGAGGGATTCAGTCGACAGCGCACCAAAGAGCCTTCTCCTTTGTATCAAGGGAATATGCTGAAGACCCATGAATGTCCCCCCCCCCATTGAGATGAAAGCACTTGGAGTTCTTTTAAGGTGTGTCCCAAACAGCACTCTTGAGTCACTGTGAGTCACATAATCTTTCTTTTTATTCCTAGCGAAGCTGTTACCATGGGGAGGGAATCAAAGCCTGTGAAAAACGTCTCCTTTGATATCCCTGTTAACATGCGGCAATGTGCTTTGGCTTCAGCCCCGCAGATTTCGCTCTCCTGCTTCAGGAGGAGAAGGGGAGTTCAGAGGGTTCAGCACAGACCTGGTAATCTGAGGTGGGAGTTATGCAGGGATCTTCAGCAAAACACACAGAGGTTTAAAAGCCTAGTCTCACATGGTGCGGGGGATCGCGTTCCTCTTTACTTTCCAACAAAAGCCAGCAAAAGTGTGAAAACATTTGAAACAGCGGGGGGTCGAAGCGACAATGGATCCACAACATAACTCACCTGTGTAATGAGTGTTCTTACAGGAGATCTGCCCAGCCACACACCTGCACTGCTCCACATTCCGGAGGTGAATTCTCCCCCAGGATTCTCCAATGTCATAATATCTCAGGTGTACTGTTTCATAGCACTTCCCTGACAAAGACGGCAAGGCAGAGATAAAAGGTGGTTTGGTGAAACGTGAGCAGAGTGGGCAGGGAGCAGGCAAAAGCGGCATCTTTAGGGAGCCGCCTCAACACTTCGTCACAACAATAGATAAAACATTCTCTTTTTCAAGGTAACTTGCATAAGCAGTGCAATTCAGAATGTAAACTTTTTCACAGTATACACGTTTATAGGATAATATATCAGAGTATACTAAACTACTATATTGTAGCTAGCAGAGTTCAGCAAAACCAGCTATACCGTAGTCTGGAGGATAGCTGTAGGCTTATACACTGTATATTAAATGACCTACTCAGTTCACAAAGCCTGCCAGTGAAGCTCTCTGGACAAGAGCACTCGAACGAGAGCCTGTGGGGCCCCAGGGTGCAGACACCGCCATTTTGACAGGGGTTCAAGTGGCACGGGTCTGTAAACCTTCTGGACGAGTGAACAAAAACTAAGGCAAAACAAACACACAAACAACAAACCATTCAGCGAAATCAAAGTCCATATTCTATTAGCTATCATTGATTGAATCATTGAATCCCTTCGACAAATCGAACTCATGGGAGGAACATGAGTGATTGTCGCTTATGGATGGCTCTTGTCAGTTGTGAAAGTCACTTTAAGTTACAGAACAGAACACTTAGTACACTCCATAGCAAAGAGCTAGTTCCCCGGTTTGATTGACCTTGTTGACTGAATACGATGATGTTTTTGAGTTGAACTGTTAAATACCTGTAGGTTGTGTTGTCGGAGTAGCACAGTAACCCCAAAGCAGGTCCCGGTCAAAGTTGTGCGTGAGAGAACACCTTGGACAAGGAAACAAACACATTCCTGTCATGCAGGTCCATTGGATCGAGGAGTGAGATCACTAACATGATGACATCACTGAATGCTTTTCACTCACCCTGATAGGAAACTCAAAATAAACTTAAATTAGCCTTTCTATGTAAGTTACATGCGGGTTGGAAATTCATAACATTTCAAATGTTTGTCTTTTTCATTTTTTGTCGTGGGAGTGGTTGAAACCTCTTGAAAAACAAACTTCATAACATGGTCATGTCATCAAGTTGTGTGAGTCATTCGTCATGTCAACTCCATATCCATCCATCCACACCCTGGAAAAGTAATCTCTTGGGTTTCAAAAGCAGCAGGTACTAACACACACACACACACACACCTTAAGAATGAGCCAGCATCATAATTAGCTGTTTCTTCATCACTGTGTGGGAAGGGGTGAGGAGACCAAGAGCTATACTGAATTACAGCTAAGCTGTTGATTCTAGCAGACACCCACTCCTCCTGTCAGCCAATGTTTAAAGTGGATCTGTTCTACAGTACCACACAAACAACTTCGTTTAAAAGTATTTTGGATCTTTACTCAAATTAAAAGCCAAAGTGATACTTGTGTGATCTGAATTGATAAAACACTAAAACTAAGTAATTAAATTGCCATTTATACCAGTATTATCAAAACACCTTTTCTAAACTTATGGTAATGAATCTTGGTAATAGGGTTGTAATCAGGCACAACTGTTTATTAGTAAATGAATAAGCACCATTGACACGTGAAGCAATTTAGGGAGTAATGCCCCTTCAGCACTGTGGTAAAGTGTGTCATTGGATGTGTATGAGAGCAATACAGAAAGGGTTTCGAATATGAACTTTGGTGCCACAGCTTACTTTCCACACTTCAATTACTTAAGTGCCATTGAAGAACATGGCGTGCAGTGAGATACTGTGTGTGACCAATGTGTGGTGATACAGACCTTCGTGTCAACAGACTTGCCACTGGGAGTAATAGTAAATCATGGAAACTTTGTGCTGTGTGTGCATGTGGTTAAGGGATGTGTTTGTGTAATCAAAACACTTGATGCCAGAGGAGTAGCTCCAGTGGCGAAAATCTGCTATCAACTTTGGGGGGACAATTATATGACATTTTCTCAAGAGCAATTCCTGAGGGGGACACCAACATTACTGCTGTAACACATAGCACAGTAAAGAAAAAGCGCCATTGTGTCCATAATCAGCTAAGCGCTTTCATTGCAAATAATTAATATAATTGAAATTACATATTTATGTTTACAGTGATTTATTGGGGGGGACCAATCATATATTTCCCAGGATGGGGGGGGTCGTGTCCCCCCTGTCACCCCGGGATTTCTGCCTATGAGTAGCTCAGGAACAGCCAGTAGGAATCAGACAGAACTCACCAGGGTTTGGAGGAACTGATGTTAATGCAGTGATGATGAATACTTCCACCCTGGCGAAATGGGAATTTACATTCTTTCCCATTTACAGTAAGGACTGGGGGGGGGGGGGGGGGGGGGGAATAAAGCAGGGATTAGGCCTACATATGTTTTCAAGAGCAGACTCAATGTTCCAAAATGTAAATGAAATGTACATTTTTTCTTATACTTTACCATGGTCAGAGTAGGCATTAATTTAGACTCAAAGGGTAGCCTACTTTATGAGGGCTTCTAAGGACAGTTTGAAGCAAATGTACTTTGAAGATATGATTTTTGCCTCAGACACAATGAATCCTTTGATTGTATAACTGGTTCCAGCCTGGACCTATCAACTTATATTATTATGGAGAGGCCCTGTGCAGGGGAAGCTTAAAGACACCTTAATCTGTTTTCTGTTTTGAAGGTATATAATGGGGGCTTCACACGCACACGTTTTTGGAGGGAGATTGATAAAATAGCTTATATGGTATTTAAAGTCGAATTTACCTTTATGATTATCCATGTTGGCATCTCTCGTCATCACGGTTTCATATCCTGGTGGTATCAGTCGCTGGAATAAAGTTAAATTGGTGAACACACAAGTGTTAAAAGTGTCGTTGCCACGGAAATTCTATTTCATGCGCCCTAATCGAACTGTCTGTTAAAGTTACTTACCGTCCGTGCACTCATAACACAGGGTAGTAAAAGTAACATAATGTGTGCCATCATAACAATCCGGTATGGTCTTCGTTTTCAACTGGAGTTATAATCCTGACAAGAGTTATATATACGTTGTCACGTTACAGCTGTCAATTCCCCGATTCTCAGGCTGGTATTGGTCATGGAGAACGTGGGACATCCAGCAAGAATGATCCTGTCCCCAGAAATTTCAAAATGTTTTAAGTTAAACAATTGCGTCATGAGTGACTATTTCGTTTTGCCCCTCACTACACCCCAAACGTTTTTTCTCCAAAAAGTATGAGGACCCAGCTACGTACTAGTATTCACGTTTGTGAAGAGACGAAATGTTTGATGTAATGGAAAGTAACTTTTGAAGAGGGCGGGTGATGATGGTGCGGGATTCCTCCTCCAGTCTTCTCTCTCCAGGCTTGGTCACCGAGCGCTTATTCTAGTTGTAAACATTCCAAGTGCGGCGTGCTGTGGCAAGATTTTGCTCCTCTCCCTTATTACCAGGGCTCTAATTTTCACCCGTTTCAAAAGAACTCTTCAATAGATGCCGTGGGAAAAGACAGTGACGTTCTATTTTCACTACAGACAGTTCATCACTTTGAGAGGTGCAAAAGGGATCCAGTTAAACAGAATTGTTCACTTATTTATACTACCGTTAATTATTGACGATTCTGGCCGCCTCAAGCCGACCAAAGGATAGAAAAGCAAGTCTGGAATGTAACATTATAGGCAAATAAATCTGTGGGCCACTATGAGTGTGCTCAGCATAAATTACAAGCCGCCACCTGCCACACCACCACTTGCAGTAAGACATGATTTTATTGAGTGAAATTTAAACAACCAAACATGAAGCCAGACCACATTAGAAATTACAGACCAGCCATCATATTTAGTTCACCATTAAATAAAAGAAGAAATACAACTAATGTATTGGAATAATCTATAAAGTGGCAATGCTAGGTGCTTTTAAAGTTCTTTCTAGGAATTGTCCTGTACTGTTTATGGAATGGGTCACTGCAGAAAGACCAAACTCACCATGAGAAGTGTTGACTAAGTGTCACTATTGTAAAAATGAATTACTGATGCGTTACTACCTTGTACCAGCAGCTAAACATTAATCAGGATATGATGTTCTAAAGCACAATATCTATCACCATGACAGTTTAGGTTTGGAGTGAAAATCATAATCACATTTTTTCTTCAATGACATGTCCGCATCATTTTTTTGATTTTCTTTTTCAACAAAGGACATGGAGCATGGAAACCGCAGGCAATGGACTGCCAGGATCAGACGATGGTCGCTTTGTAAATGTCCGCCTGGGAGTCCTTGCCCTCGGGTTGATTTCGGACGCTGTGGGGCAACTGGGAGTTCTTCATCTTGCTCTGGCACTGCCGGAGCTCGGCGGCATAGCCCTGAAAGCTGAGGCTGAGCTCTGAGTCCTCTCCCTGGGCTCGACCAGGCCTCTCTTTTGCCCCCTCCTCCAGACAAACTCCCTCCACGTCCATCACCTCGGTGGCTGTCTGCGAAGGCAGGGCTCCCAGGGACGGGGGCCTCTTGTAGGCCTCTTGTGGGCCTCTTTTGGGAGTGCATTCATCTGTTCCTCCCTCTGTATATGGAAGAGATAGGAGAGCAGATCATTAGGATATTGGGTTGGGTTCAAAGCCTTTCACAAGGTATGCTAAACTCTTTTATTATGGAGATAAGTATCCAACCCCAGCTGTGAGACATTAACAATGCCACAGAATGTTACAAACATCCTGAATTGAGCGATGGATACTGATTTCTCCAGGAGGAGGGCTTCTAAGCTGGCTTTGCGCAACGTAAACTGCCATCCACATTTCAAAGATAAATAACCGATGCATTTATGAGATCGTATCATTCCTACAGAGCAGGTTCATACGTTACTGAATGCTGCCGGCTGTTGGGGCTAAGATGGCCTTTTTTGGTCATAGGGCACATCGTGAGGGTGAGGGGAAGAAAAAAAACTGAAAAAAAACTTGAGAGAAAGTCTTCCCAACCCTATTGTAGATGTAGTTTGGAGCGTTGAAGAGTTAAGATTTAATCCACTGGATTGAAAACGCAAAATCCTCTCAAAAAAGGCACTCCGTATTCTGCATGGTGATGGACTCCAGCCTAAAATAACTTTGCGCAAAAGCACCTTTTATCTGACAACAAGAAATGCTGTCCCTCATCAAAAGGTGGTGCTTGCCTTCCAGTGTGACTGCATGTCTTAGGAAGCACAAAAGGATGTCAGCTACACCTACTGGATACATTTCAATTATAACACCCATTGACTTACATTTTCAGACTTTTGTCCAGGCTTGTTAAATGTAAGCTCAATTGATGTTTGCACACAACTTGAGCTGAATTGTTTTATTCTGATATATTGTACGGTAAAACTTTAATTTGTTTATAAATTGAGTCTTTTTGAAAACAGAATGAGCAAGAACAGTCAGTGCACAGTGTATTTTTGTCATTTATGTCAATTCAAGCTATCCTAGTGCCAGTCCATTGCCTGTGGTGATAGAAGGATTTCCTGTGCTAAAAGACTGAGCACACAAGATGGGTGGAAGTGACCTCAAGAACAAACTGGTGAGGTGGGTTTGACATCACACGGAGGAGAGGAAAGTACTAGACGTGTTAATCACCACTGACACATCTCTAGTGGGCGTCTGTGAGCAAACAGGAAGGCCAACGCCGGATCTGTTGATATCGTGACCCTAAAGTTCCGATGACAGGAAAAAAACTCCGGTACCGTGTTGCCGTGACTTAGGTTTAGGTGACTCGGAGCGATCGAAAAGATGCACCCTCTGAACTCCTCCAACGGTGATTCATCACTTCAGGAGCTTATCTAAACACAGCTGCATGTGTAGGATCTTCAACAAAGTTATCCGTTTGTTGCGCTCTCGTTTGATCGTGCATTTGATGTTGCTCGTTAAAAACAAGTCAATAAGATTGTCATGGTGCTTTGCACTGCCGCTTCACAGCAAGAAGGTCCAATTCCTGGGCACTGTTAGCACCAACCGGGGGCATGTTCTCCCCAGGCCTGTGGGCGCATCTCACAGGCCTTTCTTTGTGGAGTTCTCATGCTTTCCCTGTGCTCACATGGGTTTCCTCCACAAAGGAGACCCTACATACGAAAACATGCCGAACAGATCGCCACCCTGCCCTGTCCCTGACATGGGCATGAGGACTTGGTCTCTGGGTGCAACAGATACGGCTGCCCACTGCTCCTGGCTGCCCTTGGAGGGAGAACAGATTGTTTCAAACCCAGAGAACAAATTCCTCTGGTGGACGGTCGACACTTCAGCATGCGTGTGTGACCTGTGTCGCCACTCCATCAATGCGTGCGCGTGTGTCACACTGCAAGATAAATAAACGCTTCTTCTTAATGTTGAATTTGAGAGGGCTGAGAGGGCCATTTGTCATCTTGGCACTGGTTGTCAGGACTGTGGGCAGTCTTCCCGTGGCACATATTGGTTCATCAATTGGCCGTGGCACCGGGCTCAGACAGACCAGGTCTCTCCAGGGCCAGGTTGGATCAGGTCCAGCAGCAGTTCGCCCAGTCAGACTGGGTTCTGCCTGAAGGCCCCTCCGGCAGCCAGATGGATGATAAGACTGCTCAGGGTCACCCGGGCCCAGCTTTCAGATTTGTCAGCCAAACTGAGCAAGGAAAAGAGTGAAATGAGCCCGGGGGTAGTTAGAGAAACAAGGTCCCTCAGGTTCACTCAAGTAAACAGATGGAGAATAAGCAAGTGGATATCAGCCTAAAACTAAGTACTGTGTGTAGAGATATGAAATGAAAATCATATTGATTGGATTGAATCATAGGCCCTTCATAAGAACATTTTAGTTGGTGCTTAATGAAACTACATTTCAAGATGATTGGAATCACTGCATTGGCACATATAAAGATTTATGGGGGAAATAATCACCAGGCAATGATGTTCAATTAATGAAGATATATTCATCAGTCTGAGAAAAATGTATGAAAGAACATATTTATGCCAGAAAACAGATCAGCGAATCCAATCAGCTCTAGAGGTTGAAGGATCTGATCAGCATGGGCTCTGATGATTTAGCTATATCCTATCACCCTCTAGTGGCCAGTGTTAACTCTAACTAAAGAGAACCAGAAAGAGAGCTCCTTTGTGCAAAGTATAAAAAGCCATTTGATACCGGATTACCTATAAAGAATCAAGACTTAACCATCTAAAACTTTTTATCTATATATATATATATATATATCTTTTGTTGTTGTTGTTGTTGTAAATTTGCGCATGGAGGTTACACTTACACGTTATAGGTTAATTATCAGAAATGTGTTGCCAATTCCATTTCTATAAAAATGTGCTTTTATAAAAAAAACCTGAAAGGAACACAAGTCTTTGCCAAAGTTTATTTTATGATGTTTGTCTCTCCTTTTATAATATAACTGTTGAAAATTCTCTCTCCAGCAGATGGTAGCAGTCATGAAGTCAGAGCAGGAGCCAAAGAGATGCTCATTCCCAACATAAAGAATATTCACCCTTCCCACGGGGAAAGGCAGGGGAATAGGAAAAAATCTGTGCCGGCATTACTGAACACAACTACAGTTTGCTTTCAGAATTAAAACACCATTGTGTGATAACTCGTGTGTTATTGTGCCTGAAATAATTGATGCGATGCTGTGTGTATTTGTGTCCTGTAAAGGTCAGGAGTAATTGTACCTCCGTGATGACCTCAAGGGACTATTTTCTTGCTGTGTCCCCACATGCTTTCCAAATGCCATACCAGTAGGACCACAGAGCACAGGAGAGCGCGGTAAACAAAGACACAGCTTTTGAAACATAATCGCAGTTCTATTTCGGGGCATGAGACACAAAAAAAACAACAATAGCCAACAGCCTTTATCTATAGCTCGGCAAACTCGTGTAAGGTGAACCCCGTTACCATGGTTTCCGATGTGGAGGGATCAGGCTGATGCGCTTAGCAACCACAGCAGATGAGCAGTGTGAAGCTGTGAGGATTTTTCCTTCTCATATCATCTTGAGCACATATAATCACCAAGCAAATATCTATTGACACAGGCCACAGACATATGGGGCAGGGATGACCATGTTTGGTCGTTCCGCGATGAACCTGTGTACTTTGAAGTCTGCTTCCATGTGCGTCAGTAGAATGAGCAGAGTTACAAAGGAGCGTGTGAAGATGTAGTTCGAGCTTCCTCGGGAACTTCTTCCTTTTATAGCTTGATCACACAGCTTCAAACCAGACAGATACACGAAGCGTCTTTTAAAGTTGAGATTCAAAGCGCTGTTATCGGGTTCTGAACACCAGCGAGACAAAAAAAACAACAAAAAAACACACACACACACACAAAAAAGAACTACCGCTGTCGGGTGTGTGGCGTAAACGACTGTATATTGCGTTGGACTTGCGTCACTGCAGTCTATGGTTGCCTGGATGTTTCTGTTGGAAATGTATTTTGATGAACGGTCGTTAGCGTTCATCCTGTTTGGGAGACACGCTCTCCACTCCCTGCACACTGTTCACCTTGGGCTACACTCCAACTCAAAGCGTGGGGGGGTTGGTGGTGGGTGGGCGGGGGGGAGCGGGGGCGAGCGGACTCCAAATGAAATCCATCTGTGGAACCGATAACGATCCGAGTTCCGCAGAGCGAGCCCGGCCGTGGGCGCGTCACCAAGAGGTGAAGCCTTGAGCCGGAACGCAAGACAGACTAGACAGAATGACACCGCCACAATTAGCAGGAACACAAGCAGGACACAGCTAGGTCAGGATGAGGATCAGTTCCAAACACACACACACACACACATTAGACACAAACTCTCACAAACGCACACACAAAACAGGAACGATAACAAAAACAAGAAGCAACAAGAAGAAGGCGAACAATAATGAGCTTCAGGGAAAGTTAGAGGGTGCAAGAAGACAGGATGAGGCGAAGGAGAGAGAGCGAGCGAGCGTGGGAGAATGGGAGAAGGAAAGGCGTGGGAGCGGGGAGGGGAGTCGAGGAGAACAAACGTTTAAGAAGACAGACGGTGTGATTTCAGTTCTAACATTTATTACATCCAGTCAAACACTGATACAGAATTAATTGGCATGATCATCTAAAGAAGGCATCTACAAAGGGGGAGGAGGGGGTGGGGGGGGATGATCTAGATGGAGAATGACGTGCAATTCAACAATGTCCCCATTCCAAAAGAGCTTATTAGTGGGCGGACTACACAATTATCACCTCCGTTTGAACGGAACATCTGACACAGAAAAGACATTAGATTGAAGAGTGTGACCGGGGACAATAACTATGTCTACTGTGGACACTGTTGAATTGCACTTGATTAGAGGGCGGGAGGGAGTGACACACAGCATTTTGAATGAAAGAAATGAAAGTACAGGCAAGTAGGACAATCATAATATTTTTCAACTAACACTTGCAGCACTCATAATGCCGACGGAAAGCCTTCACAGGAATGAAAGCGGACAATCTTTCATGGAAACCCATAGTAACTTACGATAATTCAGGTTATATTTGTGTTTATGTCATGAATTTGTCAGGCCAAGACGTTATGTAGGAGGGGCACTGTCTGTCTGCCACATCTAAATCCTCACAAACGACACAGACCAACATAATTCAAGTCTTCAAGGTGAACCTTTTAAGAACCCAAATGATGTTGTACATCCCATGTAGTGGTGTGAGAATAACATCAAAGTAAATGTACCTCATTTCAATTTATACAGCATTATATACAATCAGTATAAAAGTAATTGAATAAAAAAATGATTGGAGTGATGACCGGTTGCTTTTCTCATAAAAAAAATTGGTGAATGAAGAAATCTGTTTCATTGTAAAGTGCATCAGAGACAATATAGAAGGAGTTGTTGGAATGGGTCAAACCCCCCACATTCACACACACACACACGCACGCACACACACACACACACACACATTCACACACACACACACACCAGCACCTCACACTGTAGAAATACCTGAGGGGGACTTTCCATCGCAACATCCTGCCTGCGAGTGCGAGCAGGGCGACGGGGGGGTGAAGTTGGCCTCGGCCAAGCTGACCTCGAGGGAGGGTGGAGGCGCGGGCGACGGGGGCAGCAGGGTGCTGTTGGGGCTGCTGATGTCCCCCTCCCCCACCAGGGTCAGGTCGGCGTGGGTGTCCTCCTCCAGCGTCCTGAGCAGCAGCCCCGCCCGGGGCTCCGAGGGCCGGGGGATGGGCGACAGGCCGCCACCAAAGGGGCCGTGGTGGTGTCGGGGCAGGGGCAACAGCGCCCGGCGCCCCCCTGAGTGTCCGTTGCTTCCCGAGCTGAGGGAGGAGTCCAGGCTCTCGGAGCGGAGGTTGGAGTTGAGGGGGCCCCGGGTGGCCCCGCCTAGCCCGTTCTCCCGGCCCGCCCCCTGGGGCTGTTTGAGGGCTGTGGGGGTGGAGCAGGCCAGGTCGGCGGCGGCGGCGGAGGAGGGAGGGGCCAGGCGGAGGAAGTCGGGTAAAACAAGGTCCTCTTTGGACAGGAGGCCTCTCTGGTCGTTGGCTCGGCAACTCTGCGCGCGGCTCAGAAGCTCAAAGAATTCTGTGGCGAAAAAGGGAAACATTTCACATTTCGTCCTGGCACACTAGTCAAATATCCCACTGAGCAGGTGGAAGGGGATTAGACGGTGACACATGCAAAGCTTCTCACTTCCCGAGCAAATCAAACCCTCTTTCGGAGCAGCAGAAGTGCTCAAGTTAGTGCTGAGGTGATGCAAAGCGGAGGAACCAGATGAGAAAGAGAGGAGGGCCAGGCATTACCTTCCGCTTCGTCTATATTAATCTTTTTCTGCTTTCTCTTTTCCACAGGGAGGGATGCGTCGGGTCCACTTGCTCTCAGAGACAAGTCCTTTCCTGACGACCTCTCATCTCCCTGCAGACGCAACAATAACAAAGCACTCTGTTAAGGGTGGGGAGGTTGTGTGTAGGTGTGTGTGGGGGAGGTATTTGTGTGCGGTGACTACTGCACGGACATACAGAAACGCTCTGTTGCTAATGGTGTTGCCTGTGACGATGATGAGGGCGGGGGGGGGGGGGGACATCAGGAATTGAATCCAACATCAACAAAAGAAACGATGGAACTACAACTATCTAGACCTTTCTGCAACGGTGCAAATGCGGCTGGAGATGAGCTGGAGCCATGCGCTGCTGCTGGGAGGTGAGGGGTTATAAGCCAACAGCCATCGAGCAGAACGGATAGAGCAAAGCCCCTAAGCTGGCTGAATGTTAACAGTGCTGCTTGGCGATAAATGTGTCCAGAAAGGCAAAATAACAAGGAAGATGCACAGAAAGCCCCCCCCCCCCAACACACACACACACACATTCAGAGAGTCCTCATAAAGATAAAGCAAGAAAGGGGATGAGGGGGAATTGAAGCGTTCAAATCCTTACTGTTGCTGATTGACTCCTGCCGGCCAGGGTTGGTGCATGGCTTTTCGAGGAGCCCGTCTTTGACTTGTCTACAGGGGAAAAGAGTGCGAGAGAGAGAGAGAGAGCGAGAGCGAGAGAGAGAGACACAGGCAGAGAGAAAGAAGGAGAGAGAGAGGGAGGGAGAGAGAGAGTTTTATTTGAGTTTAAGCCGTCTCACATATCCTCCTACGCTTCGTCATCTTGGTTTACCAGTGGAGAGAAACAGGACATTGATTACAAGCTTGGGTGAATTCCTGGAAGCAGATGTGTGAGTGACCGAAGGTCAACAGCCAAGGAACGGAACTCTTATCTGGAGGCCATTTCAAGCGTGCCAGTGGGTCCCAAATGGTATTTTCAGGGACACTTGAGCCTTCAAGATCCATTCACGGGCTCGTTTCATTCTTTGTTCATAAATAAATGCGTTACTATTTCATTTAGAAACGATTTGTCCTCATTTGTGTCTCGTCGTGTGTTTTGCGGTTTGGTTTGGTGGTCTAACCTTTGCCTGAGGCTGTCTCGGCCTTGTCCAGCACCACTCGCAGGCCGTCCAGGCTGGAGATAGGAGCCCCGAGGTCTAGCGGCTGTGTTTCTCCACTCTACAGAAACAAAACACAGGCACGTCTTAGCATGTTAGCTTTGGTTGATGATCCTCCAATCAGTATTGTAAAGTGATATGCCGCTTAGCACGATGCTACCACAGAATGGTAGCAGTGATAAACATATATATATATTTTTAAGGCTATATATATATATAAGGCTTGTGTTGTGGTTTAGCGTGTTGACATAAATGCTGGGCGCCTTCGCTAACGATGGATATTGTGAGCCGTTGCTCCATGTCCAACGTGGCTTTCAACATAGGCCAACACCTTAAGCTGCGTAATGCCTAGAAGCCAAACACCCGAAAATAAACTAGCTGGCAAGGGTTTGGGAAGAAGGGCGGAGCCTTCTCTCTCCGCCACATGTTTGAGGAGCGTCGTCATTCTTAATTATAGCCCTCTCTCCGTCTATCTCCATCCAGCTGAGTCACAACGAGCTAACCACTAGGCAGTGTTGGAAAAGGATGCGGTTCCTTCTCTCTGAGCCAACGAGACCGCCCCACCCTCCGCACATAGTCGTGCCCGACAGAGGTGCGGCCATTTCGAACACACAGGGTGCTGGCAGAGACGTACTATTGTGGCGACCAGATCGCTGAGGTGCAGGCCGTATTTCGCCACGACGGGGCGCAGGACCTCGGTGACTGGTTTGGTAGGTTTGGCTTTCAGGCCCACGGAGCGGTTAATGGGAACCAGATCCAATCTGAAGACAGAAACAAAGATGGTGGTCGGTTTTGATGGAGAAATAACTTGGCCCAGTTGACAACTAATACCACACTAAGAATCTTGCTGTGGAACACAAGTGAAATGAGCTGTATTTGCTGTAGGTATCTACATACATAGACAGCGATAGTACATTGTGGAACTTTACCTAAACAAGGTGCGTCTCTCCAGTCTGAGTTCTCGGGAGCTGAGCGTCATGCAGTCTTGATCCAACACCAGGGGCTACGACATACAAACAACCCCAAAATCATGAACACTTCTCTACCCTCACAAATCCAACGTGACATCTTTACTGTACTGTGATAATGTCTTAAACGGCTGTTGATCTCTCACGATTCACTTAAGTTTCTTCATTTCCTTCGAGGTTTTATTGTTGTCGGTATCCCTGTCGACGCGTTCCCTGACAGGAAAACAGCAACAAACTAACTGACTATCCCTCACCTTCTCCCCTCCGACCAGGAAGAGGTCGACGGCGGCCATGTTGATGTGCAGGCTGTGGCAGAGGTCCTGGAGCACCTCCCTGATGGAGGACCCGGGCCGCAGGGCCACCGAGGAGCAGGAGCCGTCCGACAGGGTCACGCTGCAGTGCTTGGCCGGGCACTCCCTGACCCGGTCCCACGACGCCATCGAGTGACGGTTGTCAGGCTGAGGAGGACAGCGAGAGGTGGGTGTGGTGAGATCCAGACGTGCGACTCGGGATACCGGCGGTTTTGTGCGTCTACAGGCGTGCGAGGGGCTGATGCAGCAGAGCCAGCGGCTAGACCGCAAAGCCCTCCATCTTCAAACATTTCTTCAGCCTCATTTCCCGCCCTAACCATTTATTAGGGAACGTACTTAAATCATCCCTCTCGAGGACATACAGTATTTTATCCATTTATTTCCCCCCCCGAAACATGAAAAGTCAAGGGGGACTTTGACAAACGAATGAGGCCTTTGACAGATCTGTTAAAGAGCGGAGCTATCTTGGTTCCCGTGTTGCCATGGTGACATCGGCCGGCAGGAGCTTACCTCGATCTTGCCCGCTGAGAGGGAGGTGGCCAGCTCCATGCTGGCTCCTGACGAAAGGGAGCCCTGTGATTCCCTCCTGCCGTTACTACCCCAGAAGTCTGTATTAGAAGGAAACAGAGGTAGGCCAAATCGCCATGTTGGGACCCCCGCAAAAAAACAAAGCATTAGTACCATTGTTTCAAGTTGTTGCGTCTACAACAAATTTTTCACAACTCAACCCCCTTAATGTAGGGAAAAACTACGCTGAAACTCTTTGGTCGTATTGTATTCCGATATCCAAAGTCATGGTTAGAGAATATTTTGTGGGAAAAGTTTTTTTCCGTCATGCTCACCTAGATTGATTTCCCCAATGTCTTTCTTCTTGGGTCCCTTCCCAAAGCTCCTGTTCCTGGACCAGGAGAAGAAGATGCCTCGTTTCTTATCGGCGCTCTCGTCTTTGGAGTCCTCCGTCAGAGACCTTCCCGACCGGTGCTTCCTGCCGTCCTGAGGACCACAGAAGAACCGTGGTTCAACCACCACTGTACACTGGGACTAAACCCGGGGAGCCATTTTTAACCGTTCTTCAAGCTTATTTTCAAGTCAAGTCTTGCTGAGATCAAAATCTCAAGGCGTGAGACCTGTGCGAGACTTATCAGTGTGGAGATGTTTGACTACTCTGTAGTCTACACACCCAAGCTTGTCAACACACAGATGCACAGGTCCAAAGTCTCAATCGCAGCCAGCTACCTACCTTTTTAGGTGTGGAGAGGTTTGATCGATCGGAGCTGGCGCTGTGCTTGGAGGGGGCGGGGCTGCAGGGGATCTGGTAAGGGTCGGGCAGCGAGCGGCCCTCCACCTCAGACAGCATACACTCCTGGTACAGCGAGGACTTGAGGAACCTGGAGTAGCTGTCGAACTTCATCAGGTTAAAGATCTACACCGAGAGAGAGAGAGAGAGAGAGAGAGAGAGAGAGAGAGAGAGAGAGAGAGAGAGAGAGAGAGAGAGAGAGAGAGAGAGAGAGAGAGAGAGAGAGAGAGAGAGAGAGAGAGAGAGAGGGGAGGGGGGGGGAAGAGAAAGAGTGGAGAGATGGAAAAGAGCGATGGGAGAGGGAAACAGAGAAAGAGAATGAGAGAGGAGGGGAAAAGAGAGAAAAAGAGTGAAAAAGAGAGAGAAAAGGAGCAGATGGGGGAAAGAGATTGGAGGAGGAAAGAGGTGATAGAAATGGGAGCGGGAAAGAGAGAGAGAGAAGGGGAAAAGAGAGAGGGAACAGGAAAAAGAGAGAGAGAGAGGTCTGGTGTTAATACATGGAAATAAACAATTTTGACAGGTGTTATGACAGATGTCAAACCCGTTGGGATTCTGTTATGTTTGACTAAATTGAGACGGTACAGGTTAGTGTGTATGTGTGCGTATGTGGATGTGTTTGTGTAGGAACAGATGGTTGAAAAAGCCAATAATCACGCACATCACAGAACAACACAAAGTCAAAAGAACCCAACTGATTCCATTTTGCCCCCAAAAAAGGCATCTACTGCCAAAACAAGAGCCACAGTCATGTATGTATTGTTCGACGGAACCACATGCCCCTCTCCACCTGAAGCTGCTGAGTCATGAACATGTCTGGCCACGGGGAGGTGAGGACGTCATCCGCCAGCTGGGCCTGGCTGTCGATGTTGACTGGCGTTGTGGCCTTGCTGGACAAGAAGCTGTTGTAGATCTCCCCTGCCCTCTGGGAGAGCTGGAGAGAGGAGGGAGGGCTATGTTAGTCTGACACCAAACCTTACCGCAATCTTACTCCTGATGGAGGGGTTGTTACGCAAGGGGCGTGATCCCTGGGGTGGGAGGTCGAGAGACAACGGGGGGGCGAAGGAGTGGGAGATAGGGTTTGAGGTACATAATAAAGGATAATAATGAGTTATAATTCAAGACAGTCCCACCTGATAAAGTTTGAGAAGCGCCCTCCTAATAGAGACTATTATGACCACAGTAGTGATGAGGCGAGTTTGACATTTCTTCTTCTATGGTTTGCTCATTATTTGTGGGGGTCCTTACCTGCTTTTTGTCTGTGGCAGGTACATGACTGAAGTATTCGCAGGCCTGCCAGAACAGGATATTCTCCTCACTGAATTCCTTCTTGAGGAATTCCTGGAGACAAAAAAAGATGTCATCATTAGCCCTCTATTGATTGTTGTTTCATCTGACAAATTAAGGCAAATTCCACAACCACACAATACTAAGTTACACAGACAGCCACGATCGATTCTAGCAGTCTGAACACTACAGAAGCTGCTATAGATTTCCTCAAACAGAATAAAGAATGAGAGAAATCAGAGACAAAGAGTGACTTTGACCTTCAAAAACAACAAGTTTGTTTTGGTTTGCTTTGCCGCCTTCACCTCACAGTCGCAGCGACTGGAGAACTGAAACGGAAATTCCCCCGGGGGCGCACTGCTGCTTACCGAGAAGTACCGGACCCCCAGGGGGTCCTGGAGCAGGCGTTCAAAGCAGGCCGCCCAACTGGCCACACGGCGCTCCGACAGCCTGCGGTGGGCGCCCGCGCCCGGCAGACTCCCGTTACTGTTCAGGCTGCTCTGACTGCAGCACCCCTGCAGCTGCACACCGCCACCGTAGTCTGGGAACAAGACAGGGGGGGGAGGGAGAGGGAGAGGAGGGAGAGAGAGGTGGAGGTTATGATCTGCAGGCTGGAGAGAGACAAGTTCTAATCTAGAGGGGGGGGGGGGGGGGGTGGAGAGCAAAAGAGAAAGAACGCAAGAGAGGAAGAGAAATGGAGAGATTGATAAGATAGGAAGTTTAAGTTTAAGATGGGAAGTTTTTCTTTCCGAGAAGCTACAAGGACTAAGGAGGGGATGGACAGAACGTGGGTTGACGGAACGGAGAGGCGTCAGGAGGTGTGGAAAACAGGAACGGAAAGGGGGGGGGGGGCCCCGCTGTGCGTGCTACCATCCATGACCTCCCCACCGGTAGAACCCAGCGCTAGGGCCCAATTTCAGGACTAGGAGGCACATTCAGGAAGGTTCAAGAGAGTGGGTGGATGGAGGAGAGAAGAAACCCGCGGAGAGAGGAAAAGTGACCGAGAAGTAATTATCTCTAATCGGCTATGAAATGGAAGCCTCGCGTAATATTCCTCATCAGTCTAAGAGGTAGGGGGTCATTTTGGTTGAAAGAGAGGCATAGAAAGCTGTACAGAGATTAAAGGATGTAAGGAAGAGGACACATGTTTGAACGGGGGGGGGGGGGGGGGGGGCATCAGGAGTAAAGAGAGGGAAACGAAAGGGGGTTTATCTAACACCAGGGAACAGGAACTGTGTGAACTAGCCGCTAACATCCTCGGTACCTGCTATTACAACAGCAGATGGCATTTTCAAAGCTGCATGCATCACCGAGCAGAGAGAGCATGCAGGTTCAAAAAGACAACAAGGAGATAGCAAAAGGGTCTGTCACCAGAAAGCTCTAGAACAGTCAGTGGGAAATTGTCAACGCTCAAGATGTTTTCCTATTGAAAACGCACACAAAAAGTGAAAAACACAAGTTTAACCTTCGAGCATGGACATTTATGATATACAAAAGGGTCCAAAGGGATGTACTACAAATGGGTGTAGCTTTGCTTGCACGCAATTTTACATGACACTTCTGAAAGCAATTCACGACTGGTCGTGACAGATAGTCTTGCAACACTGTGGGAGGTGTGTACTGCATACAGTTTAACCATGACCAGTGTGTTTGAAAGCAAACTGATTCAGAGCATGAGTCATCCAGACTATAGTCATAGTCTCAAACTGAGAGATAAGCAGCTGCGCCTCACAAAGCTATCTGGAACAACTTCCTTTTCTATTAGCTTAAAGTTGAATCAACACATTTTTTAGCTGGTTGCTATGAAAGTTTTTTTTTGGTCTAGTATTGGTTTGGCGATAGGTTTTCCCATTCAGATGTTTGGGGGTTCTGTGTTTGCCAACTGTGAGTGTTGGAGTGTTGGCTCACTGCATCAAGAGTATTGGGTGTCTGGGCAACGTCTTTCTTAGAAGAGGATAAGACACACTCTTCCCTTGCCTCAATGACCGCCTTAGCGTTAACAAACATGATTAAACTTTAGTGAAAGGGAATACAGATAGTTAAAATGCTAGCCCCGGGCTTTGAAATGGCAATGGAATGGCTCTTTGTTAGGCTACTCTACCATGAATGAGTTCCCATCTTGTCTTGTATGCTGGCATTCATCTATTCAACTGTGACGTTGCATGCTGTAGGAAGCGTTATAAATGCACAATAAAAAGCTAACTAACAGAGAACTGTATAAGTTCACAAATCAAGGTAAAAGGCACAATAATTACTATTGTTCCACCCCAAACCACTTACTAGAATGAGCTGAAGACTAGTTCCAGCAGGCTTCTTTTCGATTGTTTAGTCATGCTCAATGTGAAGCTCAGTTGGTTAATTATGTAGCTAACGTGCATATGTGCAGGCAAATTAAGTCTGTGCTTGGTTTCCCCATTTTAGAGAAAATAATCTGGAAAAAGCATCAAGAAAGTTTTAAGAAGTGAAAGTTTCGGGGTTGTACTCACCACCATCGGAGGAAGCGGCAGACTGGAAAAGAACAAAGAGAGACATGAGTGAGAAGCTGCCCTCATGACCTCCTGCTTTGACACAGGGAACTGGCGCCTGGACAGAGAGTGTCCCTCCAAACATCCCACCAATCACTGGAGTGTGTGTATGGGTGAGCGTGAGTGTGAATGGGTGTGCTCGTGAAAAGGGGTGGACCTCCGGGTCTTACACAGAGCCACTAATGTAGAGGTGGGTGGATCCGAGGCAACAGCTGTTCACACCTTCAGACCCGGGCCCTCCCCTTGACTCACCACACACACACACGCACACGCACACACACACACACACACACACACACACACACACACAAACAAACACAACCAGTATCGAAAACATGTTCTGACACACACCCCACAAAAGCTTATTTAGTTCCAACCCCCCCCACTCTTATTGGTGTCGTGAGCTGCTCCGAGCTAATCACAGGCACCCACTCAAGAGACCATCCCTGGCAGTAACAAGCTTCTATTTAGATGCTAATTCCGGGGGATGAGTGGGTTACAGGGCTATACAGGTCACATAATGAAAGCTCAATTGGACGAGGGCCATCAAAAACACGCTGTAATTTCTCAGTTTGGCACAAATTTCACAGTTGGCAAGTGCTTGATAAACACAAGGTTCTGATTGTATGGACCGCCTCGAAATATTTAATTGGTAGCAAATACACTGAGTTATTGGGACAAATGCGAACGAACCTATATTCCTTCAAAAAGTACGATCTAAAGCTGCAATGTGTGTCAATTCAGGCGAGTAAATGCAGAGGAGGGAACGGAGAGGAGAACCTTGGAACTCCGTCCAAGAACACCCTTTAAATCAGTGTGTCGGAGGACTCATTTGAAAGTAGAGCCTATTTTCAGATAAGCTGCCTTCTTGAAAATCTGAATGTTCGAGGCAGATACGTCTAGACAAGACATCTCTTGCCAGCTGAGTGTTTAATTAAGCAAATCCATGATCTTTCTCTCTCTCTTTGCAAAGATTGTTTTCGTAAACAATATTAGGGAAAACATTAAGATCTTCAAAGAAGCAAATAAACTCATGTTGTTATGTTGAGTTTGCATGCTTGATGGACCGGGAGGACCACTAGCTAACTTTCTTCACCTCAGCATAGTTCATGAATTTCTTTGTGGGGTCTATTTTTAGAGAAGGTAATGGGGTGAGCTATCTCTGCAGTCTCAGTGACATCTGCATAAGAACCTCCATCAGGTTGGAACCAGCGGCGGACAAGCACCGTAACATTCCCGTTCTCAGTCTGTGGACGGCAACAGTTGAGGGTACGGTTAGAATACATTTACATTGAAATTTAGTCATTTAGCAGACGCTCTTATCCAGAGCGACTTACAGTAAGTACAGGGACATTCTCCCCGAGGCAAGTAGGGTGAAGTGCCTTGCCCAAGGACACAACGTCATTTTGCACTGCCGGGAATCGAACCAACAACCTTCTGATTAATAGCCCGACTCCCTAACCGCTCAGCCATCTGACCCCCCCCGGAACACGGTCATATGCTCCACTGTGGTCCTGTTCCGTTTTGGGTGTGACCACATGTAAACGTTACAACAGGGTTGGTCCCTCCTCGCAGACAGACGTGGGTCTTGGACCGCGGCCTCCACGGCCCTCTTTACGACCGCAAGTGCTACTAAAGTGAACCCACCCCTTGGTAGGTTATGTGGTTTCCAGCTTATACAGTAAAACAGTCGGCAGAGCTCAATGGAAGACAGCCCACTCAAACAGTGTTTGTTTTCAACTACGTCTAAATACAGTCAACATCTAACCAGGTCTAAGTCAGACGTCTAAGGGAGATGTATAGACAGGTAATCTTTATGACACACAGGCAACAGCTTGTTTTGAAAAACAACCCCAAATCCTGGGGAAAGTTCAAAAGTAGCAATCTTGAGAGATCCCGTTCTTAGAGATTGAGATCATTCATGACCACTTGTTGTGTGAGTACATAACAGACCATTTTACAGTGAAACTTGCTATGACACTAGCCTAATATTGGTCAATACAGTCCCTTGTCGCCTAAATGTGGTGTGTGTCGGGGATACTATGTCCGTGTGCCATGTCAGCGGGATATAAACACAATGTGCACTTCATGACTTTTGTTTTTCTTTTCACAATTGATTTTCATGTCAGTATGAACCATTATAGTTTTATAGCTCCGTAGGCCTGGCTTTGTGTCTGTGTGTGTCTTTGTGTGTGTTTAGCCTAGTCCTAGACCACACAGACATCTGTGTACTTGTAAGCTCGTTATTGCTTCCACACCATGCCATCTCCTGTGAAAGGCTCAAGTGTTGGCTGTTGTCTACACAACTGCCCTGCTGTCTTCCTCTATTCACACCTCCGGTGACCCCCCCCTCCCCTCCCACCACCCTAAGACAAGATGGGCAACATGGGTGGCTGTAGGAGGGAGGGGGGCAGGGGCTGGGGGGCTTTTGATCCTGTTGTTTACTTTGATGCTGTGTCACTTGCCAGAGTGACGGCCCAACAAAAGCCACATCTTCTAGCCACCCACCAGATGGCCGTAATCATGTTCGAGCCACAAGACGGTCTTTTGACACAACCCCAGTCGTAAACCTTCACCTTTTGAAACGTTGTATTGTGGCAGATAGGAAAAAGTTTCAAGGCTCTACGGATTTTAACAACTGTCCGATGCAGAGCACAAATGTAGGGTTATGGACAGCACATAACACATCCACATTGCTTTCTTCGTCCAACTGTTCTCTGACAAAGGCAGACCTCAGAGGCTACAGCAAAAGTCGCTGACGAGGTCCCATTTACCCATTGGCCGATATAGGCTTTGGTCACCAGGCCCTTCTTAAGATGCACCCGGTCAACAGCGCCTTCAACCATCTCACAAGTTGAGACAGTCTCCCACAGGATTATGAAAATAAACGTTCCCCACTGTAGAGATCGCCTAAGACAGCTGTTGTGAGTGGGAGAGAACAGTTGAAGGAAGAGGAGAGAGAGGGTAGGGTAGGATAATGAATAAAGCAGTTGATTTAGCAGACACAGAATACTTCCCCGCCACACAAAAGAGAGTGAAACTATTCGTCGACTTACTTTGTTGAAGGGCCAGGATTTCTTGAAGGATAGTCTCTTTTTGAGACTCATTGTTCTCTGCCCTGGTGCGCTAGCAGGCAGAAGGATATGTGTGTGTGAATGCATACCTGAACGCTCCCCACCCAAAAACTGCTAACCATGTCTGTACAAGTCTGGTTGAGAAATGTGACGAAGTACTGGACAGGGAGGGTGGTGGTGGGGGATTCCATTGCCTATACTCTGCTGCTGTTACCGTGGCAACCGGCAAGGCACTACATACGGCTTCAGCCGACATTGGCGTGAGGGACTGCAGATGAAATAAAGCATAACTCCCTCTGCAAAATGTCCAAACCACATTGCCCCCCTTCCCCCCCCGTTTTTTTTCCAGTTGGGGTTTTCTATGGGCATGATTTCACGGGGTGGAGGGGGACTGGACTGCAAGTAACTTCGGAACAAATGAAAAGCATATGGTTTTTCAATTGTGTTTTAAGATTCGTCAAAAGTCACTCAACTTCTCCAAAAAGGTCAAGGGTTCGCCACTGAGGTTGAACTTTTTACCAAAAGCAATTGGGGCTGTAGAAAGGAAAGTATGTGAGATTTGCTGAAAGTAATCACATGGACTATTTCAGCAGTTTGACAAGCACAGTTTCCTTCCAGTAAAACACAAATAAAAAGAGTTTGAAACCTCTGGCACGGCGCTGGGTCTCAATTCGCTGCATGCTCCTGCTCTCTGGATCTGTGCGCGGACTGCTTAAGACCCACTCTATTTTTCTAAAGCATGGGTGGCCCATTCCAAGGTTTTCCCATAGCTAATGGACAGGCCTTTTTCATTTCATTTCTCGATTATGAACACTGAGTTCCCATGATGGACTCGCTACCTTGGAATTGTTGTGTGATCTCATGGTCAGAAACAGTACGGCTGAATTTCACAGTAATTTTTTTTAAATGCATTTTAACATGGTGTATCCTTGCACTCTTCATACCAATGAGGTTGTTTATCAGCTGCGTCTCTTTACTGCTGTCATAGATGCTTGACTACAATCACGCATTTTCCCCTCTGGTGACGTCAGAGACCTGCTAACCTTTGTGTGTCTGTGTATGTGTGTGTGTGTATATTGAATGTAATGATGGAAATGCTGTAAGGAGTCAGGTGAACTTGTAAACGGTGGAGAGAAAAGTCCTCCTGACCCGAATGACCTTTGACCTCTCAGGGTCAGGGGAGTTCACCTCCAAACGTCTGACCGTCTGCAGTGAAATGAAAGCCATATGGAAATATACAAACTGTCTGAAAATTTCCGTTTAGTCTGTGAGTCGCTGGGGTCTTTTGTACACTTTGTCGACTGATAAAATTCAAAAGGCAAGAATCCTCACAGGTGAGACTCCGTGAACTTCATGTCATCTCTTCTGAACACAGAACCAGATGTGTCAAATTCACCAGGCTACATATATTGCATGTAAAAAACAGCAACATGCAACAAGTAATGGTACTCGCAGATCAAGTTCAATTCAAGTGGGGGGAAAAGAATCGCTGTCTGCCATCTACCGCAGATGTCAGATTACAACCGAAAATAACATCAAGAAGCGCCCTTGGAAAGAGACTTCCTTTTTGGAGAGGGAGGGCAAGGGTGCGGCGACTGATAAGATGGAAGACACATTTCTTCCCAAATCAAGTGAAGTGGGGAAAAAAAGCATCCTCTGGCGAAATGTGACTGCAGCCAGGACAGACAATCTTGTGTGTTTGCTTTTTCGATTAGGGAGTGCTTGAGATGGGACACAACCTTTTTTTCATTCCGAAAATAGCGTTAGAGCCAGTAGATCTGCTAGACGCATCACATTAGCTTAAATCTGATGAGCTCACAGTGTGTCTATGTGACTGGGTGTTGGTGTGTGTGTGCGTGCGTGCGTGCGTGTGCGTGCAAGAGTGAGGGATCAAGGATGGTAAACAGTTTGAACATAATGAGCTTTTCCCAACTCTGTGGGCAGAGCGTAGGAGAAAATGAAAAAGAGGATGCGCCAAATATGATCAGTTTGCACCAATTAAATTCTAAACTTGACTCATCCATAATAACATAACTGCCAGCTGAGGATGCAACTTGTATCTTTTTGGTCTGTTTCAACAGGAACAGAATCACCAGAGTCGTTATCACCGGTCTAAATAAGGAACTAGCATCTTGGCGGTCAATCAGTGTCCTAAGTAATGCCTTTTAGAAACAAGAGGGCCTTTTGACTGTCAGTGAAGACTGCACTAATTTACAAGACACCAGCCACCATTGTCATGTGTCATCGCTTAATCTCCATGATCTGAGTTAATCACATTGGGTTCTCCCTTGGAGCAAGCTACTTAGTCGCCACAGATGGAGACAACTTTAATGTGTTAAGATGGGTTGTACCTGTGTCATTCTGTATTACGTATAATGTATTACGTTTTGGACAATGCTATGTTTATTATTATTTGTGTTTAGCTATGTTGCACCTGTTCAATTGTATCTGTGTGTATTGTTTTCAGTCTTGGCTGAAGCTAGGTTAGCTTTATTTAGGTTTGGCAGTGATAGCAACACCAACAAGGACTTACTGCATGTTGCTGCATTCCTCTCTGAAGAACTGTTTACCTTCCTCACTGCTTATGCCCTACTTCTCTCAGGGTTGGAGAGACGAGAAGCTAAAGCTAATTCCACTCTAACCTTGACTGAGCCATAACAGCTACACATTGACCCTGACACTGTAACACAGGCTTCATTACCCGCAGCTGCAGGATTGTCCGTCAATGCAACACATGCGAATCCAGGTTAGAAGCTGAAGTGAGGAATTATGAGTCATAGAATCCAACTACAGACTCGCACTATCCTGAAAACTGTTACTGGCAACATAATGTGACAAAGAAACAAAGATTTCTCTTGTTACACAAGGTATGGATCTGGAGACCTCCAACCCAGGGATCCCCCTTGAAAGATGGTATGAAGGCTCCAGTCCTATAAGCCTTCGGGGTAAGCAGCTCTGGCCACATCAGACACTACCACACCCTCATACCCCTTTTTTCTTCCACAAACGACACCAAAAATGGGCTTTCCAACCTGAAACCTGACCCGTATAATTAGTCTTTAGATACTTCCCCCCCCCCCTTTCCTGGCCACCAAAATAACCCAAGTACAGTGAAATGTAAGTGGTGTTTTCAACATCAGAGTTCTTGGGTGGGTTCGTTGTATGATGAGAGGGCTTTCAGATTTACTTGGGTTTCTCTTAAAGCGTAGCTAAATAGACCATGACATCACATTGAGGATGGACAAAGTCACGGTGGTGCACTTCCTCAGTAGGATTCTCTAAGCCCCGACCTTATGACCCACGGTTTAGTTCTACGGGTTGTTGTTGGGAACTTGAGCTGGCTGAAGGAGATGGGGGGGGGGGGAAAGGGGGGATGGGGATATTGTTTAAGTTGGTCTCTCCCCCCCAACCCACCCCCCACAAGCTAGGGCCAGGGGATGCCGTCTGGTCCTCATGGGTATTTGACAAGGGAACAAGTTCAGGGCAGCTCTCAGCGGGTCAGAAATGGACATTTCTGGAGGGAAAAGCACATAGAATAGGACATAGTCAATATCTTTGTTTATTTATGCATTTTACTGCGAGATGTCTGGATGATAGAAAAGTCATGTGTTCGACGCAAGTGACAGAAAGATATAGCCAACAAAGGTGATCCGAGTATGTCCGAATTTTCCCATAATACCATTAAATATGCTTATCTATTCATGATTCATCCTTTCATCCACTAAATCCGTCTGGGTAATGTGCTCAGCCTTTGAGAGGTTGAATATTAGATCAGCGGTGATGATCTAAAGGTCAGTTTTCTTTTTAACCTCATAATGGCAAAGGTAGAGCGTGGGGGAAGGTGAAGAATGGCTAGACCTGGATTTGCATGCAGGTCGTTACTTCCAACACACTGGGAAATAACCAAAGCTTCGGCTGCTGCCCGTTACAGCAGGATCTCCAGGATGTCTTTGCTCAACCTAAACCAAGTAGGTCGCAATAGGCTGACTGGGACTAGTGAGTCATTCCAACAACAAAAAAACTCACTGGGAAAGTTATTGTTCAGGTTGCCAAACCACTTGTTTGGCAGCATTGGGGCAGCATTGGGAGACAACCTCTGACAGCATTGGGAGAATCACGTATCTTTCCAAGCGATCCATGTGTAGGACTTCCAGAGTGTTACAGAGACAGGACCTTGGCACGGTTCTTAGCTGTTCTGTGCCAACGCAAGGCCAAAAGATAGCGACGACATTCACTGAGTTTCTCTGCCATACCCTCCCTGCATCCATGCTAGTTCCAACATGACAGCCTCTGTTACTCAGTGTCAATGAAACATGTGTGTACATGTCCAGACACTAAACTGGTTCATATTTCCACGCTTCTTCTAAATGAAGACCATCTACACTCTTGGTATTGGGTTGCAAACATAGCATGAATGTGTATAACAGTAATAGATCCAAAAATAAATAATATGATTGGGTTCGCCAAGGAGCGGAATCATTTCAAAAGCCTCCATATCTGGAGAGAGAGAGGCTGTCTAGGGCAGTGAAAACAATAGAAAATCCAGTCTTGTTGCCATCCAATATCCACATTCTTGACAGCAATGTTGACAGATGATGTCATGATGGTGTCAATATGACATCCTCCTAAGGTTGTACACCGCAATGTACAATACACATCAACAAGTCCTGCCCAACACATACACATCTGACCCGACATGGTCAAGACAGGGATGTGTTTTCTGTGGTTGTCGTGGCCTGATCAAAAAAGCCAATCCCGGCCACCACAATCCCTTTCGGTAGCGTAATCGGGCATTTTGTATTCATAATCATGTCTCTGAGCACAGCTAGCAACTTGGCTAACTCTAAGAAATCTTCCATATTAATGTACAGCCAAAACGTATTATTTATTTATTATCCCCGTTTGTGGGCGGAGAATATTTAATGCAACGAAAGGAAAAAATCCACAGTGGAGACATTTAGAAAATGTCAGCCTGCTTGCTCTTTACATCCCATAACGCTAGCCCGAGGACACATTTTGAGAGAGCGACTGTCCACCCACACTTCTGAGCGCGTCCTGTGATGTCAGCGAGATAAAAGCGTGTCATGCTCTTGCACTGACTGCTAATATCCAAGAACAAACCCTTCTTATTTGTCTTTTCTAGGGAAACGTTAATACGGCGGAATTTGGGGTTTGGAAATCTGGCCCGGGGACGAACGCAGAACAAACGCAGAACAAGGGGTGGACAACAACATTAGTGCCTAGATGTGTTGGCAAGACAAAAGCAGAACTGACTAAGAGCAAGCATGAATCACAGGACAGAAAAGGCCAGTAGGAAACCAAAAGGGGCAGTGCAACCCCACAAGCAACCACATCAAGTCTAACCTCAAACTCTAGCTGCATCATGGCAGGCTAAAAATAACGTTTGGGACAGATTCTATTTGACAACACAATATCTCCATTCCTTTCCAGCAAACCTCACTCCCTCTGACAGCACTAACTCATTTCCAAAGGGTCACTTGTCAAGTGAACTCAATACAGCTCAGTTCATTCAACAGCCACTAATGAATAGTTGATGAGTGGCAGACATGAGAAATTGCTCATCTCTTCACAAAACCTATTAGTATGATTCTTAATTGGAATGCAGATTGTGCTACAGTACACAAAATGCGAAGCGGTGCATCTGCATAGAGCAGCACAGTTTGTTATGAGCACATGAGAGCCCTGTTAGTCTAGAAGCTAACCAAAACATTCCTCAGACAAACCACACAAGCTAACCACTGTGAGGCACTTTCACGATAAAAAAATATGAACTACAGAGAGCCCAAAGTAGGGGAGAACCAGCTTCAGCGTAAAGGAAGATACCAGTAGTAGACACGATAGATAAGGTCATTTAACAACAGAGGGATCAAATGCAAAGCGATTGAGGAAGAGAGAGAGAGAGAGAGTTGATGGAGAGACTTACAGAGTTGATGGTTAAAGTTTGCTCCATGTATGGCGCTGTGTGCATGTGTATTTGGCTGGCGTTCACCGCTGCTCCGCATGCCCCGTGTGTGTAAACAAGTCCATTCGCCGGCGCGCTCCGTCGAGAGTGTGTGTGCGCGTTTGCAGGAGTGAAAGCTCAAGAGGGGGGAAAGCGTGCATGAGAGCCAGAGATCCTGACAGCTACTGGGAGTTCAAACACTCCCTCTCTCCCTCTCTCTCTGCTCCTGCTGTTGCCCGATTCCTCGCTCTTGCTCCCTCCCTCTTACTCGCTGTTCCCTCCCTCCCTCCCTTCCCCTCGTCTTTTTTTCCCTCCTCACCGCTAGTGCTACGCCCACGGGAGCTTTCCCAGCCCCATGCAAGCACACAGACCCGTGCATTTCTACACACCTAGACGGGGACTAGAAGCAACTGGTTCTGGGAGAGGGGACACAACTAACACCTGGTGTTTGTGTGTGTGTAAACAAACCCGCATTCTCTCTGGCAAACGTAGACACAGGAAAGCTATAAAATGCCCCTGAAAATACACAGGCGTTAGCTGCAACACTGCAGCAGAAGCCCTCTCCGTGTCAAGTCTTTCAGAAGTTCTGTCTGTTTGCTGTTCAGCATTCCCAGCGTAACTGCATGTGATGAGTTGGAATGGGAAGCTTGTGATGAGGAGGGAATAACCTTGGGGGGGTGTGAAGGTTGGGGGGGGGGGGGGGGTAGAAGAAGTGTGCCTAAATGAGCGAGGAGATAAAAAAGA
Organism: Osmerus mordax; assembly: GCF_038355195.1. Taxonomy (NCBI): domain Eukaryota; kingdom Metazoa; phylum Chordata; class Actinopteri; order Osmeriformes; family Osmeridae; genus Osmerus; species Osmerus mordax. The sequence goes on along the minus strand of NC_090072.1, from coordinate 7,816,278 downwards.
CTTGCCCAAACAGCAATGAAAATGCCAACAAGGGCTCAGCGTGCAACGAGTCGCTCCTCTCTCTCTCTCTGTCTCTCTGTCTCCCTCTCTCTCTCCTTCTCCCTCTCTCTCTCCCCCTCTCACAAGAAACAAAATATCCACACAGACACAAGATGAGTCAACCACTGATCATGACAGCTTCTTTGCTGAACAAAAAGACAAGTGGGACAACTGAGAATCCGACCAAAAAACACCAGCTCGACAAACGGTTGCACAAGCTACGTGTCACAGGCGTCGTGCAATGTGTGTGTGTGGATGGGGGCTACCGGCTGCATCCTTCACAGTTGCCGTGACGCACAGCACTGGCCACAGCAGAAGGAAACAGGGCCGCACGGCCGCGTATCACTCTGGGCTTCCTGGCCGGGGACGGATGGTTCTGCTCAGGGGTCTAACCTCAGCGGAGGTTTCTAGAACGGGCCTGTGACGTCCCCCCGCAGTCCAGACACAGTGCGGTGCCTGGGCCTTATCACATATGGGATACGCTCAGCTTCAGAAATATGTTCCAGAGCAGCCAGAGGAGCCAAGAACGGAGGAGTGGAATTGGGGACGTCGAGGCTGGACCTCATTTTCCAATGTCTCGTTTTGACATGCCCAGCAACAATGAAGAATGTGCATCATCAAGCATTTAGTGCCCCCTTTTCTGTTTTGCTACAGGGCCACAGCTAAGGAAGGAGTAATTAATGATATGTGTCCACTGAAACCAGACCTCATCTCTTCTGGCTACCCCTCGCTCCTGTGTGATGAATGACTAGATATTCAAATAATGGAAAGGGTAACACATGACTGGAAGGTAACTCCAATTTTATTAGAGATTCTATGAGACAACCTTTTCCATATAGATGAATAGTTACCTTTGTATGAATCGTAATCCAACTGGTATGGTAATGGTCTGCCTTTTCAGAGACTTTGGCAGAGCATCATTGATCTTTGCAAATCCTTGATGAAGCTAAGCCCTTGAAGTGCAAACCAGGGGGTGGTCAATAGGTGGGGATATAATTGCCTTTGGCAACCATAAAATTCTTCGACATGCAATTATAACTGAAATGTATAGGGCCCACTATGACTTGAAACAGCAAGGGTAACTTGCAGCGCTCTTTCAGTCATGGTTTCTCTTGTTTTTCCCTGCACCACACAGGGTATTTGTGAAATGGTCAAAAGGCGCTAGATATCATCTAACCACAGACATGCTAACAGTAACAATATCCCCAAGGAGCTCAGCTTTTCCGTTTGAACTGCCACCCTTGTTCCCAACTGAACTTCCCAGGCTCCCTTGCAGGAACGTTGTCTCATGCAGCTGGACGACTGGAGACTGTCTGCTGCTCATGGTGTGTGTGTGTGTGTGTGTGTTTAAATTCACTTAGCCCCACTCAGCCACTGCCCAATGACCGTAATGTAATTTGGCTCTTAGACTAGACCACAGTTCCACTGATCCAGGAAGCCCTCAAAGGAATCCTGAAACTGCTGTCATTGATCTGAAAGTTGACTGGAGATTCCGACACACTGTAGAGGGAAGTCCCAAACATGCACCCTGACAAAAGTGATCCTCTAACCAAAATGTTGTCATTTTTGGCGTATACAACTTCTGTACAAGGATTCTCAACATCTAAATATAGAACACACTAAAACTTAGTAGGATAGGTATTACAAATGTGAAAAATAGACTTAATGACCGCTTTGAACAGAGCAAACTCTGCCAAAACTGTCGCCATTCTGCTCAAGAACACGAAATGTATTGTCTTCAATAGGAGACCGCTCATAGTGCAGCATTCATTCAGACAATGTCATTCTGATCAAGCCAGAGGCAAATGTTATGGAAATCATATGGCATATCACATGGTGCATTATTTGATTATAGCAACAAGGCGTGAGGGCATCGCTTTGTTCAGCAGTTTTCCTCCAGCTTTGCTGTTTGCATCCAGTCATGTGCAAACAGTTAACATATTAGAACTCAGGCCCCATAGACAGCTATCGCTGCTAATGCTAACATGGGAAATCGAGAGCACTGTATTGACGTCTTACACATAGGCAGGATGTTCAACACCCTGTCTCTCTCGATTGGTGTCACGACAGGAGCTGACCCAGAAGACACTGTGAGCTGAGCAAACACAACTCCCCTGTAACACCAGGAATTTGAGATGGACTTAACCAATGACATCACCGCTGCAGAACAAGCTGGTTGTGAAATTCTGCCAGTCCTAAAATGGAGTTCCTGGTTCGGGGGGGCACACTGACCAATAAGCAGCGTGTTCCCACCTTTTTAATAATGACTCAAATCAGTAGGTATGGTTAGAAAATGTGAAGGCAAAACATTTCAGAACTGCGGATTTGACTTAAAGTTTGTCAAATCATTTCACCACTAATTCATCTGATAACTGACCGTTCATATTGGATGAAAGCCATGAAACATGCTCTTACGGTTGACATTTATGACAACCTGTGAAAACCTTTTATGATAACAATAGACCCATTCAGCGTGTGTCGGGGTGAGTCTAGAGAGTGGGTTTACAGTGGGTGTACATCTGTGTTAATGTGCATTATCAATTGGCACTCCACAGTTTGCAGTGTTTAAGGTCAAAATAAGAACGAAAACAGAAAAAGTGAAGTAAAGTACCCCTGCAGTAAAGAAGTAAAGGAGGCAGGCTAGTCGTCCAATCTCAAACAGGAGAGAATGCGAGCACGTCATTCAGCGGTGCTCATTAGCAAGGCCAAACAAACAGGGCCAATGCCTCAGGCCCACACAAAGACCACTTTGTGAGCCACCCTCGCCGCAAGCATGGCACCCAATACAGAGTTCATAGGCAACGGAAATGAAAGGTCGAAAGAGAGCTGAAACTGGGACAGAATGCAGGGGGAGGGGGGGGGGGGGTACCGCAAAAATTTGTGAAGCTGACCAGCTCTTCTGCATACAGGCTTAGTGAGATAGAAAGTACAGTTTAGACGGCAAAACACTTCATTGTAAGCGTTCATTGTAGTAGTACAGAGCCATTTACAAAGTGGCATTGAATGATATTATGCTGATTGAATTAAGATTAAGATGCTGTATAGTAATGAAATAAACAGATACTTGTAAGGGAGAGCTGCTACACATTAACAAATTACAAAAATATGAAGGGAACTGGACATGGTGCTTACTTCGAGGTCGTCCAACGATCGTGCCAGGCTCATCCGCTTGTTCCCAAAGGAGCGTCGGGCAGAAGCACGGCCGACCCCAATGCCCCAGAATCTGGAGCTCTGTCATGGAACGAGGAAACTTGTTGTTAAGCCTACATCCCACTTGAAATACCACTTTTCAGCAAAGTTAAATACAGGAATGTATATTTTGACGAGCACCCTCAAGTGAAGCAACATTTTTATGCTATCAACACCGATTTTAGGCCAGCATTTGCTATAGTAAAAAAGAAAAAGTTTGAAGAACAGAAAATTAGATAAATATGCAGATATGTGTAAGTTAGCAAGTGGCATCACTGCTTTTGAATTAATTGTGACAGATTTGCCTTCAGAACCGTTGGTCCATATGCTGTGTCCTTAGCTAATGGGGGTCACGACATGCACTGCTGCCTAACTACTCCCCCCCCCCCCCCGCCCCACTGGGACTATGTGAATATGATTCACCACACACCAAGCTCTCATTAACACGCATGTGAAACATCCGTAGCATTAGTCTCACCGATGCAGAAGGGGGAGCGCATGAGGCTACGAGTCAGACATTGCGAAAGAAAACAGGCTGTCGGAGCATTCAGACCGGCCTATAACAAAAGCTTTCAATTCAACATTGTTCGTTTCATCGTTACACCTTAAATAAGTTAATTTCTTTACTGAATGCCGAGCGAGCGTGAAAAATGTATTTCGCCGGGAGGCCTACTATTATAATGGTGGGTGAAGCTGAGACTAATGTTTGAGCTGGTATACAGAATTGCTGGTAATTACCACCATATCACATGGGCTCTACCCTGTAATTTGCATGGCTTCCTGTGTAAAATTGTCTTGGAGCTGAACTGCCACAGACCATCATGATGAGACAGATGCACGATTCATCCCCTGCTCACAGGACAATAACTCTTGCTTGAATAAACAAGGAAGGACAAACAAAGCCACAGATAAACAGGGCATGTATTTCCACGTCTATTGACTGGGATACACGGAAAACATTCAGGAGGTCTTTCCCTGCTCTGCAATTTCCAAAATGATTGAGAGGAAAATGTATTTATTTTATCCAAAAGTGGCATTTGGGGAAACTAACCTCTCTGTTACAGAATGCCTTTCCTAAAACATTGTATCGTAGAAATTGTGCTGTAACTTTGTCTTCTCTATTATGACAACATCTTCAATCATGAGTGATAAGATAGAAAGTTGCCCACTGGTATTGCATGTCACCTTCACTGGTTGCTAAGGAAACAGGGACATCTGGTGGAGAATAAGGTAAAGCAGGTTAAACAGGAATTTGTGACAATGGCATCATTGAGAGCAACAAACAGGTGCCTTCACAGCTCAATTCACAGGCAATTGAGTGTTGGTCTTATTAGTCATATTAAGTGTCAACACCCTGCCCCAACAGACCTTACACCCTTTCAGTGTCTGGAAACCTAACTCTGTAAGACCATTTAATAGTTCTTGTGAAAATGAATTAGTCATAAAGTAAAACATAAAAAACACAACAACTTTTAAACAGATGTTCAGGAGAAAGACCTGCAAAGGTCTTTTGTGAAACACAACATTCACAATCATTACTATCCACCAACTATAGCAAAGTCAGAAAGCTCCTTTGACTCATGTACATATAATACCAAGTGATGCCTTTACTTCTCCAAATGCTATATAACCTGCACTATCAAACAAAGATGATAAAATGTATTCAACTCACCTTCATATTCCCATCCTTCCGGTACTTTCCACTCTGCTGTTCTCCATTGAAGACTCTTTTGGTCCACTCCCCCCTCTGAGGGACCTGTCTTGGGGGCAGCATCATGATGGCCATGGCCTCAGCTGACTGGTACCTGTCTGCAGGTATTTGGTACATGGGCGGTGGAAGCACACCTGTGTTGCTGCTACAGCCTGACCAGCTCTGGGTAGAGACAGCCTGAACTTCTGGGTCTCCATTACGCCCCTTTGGCCACCTCTGCTTGACGGAGAACCATTTTTGGCTACTTCGGAGTGGGCCTACGAGGAAGTTCTGCTTTTTACCCAGAGGCACTGGAGGAGGTGGGGGCTTGAACTGGAACTCAAGCCTGGGTGGGGGACCTCCATACAGACTGGTTAGGGAATCAGGGCCCGGTAGAGATTCCGAAAGAGAATGTAAGCTACTTCCTGGATTAAGGTGATGGCCATTTTGCATGGGTCTGGAAGGCTCTTCGCCAGAAAGGTAATCCCAGGGACAGCTGGGGAGATGACCCCCGGGGTCGTTTCTGGGGGCAACGGGGAAATCCCTGTCCGCTCTCTCCTCAGGGGGGGAGGCGTTGCCGATCCCACTGTCTCCATTGCTGCTGCCGCTGCCCTTCTTGCTGCCACGGCCATCATTCTGGGTCTGCTGGTGAGCTTCCTGGTCTAGTCTGGCCCTCAGCTTCTCCACAGCTGCCCCCATGTCGCTGTACAGGACCGACACAAAATGGAGGATGGATGGAGGGGTTTGGGGAAACTCCAGGCAACCAAGGACATCTGGGTCTGGCGTGCAGTCAAAGCCGAACCGGCCGGCAACACCCAGATGTAAACCATGGTGGCCTAAGTCAGGGTCGATAAAAAAGACATGACATGACGCCTTCACAGGACCGTTCTCCAGGATATGGCCGTTGGTGATGTTGGCCGTGGTGACCAGGCAGAAGAAACGCCTGTCTTCAGCACACACCGACCCCAAGATGAGGTTCTCAGCCGGGAAAGCAGCCAGTACGGCTCCGGCGTCGTCGCAGAGGCGAATGCAGTCAAACATAATCTTCATCAAAACCAGCTTGTGGGTGTCCTGCTCTGTCCCCAACTGTCGTATCCGTCCACGGATGACCTGAAGGCAGGCGTCCTCGGACTCTGTCATGTTCAGGGCCAGTTCAGTAGAGCCCAAGTAACCCACCACCACGAGCATGTTTAAAATACTCCAGTCTGCGTCGGCATCATCCGGGTCAGTGAAAGCACAGTCGGTGTCCCCGCCTCGAGGCTTCTCCTTCTCGCGATGAGGTCGCGGCGTGGAGTTCCAGGTTTGCGCCCAGTGGGACATGTCAGGCTCTGACACAGGCCTCTGTTTGGCTGGGGTGCCATTCATTGATTTACAGGGGGAATTACCGGAGTTGTCGGAAACAGTGCGAATAACCGACCTCTTCGGGGAAAGCCCTTTTGTGTCTGCACTGCCGAAGTCCTCATCACTGCCAATGGACTCCAACTGGGGCCTGACGAGCACAACCAAGCGCAGGGGACCTTTACAGGTGCCAATCAACTGCACTACAGCCTCGTGGGACGCCTTAGACACGTCGGTTCCGTTGACACTCATGATGCGATCCCCCTGCTTGAGTCCCACCTCGTCTGCGGGGCTACCTTCCAGAATACCGCTCAGGAGGCACGGGCCTCTTCCTGATATGGTAAACCCATATCCTGTCCGACCACGGACCACGTCTACTCCTCTCAGCTCAGTCAGTGAGTTTAGCTCCAGCCGCCTCCGTGCTCCTGCTGGTTGAGCCAGCATCTTCATCTCGTTTGCGGGGCGTTCTAGGACGCGGAGCGTGGGAAGTAGCCTTGATGTCACACCGGAGCCTTATCCGTCTATTGCCAACACCAATGTGTCGTTGTCATTATGTATTTAGATATTACAGAGGACAGAGACCCACTATAAAAAGCAGGACAATTACTTTGTTGTTATAAAGTAATATCTGTGAACTAAACAAATAGCTTACTATGCTTTTCATGCTATTCAAAGTCTATGTCGTTTGTTTACCTAAGTGAAGCCTACGCACTAGCTTCTAAAGACTGATACAAAATATTCAAATACAGCATAATATAGTTATTTTCAGTTATTACTAATGTAGTCTACCAGAAGTCCGCTCAAGTAGTGACCGTGTCTCTGGTCTGTACAGGCTGCAAATTAAATCCCATACTGCACACAACACGGTGCCAGCTGGCGGCCCCCTCCTCAAGGAAAGTCCAATCAAAGCCCTAACTCCATGCACGACGTGGGCAAAGCAAACGACACAGCTTGTGCGCCTCGATTTCGTTGCATTGAACCGTTTATTTTTTATACTATTGTGAACATTTAGCTAATCTGTTTGACTAAAAAATTTTGAAATGTTTTGCTTAAGGATTACGTGCAACTACACTCCACACATTTACAATGTAAGCGAATGCTTCGCTGATAAAGCTACTACAAAGTATTACCTCAAAGTTGAGTCTTGTGAGTATAAATCGCATATAATGTCAGTAAATCACCGCTGTAACAAGTCCGTGCATGTGTCGTTTCCGCATAATGATTTATTTTTTCAAAAGTTTCCCTCCTGTATTCCATATGGCAAAAACAAACACAGCCCGCCTCCAGTCATTGTACTTAACCACAAAGCGTCTTTCATAGTAACCATGACACCGTAACGTCCCAAAGCACGTGATTTGTTTCATTGGTCAATCCCCCTGCCTGTCAGGTTCACTATTCAAATATTTGTGGTGATACTATTGGCTATGATTTGCAGACAGACTGGAATCAATGCAGCAAATGTACGTGTCCCACAAACCGCAATGCAACAAGGTTGAGAAATCGAATGTTATTCGGTTGCATATAATTAGACATGTGAAATACTGTAATAGAGGGAACACGTTATCATCGACAATCAAATGTAAATAAAATGCATAAAGATTTCAGTACCAGTTCATAATGCCCAAATTCGCGCATTTTAATAAATTTTAATGTGGGTTAGGTTCTGAGAACCCCCGCAGCCACATCCCGGTTAACAAATAATATTTGTGCTTTGTGATCAAAGGGCTGAAAAGGAGGCGAGGGTAGTCAAATCACATGGCTGATCCCACATATACGCCCTGCAGCAAGAACAATTGGCAGAGTCAGCCATGGGAATAATATTTTGCAAAATATATTCATCAATACACATTACATGCATTATTGAACCACCCTCAGTAATGTACAATATGCTAATCTCTGAAGATCAGTTGTCTTGTTTTGTGAATGGCCCCATCTTGTGAACATTAGAACTTGTATATTCACTGTGGTATCCAGTAGTCATGTCTTCATGCTTTGACTAATCAACAGACTTTAGTCCAGGAACTGACATTTTCCCCATCTAACTAAAAAGCCATACTAAAACATAAAAAGGCAATTAAAAGGTAAACTTGCTATCATATTCGACAATGCCAAAAGTAACAATTTCTCCTAGATCTCAAACAACTCATTACTGTGAACCCTGACCCTTCAACTGTCCCGTTTCTTTGGCCCCACCCTGGGCCCAGGCTTTGGGTGGGACGGTGGGTAGCTGGATCATCTTCTCCAGCAGGTTCATCATGCGGTCCTGGAGCTGCAAGCTCTGGACCTGGTGGAGGTTCTGCTGATGCATGACCCTGCGGACCTCTCGGCAGGTTTCCTCCACCGCCCGGCTCACTTTCTTCTGCTCTACCAACATGGCCTCCATCACCCTCAGCTTCCTTCTTTTCAGAGACTGCTGCTTGGTCTCAAGTCTCCTCCTCTTGAAATGTGGCACATGAACACTAGACATGGAGAATATTTTAGTTTTGAGAGAAGTTAGACTTTTTTGGAACATAAAATGTGTACAAATGTGTTCAGAGACCTAAACCCAGTTGAAATGACATTTTGGTATATAATTTTATCTAAAGGGCAACCAGTACAACCCCAATTGTTATAAAGTTGCTCTCTGAACCTGACCTGAAACCATGAAGCATACCATTTTAATGTATTCAAAACAGGTAAGAAAATCGTATTAGCCCCTGGCCTGGTTCCCTTTACCTGGAGAGCTCTGGAGAGTTAACACTGGCCGAGGAGACTGAGAACTCGTCCTCTTCTTCTTTCATCTCCTTTTCGTCAGATGTGCCTGTGTACTCAGGCAAGAAGCCCAGACATATGGTCTCTGGCTGAGACAGTAAGTTCTCTGGCTGCGAGGACGTGGACGGGCCGGGGGACTGGCGTTCTAACTCGTTGGTTTGTCCATTCTCAGTGATCTTGGTGAATATCTTATCTATGGCTTTGTAGTACGGCCATTCTATTGTCATACCTTTTGCCGTCATGCATTTCTGTCTCCTGTTCAAGAAGTAAGTAGGAGTAAGTTGTTAATTTGAGTGGTCAGTTAACATTAGTGAGCCAAAGACCCAATCAATTCTGTGTCTCACTTGTACCTTGACAAATGTACATGGCAAATCTAGTGTTGGCATAGACAAAGTGGTTAGAGAACAAACCCATCTCCTAACTATAAAAGGCAGGTTTGTGTGCGTGTGTGTCTGTGGCTCAATTATCACAAGAACCGGGCACTATCTGAAGTTCAAAATTGGCAGGTGTGTTGCTCAGGACCAAAGGACATGATTCACATGTGATGTTGTGTGGATGTGGTTCTAAACAAATAAATATATATACATATGTGGTTTCACCTCCATGTTGAGCTTCACTAAGTGATGGAGCCATGGACAATGGGCTTGTGATAAATTCAGATTAGTTTGTTAATTTTTGGGGGGTTGTGGGGTTGTGTTCAACATTCCATAGCCAATTCCCCAAATACATCCACCATCACAAACATTTAGCATATTCCAAAAGAAGAAATAATGAATGCACTGGGTCTTTGTGTGTAAGTCTGGTAAGTCTGTTGTTCATTTGTTTCACAAATTACATTTACATAAATTCAATATAGGAAACAAAAATGATTCATTCACCAGACCCAGTCGAGTGGTGAACGAATCATTTCTGTTTCCTCTACTGAGCCAATGCAACAGTTACAAGAAAAATGAATGAAAGACTCATACCAGAAGACTCAGTTGAGTGGTGAATGAATCATTTCTGTTTCCTGTCATTTCCAATAGGAAAACCTACAAACTATTAAATGGGAATTTAAGAAATCTAATTTTCCCAAAACAAGCTATTTGTTTCTTTACTCTCACCTGTATTGGAATGACATGTTTGTGATTTTCATCTTTATCTCCTCCTTGGGGCGATGTTCTCCAGTCAAGCTGAAAAACCTCTGAGACATCTTTTCATAGATCTTGGCATTCCGTTTACTCTTTCTCAATTCAAAAAAGTTTTCTTCCCACAGGGACAGAAGGGTCTTCATCTCTGCATCAGTCCAGTTTCGGGCCCTTCTGTGTTTTTCACTGTTGGCCTGGAGTAGATAGCTATAGTCTTCTGCAGCCATTTTGAAAGCACTCTCTCCTCCTGAGTGTTTGTTGTTGTCCACAAAAATATAGAGCCTTTAATTGCTCACTTGTCCCTATATACCATAAGGTTTCTCCAGTAAGTCTATAGAATGTGGGTGTAAAATGCCACACACCACACTGCCTCTGCTGTTTTCCTGAGCTTAGCTGAAAGAGGACTCAAAATGGGGCCAAGGGCATGGGAGGGATCATGTTAAAAGCTTTTAAAATGGAGACTTGCGAGTGTGATGTCACGTTGCCCTGACAACCAGGCTTGTACCTCCCCTCTTCAAACCACTCCCTCTTTGCCTGCCTCTCACTTATTTCCATTACCATTACAAAAAGCTTTTAGCTGAAAGGCTCTGGGTGAGACAGATTACACAGGAAACACATTTGAACCCCGGGGGAGGGGAGCCAGCGCAAAAGAAGGAATAATTATTTTTGTTTCCTTGGCAACAAGACCTTCAATTTGGCATTCAGTCAAGACAACGTTTTTTTAAAAGCTTTTAATAACAGACAGATGAGTCTGCAGTAGAGTCTACAAAAGTGATACAATAAACTTATTTGAGTTTCCTGTTAAAGATAAACTGGGAGACTCTTAATAGCTCACTGTTCATGTTTGTAAGCCAACACTTGAACAACCCTCCCTTCCTCCATTATGATGGCTTTAGCTTGCGGAGGTGGTGGTTGTGGGGAGGGGTGTAACACAACACCCACTCCAAACAACCTACACCCCTTTATCATCCTGGAAAGACGTTTAACTTGACCAATCAGAGGAATCTTACTAAGGCACATACTTCTTATCTGCTTCTACAACACAATTGACACAGACTTAAATAACAACCAAGCGCACGAGCCAAAACAATGCCCCTTTCAGTAAGTATCCTCCTTCACCACAAGCCCACATTTAAGTCATCAGATTAGAATACAAGGCTCGTCTTTTACTTAACTTCACTCCATCTTTATTAGCGCTGTCCAGTTGCTGTCGTTGTCTTAACTCAGTTTCGCCCTGATTAAAGTCCTCTAAACCATCTGCTTTCTGTAAACTGACAGAAGGTGGATCCTGCTATGCCACTATAGGTCCTAATCCATCATGTCTGTCAATTATTCCCCTTTCTCCATTGAGAATGTAAAAGGAATTGAGAGATGAATGTTGGTTTAATGGTTTCTTATTTCTGCCTGGCAGGGTGATTTCCACGTGGCAGAAAATCAAACCTTGGTTCTGATTTTTTCAAAACTGATAAAACACAATAGTATGACAACTAGCAAGGATTGAGGATTATGTGTCCGGTAGAGGGTGTTGCCGAGCGGGTTTTCACTTCAATTAAAGAATGAAATAATGTGTGGTAAAACAATAGCCAAAAAACTAATAGGTTTTCAACAATGTTTGAACAGAGGCAGCTCACAAATACTGTGTATTTGGAGGATGCACTGTTCGATCGCCTTGACAGACAACGCTGTATGTAATCTCTTTAAGTGTTGTATACCTTCCACTGTCATTTAAGAATTTCCCAGTTGCCCATTTCTATTGAACCAAATAAAACGTCATTTGATTGGAAACGAGTTGGTCGGATTTGTTAATAATTTTTTATACTTGGTGGTGGTGGCTTAATGCTGCATGAGACTACTATTCTGCTAGGCTATCTGAGAATGAGGCCACCCTGTTTGTGTTTCTGTGACCTTTTAACAGTATTTTAAGACTTCATTACTGAATCCCCCTTGATAACGTACCATTATAAGTGTGCTTAGTTATTTTACCTTGTCTCATCTATTAGGGTAGTAGTGGGATTTAATCCAGACTACTAATCCAGGGCCCAGACTAATCTAGGAGCTAAATCTTCCATGAGTTTCTCATGGTGGGACTGAACACGAGAAGGCAGGAGTGTGATTAATCTTAAGAGGAAACATTAGTGCAATAAGATAATTAGTCCAAACTATCTAATAGTGCATTAAACCCTCTAACATGTCCCATACAACGTTTCTAATACTAATACCACTAAAATAACCTTCAAATAGCTTCCCTTAAGTTTTATACTACACATGTACAGAAATAAACAAGTATACAGTCAATGTGTAAAAATCTGACAGAACAAAGTCAAAACCATCATAATACTCATGTTCATTTAATAGTCCCACTGTTACTTTATAAGCAAGTCTTTTGTAGTTTATACATGTTACTACTTTCTGGCGTCATATTTTTCATCACTTGATTCATTCACTCCATTAACAACTTGTACAAAGTTTTTTTTTTTTTTTATCAACAGTTTTTACAAAGTGGTCATAAGTTTTCAACCATCACTTCATTGTCATCGATGTATATGTAGAGTTGAACAGTAACAAGAAGAGGACGTTTCACAAACCAAACTGAGCGGTGGAGTGACGGAATGTAACCTTTAGAACATGACGACATGAAGAAACTACATTACACGTTCCATCTGCAGTCATCCAAGGTGTTTCTGACCACAGGACAGGTCAAAGACAGCACCCTGTAACACACGTTATTATACAGCTGTCCCTTGCTGAGTATGTAGGCTTCATGAAGTGACACAGCCAAATACATAAAAAATAATAAAAACGTAATAGAAAATCAAAACAACAATTCAATCAAATAAATCAGATCTGTAATATACACATACCTTAAAAAAATGTTATGTAAAATGTTGTAAATAAACATATACATACAAGGCATACATGTATACAAAGTATATCAACTATTAACGTTGGCCAACACTGGTATGTCAACACATACTAATACACATTTTCAATAACAGTACCACATCATTTGTCCACTGAGGACAAACTGACTGGGTGCTTGGCCAAAGGTGGATCGATAACAAGCGCAAATATGTCACAAAATACCTGTTGATGGCAGAAACAGATGAGGTGAGAAATTAATAATATTCTAAAGTACCAGCATTTAAATAAATAAAATTAAAGATTTTACATTAGATTTGAATTGATCTAATCCAGCTAAAGATTGTATTGTTGGTTTCACAAAACGGTGGTCATCTAATGTTTTAGTCTAACTGTAATCACAAAAGACATGACCATGGTATTGATTTCATTCTGACATCTCGCAGAGGGTCTAAATCTGACTTCACTCCTTCTGGGGTACACATGAATGGACTGTGAACATGATATATCCATCCATCATAAGTATCCTTATACAGAGAAAATAAAATGATTCCTTCAGGCAATTGGGGTGCAAACCAAATGCCAATTGATTTTGAGAAAAGGAGTCGTTTTCTGCGTAATGGTCACAAGAAAAGAATGACAGCGTACATACAACTTTAAAACTATGAACAGAAATGAAATGTATAAATGGCATAAACTCAAACAAGTTGTCAAGTATTTATAATGTACAGCAATGCATTCTTCAAAATGATACAGTAATCAATAAAATACTGAACCAAGGGTAAAAAGGGAATGTAATTCTTGATAAGTACCACTAGATGGCAGTAAACATCCATGCTCACACATGTCCAGTCAATAAAGTAGATTTTGATAGTGGCCTACACCTGCAATAAGAAAATTGTTACAATACTGCCTGTAGATTAACGCCCCAAAATCCCCCCATATTCTATCCTCTGAATTCTATATAATGCCATTCTTGCTATCTTTCACCCCTTTTGACCTCTCCCTAACAATTATTTCTTTATTCCACATAGCAGCAGCTCTGGTAAACTTAGTTTACCTATTCAACCGACCAAGTCAAAGTAGTTACATTCTTGATATCAGGCTAGTAGTAGAACTCTCACAGTACAAAAGACATCTTTTGTCCAACACTGAAATGTATGTGCACAGTGGTCCTAAATGTCTCACTGAATGATGTTTTTCAATTGTGACACCATTATAACAACAGAAAAAACAACAATTATCCTGTCTAATGTAAAACTGACCCATGCAACCAAGTCATAGCCCACCTGTGTACTGGAGGAATACTATTGGATCTCAGTAAGCACTCCTGAAACCTCACCTCAACCTCAGATTTTGTAGATTTTGTACTGTCAGTTTGTCGTTTTCCTGGCTGACCCTCTTCACTGGTTCATCTGTTCTTTTATTCAGTTATTTTCTGGTTTCCCCAGTAATTTCAGTGGTTCATGTTATAATTTGCACACACGTCATAGTTCATTGTTTGTTTTTTACGCTTTCTCTTTTGTCTGCTCAGTTCCATTGTTTTTCAGCATCTTTGTTTATGGACTGCTTCAAAAAGTCTCTATCCTACTGCTTCCCTATTGGTCCAGCTCAGTCTCTGGGAAGGCACTCCTCCTCTGTGATGCCCTGGGCCTTAAGCTCCTCCAGAACATTGTCCAGGTGGCCGGGGTCCGGGTAGCCGTGACCCGTCAGGTTGGAGCCAAACTCGGTCTTGTGGTGGACCTCGTTCCAAATGACCGTGTCTGACTCGCCCGTGGTACTGGAAGTTCCCACGGAGAAGATCAGTCTACGGTCCCACGCCACCAGCAGGAGCCTCAGCACCTGGAGGGGAAGAGAGGCGGTCGGGAGAGAGGGAACGGTTAAAAAAAAGAAAAAGAGAGTGAGAGAACGGGGTTCAACCAGGGAGAGTCTAGAAGTCATTACCATGCTGGCTGGATACACATGCTACAACAAACATGCTACCTATCTTCATGTTTACCTTACGTCCCTTCTCGCTGTCAGGGAGGTAGCAGTGTCTGGGGAATCCTCGGGCGGTGAAGGGCTTTCCCGGGTTCGGATGCTCAGGGCCCTGGCAGAGGGTCAAAGGTCAACATGACGCCATCAACCAATCCCACAGAACCTTCCGTGTTCTAGGAAGCGTCAGATGTGCATGTCACATGGACGAGCCGTACCTGGATGCCAGGTGGGATGTTGTAGATGATTCGGATGGTCTTGCAGTCTGGGTGACCGGGCAGGGAGTGGGGAATGACGTGGTACTCCATCTTGCCAGGGGGCTGGTTCCCCGTCTTGACCCCGTAGATGGTCTTGCAGGTGGGACACTGCAGGCTGCCGTCCTTGTTGCCATTGTTGTACATGGCGACCAGGCACTGGAGGTGGTACTGATGGCCGCACTGCGCCAGGCGACCCACGGACTCTGCCCGGGAGATGCCACCCACGCCGGGGCCCTTGTACCCCGAGGGGCCCGCCAAGGCCTCCATGCAGATGGTGCAGTCCTGAGGGGAGTGGGGGAAGGGGGTAGAGATGGCCAGCGAGTGGAGAATAAAGGGGCGGTTGGGGCAATGGACAGTGCGGAGTTCAGAGTGCACACAGAGAAAGGCCTCAGTAGCAGGATTGAAATGAATCGAATGAAAGAGCTCGGTTGACTCACCTCCTCAGGGGGGTTGCGGACTTTCTGAAGGTACCTCTTTACAACCTCCTCGGGAGTCTTGCCTGAAAGAGAGTTCATGAATAAATCGCCCTGATGACGTTTGTGCACCAACGGTGCTCGTGTGTATTTGTCTGCTAGTCTGTGTGTGTGTGTGTGTATACTTTCAGTGTGTCTTTCACATACACACCTTTGCGGGCCTGTTTCTTGGTGGTCTTACGGCAGCAGTGGCCCAGACCAGGAACTGGCTTGATGTCACTCTTGCTGACAGGAGGAGGGTGGAGCACAAGCTTAGGAGGGCGGGTCAGACAGACAGGAAGTCCAGCTGCACTCATCAGGATCCCTGTAATACCTACACAAGGCCAGCAGGGGGGGCAGTGAGAGGATGTTTCTTGTCTGTAATTTGGATGCAGTAGAAGCATTCATTACAGGCACCTCGAAAATATTTGGCATACACTGAATGAGATTTTTATTTTATTTTTTATTTTAAGAGCAGTGACTTGATATTTTGGACTGCATGTTGGACTTCTATGACAACTGGGCAATACTAACGTTGTCAAGTGAAGTTTAGGAATATTTTCCTGAATTGGAAGGGACTTTACTGTCTTACCTGCTAACGCAGGGTGGACAGGACTTGATCCATTCAGGTTCTTCACTGGAACTGTTGGCACTCTGAAACACAGAACCAATAACTTTGAATAAGTCACCAAACCCCTGATGTTACTTAATTTTTATTGGAGCCATTACAAGTAGGCACAGAAAGCCAGCTGCTTAGTCGTGGGTGGAATGCAGGTGGCTGTATTACGGGTCACATCATGTTATCAGGTCAAAGAGCTTTTACCAAGTCATGCAGACATATGGACTTAAGTGGTACATGGACCAGAATAGCACCTTGAAGTGTGTTTGTGCTGCCAAAGTCTATTTCCTACTAAGTTCCTCTATTTCCACCAAACAACAACTACAACAGGAATCTCACAACTTGTGAGATCCAACCAAATAACTGCAAAGACCGATCCCATGCTCTATAGATCAACATAATCAGATGTGACATCGTTGCATCGTGGTAAAGGACATAGACAACCAGACTTGTTCGACCAACAATTGGTTAATTGCCTTTAGATGCTTAAAAATCCTTTGCCGGCTTTCTCATTAAACAATTTATTATTTTGTTTTGAAATGAGCTATCGAGCAGCTATTGAAAGCAGGAAGCGAAAGGGATGCAAAATATAAAGTGTTTCATAAGGCGTTTGTACATTTCTCTCCTATGCCTCACTTGACACTCGCTTCCATTGCCACGTGTCAGTCAAGTAGAAGGCTTGGTTATCTGCATTTATATACATACATACACAGTCCTGCGCCTTAGGCACCCAAGATTTTTCACAGAAATGTTGTCTTAGGATTGTTTTTCCCGTCTTCAGCATTAGTGTGTCCGTAGAGAAGAAGAATATTTAGATCATTGTCTGGTCCTTTTGTTTCCGTATTTCTGGAAGCATTTTTGTTGGACATTCATCTTTTCCTTGTGCCTGAGACCAGGGGCATCGTTAGACCCTTTTTACTGGGGCACGTGCCCCAGTATAAATCTGCTGTGCCCCAGTAAAATCTAAAGTTTGAGTTTTAACAATGTATTAGTCAGTGCATTAATTTAGATTGATAATCCCGGAAAATTAACGCAGTATCCCAATCAACGCTTGTAAAAGTGTTTAACCGAGAACCCAAACCTATATGCATTCAGAATTCCATGTCAGCGTGCTCTTCTGAGCTTGCCAAATAGCCACTGCTTCAGGTCCAGGGCGGTATTCCAGAAAGCAGGTTAAGCAACATAACCAGGTAAATTAACCCACCAGCTGATTCACAATGTTGCAGCAACCTACTGGCAATGTTGCTACAACGCTGGGTGTCAGCTGGGGAGTTAACTTACCCGGGTATGTCACATAACCTGCTTTCTGGAATACCCCCCAGGTGTCGGACTCGGCACACAAGTCAGAATTGAGGTAGGCTAAGAAACATTACAAAACTAAAGATAGTTTCTAAATGATAAGCCTACCGATCATCTTATTTTGACTAAAACATAAAAACAATATTACATGAAGCCCAAAGAACAGTATTTGCGCTCAAATGAATGCAAAAACTATTTGTGCACTCCCGTTAACTATTGATGCCCCTGCCAAAGCGGATATCAAACTTGCATCCCTGAACTGTTGTATAGTGGGTTAAGCAAAGGGAGTTTCTATAGGCTAGTAGTGCATTGTGCGCAGCAAGCTTGAAAGAAAAAAAAAGGATATGAATTAGGGGCCTGTGCCCCAGTAGTGTTATGTCTAACAACACCTCTGCTTGAGACTTTTGCACAGTGCTGTAAAGGGTTAGGTCATCTTCATGATGAGGTCACCTTTATCATGCCATATCCTCTACGTAATATGAACCAGTAACAAAGAATACTTACGGTCGGCCAGTTTGAATGATTGTCATCTTTGCGAGTTGAGCGCAATGGCAACCACTTCAGACTAGAGCAAGTATCCTATCTGCTTTTTGCTGCTGTTTCTCAGTATTTTAGCTCCTCTACTTTGTCAAGTGGCTATTCCTCATTCTCCAACGCAATCCTTGACAAAAAAAAACAGACTTTGGTTTTGCACTGCAGAATCTCCGTATGCTTCTCCCGCCCTCTGTCTCTCTCTTTCTGTGTGTGTGTTTCAGTAGAGTGTGTGAGCTGAAGTTTGAGCTCCGGCTTTTAAAGGGCTAATCCACCTGTTTACATCTGTTGATTAACCTGTCGTCACTGCCCTGAGAAACGTCACAGTGCGGATTACCTGTCAAGGAAAGCAACGGGCCACCAGAAGGCACACAGACTGCAGCACATAAAGTAAAACTGTCTGAACACTAGCTCGCTATCTATATCAAATGTTCTGGCCGAACCATACATGTACATATTAGTCTGAGTTCCATATTTTAATAAACATGGATGATATAGGGCTTGTTTGAGACACCACTAAACTGTTAGTCCTGACCATATACTAATTGAAGAAATTGGGATGTTATTGTGGTAGTGTTAGTGACCTGAAAACTGGAGGTTTACTGTTATGCAGGAGAGACACATACCCCACCCTCATCCTAAACATATTTCCATCCTATTACAGCTACAGTTCTTAATCTACCCAAAACAGTAAATTATCCTTTAACATGTCAGTGAACCTTATGAGACGTTTAATATGCATATTATAAATATGTGTTATAAATAAATACATGTACATCAATACTGTATAATTGCTAACATAGGTGAGGACATCATGGTTTTTCATCATTTTTAACAACACTAGATGTATGGTTAGCAACACTAGATTGTCTGAAACTTCAGTACTGTCCACAAAGTGTAATTTTCCTTGTGAAAGTCCTTGATATGTGCCGGGAAGACTCCCCCATGTGACGTAGAATGTCTGGGAAATTCCGTCTCAACGGGTCACCCATGCTTAGAGTAAACCTTTCTGCAAGCTGTTGTTGGCTGTATGAATGAATCAGCATCTTGGGAACTGGAGCAGTGGACATAAATACACAGGCGGTTACGTTCCTGCACTGCGAGACGAACGTGCTAGGAGTAACAGACAGATGGGAGGCAGAGAAAGGGAGGGAAGGGGGGGAGAAAAAGTGGGGAGGAAAGGAGACGTCGCACGGCCACGTTCCATTTGATCCAGGCTAATCTAGAAGCATTAGCGCAACCCCCATCTGGTCCAGAGGGAGATGGAAATGAAGGAGCTTAGAGAGCCACAAACACACACGCCTCGTCATCTGGCATTTCCAACCACACAGGCAGATTGTCAGACTCTGCCAATGGCAATTATTCGGATCCACTAACACATATGCACAAAACCATGCATAGGCCACTGTCCTCGCCCGTAACCTGTGACGTTTACCACTTCAGACCCAAACGTTCACTTGTCAACCATCTGTTCCCCCACCTTTCTCAAGTAGAAACTGTCAAAACACCAAGTCCATTACTTGGAAGCAGCTGGAACGCTAGTTTGGACATTGTGTTCCAGGTTCTCAAAAAACAACATACCAAAGTGAAGATGATACACTAACTGATTCAAAGTAGAACTATTCTATTCCATACTACTCAAAATTCTATCACATTTGTATTTTTGAACTCGTCAACAACTAACAATGAGTTACATCAGGTGATTCATCTGGTATGGTAAGGTAGTAGAGACAACCATACCAGACTTGTTCAGAGAAATCTAAAGGAAGTTTAATTCACACAAATACAGTTAGGTCCATAAGTATTTTCATCACAATTCAACACAATTTTCATCATTTTGGCTCTGTATACCACCACAATGGATTTGAAATGAGGCAATCAAGATGTGCTTTAAGTGCAGACTTTCAGCTTTAATTTCAGGGTATTTACATCCAAATCAGGTGAACGGTGTAGGAATTACAATACATTTTATATGTGGCCCCCCCCCCTTTTTAAGGGACCAAAAGTAATTGGACAATTGGCTGCTCAGCTGTTCCATGGCCAGGTGTATGTTAAGGGAGTTCGTTATTTCATTGACAAGGAGCAGATAAAAGGTCTAGAGTTCATTTCAAGTATGGTATTTGTGTTTGGAATCTGTTGCTGTCAACTCTCAATATGAAGTCCAAAGAGCTGTCACCATCAGTGAAGCAAGCCATCGTTAGGCTGAAAAATCAAAACAAAGAGAGATAGCAAAAACATTAGGTGTGGCCAAATCAACTGTCTGGTACATTGTTAAAAATAAAGAACGCACTGGTGAGGTCAGCAACACCAAAGACCCGGAAGACCACGGAAAACAACTGTGGTGGATGACAGAACAATTCTTTCCCTGGTGAAGAAAAACCCCTTCACAACAGTTGGCCAGATCAAGAACACTCTCCAGGAGGTAGGCGTATCTGTGTCAAAGTCAACAATTAAGAGAAGACTTCACCAGAGTAAATACAGAGGGTTCACCACAAGATGTAAACCATTGGTGAGTCTCAAAAACAGGAAGACCAGACTAGAGTTTGCCAAAAAACATCTAAAAGAGCCTGTACAGTTCTGGAACAACATCCTATGGACAGATGAGACCAAGATCAACTTGTACCAGAATGATGGGAAGAGAAGAGTATGGAGAAGGGAAGGAACTGCTCATGATCCAAAGCATACCACCTCATCAGTGAAGCATGGTGGAGGTAGTGTTATGGCGTGGGCATGTATGGCTGCCAATGGAACTGGTTCCCTTGTATTTATCGCTGATGTGACTGCTGACAAAAGCAGTAGGATGAATTCTGAAGTGTTTCGGGCAATATCATCTGCTCAGATTCAGCCAAATGCTTCAGAACTCATAGGACGGCGCTTCACAGTGCAGATGGACAATGACCCGAAGCATACTGCGAAAGCAACCAAAGAGTTTTTTAAGGCAAAGAAGTGGAATGTTCTGCAATGGCCAAGTCAATCACCTGACCTAAATCCAATTGAGCATGCATTTCACTCGCTAAAGACAAAACTGAAGGGAAAATGCCCCAAGAACAAGCAGGAACTGAAGACAGTTGCAGTAGAGGCCTGGCAGAGCATCACCAGGGACGAAACCCAGCGCCTGGTGATGTCTATGGGTTCCAGACTTCAGGCTGTCATTGACTGCAAAGGATTTGCAACCAAGTATTAAAAGTGACAATTAGATTTATGATTGTTAGTTTGTCCAATTGGGGGGGGGCACATATAAAATGTGTTGTAATTCTTACACCGTTCACCTGATTTGGATGTAAATACCCTGAAATTAAAGATGAAAGTCTGCACTTAAAGCACATCTTGATTGTTTCATTTCAAATCCATTGTGGTGGTATACAGAGCCAAAATGATGAAAATTGTGTCAATGTCCAAATACTTATGGACCTAACTGTACATGAATAAAAGCAGCTAAAAACAACTCAATTGAAATTGTATATGATCATAACTTATCATTAATGTCATGAAGAACTTGAATAACCAAATACATTACCAACAGACAGGTACCAGTACACACTCGCAGTTAAAGTGAGATACTGTGTGAGTTCAGGCCCACAACAAAGGCTTGGGGAACGTTAGGATACAGACAAAAGGAAAACATGAAATACCGTATTAGTAATATTACTTGAATTTTGTCATTTTACAATGATATAATGTAAGATTGTTGTTGACATGATGTTAGTGTTGCACTGTGTCTGGGTAAAAGCCAGACCATTCCTGGGCACTGACCACTAAAACACGGACAACTTTGCACTCCAGGTTCTTGATCATCTGCTGGACTTACTACGACGTACTCACTTTTTGTATGTTGGTTCGGATAGCAGTGTCTTCCAAATGAATGAAAAGGAAAGCCAAAGGAGCGAGGGGGAGGGGCTGAAGGGATGAGAGCAGACTCCTGACCAGTGACGCTAGTCTTTTAAAGACACCAGCAGGTATTCCCATTGGATGAGCCCGACCTGGGGAGCAGCGCCTTCCTCTCACCTGCTCTCTTTCTCAGATTGTATGATCAAACAAAGACTGACAACAGGAACATTGCCTCTTTCAAGTACTTCCTTGAAGGGTTTTTATCACAGGATATAGAAAACTATCGTAATTTTTGTGACAAATCTTGATAAATGTTTTCATGATATAATTAGATCTAGTGTAGTCTTGGAAGATTTATTTTATGATAGTAATCATGTATACATTAGTTCCACATTGCATATGTTAACAGACCACTAAGTTATAACAAATTTGGCATAAGTAAAGATCTACCTAAAATAGCAATCCAACAGGTTTACAAGATAAAATGGGTCTGATTCTATCTAAAGAGTATGTGTCACTCTTACTACAAATTTAATTGGGCTTCAAGGTTATTCATAAGCCAATAGGAAATGTCACTATCTCTTGAGGAAAGGAGACTCATATATTCCAAGAATGAATCAACTTCACAAACAGCAGTCAGGGAGCAGGCAGGTAGCTTAACTGACAACAGCGCCCCCTGGCCAACACAGGAGGTCCCTGCAGCCGCTTTCTCACAACAACACATTTCTTCACACTCCACATATTACTCTTTCAATCATGACACATAGTATTATTTTATTTTTTTGGGGGGGGAGAAGCAGAGGAGACTCCATGATGTTTGTGCTCTGACATATTGGGTCCAGGCAGTCAGTTCTTTCACAGGAAGAAGGGAAGGAGATGCTGCTTCGTGTCAACCACGTCTTGATTTATGGCTGGGGATAGGGTTGCCTCACAAACCCCCCTCCAACTCCCAATCCACCAACTGTGACACTGCCTTTCTCTTTTTACTCAAACCAACCAACACCCATCCCGTACTCACCCCACAGTACGTACGGCTTGCCAATCTCACTCACAGGACTAACTCTACCAGCAAGAGGTACACAACCCCCCCCCCCACACACACACACACACACACACACACACAGCCACACACACACACACACACCTTCTCAGACTAACAATTAGTCCACTGTGTGCCTCCATCGAAACCAACCCCCCATCCCCACCCCCACCCAACCTGAGAACCCCGTATACCCCTGCCATTTCCCCTGGTCCATATCTCAATCCCTGCATCAGTCTCAGGCATTATTCCACAAATGGGAACCAGGCCTTGACTGTGCCCACAAGGGTTGCCATGGAAACCAAACCCTGACACACACACACACACACACACACACACACACACACACACACACACACACACACACACACACACACACACACACACACACACACACACACACACACACACACACACACACACACACACACACACACACACACACACACACACACACACACACACACACACACACACACACACACACACACACACACACACACACACACACACACACACACACACACACACACACACTCACACTCACACTCACACTCACACTCACACACACACTCACACTCACACTCACACCCTAAATGCACACAAATACACAGACAAAATTGGGGGCAGTGGGCCTCCAGGAATGAGCAAAGCCTGGGAATTGGGTGTGTGGATGTTGACTTACTGGGTAGGGGAGGAGAGGGGGGGATGTGTATTAAAGGATAACACTGCATCTCAACACCCGGGCCTATCTCCTTTTCTCTCTAACTGGGTGCGTAAATGTGTGAAAATGCAGCTCATTTCATGTGAATGGAATGTGTTTACATGGGAATGCTGATCAGGTAGTGTTTGTGGTAAAGATTAAAGGCATGTGAATGCTAATGAGTGTTTGTGTCAGAAACTTCACAGCGATTATTTGGGCATGACTTGCGTTTTAGTACTTCAGATGAAATTCTTGTCAATCATAAGTTTTCAAACAAGAACATGCACTTTGAGTTGAGACTAGCCAATTAAAGATACCCAACTGCATAAGTTCAAACTTGATTAGAAAATATTTGTCAAAACTCTACCTCATTATATCTCTTTGTGAGCACCTCCAGAATTCAAATGAGCACAACAACTGCAAATTGCATTCAACTTAACTTCCGCCATCAGTTTGAACAAACAATTTCAGGCAGGTCTTCACAGTTTTGTGCTCCACGGACAGCTGGGTGGATAGGTTACTCACCCAGACGCAATGAGGGCACGGGACTGGGCCATGGCAATGCGTTGCAGGGCAGGTCGACTCAGCCCTGCCAGGCTGGCGCGGGGCGGTAGAGGGGCAGCGCAGGCGGCTGCGGCCGCAGACACGGGGCCGAGGACGCGGGCGGACGGCGAGGGCGTACAGGAGGAGGCAGCGGTGGAAATGAGGGGCTGGGCCGGAGAGGGCCCCAGCGGCAGGGTGGAGGAGGCCGAGAGAGAGGCGGAGGAGGAGGGGTGCGGCGGGGAGGTGGCGCTGGAGGCGGCGGAGGAGGGCGGCGGCGGGGGCGGGGGCGGAGGGGGGAGAGGCGGGGGAGGCGGGCGGGTGGAGTTGAGGGAGAGGGCGGCCGTGGCCGAGCCCAGAAGGGACAGCGAGTGGGCAAAGCTGCCGCCTCCAACCCCGCCCCCGCCGCTAGCCCCTCCCACAGATGTCCTGTGAGGGGAAAGTGACCTGGACAGGGACGGGGGGCGGGGTAGGGTCAGCGAGTACGACCCCCCCATGGCAGAGTAGCCCCCAAATTTGGGGCTAGGCGGTTTGTTCTGGGGAGGCCTCCTCCCAAGGGTGTGAGCCGACATGGCGCCCGCCTTGACGCTAAGGACCAGCATGCACTGCTGACACGCACACGGCTGGCCCAGAGACGTGATAGCCGAGGCCGGCAGGGCGCCGCTTGGGTAGGCACTGCCATTTCCAGTCCCACCTCCACTCACCCCGAGCCCCATGCCCACTCCAGACACCCCCACCCCCAGGAGTCCCCCAGGAGCGGGCCCCCAGGCGTGGTGGGACTTGGGCAGGGGCCCCGACACCAGCGGGTAGGCTAGGTCCGAGCGTCGCTGGATACGCCTGCAGCGCTGCGTCTGCCCGTTGATCTGGGTCATGCTCTGGAAGTCGATGAGGTAGCAGAAGCCCAGCGGCGCCAGGTCCAGCCAGGGCTGCTGGCGGTCGCGTGCCGCCTGGATGGCGATGCCCACCTCCGTGTCGTAGGCGGTCCAGGAGCCGGTGTCGTTCTCCCACTCCCACAGCCAGCCCTGGCCCGGTGCTGAAGTTGGGTCGTAGAAGCTGCGACGCACAGGCCGTAGAGTACCTGGGTGGCAGAGACAGGGCTGTCACACTATACATTGGCGTAAATCATTAGCATCCCTGTTCAAGAAACCAGTAGGACTCAATAATGATTTACAAGCAACGCTAATAACTGATATTTATGTGACATAAGGTGGTCCACTATCATACATTTACATTATGTTTTCCACTATGTACTCAGTATTTTAACAAAACATGTTACCATAAAAGAACTTCAATGTAAAAAATCAAAAAAAAAAATCTGATTACAGTCAGGCACTAGATGAGACGTTTGGTAGGCAACTTGCTACTGTAATATTTGCGGTGTACAAGCAAAGTACAAAGGCAACAAATTCAACATGTCTGTGTGTGATTGCTAAGAATTTGGGCAAACAGGTTGCCCCTGGTAACGGTACTCAATGTCCTCGAATATGATTGGCCGTTGGCCTATATCCGGCCCAGTGCTGGCCATGTTTGCTTTCCCAGAGTCCAGAGTTACTCCAAGGATTTTTGGTCAAACCATGTCACAGTAATTACACAGATTTCTCACTCTGAAATCTCATCTTCTTGATTGATATCTAGTTAGTATTGTTTATTTTCCAGGAAAATTAGTCTGTAGAAGGAGTCTTCATTTTTTCCTACATTAAATTGGAAACTGCATGTTAAATGCATGTTCAGAAGACCACAATAGCTTCCTAATTGATTTGTCATAATTAGGCCTGGTGCTCATTTCAGACTGTTTTTCCACATTTCTCCCCTGTTGTGGTCTGAAACTTGGACCCAGGTAATTTCTTTGATAGGACATTGATAGTCCCAAAGTCTAGACTACAATGGGAATGTGTCTTGGGACTCCTGACTACAAATAACTCCTAATCTAACTAAAACACTGAATGAAATTCCTAGATTATGGAAATTTATGATATGATTTTTTTTTTTTTATGTGCCATTTATCTTTAACAAATGATGTGCTAAATGAAAACAATTTGTCTATTAAAGATGTGTTGAAAAGGCCAACAATGCCAATGACTACATGTGTGGATGTAACAGAGCAATTCATTCATCAAACCCAGTCCCCCCAAAACTACCCACTTTCCCAATGACCTCAGACTTTTGCAATTCAGCCCATGCCCCTCTCACTCTCTCATATTTGGGCTTGGACACCCCATCCCCTCCCGTTTCCTGCAGCTTGGTTGGGAATCAAATGGAATAAAAGCTTTTGTCAGATGGAGTTGAGGCAAATGGTGGCATGGTGAAGTCTTGGGCAAAGAAAGTTAAGACATCTGGCAGGTCTCCTGCCTTCCCTCAATTATCTGTGTGAGAAGACTTGCCTCTGTGCCAACATGATCTATCAGAGCAGGAGAGGGCGAGACAAGAAGAGCTAAGCTTTCATGAAATGAGATGCAAGTTAAAGGGACGTTTTTAAAACGGGAATTTAGAAATAAAGGTATGACACAGCACATTAAGTCTGAGGAAGCAACCTGGGTATTTCATTCTGATACACACTGACCCAAAGTATCTCCCAAAATCTCATTAATGAATTAAGACAAGCAGGGGATGCATTTTATATGCTTCAAATCATGTCTGAGAGATCCTAAGCATGTCTCATGTCAAAATAAGAGTTGAAGAATGGCATATTTACAATATTTGACTTAGAACCCCTCCCTCATGGAGAACATAACACTCGTTAAATAGGCCCACAACGCATCAAGATCATCTGAAGAAGCGAGCAATCAGACAAAAACGATATCTTTTTTTAAATACATATTTAAAACACGTGATCCTGAGCAATTGTATGAATACATGTTTATGCTTTATTTAATCTAATGGGAGCAACTCTGCAGACGAAAGCAAACAAGGCCTCACACAGTTACCCACGAAAGGGCTACATCCAGTGTGCTAACACACCCAAAAGGACAAGCCAATATTGGGCCTGCTTCAAAACAACATAACAAAAACAGCTCATCAACACTAATTCTATCGCAGTAGATTTTAGACGCTTTTCTAGCCCGTCTTCGGTTTATTCTATTGCGATTATAGACGAACCTGTCACACATGTTCATCATCTTACCTGTGTCTTGGCGGAACTGGTGCATGGAATGCAAGTCAATGATGTAGGGCGAGAGACGAGTGTCCACCTGGCCTAATACAACACTACCACCCCGCGGGTCGTTGCGGATGACTGCCTCGATGTGGTGAGAGACGGCCGGGCTGTAAGGCCGCCAGCGTCCGTGCTCGTTCAGCCATTCCCATACCACTACGGCAGACGCTAGTAACATTCTACTCCTGCAAATGAAAACATCGTCAATGCATGCTCAAGGTAGTCTTCGTCAGACAAAAAAAACAACGCGCATCTATAACCACAGTGTTGCATCCATCTTGTACAAATTGGCAAGCCATGATGTTTCTTATCCCTCGAGAAATGTTTAAATGACAGTGGAGCAGCGATGCTGACAATAGTGGTGGACCCTACCTTCCATGTTGATGTAGCCGTATGCAAGGCAATCACTTCATCTCTTTGTTAAAACGAATGTAGCCTACCTTTTTATTACATAAAGCTAGATACAAAACCTTGCAGGTTCGTTGCATTTTACTCCCTATGCAGATAAATGACGTCTACTGCTATCTTTTCCAGGCACGAACAAGTTAGGGTGTGTTTAGATGCATTTTAGTCCCTTATCAGTGAAGCAGAGGAGTGGGTTACTGTAACAAGTGACAGATCTAGGCTACTTTGATTTTGCCAGAATGTAGCATCCAAACTTCTGGGCGCATTTCTAATTTGAAGAAAATTAGCACACAGCATTAACATGTTCAAATCAATCAAGACCGAGCAACGAAATATTTTAGTAGGCTGCATTTTAAACGACTGTGTTTGGCAATAGAACCGTGAAACCTGTAATAGTCGAGGTACATTCAAATGCATGTTTAATATGCATGAACAGTAAAGCAATATAAATATTTACCAATGGAGGGCAGTTTAGTTCGCTTTCTGTATCTTGTTCAGACTGATGTAGAGTATTTGGCTGGTTAATGATTATCCATCGTTCTGTATAAATATATTCCCGGTTCTGAAACGGCGGTCCGTGAGTGGAAAAAAATCATGAGATTCGTGTTACATAATTGCTCTGATATTACCGGTATATGTCAGGCCTATTGCTCAATGTGGTGTAGCCTATTTGTTTGAAATATCTACGAACGCGCAGTTGGGCCTGCAAAATCATATCGCGCAATCAACCCGCAGATGTGCTTGCATGAAATGAGTGGGTTTAACTAGAATAAGGAA
This sequence comes from Osmerus mordax, assembly GCF_038355195.1. Taxonomy (NCBI): domain Eukaryota; kingdom Metazoa; phylum Chordata; class Actinopteri; order Osmeriformes; family Osmeridae; genus Osmerus; species Osmerus mordax. The sequence continues at coordinate 7,787,710 of NC_090072.1, read as the reverse complement.
CAGTCATGATAGATCACATAATATTATGGCGTGCCAACCCCGGCGAAAAATGTGTTATTTGTCAGAAAAATATTTGCGTGGTGCGTGGACATGTACATGACCACGCCCTAGAAAGACCATGGACCAATCGAATGAATGCAACCACACATTCTGATTGAATACTCCGCCCATGACTGATAAAGGGAGCGGCCGAAAAAATCCGTCCAAAGTCATGTACTTTTCAGTGAGGTGGTGGAGCTGTCAGAATCACAAATGTCTTCAGAATAGATTTAACAGTGTATAAATACTGATATGATTTCAATAGCTGTATCATTATCCAATGACGTGATACTAAAAGGAGTGGAGATGCCGGGGATTGAACCCGGGACCTCATACATGCGAAGCATGCGCTCTACCACTGAGCTACATCCCCACTGATCACTATCAATGCTTCTCAAACAGTTTATAAACATGTGCCTGTTGTGTATTGTATAATATTCTGATTTGAAATCATCTGTTCAGAGAACAGTATTCCTTATTGTTGTTTTGGATAATTTGCCTAGGACTGTGTTTACTTATAATCATCACGTTTAGTTTTTGTAAGAAAACAAACACAATCAAGCTTAAAGAAGGGTTTAATGTTCTTCAAATTATCATATTGTGTTAAATGACAAGCCAATGTGCAATACAAAAAACATAAAATGTTACAGTTATACATTAACAACAATGAGATCTTTACTAGCCTGTAACCCTATGCATGATTCATCACTGCTAGGGAAGCCTAGTAGGAAACATTAAGCACAAAAAAGCATCACTTTACAGAGCTGCATGTTCAGTAAAATGTTCAAGACACCTTCCATCCAACATCAAGCATAATTTGTGCCAAAGTCTGATACTTGCACTATCTGCAATCATAGCAAGCAACACAAAACGTACAAAACAGTGAACGTGTATAACATCCCCTACTTTCACCCCTAAGATATCAACAGTAGTTCATTTACATTTCTCTGTCATTGTGCCTTAATTGTGTTACTTGTATAAAAAAAAAATGAAAACACTTTACTATTTCCTTTACATCAAAACCAAATGACTGTGCTCTCTTTGATCTCAAAACGCAGTCACGTTGTTGTCGTCTTCTTGTTTCTTCTGTTCCTCAGACCAGGTGGCACTCCCAGAGAAGTGCTTCAGGCCGATCTGTAAATCTCCTCCTCTGTTTCCCTCTCCTTCCTCAAGCCCTGCTTTGACCCCTCCATCCTCTCTGGCTCCGTCCTTCTTGTCCTCGCTCTCCATGCTCCCCTTGCTCTCTCTCCTCCCCTCCCTCTCCTGCGCTCCCCCTGCTCTGCCCCTCAGGTTGCAGCCCTCCAAGCTGGAGTAGTCATCCGACGAGTCATCTCCCTCGTCCCCCTCGCCTTCGCTTTCACCTCGTTTGCTTCCTTCTTCCACATCCCTCTCCTCTTCGCTCTCTTCGCCTTCTATCTCCTCCTCATTCTCATTAAGTGGCCACAGGCGGCGACCAAGGCGGGTCTCCAGAGTTCTGACTCCGCCCCTCACCCGGTCTCTGACTCCTCCCTCCCTATAAACCATTCTGCGAAGTGTATACTGTCCACTGGTTTCACGGTTCAGTTTCATGTACAGGTAGGCCAGAAGAAGAATGAGGAAGACAAGAAGGAAACAGAGAGTCACTACCACACGATCAGATGTGGTCTTGTCAGTGATGGTTTTTTCAGACATGCCTGCCAGAAGAGTGAGAAACGCTGTTTAACCTGCCATATTAGTGTTAAACATTTCATCAATATGAGGTCACCAGAAGAATCAAGGTCAAAATCCAAAAGGCATTCCTTATTGCAAGGTTTGTTCAAATATACAAAGCTGATGTCAATACTTTTGTGAAATTACAGACATTCCAAATCTCAAACTGTCTATGACTATTGAAGAAACATTGGTCCATACCCAGCCAAGACAACAAACACATTTTTGATTCAATGTTTTTGGAAGTTTAACCTGAATACAATGAACAGAAGTCTTCTGAGATAGGACTCAACCAAACATTTGTCTGGAGCATATTATGTGGTGTTACATACCTGTCAAAGTAGGTTGCTACAAAGTAAGTTGGTTTGTCTCGTCAATTTAAGAATAAACTCTCGTAGTTGCCCAAAGATTCTTGTTACTTCAAAGCAACAGTGACATTCCCAATAGATGGCATTCCTTCAGTATATTCAGGATCAGGATCTGAAAAGAAAGGCATGTCTTCATTATTTTATGCAGTTTACAGTGTAATTTCATTCTCTTTTACGGAAAGTCACCTACTAGTAGTCACGGACTACTGCATTTAACAGTCTACACTTCAATAATAAGGATTCATTGTTGTTGCAGTTATTCTCTATATTTTAAGACATGGTTTCTCAGGCAAAGGTTGAGCCTAGATGGAGTCTACGGAACTCATCCAATTATGCTGTATCATGATAGTAAGGTACTATAAAATATAGGTAAGTAATGAAGACAAATTGTGGTCACTGGAGATGTAACTGAAGTTTTTTGCAAAGGATGTAGCTGACGGGCTCTGATGGTGTGTGACCAGAAACCCTCATTTGAAGCGACATCACTGACAGGAAGCCAGCAGATCTTTTCTCCTTTTTGCCCATTTCCTGTTGGTGTTATAATATCCTGACACTACTTAAAACAGAGTATAGAGTTAGGCCATCAGTTACCTATATGGCTAGCTCAATACTGCTTGCAAATAAATTAGGCCACTAATATTAAGTAATGTTTTAACACAAAATTACTTGTATACGGTGCAGGTTTTTATTATTCATCATCCATGTGTTTACAAAACTAGCCTAGGAGTAAAATATATATACACTTCCTTTTCTGCAGCCAAGGAGATACTGAACATCAGCCCCACATGTGGCTTCTAAATGCAATGCCGCTCAAATGCAATACGTAAATCCATTCCATTAGAAAAATAGAAGAACAGGTGTGTCTCATGGAAAAATCTAGATATGGATGTGAAACGTGACGTGTGACAGAGATAAAGTATTCAGAGGGAGAAGGTGGAGGAAAGAGATGAAGAGAATAGTGCATTTTAAAGATGGAAATGCAGACAGTGGAAACATAAACAACTAGAAAACAACACAGGAAAAGTGTCAGAATGATGGAGAAAGGAATGAAAAGAAAGATCTGGAAACACTGAAGCAGAAAACCATGAGTATAGGTCACATACATGAACAATTATAGAAAAAGACGTATTTTACACTTACCACTGTGTTGCCGTGTGAACCAGGGGGTTGCTGAGTTTTCAACAGACAGGCAGATAACTCATACCTAAAGACAGGAAGTAATGACAGGGGTGTGTCTGCAATGCTTACTTTAAGACAGACAAATAGTAAGAAGGAGAGAGTGAGCGATGCAGCAAACTAAAGCAGTAACACCAACAGCAGGACAGGAAGCACGGGGGTGGAGATGTAGATGAGTGAATTTGAGATTGCTTGATGACAGATGAACAGAAAAATCACAATGCTGTAGAAGCATGGGGAATAGAGTGAGATGAGCGAATTTGGAGAGATTGCTTGATAACAGATGAACAGAAAAAGCGGTGCATGGGGAATAGAGTGACAATCACGTGTAGCCCAAATGCAGAGAGGAAGCTGTTCTGTGGTGAATGTGAGATTGTACAGTATAGTGGATTACTGTACACCCAGGTGAAGAAGTGGATATTTTGTGCTGCTTCAAAGTAAACTTGCAGTTATTTTCAGTAGATTTGTACATTTTACGTGTATGACAGTAAATGGCTCATTCTGAATATGTAACCTCTGGAGTGAAGATTTTAACACTACATTACAGAGGGGAATTGTTTTAACTATTGACTAAAACCCCAGACATTGGTAACTGTGTGGTAACTGTGTGTGCACTGTGCCTGATAGTACTTGAAGTTACATTTACTGAGATAATCTCTCTGCAGCCAGCGCTGAGAGACAGGAAGTGAGCAGTGGAACTAACAGAAGGTTCAAAAGCACGACCACATGGCTTCGGAACTACCCACAGCTTCTGACCACATCCTGCAGATAACTTCAGTGAAAAATGCAAACTTCAACAACAAATTTATGACATACTCGAACCAATTATATTCTTAACTACAGCTGTTTCTTGTCAATGAAAATAAACCTGATCATGGCCACTGTGGCCACAGGGGGGGTCTGTCTCACATTAATTAACCAACAACATGTAACATCTACATAGACAAACCACAAATGGCCTCAGTTGATTCACACTGTAACATTATGGTAATAAAAAGCCAACATACAAACACAAATAGGGAAGGAGTGTTTATTGGAGTTGCACAGTGCAGTGTCACTTTATTGTTTTATGACCACACACAAATAATAATTGTAGGACGGTCAGTGCATAAAGAGAAGTTAATCATGTAAATAATCAAGGAAGAAACCTGTGAAAGGTACCCAAAATAGCTATCCCTTCACCGAAGGGCGAGGTAAGTGAGAATTGCAAAAATCATAACTTTCTATTTTTGTTTATTTCTGCAGTTCTGTCCAACAGACAAGCATCGCACACCTTTTCCATTCTAAATCACAAATACAACAGCTGCCTCTAGATTAGTCTAAAACAATTAGGTTCTACAGACTTGGATTACATCATTCAAACAGTAAAAAAACAACAACTTACATTTCATTGTAACAATTTTAGTTCAGTGCTGTGAAGCACTTGTGGTTTTTAAGATAGTAACATAATCCTACTTAGAACACATTGTTTTGGGCAATACCTTTCTTGAACTCAATTTAACAAGCTGTCATTTAGGATTGTATCAGTTTATGATGTTCTATGGAATAGGTCAATAGAATGGAAGCAACTGGAAAAGCAAATGTATATTTGATAGTTACCTAGGCAGTTTACTAAGGCCATCTGAGTGCCAAACAAATAAATGTGTCATTCATACGTATAATTTATCGGGTGTGATGCTGCACATCAGTTTCTTACTAAATTAGGACACAACCTCTAAGTTGGCAATTGCATAAACCATAATTCTGCCATGTCAGTTGTTTTACTGTCTATGGACATTGATGGACTCAAAACCTGTTTGGCATAATGGAGGCTGTACTTTTTGTACCATGTTTGAGCTTGATCCCATCCACTTAAATAGATAGACTATCTTTATGGTCAGTGCTACCTACTTGCCCCTTATGACAACACAAATGATCATCCATTTACTTAAATAAAGTCATCTTTATGGTCAGTGCTACCTATTTGCCCCTTATGACATCACAAATGATCATCATGTACAGTATGATGCCACAAAGTGTGCCTGTTACATGTATTACATACACATTCAGGAAGTAAAAAGCTGAGCATGAATCACCTTCAACTTTTGAAAGTAAAAAAAGATCCCACAGAAAGATTTACAACATACAACCAACTACCTTTTCACTTAAGTCTCATTCTCTTCAATAATTTGTAGTAAAAGTGTCTTAATCAAAAACGATTATTGAAAAAGCCATTAATGTATAAATGTAAAAGAAGACAGAATTAATTATTAAGTCTGATATTACATCACAATTAGCAGCTGTATCTACCTGATTTATAATACACTGTGAGGGATTTATTTCTTACTGAGGGTGTACACACAGTTCTGTATATGGTATGAATGATTTGCACTGTACAGTACATTCATTCAGATTTAAGCCAAATGTAAAAATATCCCTTTGACACTGAAACTTAAGATGGCCTGTGTAAAAGGGATGTTTTTGTACCGCTAAATATGTATACCACATTTTTTATGACATTTGCAGAATGCACTGATTCTTAACTGTGCCCCCTCAAGTAGGATATCACTATATGTTTCTTCATAACATTTTAATATCATACCACAGGTAATGTCAACTAATGCTGTATGCAGATGATATCCCTTAACCCCCCCCCCCCCCCCCCCATTAATCAATGCGGCATCTAAAGGGTTGTAATTGACCTATGCTCATACACAACTCCTGACCTGGTTCTCGGCAACTGTGATTCAGTTGGTCACTGAGCTACACTTCAAAACTACATTCTCCCACTCGCGCGCACACAGCTTAAGGTACTGCTGATTCTAGTAAGGCTATGGTCTATGGAGTGACATCAGAATGCCCTTTGGGTGTAGTGGCGCCCCCGCCGCCTCCGGCCCCACGCCTTCATACTTCCCCGTCCTCAATGCGTGCCAGCTGCCTCTCCAGCAGCTCAATCCTCTGGCCCTGGGCGAGCACCACCGAGCGCAGGGCCTTCACCTCCGCCAGCACCTCGCTCAGCACCTCCTCCTGGGCCAGGAGAGGGGAAAGAGAGATGAGGGAAAGAAAGAGGGTACAGAAGGGAATGGAATAGAAAAATGAAGTCGGTTATTTATTTATGGTTTGGAATAAAGACAACCCATGTCATGGTTATAAGGGATGGAAGGATCACACTGCAGTTTGTCCTAAATCCCAGACGTGACACATCGGCACATTTCTCACCTCTCTCTTTACTCGGTCAGATACCCCATCTGCCTCTCTGGTTACCTTCGGCTGCCCCGCCCATTCACTCTCTGTGTCCCTGGCGACGTGTGTGGGCGGGGGGGTGTTGGTGACCTGCTGAGGGGTGGAAGCAGACCCCGCCCCGGACCCCTGTGATGTCAACTTGGGCTTGTTCTTGAGGATGTCTCTGTGCTTGGAAGGGGGAGCAGAGTATCCCCCGCTCAGGGAGACCAGCAGGGGTGGCGCATCCTGTCCAGCGATCCACTCTTCGGCCAGGAGAGAGGGCTCCAACCCAGCTGTGTCTGGGTACAGGTCACCTTGGAACAGATCTGACTGGAGGCAAGAGTGAGAGAGAAGGGAGGATGACCCCAGGATACGCTGGCATTGCTAAAAATGTGACTGTGAGAAAGTCATTCATAAACTTAGGGTCAAATTAAATGGTTAATCATTCACGGTCTGGGTCTCGTGTTACCTTGCGTGGTACTGTCATAGCGATAGGCTCCACTTTTCTTTCATGCAGCTTGTAGAACCTGCATGGAAAAGAGAACAATGAATCACAGCAGAACATACAAAAGGAAGTACACAAGTGAACAATAAACAAAAGAGGTCATTTTGATCAAGGGCAACGAAAGTGCTGTAAAACCTGCTTACCTGGCAATCTCACATTTGTTGACATCCACGCCCCGTTTTCTGAGGAATCCAGCTCCGCGCTGAGGCTCTTTGCTACTGTACAGGCTGAGGAAGTGAACGTATGGCGACTCGTCGGTCACCTCAAAATACCGGATGGTGCAGTCCCCCTGACAGAGATCAACAGATTATGGGCTGAACCAAAGTCCCTGGAGGGGTGTATCCTAAGTAAACACACTACTAGCTCCAGGAATAAGTGCTATGTTAGTAAGGTGAGTGCAGTGTACCTTTCCACACAAGTAGATCATGTTGGTATCAGGGTCATAGTAGGGTTGGAGAACACCATTACTGGTGTCCATCTCCTGAACTGCCATTGGCTCAGAAAGATCCTTCTACACAAGACAAATACAAATATATTTGATGTATCTGACACATTCTACAATGCATTACCACCTGACTGAGAGGGATTGTATTTGACTGTACCGTATCCCATAAGGCCATCTGCCTCTCGCTCATGCGGCTAAACCCGGTGGTCAGGATCTTCCCGTCCGAGAGGAAGACGGCTCTCATTGGCCGTGTGCCATCATGGACCTTCTCTCTTACCTGACAAAAGTGACAACATCCAAGCTCTTATGAAGGGTCACCAGTGTCAAATCGCAATATCGCAATGAGCAAGTCCACTGATACCCCTTTTCCACCAACGTGAACCGGGAGCTGGTGCTAGAGCCAGTTCGGAGCTGGTTCAACTTGTGAGCCTTCCAAGAACCGGTTTGCTTTTCCACAGGCTAGAGTCAGCACAGAGCCACATCATTACGCCACAGGGCAAGGAAAAAAAAAGTTCCTCCACGGACCACTGCTACTTTGTTTTAAAGTCCGTATTGTAGGCTACTAGTACAGCTAGCTATGTTTTTTTTTTTTATGCCAGTAGTTTCTGTTGGTCTTGTTGGTCATATTGTCACAGTAACCCCCTTGTGGAAAGCAGTTCTCTCGCAGGTCGTCTAGTCCAGCTCTCTTTTGGGGATAAATTGGAACCAGTTTTTCAGGTTATTAGCCAGTTCTTAAGCTGTCGAAAAGCAAAGAACTGGTTCAAGCACTGGCTCCAAACCAGCACCTAAAACGCATTGGTGGAAAAGGGGTATGACAAGGTACAATAATTCTGATACGATAGCTACATATACAGACCACCTCCTCTTTAGTCTTGTGCAAAATCAAGGACAAACAAACAATTTCTGTTTCAAGTTGTTGCTTCCACTTAATTAAACTTTTTAGTTGGTGCTCTAAACATAATCATGGTGTGAGGGTGGTGGGGGCACCTTGAGAACAGTCCCCCGACGGGGGTCGATGACGCGCAGAGCCTTGTCCTTGCACACCGTGCAGATGGCACTGCCATCCTTGTTCCAGCCGACGCTGTAGATCAGGTCTGGGTGGGCATCGCCCAGCTGATACACCAACTCCCCAGTCCCCACGTCCCACACACACACCAGGTTATCACAGCCTGGACACAGAAACACCCAAGAGATGCTTAAATACGCATCTTGAAAAAAAAAAAAAAAAAGAGATATCTAATGACCCAAACGTTTTTTTCTTTCTCTCGGTGCAAACTTAATTTATCCAAAAGTCAGATATGTGGGACTAATGAATATATAACCACTCACAGGGTGATAAGGAGTCAATTCCAAGTCACAGACAAGACATGTGTTTGTTTTGAGTTCAATTTACCAAATCCAAACATCGGACTGTAATTAGGGTTTCTTAGGAGAACTTTGACTCAGCATGTCAGCATTAACCACCGCAAGTTCTCTTTATAGCCTTGCATTGCAGGCTGTTGGTTACAGACATTTGATTCCTTTCTTGCATAATGCGGAGTAAGGAATTGGCTGTCATGCAACACCACCAACAGTGAGTTTAGAGATGTCCCTCACCTTCCTAAAATGCATTTAAAAGTTATGGCAAGAAAATACAAGTTTGAAATTCAGTCCACTAAAGAATGCTGAAAATAACAATGCTGCTTTAAAAAAAAAAAAGTCTGGAAAGCACTACAAAAGCATGTTCACCTTGAAGCAAACGTTGTACTGTTATGCAGGAGGTTTTGTTAGTGCAAACCCACGCAATGGTATATCAGTACAGGATGCGGTGGCCATATTGCCAGCCCACTAACAGAGATGTAGTCTGATAAGGTTACCTGCGGTGAGGAGGATGTTAAAAGCTGTGGGGTGCCAGGCCAGGATGCCAACCCGTTTACTGTGTCCCTCCAGCGTCACCAAGGCCTCAGTCATTGGTGCGGTCAAGCCCCCGTCAGGGATCTGCCACACCTATCGGAGAACGGGGATGAAGCTCTTTAACAAGGAACAGAAACATACTGACGGAAAGAAAAACGCACGAGTCGAGACAGTCAACGGACTACATGGGGGCTCAGAAGGGACAACGTTTCTGTCCTGTACCTTCACGCTGCAGTCTTCTGAGGCACTTGCGATGATGTTGTCATCGTGGGGACACCACTGGATGTCCAACACGGGGGCCGCATGTCCACACACAGTAGGAGCCGACTGGTCAATTCTGCCACTCTGCATTAGAGACACAGAGTTACTGGGCTTGGTGAAAATGAATATGCACTGTCACCTCATGAGTTCACAAGAATTTGTAAAACTCACTAAAGGGGCAGTTTTCTATGACAGGTCTAACCACATTACACCTATGCCCTATGCAATGTCTGCGTCCAATTAACGCAGTAAAACCTTAGTGGACAAATAGGAGTTGCTGAATTTTTTTTTTTAACTTTTGCTAAATGCAAACACTGCAAATCCGTAAACAGTACGGAACCAGAATTGAGATGAGAAACTTGAGATGTATCGAATACTCTCCAATACAGAATGCGTTAACACTATGAATAGGGTCTAGCAGGTCAGAAGTGGTCAAACACAGACCTTGCTGATTGGTAGCACGAGGAACGACCCTCCTCCACCAGCCTCGATAATCACAGCTATGAACTTGGGGTTTACATCGCAGAGGGGTCCGTCCCACGTGACGCGCGACACTCTCACATCATCGATGCAGTGCTCCGTCTTCCACGCCTGGGCAAAGACGTGTCTGAACTTACTCTGTCGGACCACGCCTCTCCGGAATGACATGACTGTGGAGAGCCACACACAGACGTATACAGTTAGTCCTCAATAACACGACATTCAGATACACGTTTCGAGTCAACTTGTGCTCTGTACTGGGAAAATGCGACTGGAGTTGACAGACCACTGGAGTTAGTAAGTGGTGCTAGTTGTAGTCTACAGTATAAGTTACATTAATGCAATTTTAAACCATTTCAGAAGAACCACTAATACATTAATATATCTCAATCAAGTGTTTAGTGCAGTTTTTTGTAGACTATTCCATAAAAAGAGGAGAGTAAAGCACAAAATATTAAAATCATTAACAAACTTTTTTTGTTTTTTTACAATAGTTCTGCAACATTTGCAAGTTTTAATGGAAAGGGTAGACAGTGAGTCATTCATAACATCAGCCAAATTCTCACATGCTGTGAGCCAGTTCTAAAGAATAGTCATGGCTCACTGGACAAAAGGGCATGATCTGCCTGAAACCAAAACAGACCAACAGTCGGGGGAGAAGGGGGGCGGGGGGGGGGGCATGGATGACCACTGAGTGAAGGCAGGAATTCAATATATTTGAGGCTTCTACCTAATGTTTTTACAGTTGTCAAGCTTGCTACAATGTACCCCACAAGACTAGCCAGCGAGCCTTGTTGGCCTACAACAATATTATGTTGACAAGTGCCTTCCATGTCCAGTGCTAATTCGGGTGTTGGTTGGATGTTCACACAAACCATTTGAATGCGTGGAAGAAATATCACTAGGTAGACAATGTATAGGCTACTTTGCAAATTAACACATTTACATGATCACATCCTCAAAATGAAGGTGAAGTCGAGTCAGGAAATGGGATGCATTTTTGAAGTGGAGAATGGAAGCGTTGTAAATGCGGTAGCTCTAAATTAGGCGACGTAATCCACACAGACTAAAGACATTTGTACACTTACTGTTGGCTTCCTTGATAACAAGCAATCTTTAAATTGAAAAAAAGGCCAAACACCCGACCAGGGCAAGCGCTGATCAATTAATCCGCCACAAGCAGTAACTTAATCCTTTCCTATGTCCGTGAAGCGGTTACACACGGCCGACCTACAACGATGTCAGTGAAGAAATGTTACTAGACATGCATACGCTAAAACAACCACAAAAGATAACTCCCGATGTACAACTATTTTCTATTTCGCTGATTATAAAAAATCCTATATCTGTTAAAATATATGTCCTCAGCAAGCATGTCCAATACAATATAGTTAGGTTAAATCAACGCCTATTAAATACGAAAGGGAACACTAACCGACGAATGGGCGTGCGATAGAACAGAGATGATGCTGACAGTGCGCACTTCGTGTTGGAAATGATTAACGTTTGGACTAGAATTCCAGACTTCCGCTCCTGACAGGATATGGTGGAGATGGCGTTGTTGTTTCCATCGCATTTTTCAACTGTTTCTTTTCGGATTGGACAATTATTGGAACTATATGGTTTATTATCCAAAGGCGATCTGACCTGGGTTAAATCATATTCAACATTTTCACGAGTTATAATGATCCAGTGCTACATAGCCATTATTAAATTGTCCATGTAAATTAATGTTTGGTCATGCTAGGCCTATACACGTCAAAAGAGAGAGAGAGAGAGAGAAATGCATTTTATTTCATTTTTTACATTGCTATCTGGCTCTGTCTGGGCTGACCCTGACATATACAGCATTAGATATAGAGCATTATGGTTGTTGGAGAACCAGCAGGGAGCACTCACCAATCTGTTCTGTAACAACAAAGGATGTTATGAGAATGAACCACGTCCATCCAGATAGTAACCCCCAAGTCCCTCCAGTTCAGAAATTGGAGGGTCTAATCCTGTACGTGCGTGCGTTAGATGGAAGCCACTATAATGAAATACAATAGCCTAGACAAAATGATGGGATTTCGAAAGTTTCAGGTTCGAGTCTCTCTCTCTCTTTCTCCTCTCTCTCTTTCTCCCCTCTCCTTCTCTCTCTCTGGCTAAATTATCTCGCTAATGGGATTGTATAAATTGACATTTGGTAGGCGTATGCCTCCGGACCATAGACTGTAAAACATTAGATATGGTGTTATTTGGCATCCAGTCTCTCCTCTCTAGGCCACAGCACTTCATCAACATCACACCTGACGTTACCCTTAAAGAAAACCCTTTGGAAGATCGGATTCAAACTGTATTATGCCAGCTTGCTTTTCTACACAAGATATCTACAAAAGCTGTATAAGACAAACTATCTAACAAATATAAGCTTGGAATCAAAATGGTTATCAGCTAATACAGTGAATAAATACCAATAATACCCTGCCCTGCCCTTGTAATTATGTTTCCACGGTTCGCTCCTATGAATGAAAACGTCATAAACCTGTCTCTCTTAACAGCTTTAAAACATCCGTTCTCGCCCAATGCAACAGGTGGCTCCGTGGCGCAATGGATAGCGCATTGGACTTCTAGGCTAGCATTAGCAATGCAATTCAAAGGTTGTGGGTTCGAGTCCCACCGGAGTCGCATTTTTATTTTGTAAAAGTACTTTCTTATTCAACTAATCTTTCAAGTTGTTTAATATCAATCGATTTGATTGAAAACTACAAACACAAAATTTATATTCTCGTTCGTCAAACAATAATTGTTCGAAATTTATTGAACGTCAGTTTACCCCCATCTAGTGGGTGTTCTGCCCAAAGACTAATCAATGTGTAGTTTCATTAAGCACGATAGGTTATTAAAACACGCTTTGTCTCAACAATCTTCATCTGAAATCATAAAATATCACGTTGGACCTCAATTTTGCCATACATAACACATATCTCTAGCTAGCTAGTTTAGTAAACAAGAAACCATGGAAGTGTACAGTACAGGACATAACATTTGTATTCAATTTGATGTTCATTATGTTATTCTCATTACCGCATCTGACTAATTTATTTTTGAGCTGGCTGTTTCTGTTGTCTTGTCATGTGTGATGTCTTCAAATAATTATATAAAAGCGAGAACTATTCTGTACTTCAATATTTCAATCTAGCACCTCCAGACCGACTATTTCGAGCAAAAATGACTTCAGGAGGAACTCATTGCTCCAGACTTCTTGGAGGAAGTTGAAGAGTGTGGCACCGGGTGTTAACCTACGGGCTAACGTTAGTCTAGTTAGATGTAGCTAGCTAGCCTGTAGATGTATGTCGAAATTAAGGCAATATGAGGCTTTAAAACAATATTTAGCACTTTTGGTGTACATTTCTGTATGCAAATCTAGTTAGCTATTTTGGTTTGAGTTCAATGCATACGTTACGCTTTAGCGTTTAGCCAGCTTGTTTGTTAGCATATGGGTGTCAAAGTTAGCCGTGACTTCACCGGGTGTCTGGTTGCCTGATCTCACATTTCGGACACGTCAAGGTAAACATAGTTAGCTTGCTAGCTTTCCTAGCATTTGGCTATGTATAGGACGGCCTTAGCGTCTGTTTGTCAGAGTACATAGAAGGATAACTGTTCTTTTCCTAATAATTTTACTGTGCTGTGACATTAAGTAGCCAGATGATTTTAAGTGAACACTGTCGTCGACTGAGCGAGCTAGCTTTCCTGTCTTTCTAAAGAAGGAAAGGTCATTGCCCACATTTACCGAGGCTAGTTGCGCTTGCTATTCCAAGCAATGGAGAGTCAAGTATGACGCCCGCATCTAGCGATCATGGTAGTAGGTAGCCTTAACTATTAGCTTGGGAACGTATACTGTACCATACAATCAGACATCATCCCTCCCCACCCCCCTTAATTTGGGCGTTGTTTGACGTTAGCTAAGTTGTTGAAAATATATCAGTAGTCAATTTATACATTCTTTAGTGGCGTTTTTACAAGGATACTAATTGAAAGTTAAGTATATGATGTAGGCTATTTGTATTTCACCTACATCTGACGGTTAAGACTATGTTTCTCTATTCAGCTAGCTACTTAGCATCGTAATTCATAAGTTACATAGTTAACAATTTAAATCTTAAATCTTTAATCTTTAAATCTTACTTGTTTTGTAAACTATTTAGCTTGTATGGAACTACCTTACCTATACGTATTTGACTTGCTGTGTAGGCTTATGAATGCTGGCTAGCTAGTTGGAGCAATTATCTATCAAATTGTCTTGATTATTGCTTTTAGAATGTCTTGTGATGCAACACTAAGGTTTGCCCTTTGATCTTTGCTTAAAGTCAACATTACCAAATGGTTGCCTCTATCACTGACAATATATCAGTGCCTGGCATTGCTAATGACACTACATTTTGAGGGTACATGCTCAATTCAATAGCTGCATATGCAAGGCAGTTTATTGATACAAATTATTTCTTTGTCGCCCAATCACAGTACAGTGATTAGGGGGGCAGTGATGTCGGAGCCGAAGACCCCCACTCCAACCCCTGCTGGTGACACATACAAAGGCTGGGTGTTTAAATGGACTAATTACATCAAGGGATACCAGCGGCGGTGGTTTGTCCTGAGCAATGGCTTGTTGTCGTACTACAGGTATGATTTTAAAATGCCAAATAACCGTAATACAACATTATAATAAAACATTATCACCACCGTATAATGTATTGTGTGGAATATACATTGTATATGCCTGTCAAATGTTTGGGATTGAACACATTTTGATCCAATGCTTCATTAGTATCCACCATGGTTCGTAGTCGTGTTGGCAAGCCACATCGTCTCTTTAAGTAAATCAAACTGTCACCATCAAATGACCACCTGTGGAGGGGGGGGGGGAGTCCAGTCATCAGTACCTCCATACTGAACAAGCGCTGGTCTCCGATCCCACCAGGACCCAAGCGGAGATGGGCCACACGTGTCGGGGCACCATCAACCTGGCCACGGCAACCATTGCCGTGGACGACGCCTGCAACTTCGTAATCTCCAACGGCGGGGCGCAGACGTACCACCTGAAGGCGAGCTGCGAGGTGGAGCGCCAGCGCTGGATCACCGCCCTGGAGCTGGCCAAGGCCAAGGCTGCACGCATGCAGGCCGAGTCTGGTAGGAGATCCTGGGGGGATGAGAGAGGGAGCTGGAAGGATCAAGACTGGATCTAGATTATTGTTCATGTAAATAGTAGTTGCAAGTTATGCTCCAAGGCAACTTTTGGTATACCGGATTTTAAGTTTGACATTGGCATTCATCTTCACATGCTCTTTAAGTATGGACACAAGTTCTCCATTAAGACCAGCGATCGAGGAGATGCCAGTGTGAAATGCGAAGCGTCGCTTAACCCGAGTCTCTTCCCAAACCTCCACCCCCTCCCTCAGATGACTCGGGGGATGACTTCTCCCCGTCCTCCGGCTCGGCACCGCCGGGGCAGAGCGGGGGGGCGCAGAGCTCCGAGGTCCAGTCCACGCTCCGGACACTGGGCAGCAAGGTGGAAGATCTGAGCACGTGCAACGACCTCATCTCCAAACACGGCTCCGCCCTCCAGAGGTCAGTCTGAAGTCGAACGCTCTGAGCAGAGGTGGGACAGAAGATGAGTAGCGTCTCTCCCCAGACATATTTTCAATGCAAGGAAATTACATTTCAATATGCCAGTATATGCAGGCCGTTCCTTAGCATTAATCACTATAAAACTGTTAGAACTGTCCACTTCTAGTTCTTGTTTATCTTACGATATGCTGTAATTGTATGGCAAGGTAACGAACTGACCACTGCATAGGTTGTGTAATCAGTGCTAGGATTGGTTGAGCACTTCCCGGTTTCAGGGGTCCTCGTGTTTATTTGCCGCCTGCCCTCCAGGTCTCTGTCTGAGCTGGACAGCTTGCGTCTGACAGGCGAGGCCGGGGATAAGATCCGCCAGGTGACCGAGAGAGCCACGCTGTTCCGCATCACCTCCAACGCCATGATCAACGTGAGTGTGACGACCCCCCCCCCCCCACACAGTGCAGTTTTACTAACCCTTGACCGGACCGCCTGGGACAGGAGCGAACATTTGTTGGTCCAAGCACAAGTCAGCCTGGCTGTTTCCACGGCTATCAAGTATCATTCTTGTATCATATATTGGTGTAACGTTCCCAATAATTCCCTCTCTCCGAAAGACGGGAGTTTCCGAGTAATGTTTCTCACCACAGGTTCCTTTCATCCCTCAGGCGTGCCGAGACTTCCTGGCCCTGGCTCAGGGCCACAGCAAGCGCTGGCAGAAGGCTCTGCAGGTGGAGAGGGACCAGAGGGTGAGGCTGGAGGAGACCCTGGAGCAGCTGGCCAAGCAGCACAACAACCTGGAGAGAGCCTTCCGGGGAGCCTCGCAGGTCAACACCTCCACGGACAGCAAGGGTGAGAGACCCCAGGAGGGCAACCCCTGACTTCCATTGACATTTATACATTTAGTGGACGCTTTTATCCAAAGCGACTTCCAAGAGAGAGCTTTACAAAAGTGCATAGGTCACTGATCATAACAACGAGATAGCCCCAAAAACATTGCGGGTAGCCAAAACATGAAGCATACATTGTGGAAACCAAATAAGTGCCAATGGGAAGAACCATAAGAGCATGCAGTTAAACAAGTTACAATTAAACAACATGAACCTCAAAAAGTGCAAGAGTGTACCTGTAGAAAAGCAAGCAACAATAATATAACTTCTAATAAGATGAATTCTCATCTCTGACTTCGTGGATGGCATTCAGACATGCAGTAGTATCAGTGGATGCTGGCCTCATGCAGGGTACCAGTTCAGAAGCTAACGCAGCAGAATCATGTCTGTGTTCTCCTGCTTTTCCAGGTTCGGTCTCAGGCAAGGGAGAGGGGAGCGATGAGGACGATGACAATGAGTTTTTCGACGCCATGGAGGAGGCTCCAGAGTTTATCACCGTGCCTGCAGATCCTCATTTCCACAAGTACGTGGACCGCTACCAGTACAGCCCTGTGTAGACCACTACCAATACAGCCCTGTATAGACCACTACCAGTACAGCCCTGTGTAGACCACCACCAGTACAGCCCTGTGTAGACCACTACCAATACAGCCCTGTATAGACCACTACCAGTACAGCCCTGTGTAGACCACCACCAGTACAGCCCTGTGTAGACCACTACCAGTACAGCCCTGTATAGACCACTACCAGTACAGCCCTGTGCAGACCACTACCAGTACAGCCCTGTGTAGACCACCACCAGTACAGCCCTGTGTAGACCACTACCAGTACAGCCCTGTGTAGACCCCTACCAGTACAGCCCTGTATAGACCACTACCAGTACAGCCCTGTGCAGACCACTACCAGTACAGCCCTGTGTAGACCCCTACCAGTACAGCCCTGTATAGACCACTACCAGTACAGCCCTGTGTAGACCACTACCAGTACAGCCCTGTGCAGACCACTACCAGTACAGCCCTGTGTAGACCACTACCAGTACAGCCCTGTGTAGACCAATACCAGTACAGCCCTGTGTAGACCAATACCAGTACAGCCCTGTGTAGACTCCTACCAGTACAGCCCTGTGTAGACTCCTACCAGTACAGCCCTGTGTAGACCACTACCAGTACAGCCCTGCTAGACCAATGCCAGTACAGCCCTGTGTAGACCACTACTAGTACAGCCCTGTGTAGACCACTACCAGTACAGCCCTGCTAGACCAATGCCAGTACAGCCCTGTGTAGACCACTACCAGTACAGCCCTGCTAGACAGGGCATTTCTATTAAATGCTTGGTTTCAAATGAGTTGTAAAGAAAAATATATATAATTGGTTCTTATGTTGAATAAATGTAATATTACTAACTATCCCCCAAAATATCCTCTATAATGATGATCATATCTGATCTTAATGTCCTTTCTAAATGGATTTTAATCTTTCAATCTAGGTTTACTGTTCTCTATGCTCTTATTTAATTACAAGCAGCCTAGCATCACATTCAATACAACATGTCACTGTTCCTGTTAATCCATCTTTGGCTTTGTACTTTATGACAGTCATTATGGAGATTGGGATCATCTTGAATACAAACTTTTATCATATTTCGTAATCATATCATAAAGTTGATTGCACTTACCCAAGTGTAGAATAAGATAGAAAAAATGACTTATTTACTATCAAGCTGACTACATGATTACAAAAATATATACACCCGCCAAAAAGCTATCATTCCTAATAGTGCAAGTAATATAATTCCAAGCCACTTAATGTCATTTCAGTCATCGTTAGTTATCGGGCATCCTGTCCTGAATCTCATGTTTTTGTCTGTTTTTTCTTCAGGAGGTCGAGTAGTAACGTCAGTGGCTTCAACAGTGAAATGTGCTCTGATGATCAGTCTGTAAGTGGACTCTTCAACCTCCTCGCTTCTGTTTGAAATTCAACAACACTTTGGTATGAGTGGATATCTACTGTACATCAACATATTTTCATCGGGATATACCCAAATCCCGTCGTTCACAATCATGGCAACTGTCTCTCGTCCCTATTCATTGGCTGACAGCTTGACGAGCAGCCGCTGGCGATCAATCAAGAGTCTCAGGAGCTTGAGCCAGTGAGGAAAAGGCGGACCCGAATCCCCGACAAGCCCAACTACTCTCTGAACCTGTGGAGCATCATGAAGAACTGCATCGGCAAGGAGCTGTCCAAGATCCCCATGCCTGTCAGTACCACACACGGCTCCCCTCATCATCACACGCTCTGCCAGGGAACCAGCCCCTTCTTATTGTTTTATTCGTTTTCATTGAACCGTTTATTTAACCAGGCAAGTCATTAAGAGCACATTGTTTTTGCAATGGGAGTCCGGTGAGTGGCGAAAGTCACTGGAGGGGAAAGGGAAGAAGGGATGCCAGAGAAAATCCAAAACAAGGATTCTAAGAGCAGGAACAGGAAAACCCAGAGCAAAGGACATAGCCGCATTAAAGCAGAAGTGCAACATGTCACGTCAGGGAAAACATCGAAAAGAACAGCAGACACCTCCCTCCCTACATATAGATCGGATGCGATGTGAAAGGGGATCATGTCTTAAATCTGATGGTATCAGGGCGTCCACCCCCCCCCCCCCCCCTCCAACCGCCTCTCACCCACACTCGTATTCCCCCCGTTCCCCCCCCCCCCCCCCCCCCCCTCAAACGACCGTTTCTCCTTCTCCCCCCCGCAGGTGAACTTCAACGAGCCCATCTCCATGCTCCAGCGCCTGTCCGAGGACCTGGAGTACCACGAGCTGCTGGACAAGGCGGCCAAGTGCCAGAGCTCCCTGGAGCAGCTGTGCTACGTGGCGGCCTTCTCCGTGTCCTCCTACTCCACCACGGTGCACCGCACCGGCAAGCCCTTCAACCCCCTGCTGGGGGAGACGTACGAGCTGGACCGCCGGAGAGAGAGCGGCTACTGCTCGCTGTGTGAGCAGGTGAGGTGAGGTGGGGGGGGGGGGGGGTGAGGTAATCGGCCCCCGTTGGGAATCCACAAAGTGGCTTGAATTGAATGGAGAGGGGAGGGAATCGAGATGGACACAGCGAGGTATCGCCCTCTGACCGAGAGAATGTGGCAGGGGCAATCCGATACATTTTGTATTGTGGAAAATAAGATTAGTCCCACGTGAGGTATTAAAGCTTCAAATCCCATGATTGGACAGTGGTGGTCCAAACCTCAATCATGAATCCCATGAGGGCAGACTAGCCGTCGCATTCAACGATTCTCTCCCTGGTTAGTAGGAGGGTATCCTGCGTTAATCTGAGATGTGGGATTGCGCTTGTAAAGGTTTTTTTTTTGCCCCGTCCTCTCCCAGGTGAGTCATCATCCCCCGGCGGCGGCGCATCATGTGATCTCGGACCGAGGCTGGATCCTGAGGCAGGAGATCGCTGTCGCCAGCAAGTTCAGGGGCAAATACCTGTCAATCATGCCGTTAGGTGAGCGAGAGAGAGAGTGGGGTGCATACTTATCAATCGTGGCTTTAGTGTCATATTGGGTAGGGAGGGGGAGGGATTCATCGCTTTCAGCCTTTAGGTTGAATAAGGATGGGATTTATACTCGTTAATCATGGCTTAAGTGTCATGTTGGGCAGGGAGGGGGTGGGATTTATAGCTTTCAGCCTTTAAGTTGAAAAAGGATGGGATTTATACCCGTCAATCAAAGCTTTAAAGGAAAAGGGGCGAGGTTTAGAGCTTTACGGGATGGATGCTTGTACATGTTGGGTATAGATGGTAATGAGATTGTGGAGATTATTTGTTGAAAAAGGTTTTTTACAGTTTTAAGGGAGAATGGTCCACATATTGGGGGAGGAATCATGCTTAGGTTCAGGATTTTGGGATTCTTCTTTGTTTAGGAACCATCCATGCCATCTTTGAGAAGGGCAATAATCACTACACCTGGAAAAAAGTGACCACCACGGTCCACAACATCATAGTGGGCAAACTGTGGATCGACCAGGTACGACAAACCCTTGCCGATTAAAACACAATCACTGAAGAAATGTATCATGCCCAAAATGTAGGTATTTATCATGAACGGAAGCAAGTAGGAAGATATATAAATTTCTCTCTGTTTTTGTCACTGTTAGTCAGGAGAGATAGACGTGGTGAACCACACCACAGGGGACCGCTGCCACCTCAAGTTCGCCCCTTACAGCTACTTCTCCAGAGACGTGGCCAGAAAGGTAGGAGACACGGACGCCATCTTGGAAACACCGACCTGAACAGGAGCTTACTCTGTTTGGGCGTGGATGGATGTTTAACGTCCATTTAAGAAATCCCCCCCACCCCACCTCCTTCTGCCTTCTGTTCGTTCTCACTTCCTCTCTCTCTGTCTCTCTCTCTCTCTCTGTCTCTCTCTCTCTCTGTCTCTCTCTGTCTCTCTCTGTCTCTCTGTCTCTCTCTCTGTCTCTCTCTGTCTCTGTCTCTCTCTGTCTCTGTCTCTCTCTGTCTGTCTCTCTCTGTCTGTCTCTCTCTGTCTGTCTCTCTCTGTCTGTCTCTCTCTGTCTGTCTCTCTCTGTCTGTCTCTCTCTGTCTCTCTCTCTCTCTGTCTCCACCCTCCCCCCCCATGCAGGTGACTGGTGTGGTGACGGACAAGGATGGCAAGGCCCACTATGTGCTGTCGGGGACCTGGGATGAGAAGTTGGAGTTCTCCAGGGTGATGCAGAGCAGCAAGGGAGGAGAGAACGGCACAGAAGGCAAACAGAAGACAGTCTACCAGACCCTCAAAGCCAGGGAACTGTGGAAGAAGAACACATTGCCGTGAGTACCGACTGTGTGTGCGTCTCCTCTCTGACAGGGCGTTTTGAGGTGGCGTCTCACTCGCACCTCCCTGTCAAATTTCGAGTTCTCATGTGATCACGTGTGAGGTTTAACCATCGGGTGCCATGTTTGAACGCATTCTTGACTTGAGTGACATGTCATTCGAAGATGCCTCCCTTGTTCGTTTTTGGGGCGCCAAAGCGCCAAGCCGCTGGTCCAATGTTCAGAGACCCAAACTCTCGGCACTGTCGGGCTCACTGGCGTCGCCCTCCTTATCGTCCTGCAGTGAGGCGGCGGAGACCATGTACTTCTTCACCTCTCTGGCGTTGACCCTGAACGAGATGGAGGAGAGCGTGGCCCCTACCGACAGCCGCCGCCGCCCCGACCAGCGGCTGATGGAGGCGGGGCGGTGGGAAGAGGCCAACGCCGAGAAGCAGCGGCTGGAGGAGAAGCAGCGCGGCGTCCGCCGGGAGAGGGAGCGCGAGGCGGCCAGCCAGCGCACCGCCAGCCAATCGGAAGAGGGTAAGCCGGAGGCCGCTTTGCATGCCGTCGCTTTTCTTTCGAGTCCTCTGTTTGTTTTTTTGTTTTGTATAGTTTCGGTCTCGTTTCATTAGTAAGAGTTGAATTGAAGGGGGGAACCCAAAAACGACTTTTGTGTGTGACCCCTTTTCTCTCCCAAAAGCCATCGATGAGGACTCTTTTACTGACTCCTCTCTGAAAAGCAAGTATTCCTCTTTTGCCTCTCTCTCTCTTCCTCTTTTCTTCCACTTCTTTCCACATTCACTTTTCTGTGGCCTCACTGGGTTCTCGTGTGCGACTTCTTTTAGCTGAGCACTCACTATTCCTTCTCCTTGAGAAAAAAACAAAACAACAGACATTCAATCGTTCTCAGAAGTACTAAAGCTAGTTTCGTTGCATCATCAGGCACTCACCAGGACAACTACAAGGCCTTGTGGTTCGAGCACTGTGAAGACCCCACCACCGGTGAACCCACACACATCTATAAGGGAGGCTACTGGGAGGCCAAGGAGGGCAGCAGCTGGGATGACTGCCCCCAGATCTACTGACCTCATCCTGCTTAGACTGGAAAAGGTGCCCCAGACCAAAGCTGGCTTCGTCGAAATGCTTTTCACACCCCACCTACCCCCCCCCCCCCCCCCCCAAACGCTGATGGTTGGCTCTCTGTTCTAAGAGATCTCAAGGATGGAGGCTGCAGTCCAGTCTGGACCCATTGGGGGGGGGGATCAGGGAATCTTCCCGGTTCTATTTCGGTCCCGAGCCCCCCCCTCTCCCTTTGCACCATATTGGAACGGGGCCCCTAGCAAAAATGCAAGGTAAGACAGTTGAAGCTTTTCCTATCAGAAGAGCTGAATGAAGCTGACGCCACTCCGACCGCATACAGACAAAGGGACCAGAGACCAAAATGGAACGGGGCCCGGCGCTCTCAGTAACAGTCATCCCTTCCCTCTCTCCCTCCCTCTCGGTGAAGAGAAGAGGAGGGGGCGGTCGACCCTCCTTCCCATACACCATGTTGTGCCGAAACCGCTTTCTCGACCCGTGAGACATACTGTAGTGTACTCTCCTCATCCACAGTCTTGCTTCTAGGCCACACCCATTCTTTTTTTAAAGGGGGTGAACTATGGCCGATATATAGTTAATATAGTAAATGTTATTAAAAAAAAAACACTGACCGGTGGCCTTCAAAAAGTCGTGAGAGGTTCTTTTTTCTTCTTTATTTCCTCCAGATTTTTCTTTTCTTTTGATTAGTGTCTTTAACTAATGATCTGAAGGATCCAGTGTTTTGTTTGCGTGTACGAGGGCATATCTGTTCTTCCGCCTGAGGGTGTATGAATCACAAGGTAGTACTGCCGCCACTACACACCTGCTATCACACAAATCAAGCAGGGGCCTAGAATACTGTATTTGTTTCACTTTTGTCAGGGTTTTCAACATAGTTGTTGGTTTGCAAACCAGGGCCTTGATTTAGTTTTGTGTAGTCTATGCTCATGGAAATTCTACGATGGTGCAATTAACTTTTAGATTTTTTTTATTTGTTGTGCTTTTGTAGTGGATCATAGTTTCAAGATGGCCTCTCATTTTAGTTGGTTCCCAAACATCACAAACAGACAGATCGTACCAAACTCACAAAATGGAAGTTGGGGGAAAAATCAAACTCATTGAACGTAAAGCTGGAATTCACAATTCCTACCCCTTTGTTCCTATGCTGATACTGGACATATCTGAATCTAATTCAGTATGTAATATTCAGCCCATGAGAGAATAAATAGCATAACATGTTTCTGCTAAGTTAGGAACAATGGCGTAGGCTGTTGTGTTTGGGTTTGAACAGAGCAGTCCACCTTACACTGTACTTGTTGAGGGTAAAAGCTCAAATGATTGTGCCGTAAAGCGAACGTGGTTTGATGACCGAAAATGTGATACAGAAAAGGCGATTCATTTGCAGAAGAAAAAATCAATTTAGATAGACTTGGTGATCTGACAAGTTCGTACATATGCAAGTGTGTGTTTTGACACCAAAAAATTATGGAATTTACTGTGTGAGTGACTTGAATAACAATTTTGTTTGTAAGTGTACTTAAAATGAAGAATAAAGAAGCAAAGAATTAAGCATCGTTGAAAATAACTATGATTTTATAAATGTATAGAAATGGTATTATAATAGTGATAATAATTGTAAGATAGATTTTCCCCCTCCTTAAACCCTGCTGAAAAAAACTGCTTAGACCAGTGTTTGGTAATACTGGTCTGCTGACTGTCTAGGCTGGTTAAACTGGTTATGTGGCTGGTTCATCAGCTTGACCAGTGTAGCCATTCGGACTTACCCTGAACAATTACCAGCTAAACCCTCGTAATGAACAGTAAATAGATCACTCATATGCACACCTACATGCACTGTGCATATTGTGTCAGTTTGTAAGTCATGCGACAGTATTATCATGTGCAATACGCAATGGGATACTGTCGTACTAAAGGTAGCTTTAATGTAAAAATGGGGAACACCATTAGGCTACCAAGATGTGAAATGTTGTGCTTTGGTGTATGGTGGGAAACACCATTCTATGGGCTACCTGATAACTTTACAGTTTAAAGGAGTACTGAAGGACGAAAAGCACTAGAACAGAACCAACAGTATGAAATGGTTTTAAGCTGATAACTAGCATCACCAACTTAGCTGGTCTGGTCAGTTTTTCTATCAGCTGGGATTTTTTCAACATAAAATGAATGTCTTAATTCTCGTTCAAAGGGAGACTCCTTTCCAAACTAATCACTGTGTTGCCAGGCACTTGACAGAGTATTGTTATGTATTTTGTCTTAAAAAAATGTCTAAATACATATACTGGTATGTCAAACAGTTGCTGTAACAAGTGTTTTTCATACTCTTGTATTCATTTTTATTTCCAATGTTTTTCACTGTTATTAATTGGATAACAAAAATAAAATGTGGTTGCCAAATCAGTTCTTTAGATAGAAAACAAAACTTGCTTGTTTAGTACAAGCTGTGCAACCTTAATGGAGAATCCTTTAAGATGTTGAAAATGAAATAAACAGCAAAACAAATGTTTCTTGGTAACAGTCTGAATGCTTATTGGTTACGCTGCTCCAAGTAGTTTAGATGCCACCGCCCACAATGCGCCGTCGTCTTCCATCCTTTCAACGAACAAATTCATCGTTTCCACATTTAGTTTCAATGATTTGTGACAAATATAATACATTGTAAATGAATGGATTATTACATTTCGCACCCAGTTAATTGGTCATTCATAAAATAATTGTGTGGGTTTTACCAGGATTACAAGGGCTCTGACTTAGGTCTGGAAGAATAGGAACATCTCGTTTGACCACCATATCGGATGTACCGGCCTTGCGTGTACAGTAGGTCCCCTGGGCCTCCTGTGTCATGCCAGCAGGTTTGCTTTGAGTCCCTTTTGAATGGCTGACTGGAAGCTACCATCCTATACATAGTGATGAGAGAGAGAGTGACCTGGTGTGGGGGAAGGGGGAGAGGGGGGGGGGGGGGCAGGGCGGGGCGGGGTTTTGAAGCCGGCTGACCGGAGAAAGGGATTGGGAAAGAGAGGGTGGAGTTGGCGACACTATAATTTCAGCCTGGGTGCTCATCTGTATACATGTGGGTTCGGCGGGACGGCTACAGTGAAGAGGAGGCGCACACGGAGCGAGGTTTTGCACAACAGCGGACAGGACTTGTGAGGGGGAAAAAGGGAGTGTGTGAGAGAATAGCGCTGAATCAGTGAAAGCGCATTAAAGGCAGGGAGAGGGGGAGAGAGAAGAAATTGGATACCAGGGGGACTGTGAGGGGAGACTTTGTGAGGAATGTTCTGAATTCCAGTGTTGGAGGCTGAATCTAAACACTGGTTCACCTTAACCGGCTGTTTTGAACCTTTCTATGTACCCAATTTCCAAGTTTGGCCATCAAGACATCCATTTTAATATCCACAGTTTTCAGGTGAAGTTGCTCTGCCACACTGCTGCAGTCCACGGTAAGGATGGGACACCATCATCTTATTTACTGTTGCATTGCCTTCCTCTGTTGGCCTACTGACAGGCTGTAATCAGTGATACCACTAGGGAGAACCTGAGAGACATATTTTTTGCCAAATTATGACCTATGTTATGTACTTAATGTTCTCAAGTCAGTGGAGGCCAGGCTGCTATAGTGGACAAGTAAACAAAAATTGAGTATATGTTAGGGCGCATCAGTGGAGAGGACATTAACGGCCCTTTCAATCTCAAGGGGTCCCAAATATTACAGAGATCTCTTTGCTTACTGTCCCTCATCAGATGGAGGCGAAGGTGGTGTATTTGCCGAAACTTTCCCGCGTCGCCGTGTGCGGTGGTACCCATGGAAACGAGCTGTCAGGGGTGTACCTGGTGAGAGAGAGACTGAAAACGAGGAAGAAGGTGGAAGAGGACGAGCTGGTGTCCGTCATGACGGTGATGTCCAATCCTCGCGCCGTCCAGCAGGGTCGGAGGTACACGGAGACCGACCTGAACCGCTGCTTCACGCACGCCACCCTCAGGTACCGGGGACCGCGTCGATGACAATGGTTACGGTTGCGGTTGGGGTACTGATATTGAGGATGATGGTGCTGATATAGGGAGGACGATGAGTGAGGAAGGTGGTGTTGATGGGGATGATGGGGGGTGTAGGTGAGTGAGGATGATGTTTTTGATGGTGGGAATGATGATGATGATTAAGATATAGAGTCAGGTGGCTGAGCGGTTAGGGAATTGGGCTAGTAATCAGAAGGTTGCCGGTTTGATTCTCGTGCAAAATGACGTGTCCTTGGGCAAGGCACTTCACCCTACTTTCCTCAGGGGAAATGTCCCTGTACTTAGTGTAAGTCGCTCTAGATAAGAGCGTCTGATAAATGACTAAATGTAAGATTATTACGTTATCTCTCTCCTCTCCACTTTTCTTGCTCCGTTTTCTCTTATTTCCCTTCTCTTCACCTTGTAGTTCCTCAACATCTGACAAAACTCCTTATGAAATAGTGCGGTCCCGAGAGCTTAACTCTCAGCTGGGCCCTAAAGGGAGTTCTAAGGCAGTGGATCTGATATGCGACCTCCACAACACCACTGCTAACATGGGCTTGTGCCTCATCTCCTACTCAGACTGTGACTGGATCTGTTTGCACATCTTCAGATACCTGCAGGCAAGAGTAAACGATATTGAAATGATGCTCATTTTAAAGTGTTCATTTAACACCAGGAGTGTTTATTTCCTGACATATATATAAACACTCCTGGTGTCAAATGAACATGTTGAATTTTGCTGTGATATTCAAAGAATGGAGTGGCCAAAACCTATTATGAGTGCATCTCTGATGTCTGAAAATGCCTTCTCATCTGGTCTTGTCTTCAGAGGTCGATGCCTGACACACCTGTGAGGTACATTCACTTTGACCTCCCGATCAGTGAGGCATATTCTCTTGACTCCGTAGGCAAACATGGCTTTGGTGAGTCACTGCACTGGGTATATTTTGATGAACTGAAACTTTACAATCACTTTATACGTATTATACAACAGTCACTCAAAAGTAGCTGCAGTCGTAAAACTAGTTGTGGCTTTCAAACATTTTGTATTTTGTCTTTCCTGGCAGCAATTGAGATTGGGCCTCAGCCGCACGGTGTTGTAAGGTCCAACATCTACACCATGATGCAACAAGGGGTCCAGCACATGCTAGACTGGGTCCACCTCTTTAACTCAGGTATGGAGATGACAACGACCAGCCTTCTTTTTGTATCCTTGTCAGTTTAGAGCTGAGATACAAAGTACATTTGTACATTTATGGAAATGATGGTCGAATGGAGATTGTGTTAGCACAGGTGGCTCTGGCCCAGGGATGCATGACACATTTACATTTAGTCATTTAGCTGACGCTCTTATCCAGAGCGACTTACAGTAAGTACAGGGACATTCCCCCCGAGGCAAGTAGGGTGAAGTGCCTTGCCCAAGGACACAACGTCATTTTACATGGCCAGGAATCGAACCAGCAACCTTCTGATTAGTAGCCCGATTCTCTAACCGCTCAGCCATCTGACTCCCTTGACATGACACTCACATGACAGCAGTAAACACAGGAAGCCCAACACTGCAAGTATCCCCCTGACAGACATACTGTGCAATGCACAGAGTAAACCTGAACCAGGAGGAGGCTAGGGGCGGCTGAAGAGAACAGAATCGGCAGTCACACGACTATGGAATGGATGAGCTCACATAGAAATGTGAGCAATTTCCACTTTCTCTGTTTCAGGAACGCAATTTGAGGGAGGAGCAGTGGATTTGTACACCATGGTGAAGAACGTTGACTACCCCAGAGACCGAGAGACCCATAACATCATCGCTGCGGTTCATCCCCAACTCCAGGTAATGGTGGCGTGACAAAACAGACTCCAGGAGAAGTGGTTCACTTCCATAGAAGTGACTTGTTTGGTCAAAGGTTAATTGCACAGTTCAAAAGTTTTTTCTAAGTAGCTTTCTTGCATGGAACACGCCTGTGCTCATAATTTCCCGCTTATTTCTGTCAGGATCGTGACTTCTGCCTCCTCCACCCCAACGAGCCCCTGTTTCAGACCTTCTCAGGAGAGACCATGATGTACAAGGGGCCTGAGCCTTTCTATCCGTTCTTCATCAACGAGTGTGCTTATTACGAGAAGGGCATTGCACTCTCCCTGGCACGGAGAAGGAATGTGGAAATACCCTCCATTCAGTTAGAGAGAAAATGAGAACAGGTAAAGAAGGGATGATGACGTACTGCAGAAAAGATGGGGTCTTTTTTCCGTTAGACTTGACAGGAAAACAATCTGAGCCATAATAATAAGGTTCTGGCATTAGACATTCTACACATGAACAGTGGATTCAACACATTTTCGATATCTCAGGAATGTGGCTAATGTTAATGGAAAAGATTCAATCCACTTTATTTTCTATAATAATAAAAGCTTTATTGAAATGCTTTGAATGAACACGCACTACTACTCAATGTACAGTTGAAAATGTACATTTTACCTCATGTTACATTGCCAGTAATGACACAATTATGACACAAACAATATTAGTGACATTTTACGCAGGAACATTCCTATATTTTATTTGCTGGATACATAGATAACAAGCTTTTTAATGATTAAAGGAGTACAGCATTTTAATAAGGCGTGCTATGAGGTCTAGTTCCTTTCATGAACCCAGACTTTTTCAGGCCTGAATGTTATTAAAGATACAATAGATAATATAATTTCACTAAAATAAAGAAATGTTTTGTCCCCTATAAACATGTGTAAGCTAATGAGGCCCTCTGAGAATTGTTTAGCAACCCAGGAAGCTCAGTGCCTGTCAATTTATCATTTTGGAGCGGCCTGCTACTTTCCAGCCAATTATGTTCCAGCAATCCTGTTCCAGCCAATTGCCTTTGGTAGGGCAGGCCTTCTTCCTTATTTTGTGAAACCAATCAAGTCAATCAAACTCAAGCTGGAGGAAAGCACAGAAGTTGGGGGCAAGACTAGAATTGGGGGAGCTGTTTCTCATATTTCAATGTATTTTATATTACCTATTGCAGCTTTAAACATCACGACTGGTGTTAAATCTTATTTTTGAATACATGATAGACTTTATGACATTGGCAGTCTGCGTTGCCTCTTGCAGAGACATGTTTTGCAACTCATATGAAGATTAATCTTTAAAATAATTTTGGTTGTATGACATTCGCATGAAAGTATTAGTACAGCATTGTACTAAATGATGTGAACAGAAAAACAACACATTTGACCACATACATATAAATCATTCAAATTCCTCATAAAAATAAAGCCTATACAAATCTCACTTCAATCTTTGAATGTCTATGACTGTTACATTTTATTTTTTTTGCCACTGAGGAAACTGTTAAGGGGCTCCATGAGACACATGTATGATGTTTTAACAAAGTCATTGATGGACAAGTATCTAAGCAAAATTCTGTAGCACACCATTTTTACTGCAGAATATGGAGATATTCAAGAAGGGGGAAAACGATCTAAACAATGTCACAACCTCCAATCTATGCATGTGTAGTCCTACATTCTAAAATAAATACTACAGGAAAACCAACAAATTAAGTTTAAAAAAGAATATTCTTGAAAATAGAAAACAATTATCTTGTTATTCCAAGCAAACATTTAGGACTTAAATTAACAAACTCTCTAAAGATAAAAAGCGTAAAATATTTTTACTTTAATATTTGAACTCCTCTTCTCTCTTAGTTAGATCACTTGTCTCTGTAGATAGTAAGATTATAACTTACTGTGCTCTTGTGTTGTCCCACCTGGTAAGTATAATAAAATAAGACTTTAAGAAGTTTTATCACAATTACAAATATTTGTCCGTAACGAGGTTATGGAGCAAACAAAGTAAGAAAGCGCTACACTAAAAAAACGTAGGAAGCAGATCTCTGTACTATGTTAGCTGTTATTGTATATGTAGGATCAAATGTGTCTGTGAATACTACTTGTAGCAGTTGGTATGTAAACAATCATATGCTATTAGGTCCAACAGGCTACATTTGCCTCTGGGTCACTTCAAGGTCCAATTACAAACCAATCTCTTCCCCCTAGCATTTGACATTCATCAAATAAAGAATAACTGAACAAACCCAACCTTGATTACCAACTAGTACTATAGAGAGCTTTTTCACCACGTTTAGAGTCAATTCTTTAAGATATTGGGTGCAGAGTTTGGTTCAGAATCAGACATTCATGGTCAAATTGCTGAACGATTCTCTGGGGTGTGACTGGGCTTCTTAAGCCACCCTGTAAGCTGTCATGCGGTAGTAGTTCTGGCTGTGGCTGCGTGCGGCCCACACCAGCAGTGCTGCTGCCATCATGTGCAGTGGTGAGGAGATGAGAGCCAGATAAAGGGACCAGCCCAGAGCTCCATCCACCTTGTCGGGGAGCACTGACACCCTGTGAAGGAGGTCCATGCCAGCCAGGTAGCAGCATACTGTGGCTAGTGTACAAAGCCCTGCCGGAAGAGAGAGTTAGACATATTCGAGTTACTACTTTCTTTCTGTTCATTGTATTTCTGGTTATTACAATTCCAAGCAATTTTCGTCTTGAATCTCTTTATACTAGTAAAGGAAATAATAACTATATAAACTATCGAGTTATATCGTCAGACAAATAACTAAATTGTCTTCTTAAAGTTAGTTTAGGTTCAGATAGTATTTTAGTCACAGAAATAATAAGGATTTAGGCACACATTCAATGTAGAGAAAGATTCAGAAAATGAATGTTACCTACCAGCCAACAGGTGGAGTACTCCTATGCCCAATGTGGGAGCAAGGCTTTGACAGAGGCAGGCACAGAAACCTATCAAGCCCGCCAGCACAACCAGACCAAGGGACACCAGTGGCAGGAGAAACTGACACCTCCATAGGTCTGAACACATAAACACGTTATTTTGGTGATGGAAAAGTGATAGCAATCTATCTTCATAGATCTGTAATGTGTCAGAAGTGTGCCTGGTGGGTCTACAGACCCTATTCCAGTAATTATTCATGATCACATATGTTTGTAATATGTTATTCATGTACACTTACATCATGAATGTTTTGTGTGTGTGAATTGTGACAGTGTGAGTCATTATTGTTTGTATTGTTTGCTAGAATACGGTACTG
Organism: Osmerus mordax; assembly: GCF_038355195.1. Classification (NCBI taxonomy): domain Eukaryota; kingdom Metazoa; phylum Chordata; class Actinopteri; order Osmeriformes; family Osmeridae; genus Osmerus; species Osmerus mordax. The sequence continues at coordinate 7,756,153 of NC_090072.1, read as the reverse complement.
CTGTACAACAAATTGCCCCTTTGTAGACAAAACGTTTTACTCTATACATCACAGGATGCCCCAGGCATATCAAACAAGAGAAGAATAGTAAATCTGGGCAAGAGTATGACCATAATTGTGCACACTTGAATGAATGACTTAATGAATATCGTCTTACAGGTACGCAACATGTCTTCCCCACTGTTGTGATTCCCTGGTTCTTTGTACTTGGGGATGAACTGCTGTGGCAAAGTAAAGCTAACACACTCCATTTCCATCTTCGCATCTGCAACCAGTTGATTTGGACAAAGTGTAATACATACTGTAATACATGACAGTCATGTAAATACATATTGATATACACTCTTGATTTATAATCTGTTTGTTTTGTGTGGAATCCTACCTGGTTCTTTGTACCAGTGGGTGTGCGCTGGTACCAGCACACACCGCCACCAAAGGCCCATGGTCCCGTTGAGACGAAAAACAGTGTCGCTGTAGGTTTTCTCGTCGAATTCCCCGTCCATAAACTCCTCATGCAGAGAGCGCAGTTCGGAAACGTTAGCCTCCCCGCGCACCGTAGGACTGGTGTACTGGTACCAGTGTTGCGTCCCCACCGCCACTGACAGGTATACAGTGGCCAGTATGCTAAGGACACAGCCAATGACCAACGCCGTGGCGTAACGGTTGTCAACCATTGTTTACCGACTGATGGGACAGTCAAACGGGATTATACTTTACACTGGCAGTCGGTTGTTCTATCGGCTGCCAACGCGCAAAAGAGATAACCCTAGCAGTCTGCAGTCGAGAAATTGTCGCGAATATTTTTTTTTATCCAAACCGCTCCCGCATCTTTTTGTCTTAAATGATATACATTACAAGCCTTTCAATGATTGACACTGACCGCTTTGTTCAATTTTGACACTGTTTTATCAGTAGGCTATTTGTCCCTGTCGGACAGCTTGGACGCGCCATCTGTTCCCTTGTCCCACTTCTTCGGTCAATCACTGTTACAGATGGTGGGTGGTCTGACGCTGCGACAGAGATAGTTTGGCTGGCGTCCAGTACTCGAGCCGAAACACGTAGTCACCTACATATCCTACAACTGAATAGCACTATCAATTTGCAATTGCATATTTACGCACCCGGCGAATTTGACGTTATATGGACATTGTAAACACTTAAATCCATGTGCTTTCCTTTTCCGGCTGAATGACCTGGCAGGAATGCTGGGTATTATAGTTTTTACCAACATGCCTGATCTTTACTAATCTCTTGTTTTCCATAAAAACCTCTATAATAATCTAGTAAATTAGGTTAGGCAATTGTATCGTCAAACCAGCATCACCTGAGGAAAGAAATTCCTATGACGTTATTCAAATTCAGGCTCATGACATTGATTGCAAATATGCCCATTCCAGAATTAAGATTACTCGTTCCAATATATTTTGACCGAAACAGAAAATAATCTCTAACCATGAAACCATGTTCTTTATTCACATTTTTCCATTTTACTTGACCCAACACAGCAGAAAAATAACCAACATTTCCAAACATGCCACAAGACTTTTAATTGGGGGTAGGCTGTCTAGGGGGTCATTTTATAATGATTTAGAATTACGTTTTTTTAAACTAAATTAATTAGTAATTGTGATTATTCTATTTCATTTTTAAATGCAATTTTCATGTTTCAATTCAAGAAATATAAAATGTATTTAAAGACAGTTGGAGGCTTATACAATTTGCTAAATCATAATTGATATGCAAACAACCTGCCTAGTGATGAGTAGGCTACATGTTGTAGTACTACTACTATATTGCTTCAACAGGTGTAAATGCTTTGCACTGGATTATTTTTTTTAAATCATTAGTTAGGTTTTTCTCAAATCCAAACGAACTACAAAAAATGATTTTTGTTTTTTTAAACTTTTGACTGGTAGTGTAACTGCTGTGAAGTGTAACTGCTGTAATGTAACTGTATTTCGTTCAGTTCAGCTTTATTGTCAGAATCATAGTCCACTTATAAAACACAACATCAAAATCCAACATAACATGTTACAGATAAAAAATAAATACACTTTTATAACTGACAGTTATACCAATGTTTCCACAGAGGTGACTGGCATCATACGCCACAAAGCCTAGAATTTGACAGCAACATGATAATGGGATTCTGAGAATGATCCAGTCGACAGATACATTTGTAAATTGCAATTCTCAATAGAGCCTCAAAAGTGTTGTCTCTTGCATTACAAAACAAGTTACTTGCAGTAAACCACGGGTTTTTAAAGCAAAATCCACATACACATAGGCAACATGAAGCTTATGAATGCTCATCTTTTTAAACTTAGCTCACAAAGGGTTAGGAGTATAGTATATAGGGGAGAGCAATATGCTCTAAAGATACTTTTCTTAACATGGTCAGAACACAGTTGTTACCAGCATGTTAGTTTGAGTTTATAATATACTGTACAATGCTGCCTATACTCCCCCAGGGATTTTGTTTTATTACAAACACATCTCACATGCCCTGACAAACAAAAATCTGGAAAGTTTATGTCCTTATCCCCTTTTGTTTTAGTATTCATCTAGCAACATGATTACTAGAACATTTGTACATAATGAGCACATAATGAATAGAACAAAACAATTGCACACAATGGCATACATAGGGTGTTACCAACCATACAGCCAGTTTTGCAGCCTCTTAGCTGGTAAAATAAGTCATCCATGTATGCATTAAACATATGCCAGTCGACTCCATTACCAACGCCAAAAAGATAGGAGACTGTATTGCCCAATTTGACCCGTATACTCTAGCACCAGGAATCCTGGCACCAGGATTCTCATCATGGTGTTAGCCATGACGCCCATTTGACTCAATTTCAGTTCTAAAACCTTAGGTTTCCATGCTACATTAGTTATTGTTGTGCATGCTCACATTTGTCTCGAAGCTATTTCTATAAAGAAAAGTCTTTAAGTCCTTTTTCATGTTGGTGAAATAAATATTTTTTTATCCATCATTTATAATATCAATGGTCTTTTCAAGCCCAAGACGCGGAAAGCAGAAACAAAACTAAACGTAGTAAATTGTATACCACAGGGCTTGAAATACTAGTTTTACAATCAAATTGTTTTCATTTACATTTACATAGTGAAGATTAATGTTGGATGCTGGTGGAATGAGATGTATGAGAGATAAGTTTGAATACCTGTTGAGAAGGATTTGTCATGACTGTATGCCTTTGTCTGTAAAATCCCAGCAGCTTCTGTTCCTCTATCCTATGATTGGCCATAACTTTCTTACCATGTGAACTGCTGGGGTACCTGTTTGTGATCTCTGAAAAAAACACACACAAAAGCGTAGGTTCATCTTTATGTGTGTTCCTCGTCATAACTCATGAAAAACTATTTGTTACTCAACAACTAACTACACATTGGACAAGCACTTGGGGTTTTGACAGTTACCTGGCTTGTCTGAGATTGTACGAATCAAGTACAAAATGATGCAGGGTTTAGAAATTTAGAAATATTTAAATATGTGTATGTATAATATTGAATCTATAATCATGAAGAGGATCATATTTATTGATGATGCTTTTATTAACATACATTACATGTTTATAAATGTGTTCTTACTATGTTCTTGGCCCCTGTGGATCACTAAAACTTGTCAATGGCTTACTTCATATCCATTCAGAACTCTAAATTTCTATAAGCAGTGAACCAGTGACCCATCTGCCTCTTATATGGACTTTGATTTCATAAACTGAATCTTAAGATGCATACAAGGAAATTAAATATGTATTCTGTTATACTATTACAATTCTAGTTAATAGTCACATTTATGAGGCACATGACCAATATACATTCAAACTGTCTAAAGCTGCTATCATCGATAGAGAATAATCCTTATTGTAGTATAGCAACTTTAAGTGTTGTATTGTGACGCTCGCTTTTCTTGTTTGAAGAATCACACAAGAAATGAAACCAAAAAATCATAACTAGAAAATGATAACTAGGACCTGATTGTTGAGCAGTATTTGTCATGATTGCATATTGGCTGTATTGACAGTTTTTCTTCCATAGTATTAATGGGAATTTTCGAGCCATCCCAAGCCCTGGTTTACCCTCTTCATGCATCGTTGTCATACAGAGACACACACTCAAAACTGTAGGATCATCTCAAGGTAGCAAGGTTAACGAAATGTGTCATCTGCTGATGTTATTATTCATCAACTGATGCATTGTACTATTTACCCATCTACTCAAAATGACAGAATATTTGAGAAACACATCAGCATTCACATACACCATAATTACTTTTTTTGAAGACCCTTCTCCATGACACTGTTTGTAGATTACTATGCATTGTTCAAAAAGTGTAACATCCTGGAGACAATTGTTGTCTTGACACGAGCAATGACAGAAGTATGAAACAGACAGCTGTGAAGAGGTCGCTCTTTCTGCTGCTCGCTGCATTGTTCACAACTGTTTTTGGAGACAAACACAAAAGGTCAGCGTAATGACATTTCCCAATCCTTTAAAAAAAATATTTTGGGTAATATGTGTTCAATAAAGGATAAAGAAGACACTGCTAATACGGTGAAATATCTGTAACAACATGGATAAGTTGTTCCACAGAACTCTTACTTATGGTTGCCAAAGTGATAGATGTCTCAACAGTGGTGGCTGCAGGAGTAGTGTTTGTAGAGGTGGTGTCTGTGGTCACGGTGGTGTCTGCACCTGAGGTGGTAACCATGACAGTTGTAACGATTGGAGTTTCTGTTGTAGAAGTGGTCATATTTGGAGCTCCTGTAATTACAAAGAAGAATGAATACAATTTATTAAATGAGCCATATCTTACTGAAGCATCTTGTATTATTGGTATCTACAGCATTATGTTCTTAGAAGATGCAGTATAATTTTGTGAATGAACTATTCACTTACGAATAACTGTTACAGAGTTGGTATCCAGAGTTAAATTGAATGTAGAGTTTGGATTGGAAACCGCCTCTTTTAGTGTATTCACAATGTCAGTAGTCTGTGGTATAGTTGACGTGTCATTGAACACCAGCTCAATTTCTGCTTCAGTGTTACCCATCCGAGTGATAGTTACCTGTCTGTAAAGGGTCAGAGTTTAAAGATTAAAGTTGAGTTACCATATATAACATACACCAATAGTCATAGAAACTTGGATTTTCAACACAAATAAACCAACTAATTAATAAATTAATACAATTTGTATTGAGTAAAGATGATTTAGCTTAACAGACTTTTACCTGAATGCAACTACAATTGTCCTGACAAATTTAACTCCATATTTTGTTCGGTAAATCACATCAAACTGTAAGAAGTGAGGTAAGAAGAGAACTGTAGTTATCTATGAAATAGAATGATTGATAGTAATGATATAATATACTTCAATGTTTTTCCTTTAATACTGTTATTCTACAATGCCTAGAAAACAACAAAGAACTACTATCACAAAAAATACCAAGTATGGTTGTATTACTTACCTCCGCAACAATTCTGACTGCTAAATCCTTAAATTCTGTGCTTTGAGGGTTGGTATAAGCTACTAAAAAGACTTGTTGTATTGTAACTTGTAGACCTACAACTACAGGTGGGGTGGTTATTGTAGTGCTGGTTATTATTGTTGTGGTATTTGCAGTTGATGTGGTTTGTGGTAGGGTGGTATTGTTTGCTTTGGTACTTGAAGTTGCAGTTGGTTGAGAGGTTGTTGTGGATCCTCCAACGATAATTGTGGCAAATTGTCCTGTAGATCCGCCATTGACTGTTGTGATTGGTAATTGTGCAGTTGTAGTGGAATGTTCAGTGACAGTTGGTTGTGCGGTTGTGATGGATCCACCAGTCACACTTGTAGCTGGCTGAGCAGTTGTAGTAGATCCATTTGTGACAGTGGAAGTTAATTGTGAAGTTGTAGTGGATTCACTGGTGACAGTTGTGGTTGGCTTTGCAGTTGAATTGAATCCACCTGTGTCATTTTGAGGTAACTGTGCAGTTGTAGTGGACTGGCCAGTGACTGTTGTTGGTTGTGTAGTTGTAGTGACAGTTGTGAGTGGCAGAGCAGTTATACTAGATTCACTGGTGACAGTTGGGGTTGGTTCCCCTGTTTTTGTGGATCCACTATTGGAAGTCATGATTGGTTGAGTTATTGTTGTGGATCCAACAGAGTACGCCATTGTTGACTGAGCAGTCGTTGTGGTTGTGGATCCATTGAAAGCTGTTGTGGTTGTTTGAGCAATTGTAGTCGATCCACCAGAGAAGATTGTGGTCAGTTTAATAGTTGTGGGTTGGTCAGGGACAGTTGTGATTGTTTGTGCAATGGTTGTAGGTCCATTAGTAAAAGTTGTGGCTGTTTGGGTAGTGTTGGTGGATCCAGTGGTAACACTTGTAGTTGGTGGAGCAGTGGCAGTGGACACAATGGCGACAGTTGAGGATGGCTCAGGCATTGTGGATTTGTAAGTGAAAGCTACATTTGGTTCAGCTGTTGTTGTTAATCCCTCAGTCATAGTGGTGGTTGGTTGTGCAGTGGTAAAGGACATACTGAGAGCAGTTGTACTTGGTTGTGCAGTTGCAGCATATCCATCCTTGACAGTTGTGAAACCCTGAGCAGTTGTAGATGATCCACTAATGACTGTTGTGGTTGGTTCACCTATTGTTGTGAATCCCTCAATGATGGTTGTGGTAGGTTGTGCAGTTTTAGTGAATCCACCAGTGACTGTCAAAGTTGGTTCAATTGTTGTGGATTTTTCAGTAGCAGGTGTAGTTTTTGTTGTGGTTGGTTCACCCGTTGTTATGGATTCAACACTGACAGTTGTGGTTGGTTGTGCACTTGTAGTGAACCCATCACTGATAGTTTTTGTGGAATCTGCAGTTGTTGAAGGTTCATGTATGACAGTTGTGGTATGTTGTGTAGTTATGGTGGAATTTGCAGTTACAGATGTGGTTGGCTCTGCTGTTGTAGTAATCCCATCACTGATAGTGGAATCCTCAGTTGTTGTGGATTCTTCCAGGACAATTGTGGTTGGTTGTGTGGTCGTGGTGGAATCTGCAGTTACAACTGTTGTTTGTTCAAACGTTGTGGATTCATCTATGACAGTTGTGGTTGGTTGTGCGGTTGTGGTGGAATCTGCAGTTGTAATTGTTGTTTGTTCAAATGTTGTGGATTCATCCATGACAGTTGTAGTTGGTTGTGCGGTTGTGGTGGGATCTGCAGTTACAACTGTTGTTTGTTCAAACGTTGTGGATTCGTCCATGACAGTTGTGGTTGGTTGTGCGGTTGTGGTGGAATCTGCAGTTGTAATTGTTGTTTGTTCAAATGTTGTGGATTCATCCATGACAGTTGTGGTTGGTTGCGTTGTTTGTTCAAATGTTGTGGATTCGTCCATGACAGTTGTGGTTGGTTGTGCGGTTGTGGTGGAATCTGCAGTTACAACTGTTGTTTGTTCAAACGTTGTGGAATCATCCATGACACTTGTGGTTGGTTGTGTGGTTGTGGTGGAATCTGCAGTTACAACTGTTGTTTGTTCAAACGTTGTGGATTCATCCATGTCAGTTGTGGTTGGTTGTGCGGTTGTGGTGGAATCTGCAGTTGTAATTGTTGTTTGTTCAAACATTGTGGATTCATCCGTGACACTTGTGGTTGGTTGTGCGGTTGTGGTGGAATCTGCAGTTGTAAGTGTTGTTTGTTCAAATCTTGTGGATTCATCCACGACAGTTATGGTTGGTTGTGTTGTTTGTTCAAATGTTGTGGATTCATCCATGACAGTTGTGGTTGGTTGTGCAGTTGTTGTGGAATCTGCAATTACAACTGTTGTTTGTTCAAACGTTGTGGATTCGTCCATGACAGTTGGGGTTGGTTGTGCGGTTGTGGTGGAATCTGCAGGTGTAATTGTTTCTTCAAATGTTGTGGATTCATCCATGACAGTTGTGGTTGGTTGTGTTGTTTGTTCAAATGTTGTGGATTCATCCATGACAGTTGTGGTTGGTTGTGCAGTTGTGGTGGAATCTGCAATTACAACTGTTGTTTGTTCAAACGTTGTGGATTCATCCATGACAGTTGTGGTTGGTTGTGCAGTTGTGGTGGAATCTGCAGTTGTAATTGTTGTTTGTTGAAACATTGTGGATTCATCCATGAAAGTTGTGGTTGGTTGTGCGGTTGTGGTGGAATCTGCAGTTGTTGTTTGTTCAAATGTTGTGGATTCATCCATGACACTTGTGGTTGGTTGTGCAGTTGTTGTGGAATCTGCAATTACAACTGTTGTTTGTTCAAACGTTGTGGATTCATCGATGACAGTTGGGGTTGGTCGTGTGATTGTGGTGGAATCTGCAGTTGTAATTGTTGTTTGTTCAAACATTGTGGATTCATCCATGACACTTGTGGTTGGTTGTGCGGTTGTGGTGGAATCTGCAGTTGTAATTGTTGTTTGTTCAAATGTTGTGGATTCATCCATGACAGTTGTGGTTGGTTGTGTTGTTTGTTCAAATGTTGTGGATTCATCCATGACAGTTGTGGTTGTTTGTGTTGTTTGTTCAAATGTTGTGGATTCATCCATGACAGTAGTGGTTGGTTGTGCAGTTGTTGTGGAATCTGCAGTTGTAATTGTTGTTTGTTCAAATGTTGTGGATTCATCCATGACAGTTGTGGTTGGTTGTGCAGTTGTGGTGGAATCTGCAATTACAACTGTTGTTTGTTCAAATGTTGTGGATTCATCCATGACAGTTGGGGTTGGTTGTGCGGTTGTGGTGGAATCTGCAGTTCCAACTGTTATTTGTTCAAATGTTGAATCATCCATGGCAGTTGTGGTTGGTTTTGCGGTTGTGGTGGAATTTGTCATTGTTGTTTGTTCAAATGTTGAGGAATCATCCATGACAGTTGTCGTTGGTCGTGCGTTTGTGGTGGAATCTCCAGTTACAACTGTTGTTTTTTCAAACATTGTGGATTTATCCTTGACAGTTGTGGTTGGTTGTGTGGTTGTGGTGGAATCTGCAGTTGTAATTGTTGTTTGTTCAAACATTGTGGATTCATCCAGGACAGTTGTGGTTGGGTGTGCGGTTGTGGTGGAATCTGCAGTTACAGTTGTGGTTGGATCTGCTGTTGTAGTCATCCTATCACTGATAGCGGAATCTGCAGTTGTTGTAGATTCAACTGTTGTTTGTTCAAACGTTGTGGAATCATCCATGACACTTGTGGTTGGTTGTGTGGTTGTGGTGGAATCTGCAGTTACAACTGTTGTTTGTTCAAACGTTGTGGATTCATCCATGTCAGTTGTGGTTGGTTGTGCGGTTGTGGTGGAATCTGCAGTTGTAATTGTTGTTTGTTCAAACATTGTGGATTCATCCGTGACACTTGTGGTTGGTTGTGCGGTTGTGGTGGAATCTGCAGTTGTAAGTGTTGTTTGTTCAAATCTTGTGGATTCATCCACGACAGTTATGGTTGGTTGTGTTGTTTGTTCAAATGTTGTGGATTCATCCATGACAGTTGTGGTTGGTTGTGCAGTTGTTGTGGAATCTGCAATTACAACTGTTGTTTGTTCAAACGTTGTGGATTCGTCCATGACAGTTGGGGTTGGTTGTGCGGTTGTGGTGGAATCTGCAGGTGTAATTGTTTCTTCAAATGTTGTGGATTCATCCATGACAGTTGTGGTTGGTTGTGTTGTTTGTTCAAATGTTGTGGATTCATCCATGACAGTTGTGGTTGGTTGTGCAGTTGTGGTGGAATCTGCAATTACAACTGTTGTTTGTTCAAACGTTGTGGATTCATCCATGACAGTTGTGGTTGGTTGTGCAGTTGTGGTGGAATCTGCAGTTGTAATTGTTGTTTGTTGAAACATTGTGGATTCATCCATGAAAGTTGTGGTTGGTTGTGCGGTTGTGGTGGAATCTGCAGTTGTTGTTTGTTCAAATGTTGTGGATTCATCCATGACACTTGTGGTTGGTTGTGCAGTTGTTGTGGAATCTGCAATTACAACTGTTGTTTGTTCAAACGTTGTGGATTCATCGATGACAGTTGGGGTTGGTCGTGTGATTGTGGTGGAATCTGCAGTTGTAATTGTTGTTTGTTCAAACATTGTGGATTCATCCATGACACTTGTGGTTGGTTGTGCGGTTGTGGTGGAATCTGCAGTTGTAATTGTTGTTTGTTCAAATGTTGTGGATTCATCCATGACAGTTGTGGTTGGTTGTGTTGTTTGTTCAAATGTTGTGGATTCATCCATGACAGTTGTGGTTGTTTGTGTTGTTTGTTCAAATGTTGTGGATTCATCCATGACAGTTGTGGTTGGTTGTGCAGTTGTTGTGGAATCTGCAATTACAACTGTTGTTTGTTCAAACGTTGTGGATTCATCCATGACAGTTGTGGTTGGTTGTGCGGTTGTGGTGGAATCTGCAGTTGTAATTGTTGTTTGTTCAAATGTTGTGGATTCATCCATGACAGTTGTGGTTGGTTGTGCGGTTGTGGTGGAATCTGCAGTTGTAATTGTTGTTTGTTCAAATGTTGTGGATTCATCCATGACAGTTGTGGTTGGTTGTGCAGTTGTGGTGGAATCTGCAATTACAACTGTTGTTTGTTCAAATGTTGTGGATTCATCCATGACAGTTGGGGTTGGTTGTGCGGTTGTGGTGGAATCTGCAGTTCCAACTGTTATTTGTTCAAATGTTGAATCATCCATGGCAGTTGTGGTTGGTTTTGCGGTTGTGGTGGAATTTGTCATTGTTGTTTGTTCAAATGTTGAGGAATCATCCATGACAGTTGTCGTTGGTCGTGCGTTTGTGGTGGAATCTCCAGTTACAACTGTTGTTTTTTCAAACATTGTGGATTTATCCTTGACAGTTGTGGTTGGTTGTGTGGTTGTGGTGGAATCTGCAGTTGTAATTGTTGTTTGTTCAAACATTGTGGATTCATCCAGGACAGTTGTGGTTGGGTGTGCGGTTGTGGTGGAATCTGCAGTTACAGTTGTGGTTGGATCTGCTGTTGTAGTCATCCTATCACTGATAGCGGAATCTGCAGTTGTTGTAGATTCAACTGTTGTTTGTTCAAACGTGGATTTATCCTTGACAGTAGTGGTTGGTTGTGTGGTTGTGGTGGAATCTGCAGTTATAATTGTTGTTTGTTTAAAAGTTGTGGATTCATCTGTTGTAGAAGTGGTTTGTTGCCGGGTAGTGCTGGAAGTTGTTGTGCCCTCAGTAACACCTGTGCTTGCTTCTGATGTTATATTTTCTTGGGCAGTTGTCCATGATCCACTTTCTTTTTTTGAAAAACATATCAAAAGTATTATAATTAATCTAATCTTGATATATCTCAAATCTATTCAAATCAGTTTGAGCAACTTACCCATTAGGATGACCACTGCCAATACAATTTTCAAGAAACTCATCTTGAACCTTTGATCAAATATCTATGTACAAAAACTGTAATATTCAATAAACAAAAATAAATAAATCAAATAGTTAATTAAAGCATTCAAATAAAACTACTACACTTTGAATACTATGGTGGACAACTGAAAGTTTTCTGTGAACAGAAATCTTCACATATATTTTAGGTTATGATACATAGGATCAACTCCTTAACATGTTGCATTCATATCTTTCTTCATAGGTTAGAATTCACTTAGGATTGACTTAAAAACATAGTATGACAAAGTATAGTATACAAACATATCTGATATAGTATGTCACCTTGCAATGTTTTCACACTAAGTATCACGGTGAGATTAATAATCTCAGTTATGATAGTTTTCATTGTAGCAATTATTCATTCTTTGTTTTTATCACAATTGTTTTCTATACTGAAGCACATCTATTATGCTATTTTCTTTTTAATATGCCTCCTCTGGCGAAAGCCAAGGCTGGGGTATTAGGTTTTTGCTTTTTGGTCCGTTGGAACGCAATACCTCAGGAACGGATTGAAGGATTTTCATCAAATTAAGCAGAAACATCCACTAAAGGATTAACTGATTATATTTTGGTCATCAATTATAGAAAACTCACAACTTAAAAACAAAAAAGACTGACCTTTAAAATGTTTTAATATTATTAATGATATCGGATAAATATATATCATACAAAGTTATGTAATTGGTGTTAATACTACACAAAACAACTGTTTGGTCGTGGCCAAAAGTATTGGCAGTGACACATTTTGTGTTTTGCAAGGCTTGCTGGTTCAGTATTTATATATTTTTTTCCCACATGTTTCTATGGCATACTGGAAAACAATAATACGCATTTCATGAGTTTTAAAGGCTTTTATTGGCAAAAAGATCAAATACTTGGAGGAGTCATCCCTTTTAAAGCAATCAATCTGCTCTTATAAGCCAATCAGAATGATAGAGTGATTTCACCTGACTAGAACTTGTTCACACTTTCCCATGTGCAGATGAAAGGACTTAGTCAAATGATGTTAACGGGTCATTTTTTGCTAGCGCCCAAAAACGGTGAAATGTTTATTTTTGTGATAAAGTTCATGCTTTTAGGCCAATGAATCTTTGATTTAAAATGCATCTGAACGACCATTTGATCCTTAATAAAAATTATTGTTAAAGGGGAAGGTGCATTAACTCTGTGCTTAAATGTCAAAAAAGTATTTTGAATATATAAAATTTGAAGTTGTCTAAATAAAAAAGGAAAAATGTATTTAAAGTACCTTGGCTGTAAGGTTGTTATTTCAAGGGTACTGCTGTATTTATTACGAATCTGGACAACACAACATCATGGTTTCATTATTTACCATGTAACTACACACCAATATATATAGTAAAAACATTGATGTTAAATATGGTACAAATTTTACGGTTTTGCAGTTCAATTTCATATGACAAGTCAAACTTGGTATGGTAGATTTGAACCTGTGACCACTTAATCTGTGGTCAGATGCTTTTCCACTGAACTATACACACCATGAGTACTACAAGTATCACTATGTAGTTATGTGGTTGTTAATGTAACCTTAATTTAAAGTGTTTACAAAATCTGCATAGTCATTCGAGTTTGGTCATTCTGACTGTAATGTTACATTTTACCAGTGTGCGAGTGAGAATATGAAAATAATATAAGGCATTTGATAGATAAACAACACTTGAAAAACACATTAAAGTTTAAGTAGTTAAACTCTTTACTTACCGCAAATGCTTAAAAAAATATTTTATGACTACCAATTTAGTTATATCCTACATTAATCTACGAAAATCTACGTAATCACTCAGAATAGTTGGAAGTCCTTCTCTGAATTGGAGAAACCCTCTTCTAAATCACCTTAAATAGGGGCACTTCATAAAAATAGTGTGAGGTAGTACTGAAGACTGAAGCATGTTTGAAAACAGACTATGTGAGTTAACACTCCCATTAGATTGTTATCTTGTTCCCATATCATTGGCTACGCCATCCATTGTCATTTGTTTTAGAAATGCATTAACAATGCATTCCTTATAACTGCCAAAAACCGGTATGAAGTTGTAGTTACATAAATGATGTATGTCAAACTAGAATAGACATGCCAGAAGTATACATTGAATTGATACAATTTAGATTGACAAATGAATGAATATTACTTTAATGAATTTCATAGGAATATGAAATTGCTTTTGTAATTTACAAGCCTCATTCATTGTTTTGCAGTAGTAGGTCGCAAACAATGTGTAACAAAAAAACTTGAAACTATTTAATTACATCACACATATTTGTAGTACATTAAGCCCAGACCTAAAGTTGCAGTGGACATTATAGTAAAATGAGCCATGATCATCTTTTTCATGACTGTACTGTACAGTTGCAGTACATCTACATAAACAATCTAGTATATTTACTGTTAGAGTAAGGTGATCCCTTTTTAACATGTATAGTACTGCATATAAGACTACTGTCTACTATAGTACTGCATGTAACAGACTGTATACTATATACAGGATAGTTGTTGTGATATATATCTGGAGACTGATATATTTAGTTTTTAGTCAACAGAAGTTTCCTCTCTCATCTGTCTCTCTTTCACTTTTTCTTTCTGTCACACTCATGAATGGACATTCTATTTTGCTGAGAAATCTGGAATATTATACAAACAACTGGACTCAGTGCTTTAGTTACAGATCCAAACAGAATATGAATATCAGATTTTCACAACATTTGACATGTCTATTCTTTGGAGTAACATTCCAAAATACAACATGTTATTTGCTCACATAAAGTATGTGCTTCCTGTATCTGTCACACCGAGCAGTTTTTCCCTCTCACATATAGTTTCAAAGAATAACATGGTTACACAAGCAACTGTATAAGGCCAACATAATTCAGTTACAGTGTATTATGTAATGTAATAATGATGTACTCATCTAGCAGATGCTTGTACTCCAAGTGATTTACAGAGGAAGATTTGTACCTGCAACGTCCTGATCTGCACTCAAATGTTCTAACCAATGAGCTAAACCCACCCAGTAGTGAATATTTGGTGAATTACACTATATCGCATAAAATATAATAAAAATAATAATAAATTCAGTCCTTTGTTCTCTACCCTCTCAACAAGACTCATAGATTGTATTCTAGTCTCGTCAGTTAACAAAAGAAAATTGTTTTGAGACAGACTTTTTGGAATTTATTATGAGTTCAATATAGTTTTAACATATTCCTTACTATTCGCAAATTTAAATACAATGAAATGTTATTGCCAAATCATTGTCAAATGATGTAGAGTTTGACACTTCACATTAAGGGTAAATAATAGCTGTGTAGATTATCTATAGTGACTACATTGTAGTTTTGTAGAAAATGCTACGTAGTTACACTTCAGCACAGTTTATCCATACAAGTGAAACACACAAATGAAACTTGGCATGGGGGAGATGTGACTTACCAGGACTAGGCTATGTAAATGTTATCTTGTTTTTTGGTAACACAACCTTAAAACTGTCCCTTTACAATATCCACTTACCCTCCCCCACACACCCCTCTCCCATACGATTCCTTCTTACATTGTAATAACCAATATCACAAACGTTTTACCATTTAATTATACTAGTGCATATATTAACATGTCGGTGAGACACACACACAGATTCCTGGAACTATAGATATAGTGCGCTTTGCCAATGATGAAGTAGGTGACACACAGATATTCCTAAAATTATAGGTAGGTCACAGTGTCCATAATGCAGACGCTGAGTGAGATGTCGGTGACACACACAGGTTACTGGAATTAAAGATAGATTGTCATGCCCACCACCGTGCCCCAGCCTTAGTTTGTCTGCCCTAGTGTTTCCCTGTGTTCTGTGTTTATTAGTTCCACCTGTGTCTTGTTGATTGTCTTTCAGTGGTGTCATTAGTGTTGTTGCATTCACCTGTGTCTTGTTTGGTTCGGTGTATTAAGTCCCTGTCATTTGTTCAGTCTTGGTCAGTCGTTGTTTCATGTAGCGTGTTTCTTGTAGCCTATCCCTGTTGTTTCTACGTTGTCGGTCTCCTTGCGTTTGGGTCCTCCCTGCACAACCGTTACATAGATAGTACAGTGCCTGTGATGAGCTGGTAAAGACAGTTTTTCTCTATGGCTTTGGTACCGACATTTGTCAGATCACATCTTCTATCTGAAGAGGTCTGGCCTTAACCACTGATCAGTTAACAATAATTAAACATTATAGCTAATTACTTAATTACTTTTATACTGTTTGGAATGCTCTGAATATAATAAACAATGTTTGAACTATACCCTGTTATATTAGCTCATGAGAACATGGAATGTCAAGGTCATTTCTAGGAGCCCTATCTAAAGCCTAAACAAACACTATCTAACATGCAGCGTCCTCTTTCTGTGCTTGCAAAGGCTATGTTGATTGTCATCCCCCTGACGTTTCTTGTGAGAGTAAAAAAAACATTATTATTTAACTGCCCTTCATTCCTGTATTCACTGTCCAGTCCTCTGAGATGCTCAACTTGAGTGTATCAGACAACTGCACCATATAGATCAATATTAAATACGTTGATTTTGTGCTTGGCGATTCACTTCATTGACTTGGTACTTTCACAGCAATTGGGTACTATCTGATACTAGTCTTCATATGCCACAAAAATGTATGCTAAGTAGTAACAAGTTAATCTTAATGTAGTGTTTTGTCCTAGAACTTACATGCAATTATACTGCTTGGGATAATATTCAGAGAGATATTTCCAATTTGGAATGTCTCTGTCAAGTCTCTCACAGCTGTGTAGTTGCTTGGAACTACATTCTGATTCTTGAATGTGAGGGTCATATCCACACCAACAGATCCATTCCTGTTCAGAAATAAGTTTTGAACTGGAATTAGATCCAGGTGCTTGTAATAAGTGTTAGTTAATAGGTAAAAAGGACCTCACAAAATGCCTCTAAACATGAATATGAATGAGACTATATAAGTGTTAATAATATTAGTTAGGATTAGGAAGAGGATTAGAAATATAATTATTGTAAAATGTGTTAATGAAAATAAAAATTAACCTTGTAAGATGCATATCAATTTTAACATGAGTTAATAAGTCCTACTATAACTCAACATCAAATACATCAACTTAATAAAAACTTACTAAGGGCTCATTACCTATTAACACTATAGATAATAGATACACTACAAAGACAACTTGTGTGAGACAGTTTATTGGTAATTAACTTTCCTGAAAAGACACTTACCAGAAATGGTTCACTGTGCAATTGATGAATGTGCTTGGATACTTTATCCTGAAAGCAAGGCTGATCTGCAGGCACAAGTGTTACATCATTCAGTGAGACAGAAACTGTACTCAATATAATAATGACAATGACGAGAAATGCGTAGGTACATAGGATGGATGTGCATGAAAATGAAATACCTCATCTGAAACATTTCTAGCCAACCTATTGTGCTCTGTAGTGTTGATATCCAAGTAGGCTGAATAGAATTCTTCTTGTATTCGCATCTGCAATTCTAATGTTCCCTTTGAAGGGATTGCTGTCCTGGTTTTCAATTCTCTGTTATCGGTATTTGAGGTGATAGCATTAGCTTTTGATACCGTTGTGCGAACCACTGTTGGATGTGAAAATACTATGGGCCTAAACAAAACAAACTTGGGTGTGTGTTGAAAGAAGACAATCGTTCCTTTTCTCTGTGAAGCTAAGAAAGGGTTTGTGGAAGCTGAGGAATCTGACACAAGCTTAGTTGTGGTTGAACTTTTGGTGAAAATGTCATCAGTGATCAAATTTGATGACTTTTCATTCTCATTAGTACTTGCAGACGGAGATGGAAATAAATTGTCCATGGATGTAGATAATGTCGCTACCGTTGTATTTGTAAGCTTTGACGATGATGAGATTAATGGTGATGTTGATTGTGAGGTTTGGGGAATGATGGATTCTTCTGTTTGTGCAGTTGAGGTTGGGTTCATGTATAGCAAGGTTGTTGGTTGTGAGGATTGGGTGGAGACTGTTGAGGTTGTAGAATGTAACGGAGACGTTAGGGGTGAGAGCTGGGTTGAGGTGGATAGTTCTGTAAATGTAGGTGATGTTGAAGTAGAACTAGATGATTTGGTGGATGGTGTTTGGGAGGTGTTTGGGAGGTGTTTGGGAGGAGATTGATCTGTTGAAGTGGAGGAGGAGTTTGGTGATGTTGTTTGTGAGTTTTGGATGGAGTGAAACTGTTCTGTTGCTGTATTTGATGTTGAATTTAAGGATGGAAGGGAGGTTACTTGTGGGGGTTGGGTAGAGACAGAGTGTTCCGTTGGTGTGGTTGATGTTGGCATAGAGTTTAGAGATATGAGTGAGTTTTGGGTGAAAATGGATGGATTTGCTGATTTAGGGGATGTTGATGTAGAGATAAATGATGAGGCAGATGTTGGTTTTGATGGTTGTGTGGAGACAGATGGTTCCGTAGATGTTGTTGGTGTTAAGTTGAGCAGGGTTGCAGGGTTGGATTGCAAGATTGGCTGTTGTGAGGGTTGGGTGGACACAGATGTGTTATTTGTCACGGTAGAGTATAGAAGAGTTTTTGTTTGAGGGGTTTTGGCGGAGTCAGACACTTCTGTTGATGTTGTAGAAGACTGCGGGGAAGTTAGGTGTGAGGGCCGCGTTGAGATGGATGGTTCTGTTATTGCTGGTCCTGAGTTCATTGTTAAGGGTATGCTTGGTTGTGAGGTTTGGGGGAAGACAGATTGTTCTGCTGATGCAGTTGATGTTGAGTCAATATATAGCAAGGGTGTTGGTTGTGAGGATTGGGTGGAGACTGTGGAAGTTGTATGATGTAGTGGTGACGTTAGGGGTGAGAGCTGAGTTGAGGTGGATGGTTCTGTAAATTTAGGCGATGTTGCTGTAGAGCTAGACGGTTTGGTGGATGGTGTTTGATTGAAGATTAATTGATCTGTTGAAGTTGAGGAGGAGTTTGGTGATGTCATTTGTGAGGTTTGGATGGAGACAAACTGTTCTGTTGATGTATTTGATGTTGAGTTTAAGGATGTAAATGAGGTTTCTTGTGTGGGTTTGGCAGAGACAGAGGATTCAGTTGGTGTGGTTGATGTTGGCATAGAGTTTTGGGTGAAAATGGATGGATTTGCTGATTTAGGGGATGTTGATGTAGAGATAAATGATGAGGCAGATGTTGGTTTTGATGGTTGCGTGGAGACAGATGGTTCTGTAGATGTTGTTGGTGTTAGGTTGAGCAGGGTTGCAGGGTTGGATTGCAGGCTTGGCTGTTGTGAGGGTTGGGTGGACACAGATGTGTTTGTTGTCACGGTAGAGTATAGACGAGTTTTTGTTTGAGGGGTTTTGGTGGAGTCAGACGGTTCTGTTGATGTTGTAGAAGACTGCAGGGAAGTTAGGTGTGAGGGCCGCGTTGAGATGGATGGTTCTGTTATTGCTGGTCCTGAGTTTATTGTTAAGGGAATGCTTGGTTGTGAGGTTTGGGGGAAGACAGATTGTTCTGCTGATGCAGTTGATGTTGAGTCAATATATAGCAAGGGTGTTGGTTGTGAAGATTGGGTGGAGACTGTGGAAGTTGTAGGATGTAGCGGAGACGTTAGGGGTGAGAGCTGGGTTGAGGTGGATAGTTCTGTAAATGTAGGTGATGTTGAAGTAAAACTAGATGATTTGGTGGATGGTGTTTGGGAGGTGTTTGGGAGGTGTTTGGGAGGAGATTGATCTGTTGAAATGGATGAGGAGTTTGGTGATATTGTTTGTGAGTTTTGGATGGAGACAAACTGTTCTGTTGATGTATTTGATGTTGAATTTAAGGATGGAAGGGAGGTTACTTGTGGGGGTTGGGTAGAGACAGAGTGTTCCGTTGTTGTGGTTGATGTTGGCATAGAGTTTAGAGTTAGGAGTGAGTTTTGGGTGAAAATGGATGGATTTGCTGATTTAGGGGATGTTGATGTAGAGACAAATGATGTGGCAGATGTTGGTTTTGATGGTTGCGTGGAGACAGATGGTTCTGTAGATGTTGTTGGTGTTAGGTTGAGCAGGGTTGCAGGGTTGGATTGCAGGCTTGGCTGTTGTGAGGGTTGGGTGGACACAGATGTGTTTGTTGTCACGGTAGAGTATAGAAGAGTTTTTGTTTGAGGAGTTTTGGCGGAGTCAGACACTTCTGTTGATGTTGTAGAAGACTGCGGGGAAGTTAGGTGTGAGGGCCGCGTTGAGATGGATGGTTCTGCTGATGGAGGTGTTGTTGGTGTAGAGCTAGATGGTTTGGTGGATGGTGTTTGATTGAAGATTAATTGATCTGTTGAAGTTGAGGAGGAGTTTGGTGATGTCATTTGTGAGGTTTGGATGGAGACAAACTGTTCTGTTGATGTATTTGATGTTGAGTTTAAGGATGGAAATGAGGTTTCTTGTGTGGGTTTGGCAGAGACAGAGGATTCAGTTGGTGTGGTTGATGTTGACATAGAGTTTGGCGTGAAAATGGATGGATTTGCTGATTTAGGTGATGTTAATGTAGAGATAAATGATGAGGCAGATGTTGGTTTTGATGGTTGCGTGGAGACAGATGGTTCCGTAGATGTTGTTGGTGTTAGGTTGAGCAGGGTTGCAGGGTTGGATTTCAGGCTTGGCTGTTGTGAGGGTTGGGTGGACACAGATGTGTTTGTTGTCACGGTAGAGTATAGAAGAGTTTTTGTTTGAGGGGTTTTGGTGGAGTCAGACGGTTCTGTTGATGTTGTAGAAGACTGCAGGGAAGTTAGGTGTGAGGGCCGCGTTGAGATGGATGGTTCTGTTATTGCTGGTCCTGAGTTCATTGTTACGGGTATGCTTGGTTTTGAGGTTTGGGGGAAGACAGATTGTTCTCCTGATGCAGTTGATGTTGAGTCAATATATAGCAAGGGTGTTGGTTGTGAGGATTGGGTGGAGACTGTGGAAGTTGTAGGATGTAGCGGAGACGTTAGGGGTGAGAGCTGGGTTGAGGTGGATAGTTCTGTAAATGTAGGTGATGTTGAAGTAGAACTAGATGATTTGGTGGATGGTGTTTGGGAGGTGTTTGGGAGGTGTTTGGGAGGAGATTGATCTGTTGAAGTGGATGAGGAGTTTGGTGATATTGTTTGGGAGTTTTGGATGGAGACAAACTGTTCTGTTGATGTATTTGATGTTGAATTTAAGGATGGAAGGGAGGTTACTTGTGGGGGTTGGGTAGAGACAGAGTATTCCGTTGGTGTGGTTGATGTTGGCATAGAGTTTAGAGTTAGGAGTGAGTTTTGCGTGAAAATGGATGGATTTGCTGATTTAGGGGATGTTGATGTAGAGACAAATGATGTGGCAGATGTTGGTTTTGATGGTTGCGTGGAGACAGATTGTTCTGTAGATGTTGTTGGTGTTAGGTTGAGCAGGGTTGCAGGGTTGGATTGCAGGCTTGGCTGTTGTGAGGGTTGGGTGGACACAGATGTGTTTGTTGTCACGGTAGAGTATAGAAGAGTTTTTGTTTGAGGAGTTTTGGCGGAGTCAGACACTTCTGTTGATGTTGTAGAAGACTGCGGGGAAGTTAGGTGTGAGGGCCGCGTTGAGATGGATGGTTCTGCTGATGGAGGTGTTGTTGGTGTAGAGCTAGACGGTTTGGTGGATGGTGTTTGATTGAAGATTAATTGGTCTGTTGAAGTTGAGGAGGAGTTTGGTGATGTCATTTGTGAGGTTTGGATGGAGACAAACTGTTCTGTTGATGTATTTGATGTTGAGTTTAAGGATGGAAATGAGGTTTCTTGTGTGGGTTTGGCAGAGACAGAGGATTCAGTTGGTGTGGTTGATGTTGACATAGAGTTTGGGGTGAAAATGGATGGATTTGCTGATTTAGGTGATGTTAATGTAGAGATAAATGATGAGGCAGATGTTGGTTTTGATGGTTGCGTGGAGACAGATGGTTCCGTAGATGTTGTTGGTGTTAGGTTGAGCAGGGTTGCATGGTTGGATTTCAGGCTTGGCTGTTGTGAGGGTTGGGTGGACACAGATGTGTTTGTTGTCACGGTAGAGTATAGAAGAGTTTTTGTTTGAGGGGTTTTGGTGGAGTCAGACGGTTCTGTTGATGTTGTAGAAGACTGCAGGGAAGTTAGGTGTGAGGGCCGCGTTGAGATGGATGGTTCTGTTATTGCTGGTCCTGAGTTCATTGTTACGGGTATGCTTGGTTTTGAGGTTTGGGGGAAGACAGATTGTTCTGCTGATGCAGTTGATGTTGAGTCAATATATAGCAAGGGTGTTGGTTGTGAGGATTGGGTGGAGACTGTGGAAGTTGTAGGATGTAGCGGAGACGTTAGGGGTGAGAGCTGGGTTGAGGTGGATAGTTCTGTAAATGTAGGTGATGTTGAAGTAGAACTAGATGATTTGGTGGATGGTGTTTGGGAGGTGTTTGGGAGGTGTTTGGGAGGAGATTGATCTGTTGAAGTGGATGAGGAGTTTGGTGATATTGTTTGGGAGTTTTGGATGGAGACAAACTGTTCTGTTGATGTATTTGATGTTGAATTTAAGGATGGAAGGGAGGTTACTTGTGGGGGTTGGGTAGAGACAGAGTATTCCGTTGGTGTGGTTGATGTTGGCATAGAGTTTAGAGTTAGGAGTGAGTTTTGCGTGAAAATGGATGGATTTGCTGATTTAGGGGATGTTGATGTAGAGACAAATGATGTGGCAGATGTTGGTTTTGATGGTTGCGTGGAGACAGATGGTTCTGTAGATGTTGTTGGTGTTAGGTTGAGCAGGGTTGCAGGGTTGGATTGCAGGCTTGGCTGTTGTGAGGGTTGGGTGGACACAGATGTGTTTGTTGTCACGGTAGAGTATAGAAGAGTTTTTGTTTGAGGAGTTTTGGCGGAGTCAGACACTTCTGTTGATGTTGTAGAAGACTGCGGGGAAGTTAGGTGTGAGGGCCGCGTTGAGATGGATGGTTCTGCTGATGGAGGTGTTGTTGGTGTAGAGCTAGACGGTTTGGTGGATGGTGTTTGATTGAAGATTAATTGATCTGTTGAAGTTGAGGAGGAGTTTGGTGATGTCATTTGTGAGGTTTGGATGGAGACAAACTGTTCTGTTGATGTATTTGATGTTGAGTTTAAGGATGGAAATGAGGTTTCTTGTGTGGGTTTGGCAGAGACAGAGGATTCAGTTGGTGTGGTTGATGTTGACATAGAGTTTGGCGTGAAAATGGATGGATTTGCTGATTTAGGTGATGTTAATGTAGAGATAAATGATGAGGCAGATGTTGGTTTTGATGGTTGCGTGGAGACAGATGGTTCCGTAGATGTTGTTGGTGTTAGGTTGAGCAGGGTTGCATGGTTGGATTTCAGGCTTGGCTGTTGTGAGGGTTGGGTGGACACAGATGTGTTTGTTGTCACGGTAGAGTATAGAAGAGTTTTTGTTTGAGGGGTTTTGGTGGAGTCAGACGGTTCTGTTGATGTTGTAGAAGACTGCAGGGAAGTTAGGTGTGAGGGCCGCGTTGAGATGGATGGTTCTGTTATTGCTGGTCCTGAGTTCATTGTTACGGGTATGCTTGGTTTTGAGGTTTGGGGGAAGACAGATTGTTCTGCTGATGCAGTTGATGTTGAGTCAATATATAGCAAGGGTGTTGGTTGTGAGGATTGGGTGGAGACTGTGGAAGTTGTAGGATGTAGCGGAGACGTTAGGGGTGAGAGCTGGGTTGAGGTGGATAGTTCTGTAAATGTAGGTGATGTTGAAGTAGAACTAGATGATTTGGTGGATGGTGTTTGGGAGGTGTTTGGGAGGTGTTTGGGAGGAGATTGATCTGTTGAAGTGGATGAGGAGTTTGGTGATATTGTTTGGGAGTTTTGGATGGAGACAAACTGTTCTGTTGATGTATTTGATGTTGAATTTAAGGATGGAAGGGAGGTTACTTGTGGGGGTTGGGTAGAGACAGAGTATTCCGTTGGTGTGGTTGATGTTGGCATAGAGTTTAGAGTTAGGAGTGAGTTTTGCGTGAAAATGGATGGATTTGCTGATTTAGGGGATGTTGATGTAGAGACAAATGATGTGGCAGATGTTGGTTTTGATGGTTGCGTGGAGACAGATGGTTCTGTAGATGTTGTTGGTGTTAGGTTGAGCAGGGTTGCAGGGTTGGATTGCAGGCTTGGCTGTTGTGAGGGTTGGGTGGACACAGATGTGTTTGTTGTCACGGTAGAGTATAGAAGAGTTTTTGTTTGAGGAGTTTTGGCGGAGTCAGACACTTCTGTTGATGTTGTAGAAGACTGCGGGGAAGTTAGGTGTGAGGGCCGCGTTGAGATGGATGGTTCTGCTGATGGAGGTGTTGTTGGTGTAGAGCTAGACGGTTTGGTGGATGGTGTTTGATTGAAGATTAATTGATCTGTTGAAGTTGAGGAGGAGTTTGGTGATGTCATTTGTGAGGTTTGGATGGAGACAAACTGTTCTGTTGATGTATTTGATGTTGAGTTTAAGGATGGAAATGAGGTTTCTTGTGTGGGTTTGGCAGAGACAGAGGATTCAGTTGGTGTGGTTGATGTTGACATAGAGTTTGGCGTGAAAATGGATGGATTTGCTGATTTAGGTGATGTTAATGTAGAGATAAATGATGAGGCAGATGTTGGTTTTGATGGTTGCGTGGAGACAGATGGTTCCGTAGATGTTGTTGGTGTTAGGTTGAGCAGGGTTGCATGGTTGGATTTCAGGCTTGGCTGTTGTGAGGGTTGGGTGGACACAGATGTGTTTGTTGTCACGGTAGAGTATAGAAGAGTTTTTGTTTGAGGGGTTTTGGTGGAGTCAGACGGTTCTGTTGATGTTGTAGAAGACTGCAGGGAAGTTAGGTGTGAGGGCCGCGTTGAGATGGATGGTTCTGTTATTGCTGGTCCTGAGTTCATTGTTACGGGTATGCTTGGTTTTGAGGTTTGGGGGAAGACAGATTGTTCTGCTGATGCAGTTGATGTTGAGTCAATATATAGCAAGGGTGTTGGTTGTGAGGATTGGGTGGAGACTGTGGAAGTTGTAGGATGTAGCGGAGACGTTAGGGGTGAGAGCTGGGTTGAGGTGGATAGTTCTGTAAATGTAGGTGATGTTGAAGTAGAACTAGATGATTTGGTGGATGGTGTTTGGGAGGTGTTTGGGAGGTGTTTGGGAGGAGATTGATCTGTTGAAGTGGATGAGGAGTTTGGTGATATTGTTTGGGAGTTTTGGATGGAGACAAACTGTTCTGTTGATGTATTTGATGTTGAATTTAAGGATGGAAGGGAGGTTACTTGTGGGGGTTGGGTAGAGACAGAGTATTCCGTTGGTGTGGTTGATGTTGGCATAGAGTTTAGAGTTAGGAGTGAGTTTTGCGTGAAAATGGATGGATTTGCTGATTTAGGGGATGTTGATGTAGAGACAAATGATGTGGCAGATGTTGGTTTTGATGGTTGCGTGGAGACAGATGGTTCTGTAGATGTTGTTGGTGTTAGGTTGAGCAGGGTTGCAGGGTTGGATTGCAGGCTTGGCTGTTGTGAGGGTTGGGTGGACACAGATGTGTTTGTTGTCACGGTAGAGTATAGAAGAGTTTTTGTTTGAGGAGTTTTGGCGGAGTCAGACACTTCTGTTGATGTTGTAGAAGACTGCGGGGAAGTTAGGTGTGAGGGCCGCGTTGAGATGGATGGTTCTGCTGATGGAGGTGTTGTTGGTGTAGAGCTAGACGGTTTGGTGGATGGTGTTTGATTGAAGATTAATTGATCTGTTGAAGTTGAGGAGGAGTTTGGTGATGTCATTTGTGAGGTTTGGATGGAGACAAACTGTTCTGTTGATGTATTTGATGTTGAGTTTAAGGATGGAAATGAGGTTTCTTGTGTGGGTTTGGCAGAGACAGAGGATTCAGTTGGTGTGGTTGATGTTGACATAGAGTTTGGGGTGAAAATGGATGGATTTGCTGATTTAGGTGATGTTAATGTAGAGATAAATGATGAGGCAGATGTTGGTTTTGATGGTTGCGTGGAGACAGATGGTTCTGTAGATGTTGTTGGTGTTAGGTTGAGCAGGGTTGCATGGTTGGATTTCAGGCTTGGCTGTTGTGAGGGTTGGGTGGACACAGATGTGTTTGTTGTCATGGTAGAGTATAGAAGAGTTTTTGTTTGAGGGGTTTTGGTGGAGTCAGACGGTTCTGTTGATGTTGTAGAAGACTGCGGGGAAGTTAGGTGTGAGGGCCGCGTTGAGATGGATGGTTCTGCTGATGGAGGTGTTGTTGGTGTAGAGCTAGACGGTTTGGTGGATGGTGTTTGATTGAAGATTAATTGATCTGTTGAAGTTGAGGAGGAGTTTGGTGATGTCATTTGTGAGGTTTGGATGGAGACAAACTGTTCTGTTGATGTATTTGATGTTGAGTTTAAGGATGGAAATGAGGTTTCTTGTGTGGGTTTGGCAGAGACAGAGGATTCAGTTGGTGTGGTTGATGTTGACATAGAGTTTGGGGTGAAAATGGATGGATTTGCTGATTTAGGTGATGTTAATGTAGAGATAAATGATGAGGCAGATGTTGGTTTTGATGGTTGCGTGGAGACAGATGGTTCCGTAGATGTTGTTGGTGTTAGGTTGAGCAGGGTTGCATGGTTGGATTTCAGGCTTGGCTGTTGTGAGGGTTGGGTGGACACAGATGTGTTTGTTGTCACGGTAGAGTATAGAAGAGTTTTTGTTTGAGGGGTTTTGGTGGAGTCAGACGGTTCTGTTGATGTTGTAGAAGACTGCAGGGAAGTTAGGTGTGAGGGCCGCGTTGAGATGGATGGTTCTGTTATTGCTGGTCCTGAGTTCATTGTTACGGGTATGCTTGGTTTTGAGGTTTGGGGGAAGACAGATTGTTCTGCTGATGCAGTTGATGTTGAGTCAATATATAGCAAGGGTGTTGGTTGTGAGGATTGGGTGGAGACTGTGGAAGTTGTAGGATGTAGCGGAGACGTTAGGGGTGAGAGCTGGGTTGAGGTGGATAGTTCTGTAAATGTAGGTGATGTTGAAGTAGAACTAGATGATTTGGTGGATGGTGTTTGGGAGGTGTTTGGGAGGTGTTTGGGAGGAGATTGATCTGTTGAAGTGGATGAGGAGTTTGGTGATATTGTTTGGGAGTTTTGGATGGAGACAAACTGTTCTGTTGATGTATTTGATGTTGAATTTAAGGATGGAAGGGAGGTTACTTGTGGGGGTTGGGTAGAGACAGAGTATTCCGTTGGTGTGGTTGATGTTGGCATAGAGTTTAGAGTTAGGAGTGAGTTTTGCGTGAAAATGGATGGATTTGCTGATTTAGGGGATGTTGATGTAGAGACAAATGATGTGGCAGATGTTGGTTTTGATGGTTGCGTGGAGACAGATGGTTCTGTAGATGTTGTTGGTGTTAGGTTGAGCAGGGTTGCAGGGTTGGATTGCAGGCTTGGCTGTTGTGAGGGTTGGGTGGACACAGATGTGTTTGTTGTCACGGTAGAGTATAGAAGAGTTTTTGTTTGAGGAGTTTTGGCGGAGTCAGACACTTCTGTTGATGTTGTAGAAGACTGCGGGGAAGTTAGGTGTGAGGGCCGCGTTGAGATGGATGGTTCTGCTGATGGAGGTGTTGTTGGTGTAGAGCTAGACGGTTTGGTGGATGGTGTTTGATTGAAGATTAATTGATCTGTTGAAGTTGAGGAGGAGTTTGGTGATGTCATTTGTGAGGTTTGGATGGAGACAAACTGTTCTGTTGATGTATTTGATGTTGAGTTTAAGGATGGAAATGAGGTTTCTTGTGTGGGTTTGGCAGAGACAGAGGATTCAGTTGGTGTGGTTGATGTTGACATAGAGTTTGGCGTGAAAATGGATGGATTTGCTGATTTAGGTGATGTTAATGTAGAGATAAATGATGAGGCAGATGTTGGTTTTGATGGTTGCGTGGAGACAGATGGTTCCGTAGATGTTGTTGGTGTTAGGTTGAGCAGGGTTGCATGGTTGGATTTCAGGCTTGGCTGTTGTGAGGGTTGGGTGGACACAGATGTGTTTGTTGTCATGGTAGAGTATAGAAGAGTTTTTGTTTGAGGGGTTTTGGTGGAGTCAGACGGTTCTGTTGATGTTGTAGAAGACTGCAGGGAAGTTAGGTGTGAGGGCCGCGTTGAGATGGATGGTTCTGTTATTGCTGGTCCTGAGTTCATTGTTACGGGTATGCTTGGTTTTGAGGTTTGGGGGAAGACAGATTGTTCTGCTGATGCAGTTGATGTTGAGTCAATATATAGCAAGGGTGTTGGTTGTGAGGATTGGGTGGAGACTGTGGAAGTTGTAGGATGTAGCGGAGACGTTAGGGGTGAGAGCTGGGTTGAGGTGGATAGTTCTGTAAATGTAGGTGATGTTGAAGTAGAACTAGATGATTTGGTGGATGGTGTTTGGGAGGTGTTTGGGAGGTGTTTGGGAGGAGATTTATCTGTTGAAGTGGATGAGGAGTTTGGTGATATTGTTTGGGAGTTTTGGATGGAGACAAACTGTTCTGTTGATGTATTTGATGTTGAATTTAAGGATGGAAGGGAGGTTACTTGTGGGGGTTGGGTAGAGACAGAGTATTCCGTTGGTGTGGTTGATGTTGGCATAGAGTTTAGAGTTAGGAGTGAGTTTTGCGTGAAAATGGATGGATTTGCTGATTTAGGGGATGTTGATGTAGAGACAAATGATGTGGCAGATGTTGGTTTTGATGGTTGCGTGGAGACAGATGGTTCTGTAGATGTTGTTGGTGTTAGGTTGAGCAGGGTTGCAGGGTTGGATTGCAGGCTTGGCTGTTGTGAGGGTTGGGTGGACACAGATGTGTTTGTTGTCACGGTAGAGTATAGAAGAGTTTTTGTTTGAGGAGTTTTGGCGGAGTCAGACACTTCTGTTGATGTTGTAGAAGACTGCGGGGAAGTTAGGTGTGAGGGCCGCGTTGAGATGGATGGTTCTGCTGATGGAGGTGTTGTTGGTGTAGAGCTAGACGGTTTGGTGGATGGTGTTTGATTGAAGATTAATTGATCTGTTGAAGTTGAGGAGGAGTTTGGTGATGTCATTTGTGAGGTTTGGATGGAGACAAACTGTTCTGTTGATGTATTTGATGTTGAGTTTAAGGATGGAAATGAGGTTTCTTGTGTGGGTTTGGCAGAGACAGAGGATTCAGTTGGTGTGGTTGATGTTGACATAGAGTTTGGCGTGAAAATGGATGGATTTGCTGATTTAGGTGATGTTAATGTAGAGATAAATGATGAGGCAGATGTTGGTTTTGATGGTTGCGTGGAGACAGATGGTTCTGTAGATGTTGTTGGTGTTAGGTTGAGCAGGGTTGCAGGGTTGGATTTCAGGCTTGGCTGTTGTGAGGGTTGGGTGGACACAGATGTGTTTGTTGTCACGGTAGAGTATAGAAGAGTTTTTGTTTGAGGGGTTTTGGTGGAGTCAGACGGTTCTGTTGATGTTGTAGAAGACTGCAGGGAAGTTAGGTGTGAGGGCCGCGTTGAGATGGATGGTTCTGTTATTGCTGGTCCTGAGTTCATTGTTACGGGTATGCTTGGTTTTGAGGTTTGGGGGAAGACAGATTGTTCTGCTGATGCAGTTGATGTTGAGTCAATATATAGCAAGGGTGTTGGTTGTGAGGATTGGGTGGAGACTGTGGAAGTTGTAGGATGTAGCGGAGACGTTAGGGGTGAGAGCTGGGTTGAGGTGGATAGTTCTGTAAATGTAGGTGATGTTGAAGTAGAACTAGATGATTTGGTGGATGGTGTTTGGGAGGTGTTTGGGAGGTGTTTGGGAGGAGATTGATCTGTTGAAGTGGATGAGGAGTTTGGTGATATTGTTTGTGAGTTTTGGATGGAGACAAACTGTTCTGTTGATGTATTTGATGTTGAATTTAAGGATGGAAGGGAGGTTACTTCTGGGGGTTGGGTAGAGACAGAGTATTCCGTTGGTGTGGTTGATGTTGGCATAGAGTTTAGAGTTAGGAGTGAGTTTTGCGTGAAAATGGATGGATTTGCTGATTTAGGGGATGTTGATGTAGAGACAAATGATGTGGCAGATGTTGGTTTTGATGGTTGCGTGGAGACAGATGGTTCTGTAGATGTTGTTGGTGTTAGGTTGAGCAGGGTTGCAGGGTTGGATTGCAGGCTTGGCTGTTGTGAGGGTTGGGTGGACACAGATGTGTTTGTTGTCACGGTAGAGTATAGAAGAGTTTTTGTTTGAGGAGTTTTGGCGGAGTCAGACACTTCTGTTGATGTTGTAGAAGACTGCGGGGAAGTTAGGTGTGAGGGCCGCGTTGAGATGGATGGTTCTGCTGATGGAGGTGTTGTTGGTGTAGAGCTAGACGGTTTGGTGGATGGTGTTTGATTGAAGATTAATTGATCTGTTGAAGTTGAGGAGGAGTTTGGTGATGTCATTTGTGAGGTTTGGATGGAGACAAACTGTTCTGTTGATGTATTTGATGTTGAGTTTAAGGATGGAAATGAGGTTTCTTGTGTGGGTTTGGCAGAGACAGAGGATTCAGTTGGTGTGGTTGATGTTGACATAGAGTTTGGCGTGAAAATGGATGGATTTGCTGATTTAGGTGATGTTAATGTAGAGATAAATGATGAGGCAGATGTTGGTTTTGATGGTTGCGTGGAGACAGATGGTTCTGTAGATGTTGTTGGTGTTAGGTTGAGCAGGGTTGCAGGGTTGGATTTCAGGCTTGGCTGTTGTGAGGGTTGGGTGGACACAGATGTGTTTGTTGTCACGGTAGAGTATAGAAGAGTTTTTGTTTGAGGGGTTTTGGTGGAGTCAGACGGTTCTGTTGATGTTGTAGAAGACTGCAGGGAAGTTAGGTGTGAGGGCCGCGTTGAGATGGATGGTTCTGTTATTGCTGGTCCTGAGTTCATTGTTACGGGTATGCTTGGTTTTGAGGTTTGGGGGAAGACAGATTGTTCTGCTGATGCAGTTGATGTTGAGTCAATATATAGCAAGGGTGTTGGTTGTGAGGATTGGGTGGAGACTGTGGAAGTTGTAGGATGTAGCGGAGACGTTAGGGGTGAGAGCTGGGTTGAGGTGGATAGTTCTGTAAATGTAGGTGATGTTGAAGTAGAACTAGATGATTTGGTGGATGGTGTTTGGGAGGTGTTTGGGAGGTGTTTGGGAGGAGATTGATCTGTTGAAGTGGATGAGGAGTTTGGTGATATTGTTTGTGAGTTTTGGATGGAGACAAACTGTTCTGTTGATGTATTTGATGTTGAATTTAAGGATGGAAGGGAGGTTACTTCTGGGGGTTGGGTAGAGACAGAGTATTCCGTTGGTGTGGTTGATGTTGGCATAGAGTTTAGAGTTAGGAGTGAGTTTTGCGTGAAAATGGATGGATTTGCTGATTTAGGGGATGTTGATGTAGAGATAAATGATGAGGCAGATGTTGGTTTTGATGGTTGCGTGGAGACAGATGGTTCTGTAGATGTTGTTGGTGTTAGGTTGAGCAGGGTTGCAGGGTTGGATTGCAGGCTTGGCTGTTGTGCGGGTTGGGTGGACACAGATGTGTTTGTTGTCACGGTAGAGAATAGAAGAGTTTTTGTTTGAGGAGTTTTGGCGGAGTCAGACACTTCTGTTGATGTTGTAGAAGACTGCGGGGAAGTTAGGTGTGAGGGCCGCGTTGAGATGGATGGTTCTGCTGATGGAGGTGTTGTTGGTGTAGAGCTAGATGGTACAGGTGATGTTAGTTGTGAGTATTGAGTGGTGTTTGGTGTTTGTGTTGATGTGGTTGATGCTGAGTTAAAGGATGATAGGGAGGTTTGTTGTAAGTGTTGGGTTGATGTGGCTGGTTCTGTTGGTGTAGTTCTGTTCATATAGTTCTGTAGTTCTGATGTTGGTTCTGATGTTAATGCTAAGGATGATGTTGTTCTTGAGGTTTGTGTGAAACCGGATTGTTTTGTGAATGCAGTTGATGTTAAGTTAAAGTTTAGCAAAGGGTTTGGTTGTAAGGATTGGGTGGAGATTGTTGAGGTTGTAGAGGATGTAGCAGAAGATAGGGGTGAGTGCTGAGCTGAGGTGGATGGTTCTGTGGATATAGGTGAAGTTGGGTTCATGGACAGCTGGGGTGTTTGGTGAGAGGTTTGGGTGGAGAGGGTGGATTCTGTTGATGTAGTTGGTGTGGGTGCAGAGTTAAATGCAAGATTGTAGGTTTGGATGGAGATGGATGGCCCTGTTGATGAACTTGACGTAGATGAAGTGTCAAAAAAGATCAGACTTGTTGGTTGAGAAGGTTGGGTGGAAACAGATGTTTCTGTTGATGTTCTAGAAGTTAGTGATGAAGTTGGAGGTGAGGGCAGGGCTAAGATGGATGGTTCTGTGGATGAAGATGATGTTGGCGTAGAGCTAGTTGCTGTAGGCATTGTTAGTTGAGAGTGTTGAGCGGACATGTTTTCTGTTGATGTAGTTTGTGTTGAGTTATAGAATAGTGGTTGGGGGGAGATGGTTGCTTCTGTGGATATCACAGAGGAAGGCTGGGATATTGTTTGCATGGCAGCTGTGGGAGAAGGACAGGGTGGTGGATAGCTGATACAATACACTGGTTAACAGTTAACCATACATTATATAGTTGTTACTGTTATGGTTATATAGAAACACTTGAAGCATGAGAGCAAAATTCAGATGTGACTGAACCTAGTCATTTAACTACTCTCAATGAACAGGGTTACATTTACATTTAGTCATTTAGCAGACGCTCTTATCCAGAGCGACAGAGCGAGGGTTAACTACGCATTACATTTTCTTCAACTTCCTGAATTCTCACAGAAACAGAATTCTACCATGACTGACTGACTCTCAATAATTAAACAGTAAACACTGTAATAAAATATAAAAAGATAAAAACTTTAACAAAGTTGTATCTTTTCTTATTTATTTTTTATCTGACACAGTAAATTATCTCAGTAGTTCCTATACTGTGTAGCCCTAGCCAAGGCATCAAGCTATTTTAAGGGGGCAGCACAGGAAAACATTTGAGGAGAGCCCATATCTGTATATAGATATATTGGGGGTTGACCAAAACATTGAGTTGAGTGGTTTACAGACTAATTGTGATGGATAAAAGTCTCCAACCACATTCATTTGTTGGAGAGGCAGCTACCCAAGAGACCTCATATTTCTCATTAATGCTTAAGCAGGAATTCCTGGTCAATAAATGGGCAATGTGCACAATCCATTAAATGAAAGTGTTTCATAATTTGAAAGGAATCTGACTTGGCTTTTTTTGAGACACACACATTCCTGAAACAGTTTTAGATAGATTTCGATTTTCGGAATATCTGACTTACACCTCAATATAACAGTGTTGATTGTTAAACTCCAATAATCTTAGGTGTCTGAGCCATTCCACTGAGTTGGGAAACAGACAGATAAAATAAACTGGTATTAAGACCAGAACGTTCACTCACCTGCCATGACACTGACAATAATTACAAATACCATAACTGTATGTCCGGGGGGTGCATACCTAATGAGAAAAGGATACAATGAATTCAAAAGTCTTGCTATCATGTGCCTTCTTCTCCTTAGTCACATCATTATTTTTGCCAATATATGAATATATATATACCAATAGATGAATAAACTATTGAGAAAAACGATCACATAGATGAAGTATCACTTAGCAATTCAGTGGTTTCATGTCGTGTACCAACACATTCCTACATTTCCACAAATAAAATCGAGATAGTCTACCAATGCTATGGCAAAGAGAAGTGCATTCCACAACGGAAATTCTTTCTTTAGACTCACCTTTTCAAAACAAGTGGACCGGGGAGATACACAAAATTGAATCTGCCAGATAAGTACACACTGAAATAAAATATGGAATCTTAGTCCTTTCGTTCACATAACTTATTCATAAAAAAGCCAGTAACCACTACAAAAAAGATAACGTGTCTTATCCGTGCTTTGCTCACGTTATGCTGTTTCAATGTTATTTCGTGTTTCATATGCAAATTGAGTCGGTGTGCCTTTCAAGATAATGGAGACAAACCAGTCCAACAACATTACACAGGCTTCTTTAATAGTCAAATGTAAAATATATACTTAACAGCACACTCTTTAAATATCATTAGTTTCATGGAATGAATCTATTGAACAAACTTGTGAAAGTAAATTATGATAGGGTGCTGTGTAAAGACCTAAGATGACCACAGAGCTATATTTGTCATTTATTATTTAGCAGATGCTTATATTAAAAGCAGTGTACAATGGGAGTGTGTGACTCAAAGCCACGATACAATGTAGGCACAGCACTGCTTTGCATGATGGAACTTTATTGTAACAGTTTATTGCACACTTCAGAATTAACTCCTTTTCACCATAAACCACCCATGTGTGTGAATGAACAACAAACTGTAATTTGAAGCAGTTTCTACTACATTTGACCATAATTCATTTTAAATACACATGTATTAAAATACATACTGAAATAAATTGTAATACACATCATATTGACATTACATTTAACTAATGCTACATGCATATTATTGTCACGGTGAGTGGTGGGGTAGGACCCAAATGCAGGAGAGTAGCGAGGCATCGTGTCAAACAAAGGGTTTATTTTCAAAAACGGGAAACAGACAGGGTACCCACCCAATGACATTGGGTGACGAGACATGACAAGACAAAGACTGGACACAAAACAGGAACCTAAATACACAGAACCAAATAAGACACAGGTTGACACAATGAAACTAACGAGAACTGAAACCACTGAACGAGACACAGGTGAAGATAATGACAGACACAGGGAACACTAGGGCAGGGCAAATCCAAAAACAGTGGGGCATGGCTATGGCTGTGACAAATATAAAATTAATATGTTATCAGACAAGGCGAACATTCAACAGCTCACATTCAGAATTCCACCTCAGGCATACACATCTTGAAACCTGTTAAGTGACATGTTTAGACCATGTGCCAAAATAATTGGTACACCACAGTGCCTCTCGATGAGTGAATTTAACTTTGAGTGTATGAGTCACTCCATGGGAGATACATAGTTATTCATTACCCTATGCCATCACTGACATCTCTCAGTGGCCTACATTCAATCCATTGCCATCACTTGATCAAAAACAGAAAGCTAACATAGAATTTGGCAACCACCCAAGACTATATTTCTCATTGGTGCTTCCTGCACCATTCCGGCAATATTCAATGTTCATTAAATTGTAGTTTAAATTGATTCAAAAAAGAATTTTGGACAAAAATGTAATAGGCCCAATGTGCTTATCTCTGAATATTTGTTTACTACATTCAACTGGTAGCCAATATACACCAGCATACTGTTGTATGTTCCAGTAGTGATACAAGTTTACTTTTCTCACTGGTGAACTTCAATAACCACTTGAGCCATTACAGGAGTAATCCTTGTCAAATAGCACAGTTCATGACAGAAACAATGCCTCTACAAACATTCAAAATATATTGGTAGACACAAATGAACAACAGCTACCAGACCATTATATTTTACAGAAGTATTTCCTGGTTCATAGGTAATATGCACTGTCCATATTTGATTCACAATTTATTAGAGGCATCGGATACAGCTAATTTGAATACATTTATGAACTAATTCATATTGGATGTTTGATAGATGTATAGTTTAACTGTAGCTGTTACTGTAGCCTTCCACATGTAATGATCTCACACGGTTAATTTGAGGTGTTTTGGGTAAAAGCAGTAAACTGATACTAGTGTAGTCTGCTGTTAGGGTTTTGTTTTTATTGACAGTAGACTATACCGTTTTAAATAGATAGGTTTACATGCAAAGTCCCAATATGTCTAACAACATTATGTGGACAAATAGACTATAATTACATTAAATTATTTCTCACAATTGTGGGTGAATCTTGACAACTACATCACGAAATCTATAAAGAGGGCATTGTTCGAGACAATTAATTGAGTGTAAACTGATGTATTTATTTATTGGTTTTAACAACTACATATCCCATGAGCGCCATTGGTTTTTCGATTTCTTGTCGAGTTCCAGGCGGGGGTGCTTGTGTGTGTTTTTGGGTAAGATTTGTCCTTAAAGGAGACGCTACTTTTACGGGCCTCGTCTAGGCCCAGGGAAATTTAAGGTTTGCTATAGCTTTAAGAAAGATAGTAAATGGCTTTAGTATCTTTAAAACATAAACATTACATTAAAAATGTTATATAGCTATAGATATTTCCAATTTATGACGGGCTTGCGCGGGGAAACGGAGGCGGCTGTGAATTTATAGCGGCATAGGGCCTTCAACGATGGCTACTATAATTTCTCTTATCCACTGAATAACGTTAAATGCTACATCCATATTAATATAGTCCTGTGTATGCAAAAAAGGGAGAATGGACCCGGAGATAATGGGGGTTTCTGATAGAAGTCCCGGGTCCACTGGAGACTGTAACCAATCTAGTCAGAGGGCCGCGGCACCATCCCCGATCTCGAGTGCTACACCCACCCGCGAAAGAGTGTTGAGGGGACGCGGATTAGGTCGCGTGAAAGTCGGTGTAGACACTGTAGTCTCGAATGATGCCCTATCCAGCATAGCAGGCTCCGGGCGAGTTTTACGGGACCGAGCCGCTCGAGGAGCAGCAGCTAGGAAAAGAACAGAAAGCAGCGTTGGGGTACAAGATCAGAATCGTCGGAAAAAAACAGAACCCCCCCGCCGTGGGAAAGGTCCTGGAGCCGCTTCGAAAGACACTGATGACAACAACCAAACGCCGGCGTAAGTTGAAAAGCATCAGGCTCGAAGCTAGCTGGGGAATGTTTGCACTTAGACTGTCAGTCGTCCTATGTTTAAAGTGACAGTTTGCAGCAAACTGCATAGACGGCTTGTCTATGTTCACCAAGGTAGGGAATATTGTTGAACGGACTGTCAAGCAAACTCATTTAGTCTTGTCCACTTAGAGGTCCGTAGTAGAACGACAGCCAGGGTAATAAGCTGGAAGAGTGTCCATGTGTTGATGTCCTCATGCTAACCGCAAATTTACTGTAGTCTTGCCCGATACACGTGCATGTATATCAGTATGCAGTTGATATGGAACCCCTGTGCAATGATCCTGCAGAATTTATTGTAATAAATCCAGAATTAAGAATGTATTCACAGTTCAACATTCAAGTCACTTACAACAGTACTTTCTCACCTTCAGCACTGACAAGGCACCTTCAACTAAAGGTATGACATTTAAATAAATAAAACTATAGTGGGATGCTTTTTACCTGTTACTGTATATTGCTGCAAAATACAACATGTAGGATGTCTAGTGGCCTTTCCTTTAGTGTTCTCAATGAGGATGTATTTAGATGATTTGTGTGTGTGACTGAGTGAGTGAGGGATAGGGAGAATGTGTTCATTTGATGGACTGAAGCTTTTAGAATCCGAATATTCATTCAATTCTGACCCTGTGCTTGTTGGAAGACGCTGCTGCTCTCATTCTTATGTGTGTGCGCGTCCCCCTCAGTGTCTCCACGCTCCACCAGAACGAGGCTCCTGAAGAGTGGCCCCCGTTCCTCCGCGGCGCCCGTGTGCAAGGCCGAACCCGACACGACAGCCGCATGTGGTAAAAGAAACGCCTCACACACTGCTCTAACATGTACTCGCCACTTTGAGTCAATGCCTTACATTAAGGGTCACTTTGGACCACTGCTTAGACTTTGCAGATGCCGAGGAAGATGCATTGAAAACCGTTGATGGGAGGTAAGGGCTTTTTGATTCTAGCCGAACGGGACGTACGAATTGTTTGCTGTGACGTGTCGAACTGCGACGGGTTACAGATCTGTGGCGATGTGCATTCCAGCAATGAGGATGGGGACGTGCTGCTTGACGATGAGGACCCTCCTTTCAGAGACGACCCTAGTGACCTCAACTACAAACCGGCAGCCAAGAGGTAGTCTTGTGTTGAATCCGTTATCGGGGACACCCCTGACTGACCAAGCCACACGTTGCCACTGTAGAACCTTTGCACACATGAGTGAGAGGAAAGCAAACATTTGAATGTATGTAAAAACACTTTTTTTCAAAAAAAATTAAATGGTGTCACCTCACAGAGAGCCTCAGAAAACAAGGCGACGTGCAGCGAAGCAGAAAGAAGACAAGAAGGAGAAGGAGCCCGATAAAGAACTAGAGGATGAGAAGGAGGTGAAGATGGAGGTCGCTGCAGACACGGCTGTGAAGGTGGAAAATGAGTTTGGGGAGGAGACGGAGCCACCCAGGAAGTAAGTCAGAGATCAACGAATGGATGGAAGGACTGTCGGACTGATGGGCCGGAACTTGATTAGTGGATGAATGGGATGCCTAAAAGTCAGCTGGTATGTGATAGCATGAATGATCATTTTTGAGCTGTCTGTCTCTCTCGCTGAATTTTTTTTACATAGGAGAGGACGCCGAAGAAAAGATGACAAAACTCCCAGGTTACCAAAGAGAAGGTAAACGCTTCTCGTTGGATCGCAGTAACATCACAATTCATGTTCAGGCATTTTAGTAGGCTTATAAGACAAAATAAAATTACACACTTACAGTATTTCCCTCTATGAATTCCCTATACTTCCTGCACAACACAGAAAGAAGCCACCAGTGCAGTATGTCCGCTGTGAAATAGAGGGCTGTGGAACTGTCTTAGCCCACCCACGCTACCTGCAGGTCTGCCTCTCCCATCAGCCACCTGTAGCTATGACAACATTGGCACCATGTCTCTTTAATTACAGTCTTTAATCACGCCATTACCATCCTTTTGTGTTTTCTCCTCTCTTTCTCCCTCCCTCCCTCCCTCTCTCCCCCTCCTGTTCCCCTTCGCTATTTCAGCACCATATAAAGTACCAGCACCTGTTGAAGAAGAAGTACGTGTGCCCTCACCCCTCGTGCGGGCGCCTGTTTCGCCTGCAGAAGCAGCTTCTGCGTCATGCTAAGCACCATACCGGTAACGTCGCACATGCACAGGCACAGACTGTAGTTTTACGGTGAGGTTGGAGCCCGAAATCAGGTTGGCCGTGGCTTTTACCTTAATCCATGCCGGGAACGCCTTCAGAAAAGGTCGTGTCGCGGTCCAAATCTGCGCTCTTTCGTCACAGCCACGCCTCAGTCCGAGTTTGCATATGGTGTCTGCCTCCATCCTGTCTTCTGATCCTAGCTCCTTCTATATTTGTATCCTCCTCGTTTAATAGATCAACGGGACTATATATGCGAGTACTGTGCTCGTGCCTTCAAGAGCTCACACAACCTGGCCGTGCATCGCATGATCCACACAGGGGAGAAGCCAATACAGTGAGTAGTGTGACCCACGTATGGATCCTTGTGAAAAACGAGAAATCCTATATGTATCGTTTTCACCTGTCTGTTCTGTCAGGCCAGCTGAGATGAGTGCAGAGCTGAGCAGAGGGCCGTTTCTTCTTTATGCAGTGATTTGCGCTGCCTTCGGGTCATTGTGACCCACGGTGGGTCACAATGACCCGAAGGCAGCACAAGGGTTAAGAATATAGGCAGAAGGAGAGTACCGTGATCATAACTTGCCATCTGTCTCCCCCTTGTGGCAGATGTGAAATCTGTGGCTTCACCTGCCGCCAAAAAGCCTCTCTAAACTGGCACATGAAGAAGCATGATGCAGATGCCTTCTACAAGTTCTCCTGCTCCATCTGCGGCAAGAAGTTTGAAAAGAAGGACTGCGTGGTGGCCCACAAAGCCAAGAGCCACCCCGAGGTCCTCATAGCTGAGGCTTTGGCTGCCAATGCAGGGACCCTAATCACCACTCCCACCCCAGTCTTGGAGACGGTGTCTGGGGTCTGTCCTCCCACACTGCCCCCTGTAAGCCAGGAGAGCCAAGGAGATCTCACCCCCCTGCACCAGATGGTACTGTCCCTCTCCCCACAGACCCAAATGGACTCCTCCCAGCCCCAACTCCTCCAGCTGGCCTCCCATCACGTGGTGCAGGTGGGGCAGCAGCAGCAGGAGAACCCCATGCTGCTCCAGTTCAGCACTGCTCACCCCCACCTCTCCACCCCTCAGCCCCAGCTCATCCAGCTGACGGCACACCCAGCCACCACCACCACCTCCATGACCGCCTCCGGCTCTCATACCACCCTGCTGACCCTGAGCTCTGTGGCCGCTCTGTCTCCGGCCCCCCTCGCCCCCCACCAGACGGTGGAGTGGGTCAGGGAGGGGGTGGAGGAGACCCAGGGAGGAGGGGAAGGGGTGCTTTGGGAGCGAGTGACCATAGGGAGTGAGCCGGAGGAGATGGTGTGGGCGGGGGACGGGGAGAAGGAGAGAGTAGATGGAGGGATAGTGTGGGAGAGGGAGGGAGAAGGGCAGATACTGTTGGAGAGCACAGAGGTGCAGGTATCCCAGGGAGACAGCCACGTGTTGATGTAGACGGGGAGGACGAGAGAGGGCAGAGGTGAAGGAAAAGGAAAGAGAGGAAAGGAAAGAACTGAGGAGCGGAAAGGGTGGGGAAAAGGGAGGACCTGATGAAGGGGAAAGAGTGAAATTTACTAGGCTTGTATGAAGACTTAAAAATATATAGAAGTAAAATGTAGCAAGTCACCTCAGCAGAGTGAAATTTGCGGCACTCACTTAGAACCTATACAGTACTACTATATCAGGGAATTATGATTTCAAAGTGATTTGTTTTG
Organism: Osmerus mordax; assembly: GCF_038355195.1. NCBI lineage: Eukaryota > Metazoa > Chordata > Actinopteri > Osmeriformes > Osmeridae > Osmerus > Osmerus mordax. The sequence continues at coordinate 7,716,161 of NC_090072.1, read as the reverse complement.
TACACAATATTAACATGTTGTTTTAAGGCCTATTTACAACCTTTGTCATTAGTTGGTGTGCGCTGGGAGTGTACTTTGTATGTGCGTGCAAATGTGTGTGTGGGTGCACCCGCTTCCTATGCATTTATAGATATTTGTATAACATCTTTACCTGGTAACATATGGTTATTTCCATGCAATATATCACACCATGCAATAGAAGTCCTGCAATTTGTTCTTGTTTTTATCTCAGTTCTTCCATCTCACTTGCAAGGTCAATTAAAAGTGTTGACTTTTATTTATTGTGTAACGCTTTCCCATAAAAATAATCACACAAACATATTTGAATTGGCATGAAACCATACACATTAAGCAACTTGAAAATAAACCTTCAGTGGATTTCTTTTCTTTCTAAGAATATTTCTTTGTGCGTGCGTGCATGCATGCACGTGCTTGACATACCTATAGTGCCACTTTGTGACGTCTTCATTGTGGCCTGGTTCAAAATCTGCATTTCTTGCTTGAATCCCAATTTCAACAAGTAGGATTCTACTTTGTATACCTTTTAATAGATTATGATTGATTTATTAAAGGGGGAGGGGGCAATATATCACATTTTAGTGTATTATATTTGATTGCAAATTGTTTCATATTAGTTTTAGACTAACAACTGCTATGTGAAAATGGTAATGTTAATTGTTTCTGTGCTGAATACGTTTATTCACGTTGGAGGACATATATCTGTACACTGCCATTACCACTGATCACTGGGGTCCCCCATCTTTCAAAGAAAATCTGAGAATTGGAAAGTAAGGGGCAATAATGAATTACAATAAAATATCTGTGAGTCTTATTTGTAGTGTGTTTGTTTGATCAAAAGTGGTTCCACAAAAAAGAAAGATTTATTGGCCTTCTCAGTATTAAGGCATGGGTGGGTCTGTTGTTGACGTTGGGAACATCTACGTCACTGAAAAACGCCCCTGTTGCTTACGGAACCAATTAAATGCCATAGCCTATACAGGGTCGCATGCGCTTAAACAACGAAACAAACATTTAATCAATGACACTGAAATGGAATTACTAGGGCTAATTAAAATTGCGGACTGAAATTCATATTTTTGTCTGACGTTTTACCTCCGCCTTTGTATCAAAATATTTCGACAGGTCCCGTCGCAACTCACCGCAAACCGCCTGAGCTCGACCACAAATGGCCGGGCAAGAGCAGATAACAGTAGACCCGTTAGACATGCCAGCACCCGGCAAGTCGCGAACCGGGAGGGCAGTGGCTTTGGCTCGGCTGTTGCACCAGGACTGCTCACAACTTTTGGACCTCTATGTAAGTATTTTGTATAAATAAATACGCATAACAGGTGTGCAGTTAAACATAGGATACAAGAGCATAGCATCGACCGCTCGAGTAACTTGTCTAATAACTGTTAGTTTAGGCCTTTTGATCCATGGTTTACTTGGCGCTGCACTGTATGTGCACATAACTCTCAGAGATACGTGGTTTGGAGACAGACTTTGTGTACACGCCCAATAAGTTTAAATTAATGGAATCCATAGAAGACCAAATCCACTTTGCAATGCGACTGCTCACGGATTCTCTGACCATGGAGAGATGCTGCAGTGCATAATTGAATCAACCTTTAGATCCTCATCTATCTATACCCTCCCCCACTTGCACGACGACCCCACTGTAAAGGATTGAGTGCAGTTTTGTAGCATTAGGCAGAAAGTCCTTAATAATATATTTCCTTGATAGACAATCATTGTGTTGGTTTTGGTTACAGAATTCAGTATATCAATACTGTAGCGAAGTTCTAGATAATATTAGTCACTAGAATTTATTTTCCCTTTCCACTGTCTGAGTATACAATAAATGGTTTATCAATAGTTTTTGCCTCTTCCATGCCCCCCCCCCATCCTTTCAGAGGGAAAAGGAGAGCTTCTTGTCGGACCACACCCCTGGGGGGGGGCGTATTGTGTCCCTCTCCTCGTTCTCCACGGACCTCAGCTCAGACGAGCAGGTGCTGCTGATCCACTCGGCCCTGCGGCAGTGCCTGGGCCTGCTCGAGTGCGTCATCCTGCGAGAGGAGGAGGAGATGGGCCAGATGGAGGGAGAGTATGAGACCGTGAGGAAGAATGTGCGGGCCAGGCTGGAACACCTCCTCTACAGCACCCAGACGATCCTGGAGACAGAGGAAGGGACTGTCGATGTCACACCGGATCATCAGTGCAACGAGGTAGTGTGCAATGAATCATTCACAGTATCATACCCTGCCTTAAACAATGCAGCAGTGTGAGACATATTAAATTCAGGTAGCTACGACGTCTTATTCCTCTCCAAATATTGATTTCCAGAGCTCCTGAGAAAGTAACTAGCATGAATAACCACAGGCAATACTTGTTTACTCTTCTCTCCTAGGAGGTGGATGGTATAGTGGGGCCATTTGCTGCAAAAATGTGGACCTATCGAGTATTTCTGGATCTTATTCACTGGGCTGATTCTGCTTGTCAGGCCCTGCACGTCTTGCACACAGAGGCCGAGGGGGAGCAAGAGATCTAGATCTATCTAAATCTATCTAAATCTAACAATGAAATCTAACAGCAAACTGTCTTCAGCTCTAACACAGCCAGCTTCATGTTGCAGGTATAATCCACATTTAAACACACCCTAGATAATATGTGATATAGGCCTTGAATTCTGTGACAAGGTACTGCTTGGCAACCCCCCCCCCCCCCCCCCCCCCAACGGAAACTAAGCCTCTTTTACCAAATCCACCAGCGTTCTCACCAGGCACTGGTATTTCCCTACAGTATGTTACAATATCCCTTGAAGTTAATTGGTGCAGCAAAAATTCTTTCAGCAAAGGTTTGTGTAGAGCAGGGTTGTTGCAGATTTGTAATGTCATGTTTTGTGTTATTGTCTCTTCACCTCAGTGTATGTATTGATTGGTTGAAACATTGTCATTGAACACTGCTGTTATTAGCACTCCATTTCACATTGCTAGAAGTTTGCCAAATAATATTTCATGTTACTCGACTGATGAACTGTGATTACAAAACTGTAGCTAAACATTTAGCCAGGCATATTGAACTACAGTGCTGCATATCAATTAATTCGAACAAAAACCTGGGGATATTTTTTTTTGATGTACAGTAACCGACTTGGTCTTTTAAGTTTGTCATTTTTTTTGCAAGGCAAAATCCAAAAACTGTGATAAATCCACCTACCGCTTGTTGTTATAATTAGTGTTATGTGCACACTGTGATCTACTAGATACTTGAAATGCTGCTGAATAGTTTTAATATGTCGACTGTTACATTGTATCTAATATTGCACTGTCGCAAACTGAATGTGTCTGTTACATCGTGTGCATCAGCTGTGCATCGTTTATAGTTGAAACACTAACTTGATATACTGATATCGTATGGATGCAATAGTTTTTTTTAAACTTGGATTGTTCTCTGATTTTATTTGCTGTACTGTGAATATCAATCAATATCACCTATAAATTATTTGGATTTTCACTGCTGATTAAACTGAGGTGTCTCCACACAAGTGCTTCACTATCATTTTTGGATGACAAAAAGGTAGCTTTATCCATCCATGGACTCCAATTTAGCATATTCCAGATGTTTGTGCCAAAGGCTTTTCTCCCTTCTGGTGGGCCATATCAATCGTGTTCTTTATAAATAGCAATATACCCCATTTTATCATAAACTAAAATCCAGCATAAATGCACATGCGCGTTGAGTTCTATACCGGAGATAGAGGTAGGGAAGCTGTCCTAATGGCGGAGAACGTACGGTCGCCTTTTGACTACCGGGAGCCACCGACCCTCGACAGCGACGGCGATGGGAGCAAACCTCCGCCGCCCCGGGGGTAAGAAATACATCACCCAACGGCCTACAGTTGGCTATTTATTATTTACCGGTGTATAAAAAAACAACTAACACTGTACGCACTGATGAGCGTGGTGCACGTTTGTTTAGTTACCAGGCTTCAATCCGCGTGTGCGAATTTAACGTTAGAAAATGGAAAAGTGATTTTTTTTCCTTTAGGACCTCTCAGTTAGGATTTTGCCAGCTAAGATCAGCTGTCCCTCTCCAGTGACCGTTAATAAGTAGTAGGCTTAGGATCTTTGTTTTGGGAGGAAGCCAGTTGTAAGTGCGCTGTCTTTTATTTAATTAGCTAGCTAGCTAGCCATCTTCGCATTGCTAGCTGGCTAGCTGCTACAGTAGGTACTTGCAGTAAGTCATTGATCAGGTTAGCCAGGGCTATCTAGAGAAGTTGGTTAACGTTAGCTGGTTATCAAGGTTTAGTGATTCCATCGGATTTTGTCAGTGAAAGTCTAATTGGCCTTTATCCAGATGTGGAGTTTGATATTTTCACTGCTATTTAACAATGCTATTAATGCTGAATAAAATGCACATTGTGGCCATTGTGACAAGAGCTACAGTATCTGAACTATAGTGGATGAGGGATGTACGGACTAGACCAATACAGCAGGGTTCCCGATGAGATGCTAATACATTAGTGGGTACAGTAAGGGTGCGATCAACAACATGTAACAGAAAGTCTTGAATATTTGGGAAAAGAGCATGTATATAAATGGCCTGTGATAATAAAACAATCATGTATATAGCCAGCACTGTGGCCTATTTAACTAGGTCCACAATATGGTTGCCTTTCAAGAAACCCTTTAATTCAGTCCCCGATTGTAGGTATTAATTGCATGAATGTGTCTGACATATTATCTCCATCTGGGTAGTAGAGATATATGAACACATTTGCTGCCATGCCGTTAAAACATAATTTTGCGTCAAGTATTAAATCCAGTGGGGAAAACGAGCTATAGGCATCTTTCTCCTAAAAAGTGAATACGAATTTGACCTTTTCCTGTTCATATCAGCGGTGCTCTAAATGTTTTCTTTCATTAAACAATCCCCCTGGTGTGGCTGTGCAGGCGGGTGTGTGGGAGAAAACGGAAGGGGACGCCAGTGAAGGTGTGTGACCGGGCTTATGTGACAGAGGATGAGGAGGAGGAGAGTCTGTCGGAACACAGCTACAGCCCCGGTACTGGAAACGCACACAATGATTTGAGTCTCTGTCACTCTCCATCTTGCCCTACGCAGTATAACAACCATTCGCCAACCATTCCCGCTCCTGACTGCAATTCAAACTTGACTCTTCCAAACCCTCCATCATTCTTTCTACTGTAGCATGTAGCATTTTAATAGCGTGTACACAGTGTGGAATGTGTGACCATACCCTGATGTGTGTGTGTGTGTGATCTCTCGTAGGTGATGGACAGTACCCAGAAGGAGCTGAGGACAGGCTCCCTCCGCCAGGCAGCCCCTACTACCTCGCAGACCCCTCCCAGATCTGGTGAGAGAGAGGAACGACCCCCTCCCCCCAAGACCCGTGGGTCTTGCACTCCAAAATAAAGGACGTGTTTAGTAGCAGACGTGTTAAAGCACCCGGAACTATGATCACTATTATGCTAAAAGCATCACTGGCAGAGTGGGAGTGGTCGAGGAGGCTCTTGGTAGAGGAACGATTTTAACATATTTGTTACACGGATTTAAGTCCGTTTTGGTCTTTGTTAAAGGCTTGGATGTTGAATATAATGGATGATGGTAATGTGTGTCTGGTCCAGTGTGTCGGAGCTGGGGGAGGAGGGGGCCAGCGGGGTGCGTGGCCCCGTGCTCTTCCACCCTCCGCCCAACTGCAGGATCCGAGAGGTGCACTGTGGGAGCCAGGTGCGCCTGGTCGTCATAGCGATCCGCGACATCGCCAAGGGGGAGGAGATCACGGTGGACTACAGCCTGACAGACTGGGGAGAGAACGCCATGGTGACGATCAACCCTTGATATTGCTGTTGCTGGGAGCGTTTGCTTGCGAGGCCGTTTGTGTGACGTGTGTTCTATTCTTCCGCCCGTGTCTTCACAGGAGGAAGAGGCGGGCCCACATCCACTCTCCCTCTCTGTCTCCGACTACCTCACCCCCTCCTGGTCCCTCTCTCCCTCCTCCTCTCCGCTCACCCACTCCGAACCCAGCGACTCCGACCGCGAGGAGGACGAGGAGGAGGAGGAGGACGACGACGATGACGACGACGAGGAGGAGGAGCTGGAGGAGATGAGGGGGCGCATGCACCTCCGCCGCCGCAAGAAACGCAAGCTGGCCACCGCCGTCCCCGCCAAGAAGAAGAGCCCGGCGAACCCCAGAGGCCCCGGGCGCCCCTGCTCGTCCTTCACCCGCCCGGCCCCCGCCGCGGCCCCTGTCGCCGCCTCCCGGCCCCAACCCCCCGCCGCCGTCGCCCCCCCCGCCGCCCTGGCCCCGCCCACCACCAACATCAACAACAACATCAACATCAACATCGGCAGCTCCAGCGCCGCCACGGTGAGCCGGCGGCAGCACTGCCCCTACTGCGGCCGCCACTACCGCTCCCTGGCCCGCCACCTGGAGAAGCACCATGCCAACCAGCCGGAGGTCAGGGCGGCCATGGAGCTGGCGCACCTCCACACGCACACCTCCGCCTCGGCTCATCCGCACCCCTCCTCCTCCTCTGCCCCCGCCGCCGCCGCCGCCGCCAACCACGGCCACTCCTTCGCCGTGCCCCAGCCTTCCTCCTCCGCCCCGCCCCCTGCCCCTCCCCCCCTCTTCTCCCGGGAGAGAGAGAGGGACTCGCCGGCCGCTCGCGCCGGCGCAGTCTCCTTCTCGCTGTCGCTCTCCCCGCCTTCCGCCGCTCCGGCCGCCGCCTCCAAGAAAGGCACCGGCCCGCCGCCGCCCAAGCGAGCCGCCTCCTCCGCCTCCGCCACCGCCGCGGCGGCGCCAAGGGTGAAGAGCCCTTCCCCCCCGCCCCCGCCCAGGAGGGGCCGCAGGATGAAGAAGGAGAAGGAGGAGCAGCCGCCGCCGCCGCCGCCGCCGCCGCCGCAGCAGAAAGAGGAGGAGAAGGAAGAGATGGCTCCTCCTCCAACCCCTGACCCTGAAGTGGAACCGGACGAGGAGGAGCTGGAGCTGAGCGGAGGAGAGGGGGAGGAAGGCGGGGAGAGTCCCGAGGACAAGAATGGAGAGATGGCGAGGTACGGGGAAATACGATTTGACCAATACAGATCGAATATTGTACTAGTATTGTTTATATATTTTTATGTGAAATCTGAAGGCTTTTAAATTTTTTACCAGAACTGTCTGGTACCCTTTTTTGTGGGGTTGAGTAAACTAAATGTTTGAGGTGTCCACGGTGATTTGGAGGCCTAACCTGTCTGCCTGTCTTTTTTCCCCCAGCTCCCACAGACACCACATGCCCCCGCTCCTCTCCTCTCTCTCCTGCCTGGTTCTCTACCTCCGCCGGCAGCAGCACTCCTCCTTCCTGTCCCTGACTCGCTCCTCCAGCTCGGCCGAGGCCTGGCGCCTGCTCTGCCACTCCAGCCTGGCGCTCCTCATCCTCTACAACCGCCACCGCGAGTGCGAGGTAGCCAAGCTCACCATCCAGGACTACCGCAAGCGCGCCACCCCCCAGACCTCCGGCTCTGGCCAGGCCAACTCCTCCGGCGGCCCCCCCACAGGCCTGGAGGTCCACCTCTCCCCCTTCGAGCGCCAGGTGCTCTGCCACCTCCCGCGCGCCGGAGTCCTGGGCAAGCGCGGCCGCATCCAGCCCCTCATCCTCCCCCCGCACTGCGAGCCCTGCCTGGACCTCCTCCTCCACACCAGTCCCAACGTGGGCGTGGACCCCCACAGCCCCTACATCTTCTCCCGGCCCTACCACTCCCCCGCCACTCCCCTCCGGGGCACCGACATGCTGCGCAACATGGCGCGGGCTAGCGGCGCCAAGAACCCCGCAGCGCTGACCCAGACGCGGGCGCGGCGCCAGGTGGCCATCCTCACCCAGCTGCTGCTCCTGGAGGAGGGGGAGGGCCAGGGCCCGCCGGGGGGCGCCGCCGCCAAGCGCCTGGAGGACTTCCTGCAGGCCGAGTACCACGTGACGCAGACCTGCGCCACGATAGGCCGCGACCCGGCGCTGATGGGGCGCGTGGGCCGGGTGGTGCTGTACGGGGAGAGGGAGGGCGTGCTGTTCAGGGGGATGAGCCTGCAGCACATATGTCTGGAGCTGGACGGTGAGGGAGCGCTTAGCGTCGCAACGTTTACTTGAGGGAACTAGGAGTGCAATGCTTAGTTAATATGGTCTCGCGCTAGTCTAGACGGTCGAGTTTGTCCGGGACTGTGGAAGGGATTAAAATGGAGGATTATGCCTATGATGACAATGTGTGTTTATGTAATGTTCTTTAGGATGTGAAGCCCTACGTGCTCTCTCTTTCCTCTTCTTCCCTTCTCATCTCTCTTTCGTCGCGTCTGTCTTCCAGTGATGTCCGGCAACTCTGCCGACTCCTTCTCGGACGACTCGGAGGGGGAGGCCGAGAAAGAGGCGAAGGAGAAGACGGAAGTGGTGAAGAAGAAGGGGCCGGGCCGCCCCCCCCGGAAGAGGAGAGGCCCCCCTCCCTCGTCTGTCAACCCTTCACTACCAGGAGCCCACAAGAGGAGGAGCGTCCAGCCCAAGTCAGGTACGGTCTGCACATCATCTGCACTTTAGACACTTTGGTTAAGTATCCACGAGAAGACGTTAATATTATAATTTTGCCTGTTGTTTGACCTACGGTGTAGGGCATGAAGCCATATTATACTAGCCTGAAAGAATGTTGATAATTAAGTCCAAGTGGCATTTATCCTGTCAATCGGGGGTACGCCCATATGCCTTCATTTGCTTCAGAAATGTTAGGTTTGTGTCATCCATCCCTCCATCCACATGTCCGCTCTGCCGTGTGTTCTCAGGGAAGCGCGGCGTGCTGAAACGCCCCTGGTCGGAGGCGGAGCGCGTGGCCGTGGAGACGCACCTGAACAGGAACATCGTGGAGCTGCGCGTCCCGGCCAAGGCCGACTGCGAGCGCTGCCTGCAGCTCTGCCCCCTGCTGGTCAGCAACCAGCGGGACTGGAGAGCCATCAAGTTCTACTGCCACAACCGCATTCAGCTGCTGAAGAAGCAGGGCAGGAGGGAGAGTGCTGGACAGGGGGGCGCTGCCTGCTAGAGAGCCAGGCAGAGACTTGGGGGGGGGGGGGGGGGGGGGGGGGAACTGGAATGGGGCAGGTCAGGAATCGATGACATGAAAGACCCACATCTACAGTATCCAGATCAGACCCAGTGCTGGACCTTGGGAGAGATGACGCGTGTGGACTTATTCCGTTAATTTATCAGACACAAATGCAGTATCGTGCAGTTATGTAGGGGAGGGAAATTGAGTTGAAGTGTTTGTAGGCTTTGGAAAACCCTGGTGCTTCGTGTTAGGCCACTTTGTCCCATGTTTAGAATCAAACTAAACTCTCTTAAGCGATTGGGAAGAGAAGACGGTGAGTGCTGGAGTGAAGATGAGCGTCGACCTCGACCTGAAAGATGAAGACCAAATGTCAGTGTTTTACGTGGCTGTGTGTACAAAGATAGAAGGAGACCCTAAACATCCCTGTAGTATTAGCCCGGGTGTCATTTAGTGACACACCTTTTGAACTGTACAGTTTCTGTGTTGGATATTGATAACTGACTGGCGTGTTACCCTAACCATCACCGTCATGGCTGACTGTATTCAAGTGTATTGACCGAAGTATTCAGATCATGACGCCATGTGAACTGATTCACACACATACCTCTGTACCATGGCTGTAGTCAAACTAGTATGAAATAAGGCACGCATACTTGAACTTGTTTCTTTTTTATTATTATTCTTTTACAAACAACATATGGTCTTATTGGTTACATTGTACATACTTACTAATCAGCTTTGACATTTTAAACAAAATAGTGGTTATAAAGTTGATATTGTGCTATTGGTGTACATATTGTAAATAGTACTTATTAAAGTGTACAACATTTTGAAGGGTTTTCTTAAACAGGAAAGTAAATGGTTGTAACACCCCAAAACAACTGTAGCTTAATCAAAACACAAAAGATTGTACCAAAATAAATGTTGCCTGGCAAATATTTAGTAAAACAAGAACTATTGAATTTGACTGACAGGTAATAAGCAAAACAATCAAGCTTGAATCAACATTAACAATGTTGCAGTATATACTGAAAGATGTTTTGTTTCAAGTCGAAACCAGTGTTGAGTAGCCGATTCCATAACAATATTACTTTTTGCTAAACAACTTTTTCCTTATTAGGTAGGGATATCACGGTTGAATAATGAGTCGGCTAATTTGTTTATGTGGAGTGTGGAACCAACACTGGTAAGAACTGACAGTTACTCTGTATACTGCTAGATTTCTTTTTTTAATCATTTGAAATGAATAAAAAGCAACTACACACACCTCAAAAAAAGTCCTAGCATGGCTACTGGTTGAGAAGGCATGCATTGTCTGTGTTACTCGTCTTCCTCTCCTGACCACACCTTTTGCGCAGGAGTGTACAATTGAAATATACATATATACAAACACAAAAATGTACTGTAGCTTAACAAAAACACACAAGACTGTACTAACATACATTTCACCATGCAAATATTCTGTGAAATCTGATTAGGAACCATTTAATTTCAATTACATTATAAATGTACTTGCCTTTATCACTAATTAGAAACAATCGCATTACAATACAGTGTTTTACAATTAAAAACAAGTGAAAAGGAAACAAAGCTTAATCAACATATGTGGTTTGTACAGTTCAAAGCTTTACAAATTGTAAAAGTCAGAACAAGTGTTGGGTAACTGTGTCCATAACAATATTACCCTTCAAGCCTTGTCTGCACAATAATTGTCAAGAGCTTCATGAAATGGGTTTCCATAGATTAAGATCACCAAGTCAAGTGTTGGCTGTAGTAATGTGGAGCTAGCTGCCAAACTGCCCCTCCTTTAGAGCAGGGGAAACGTGTGCTGTGTATGACCTACTTTTGGATTTTAGCGTTCTTGGAGCATTTTTTATTTTTTTGAGTATTGAGATGTTTCTTCAGAAACGTTTGAATCATTTCATGTCACTTTGATGAGTTTGGATGAGAACTGACCAATACAGGTAGAGAATAACAATTTAATAGGACCTCGGTTCTTGATGGTGTCTATTTAGTGTCATCCTGGTAATTGATTAGACATGTTTCTCTGACATATTCTGGCTTTTAGAAGCCTGATAATTGTCAGGTTATGGACTCTCATCTGAACATGACGTACCAATGGACACTGCCTGTGTGTATAGCTAAACACTGCCTGTCTTTGTCTCACACTCTTCACTGACAAGATCACTTGTACAGTTTTTATCCTTTTCAGATTGCGTTGGTTTTAAAAGGGGGGAAACCTCAGTTTCAAGCTCTACGTCTTGCTCAGATTTAGATTTGGTTTCAGGTGGAACATCTGACTGTTTTGAGTGTATTTCATCAGGACTATTCTCAGTCTCCTGTCCAGCCTTGGGACCTGTAGGTATGGCTATTATCCTTAAAGGGGCTACGTCATCTTTACCTGGGTTGAAAAGTGGAAAAACCTTCTCTGTGAACTTTGTAGCTAAAGTGGCAATAAGTTTCTGATCTTTGACATCGTAAAAGGAGACCTCTCCTTTGTCATAGTCCAAATACACCCCTAGGATTTCAGGTCTCTGTGTGACAAAACATATAGTGCTGGTCTCTGCATGAACCTTAATCCCTTTCCCTTTCTCTGAAGACAGGAACCAAAAGCCAGCTGATGGGGTGAATGGTACATCATGACCTTGCTGCTTGACGGTCTCACTTGCCAGTCCAACCCACCAGGATTCTTTGAGGTCCGTTTCATTGGCTCCAAACCATACTTCCCAGTATGCACACCCAGAAGAGAAGCCTGGTTCTCCCAGTATAAAGGTGCGTTGACTGAACCACTCCTCCTCACTACACAGTACATCTGTACTGTCCCTCACCATTTTACCATCCTTAGAAACTTTCAGGTGAGGAAGCACTGTGCTCCTATCTAATGTGATGTCCACTGTTGAATACAAACACAAATATTATCTTAGCAAAATCAAGTCATAATCACCTTCAGATTAATGGAACTGTCAATATTTTTAAATGATTACCTCCATGTTTCTTCATATCATCCAGAGCTGCACAGTTTGTGTTCTCAATGACAACTGTAGGAATACAAGCTTTGTTAGATTTGTTGGAACTTGTGAGCGAAAGATGGAAAATGTTACGATTCTGCAAATATGGACTTTGATCTTCATGAAAGAGATATAGAGATTGCCTACCTGGAGTTAAAATGGTTTGTCCATCTAAACAGGATAACATGTTGTAACTAACTGGTGCATAGATTACGTTAGAAAGATCTAAACATGATCAGTGTCAAATGAAATGAAATTTTTTTTTTTTTATATGATTACCTGCATGTTTGTCCACCTCATCCATATCTGTCCCTCTTACAATACCTTTAATCATATCTACAATGAGATTACAAAATGGAATCAGATGTGGCTTGCACAGAAGGTAGACAACAAAGTAACTAACTGGGGAAATACTGTTTTATGAATGTGAGAAATGTGATCATGTGGAATACATTTTACCCACGTGATTAGCCATTGTTAAAATTCGAGAGAAAAAAGTATCAAAATATTCCGATCATCAGCGCTAGTAAAAGAAATTCTGATACTTGTTGGAATATAAAACATTGTACAAATACACATCAGTAAAAAGTAAAGCATTTCACCTTTCTTTTTGATGTACAGCAGTACTCCTATGGCAGTGAGTATCAACAAAACTAGGAGGATGATGAATGCAGTCTTCCAACCTCCAGACGGGACATCTTTAGCTAAGGTGAACACGTTTTTTAAACGCAAAAAGTACTCATGCAAACACACTAAATGTCAGTATCAATACCAAAAGTTTCTCCCATGTACCTGGTATGCTTTTCAGATCTACTCTCCCCTCCCGCTCCTCCTCTGGAGACAGACTCAGAGAGCAGGAGACCCATGGTGAGCTGGAGACGAGCCAGCTGTGGACCCCCACCAGACCCTGGTCATCCCCGCTGTAGCTCAGGCTCTGAGGGGCCAGAGACTGCTGCCCATCTGACCACTGCAGCCTGGGCTGGGGATGCCAACCGTGAGACTCACAGCTCACGTTGACAGAGCCAGATGTTGTCCGCACCACAGAGAGGAGAGGGGGAGTCCCAATTACTGACATACAAAGAGAGAGAGAGAGAGAGAGAGAGAGAGAGAGAGAGACAGAGAGAGAGAGACAGAGAGAGAGAGACAGAGAGACAGAGAGAGAGAGAGAGAGAGAGAGAGAGAGAGAGAGAGAGAGAGAGAGAGAGAGAGAGAGAGAGAGAGAGAGAGTAAAAACTGGGAGTCAGTCAAAGCCAAAGGGAAGACAGCAGACTGTAAATACAATTTTACTCACCGGTTACAGTGAGACGAACTTTCTCATTGTCATAGCCTGCACTTTGGCTAGCATAGCATGTATACTCTCCTTCATCATTTAGAGTTACATTAGTCAGCTTTAGGGTCAAATCCCCCTCCCTTAGCCCCTCTGATCTTGGGGTCCAGTGTCCAAAGGATGTCCGACCCACATACTCTGCTTGGATTGGGGTTTTCTGAATCTTCTTGTCTCTGTAAAGTAGGACTGGGTTGTCAAAGGTCTGGTACCATCGTACTTCCATGTCCTCTGCATTTGTGGCTGGGGTGACCCAGCAAGGTAGGCTGGCCTCATGACCCAGCCTGGCCGAGATTCCATCTTTAGGGGCCGAAAGCGTGATTGCTGACAGAGAACAAAAGGGACTTCATAAGTAATCAATTTCCTAACAGTTCTTAGTCAGGGGTTATACAGATTATTATTAGACAACGTTTCCTCATTAACGTCTCCACGTGGTAGGCCCTTCCACCAACAAGCCTCTCCTGACACACCTGTTTGACTGTGGATAGATCGTTTTAATCATAGCTCTAGGCGACCTGTAAGAGCGGCTTTACGCGCACAACTCCACACTAAAAGAAGTATGCTTAGACGCTGATTATAACTGAGTCTTTGTTCTTTTCAATAGACTAGGCAAGAGCCCTGCTAGAACAGGTAGCCAATAGCCTACCGCGTGGATTACTCACCGGCAGCGGTAGTCAAAGTCGCATAGAAAGCAACCAATCCATGCGGCTTCATATCTAAAAATGAAATGCAAAGTATAAAATGCTACATTTATCAGCTAAATATAGGCAAAGCAATGCAACATTTAGCAGGGGTTTATTTCACTTTCGTTTTAAGTATATTCTAATGCAGGTGTATTCGGGTGTAAAAATAATCTTACTTGAGCACGAAAAACAGTGCGGCAATTCACACTACCCACCAAAATTTACTGAAAAAACAATCTGTTCAAATCTTTTATCAACCTTAATCCGGTAAATAAATAAAAACACGTTTAGGAAAATTGTAGATTATTCCAAAGGACAGGCGAATCTCGACCTTGCTGAATGTTAGGATGCAAGGAGAACGAGTGAAAGTGAAAGCTAAAACCACAATTTCTGGGAAAGAAATGGATCCACTACAGTAGGAAGGGTCTTTATTTACTTTAGAACAGGGCTTGGTGATTTGATCATAAGTAGCCTAGGCCTACATATAAAGCAAGAAGACTTCCCAATGTATGTTAATTTCAGTGTTTGAGACGAAATATTGCCGGGATGTCGCTCGCGTAGCATGTAGGGGGCGCTGTAAAGAAAGGCAGACTATTTATTTCGTGTGTATTGTAGAGGAAGAATTGTACGGAAGCTTAGTTACAGAGTTAAGAATCACATGAGCCGTCTGCATTGTAAATAGTCACAGATCTGTCATGGCTTGCTTCTGAAATCAATCAGTTTGGTAGGCTACGGCGACGAACACATTCTTGCGTGACATTTAAGTTAGTGTTTTTCGTTTCGTACGGAGAGCTAGACTTGGCACAAGCAAGCTTGTTGTCAGCTGATAGGATGAAGCTCAATTTATGTTTAGTAGGATAATGGACTAATCAGTTATCATTTATGCCAGTGTAGAGAACTATATGTAAACTCGATTACTATAGTATCTTTTGGTTGTTACCAACAATGTCTCAACTTGTGGATTCAGAAGAGAACACTCCATTGCTGAAAGATGATTCCAGGAGGTAGGTTAATGAACGTTATCATCCTTGACCTCATTACGCCTGAAAAAATATTATCTGTTCAGCCACCATCACCAATGACCAAAATATTGTAATATAGTTTTTTTGCTATTACTTTAAAGAAACGTCTCAGCTTTTCGTTATTATTCTTCAGTGATGACTGTCAAGGGGATGACTACAAGAGTAGGTGGCGGTCTATTCGAGTCATGTACTTTACGATGTTCCTCAGCAGTGTTGGTAAGCAAATTATTATTTCATACGAAGCATGTTCATGCAAGCCCAGTACACAACGAAGAACAGGATGTGAAATTAAGAACTATGACACAATGCCAGATTCACACACACACCTGTTATCCATATTTTTTCTATTCACTATGTACCACATTTGCTTACAGGTTTCACAATTGTCATAACATCATTATGGCCCTATCTGCAGAAGGTAAGGGTTCACTGTAAGTGACGGAGAACCTAGCCTTAATTGACATGGTGTCTAATAAGGCCAAATCTTTCTTTATATTGTACAGTGGATAAAAGTATGTAGCTTTGGATGAAAGCATCTGATAAATGAACACACAAGTACTTGATGTATGAAATATTTAAAGAACAAACATGTATTAAGTATTTGACCCCAAAAAAAGTTTAACATTTTGCATAAAGGAACACCCCTGGTCACAACATAGGCTACTGAAAATAAATTATTTTGAATAGTTGTTCTTAGTTAAAATCATTAAGATTAACTTAATTAAGTTAATCCAAACCGCCTAAGCAGTATGTGCTGACTTATCTGGATTAGCAAAAGACTGCAGTTGGTTTTACTTGTATCTTGTCACCTACCAACTGGTGACTACACCACAGACAAGTTTTGGACCACCATTGGCCGGTATGTTTATACACAGTAAAATGGCATCTTCTCCCATGCCCAGATCGACAGCACCGCAAACGCCAGTTTCCTGGGCTGGGTGGTGGCAGCCTACAGTTTGGGCCAGATGCTGGCATCTCCACTGTTTGGCCTGTGGTCCAATTACAGGCCCAGGAGAGAGCCTCTGGTCTGCTCCATATGCATCAACGTCTTTGCCAACATCTACTACTCGTACGTCTACCTGCCCTCCACCGAGAACAAGATCCACATGCTTATGGCTCGAGCCTTTGTAGGCTTCGGTGCAGGTATGTCGATCATTGGTCATGGTCAAAATGGTGACAATTTCGTTTTCTCTCATGTCAGAAGCTCGATGGATATGCAACACTTTCCCTTTTCACCATGTAGTCTGCTGAGAATGCATACCGTAAGCATGCTGAGTGGTCCCTGTGTGCTGTGTAGGTAATGTGGCGGTGGTGAGGTCCTACGTGGCTGGGGCCACGTCTCTGAAGGAGAGGACCGGGGCTATGGCTAACATGAGTGCCTGCCAGGCCTTGGGCTTCATCCTGGGACCAGGTACGACTCGGGATCTGACTTGTTAGTGCCCAGCAAGTGTTGAGACAAATTAGTGAATGGTCGCACAATACCAATAGCATCCAGCGTACAAAAGGCACTGAGTTGATGAGCGTCAGGTGATTCGCTGATTAGCGGATGATCGCGCAACACTAGTAGCATCCAGCATAAAAGTCACACCCAGATAACTTGACAGCAAGATTAGACTCATTAAAATGAGTTGGAAGATATTTTTTAGGGGCATTTCTGCCTTTATTATTTTTCATATAGACAGTGTAGAGGGGACAGGAAATGCAGGGGGAGAGAGAAGGGATGACATGCAGCAAGGGTCCTGTGCCGGATTCAAGACCGGACCACTGCGGTAGGGCCGTAGCCTATACGGTGTGCGAACTTATCCGGTGAACTACCAGGGCGCCCCAAGACTAGATTCGTTTGACTGTCCCAAAATTATTCTTTTTCAGGCAGGAAATTGCGTTGTAAAAAAGGAAGTTCTATTTGACTCTGACTACAGACAAAGCACAGACTGAAAGTCATCGTCTCCCACTCTGAGGATGGTTGTTGTTTCAGCTTTGCAGGCAGGGTTGTCCTTCATTGGTGAGCAGGGTGTCAATGTGAAGATCATCGACCTCCAGTTCAACATGTACACGGCCCCAGCTCTGTTGGCTGCAGGCTTTGGGGTCATCAATATCCTGCTTGTTGTATTGGTCTTAAGGTCAGTTTTAAATAAATATGGTCAAGGTCACCCAGGTTCATCTGACTTTGCTTTTGATCCATGGGTCTGTAGTTTGCACTCCATGGGTTTGGGGCTGCAGGCTTTATAGTTATTTCTGTGCTGCAGGGAACACCGGGTTGACGATAGCGGGAGACACATCCGATCCATCAATTATGTGTCAGAAGGTATGTGTTTTTTGTTGTTGTTGTTTTTTTAAGGTACAGTTCAGAAATGGAAGCTTTCTGATTCTGTGTGTGTATAAACGGTAATATGTCCCCCTCTTTTGTAGAACATGTGGACGTGAGCCAGGAGACGGTCGAGGATATCGACCAAATCGCCGTGTTGACCTCCAACATCCTCTTTTTCGTCATCATGTTTATCTTCGCGGTCTTTGAGACGTGCGTACTATTCTGGCAACTTTTTAAAGGCCGTTTATAAATTCTAATGCATGCATGAACAGACGCCTCAGTAGTTTGAGAGTTTTATGTTTTATGATCACCTGTGAAGGGTCTGCTTACAGTCTTGGTGTTTTGCGTTTGATAGCATCTCGACCCCTCTGTCTATGGACATGTTCGCCTGGACCAGGAAGGATGCAATTCTGTACAATGGCCTGATCATCTCCTTAATCGGCGTTGAGTCCATCTTTGTGTTTATAGCCGTGAAGATGATCTCACAAAGGTTTTTTCAACGTACTCACTGAGGACCTATACCTGCATGTGTTTCATTACAATCAATGTTAATTTCTCCATGATGCCAACTTAATCAGGCTTGATTCGAACATGGCGTGTTGTCGTTTTTCCAGGGCTGGAGACAGACCTGTGCTACTAGGAGGCTTGATCATCATATTGTGCGGCTTCTTCATGCTCCTCCCATGGGGGAACCAGTACCCCAAAATCCAATGGGCAGGTAATGACCCCTTAATGGTAACCTTTCACGACCCCAAAGACCTTTCTTGTTCACAGCAGGTTTTGCATTATCGGCTTCTTGTGTGTGTGTATTTTCTCCTGAAAGATCTCAAGAACAAAACACTGTCCCTAGAGACCCTTACACCCACCCCGCCCTCCAATAGCTCCTTTGAGCCCACTGGCTGTCCGGCCGAGCAGACTTGGTGCCAGTACACCCCGGCCATCCACCTGGCCCAATACATCGCCTCAGATGTCCTCATAGGGGTGGGTTACCCAGCCTGCAACGCTATGTCCTACACACTCTACTCCAAAGTCTTAGGCCCAAAGCCACAGGTAAGGAAGGCCATTTTGAGTACAATTGCCATTTTGAATACAACCCATTGACTTATAGAGAAAGCTAACACTGTTACAGTGAGCCATATTTGATCTAGATTTAGATTGAGACTCGTGTGTAAGCATTTTTAGCATTCCGGCCCATTCATGCAACTGAAGCGACAGTGTTTCTGAATGAGACACACGGTCATTTGAGATAAATGGGGCTTTCACATGCAACTAAAGTGGAATTGAATTCAGGTGTTCATTTTCCACTGCATACATGTACCATTATTAAAACGTATCTGGTGTTCCATGTTGACCATGGCCCAATCCCTGACGGTGTGTTTCTGTCTCCAGGGTATGTACATGGGCTGGCTGACTGCTTCAGGCAGCGGGGCCCGGACCTTGGGCCCTGTGTTTGTCTCACAGGTGTACACCATTTTGGGGCCCCGCTGGGCCTTCAGCCTCATCTGTGGCATTGTGCTGGGGGCCATAGTGCTCCTGGGGGGCCTCTACCACAGACTCATTGCCTTCTCTGTGCGTCATGGGAGGATCATAGAGTAGTTCATGGAAGAATCTCCCCTCACACTTTTCCACAGGTTGGTTCGGTCTATTTTAGGACTTTGAGCATAAAAGGTGTCACATTTCCACAAGTGTATGTTGTCGCCACTGGGATGTGGTAAATGCGTTAGTTTGTCTCAGGGTTGACTGTTTGGTCATGAAATACGTTTGGATCATATTAGGTGAATGGTGATATTTGTTAGGGCCCAGTCTCTTGCTGAAAGGAAGTTTGTGTAATTGTTTCACCCATATGGCCTTGACAAGCTTGCACATCTTGAAGGTCCATGACTCCCTTGAGGGTCCAATTTTTATTTTAGCTGAAAATGTATTAATTAATATAGGTTAAGTTTGTGACTGAGTTCATTCAGTCACTTTTACAATATTTCAATATTGCTTTTCAAGATGTTCATTGGCTAGTAGTTGAAATAAGCTTATTCGAGCTAAGAATACCTGTCTTAAACTTGTAAAAGTTTAAAACAGGCAAATACCATAACTATAAAGTTATGGTTGTCAGAATGATAGGAATGTTTATTTTTTTGGCTTGTTCTGATAATTATGTTTCTATATATATATACAGAGAGATAATACTGTTTGATCCTTATGCAAGGAAATGTTGGTGTTTCAGTAGCAGAGAGACAGGCGAAAGATGAGGTAAGACAGGGAGAGGAATAAAATGAAATCCAACGGACAAACAAGTCCATAGTCTAGGCACGAAATTCTTATCCTGTGAAAATTATACCACAGGACTGGTACGATACTAATTGTTAACAATATCAATTCAGCCCATTTCAGAATCAGAATTTAGTTTAATCGCCTAGTAAGTGGTCACAAACAAGGAATTTACTTTGGTGGGCAGGTGCAAGCAGTGAACATTTAAACATAATGAACTAAAAGAAAATGTAGAAAATGTACAACAAAATAAAATAAACTACTGGCAGAGCTATACAATAAAATAAAAAATACAATATAATATGAAATAAAGTTACAATATATATAAAACAATAATAATATAGAATACAAATAATACTGAATATGTTAATGTGACAGTGTATAAAGTAAGTGACAGAGTGTCAGTGTCATTTGATTATTTATTTTTATTTACAGTTTACTTAACATAATAAGCACTGAATAATTTCTACTACAGCACAAAAGTCCTTTAATATACTGTAAGTCTAGAGCCAGTTGTGGTATTGTCATTATAATTATTTGGTGGTGTTCCATTTCCTTTTATATATATATACCAAATAAATTAATACAATTGTATTAATATATGCATAAATATCACACTTGCATTAAGTTTAACTACACCTTGATTGGTGGTTGGTTAAAATGCTGTCTTCCAAACCGATGCTTATGTGATGAATGTGAAGAATTATATTTATATTGTATAATGTTACTAATGTTTTGTTTGCATTTGTAATGACTAATAATATGCTTGACTGTTGTATAATGTGTATATGCAGTTGTTGACATTTTAAGAAATCATAGAATCAAAAAACATTCTCAAAGATGAGCAGTGATGTTGGTTTGTGTGTCTATAACTGGAATATAAAATGTTAATGATGATACTGTTTGAAATAAAAAATTCAAACAAGACACTTTCAGAGGACTTTGTGGGTGTATTGCAAAAAGTAACATCGGTCAGTCGTTATCAATTGCTGCGTATCAATACTTTCATGTTCCTCATGCAAAGTAGATAGCTTATCATTGAACAGAAACAATTCCACCATGAAGGTTTCTCTCTTGTCACCCACGTTGCCTGGGCAAACCTGTGGTTCTTCTCCCCCTTCCTGAGGTCTCTTAACGGTGATGGGATGTGAGGTGAGGCCCTGGGGATCCTCAATGGATCCAGACTTCTGTTCACCTTTCCTCTGCTTGGGAAGGCCAGGGTGTGAGCTGGAGGTGGCCATTGCCCTCCTTGAAGGAACTGCATTTTCAGATTCTGTTGATGCCATTGATAGCAAACATTAAATATTGCACTATGGGGCTTATCATGAGGGATACCATGTAAAATAATTCTGCATACTTGAACCAGAAGCTGGCTAATGATCTTCAAGCTTCTCTACTCCATACTGGCTGTTATACTTGCTAAGATGGTCACTGAGTAAAGTCGGGAAGCAGGAGTTCAACAGGGATCTGCTGTTCAACACCTATTGGTATAGATGTTGGAGTGAGCAGTTTTCTTCCCATCAGGAAGACTTCCCTGCAGTGAAGGCCACGTTTGTTCTTGACACCTCCAGTTGAGAGGCAAGTGGGCCTGTAGTGGGCAAGGCCATCGAAGGATAGTTTGCTCTTGTCACACCTGTATCTCCCATTTGAAGGCAAGTCTGAAGATATACAATTATATATGTTATAATACATAAAATATATCTTTAAACTCTTTCAAATTGTTGCATGTTATATCAAAAATGTGGTCAGTAGCCTATATTTTGCAGAGATTAGTTGTCTACATTCAGTCATGTACTTGCCACTCCACGTTGATAGGTGGCAGCAAATGCATTTCGTAAAGTCGATTCCATTGAAGAAGAGTTGGCTCATGTGTTCAGTAAGTTTTTAGCTAGCCAACTAGTAGCTAATAAGTTCAAAGTCCAACATCGACGCTGTGGAGTGGAAGCCCGTAACATTAAACAATATGATTTTGTTAACTTAATTACTTTAAATTCAGTCGTATTATATATCCTAAAGATATAGCCGTCGTTAAATATGGCTAGATTTAGACAAGTGGAACCAGGTAAGCGAATGTATTTATTTTGTTTGGTACAAAGTTGCTAAGCAAAAAATAGGCAGGTTTAGCTTAGATTGAGGAAATGCTAACTTAGCTGACTTATTTAAGTGTTGGTGGGTTGAGTGTTTTTAAAGTTTGGATGCCACTAAAATGCCAGTATTAACGATTTTTCAGTATTTTGCTAATGTGGTACTGTAGGCTAGCTCTAGTGTGTTTTGATTGTAGATGGCTTAACCTGAAGTTGATTTATACATGTTTGCAATGTCTATTTTTCCTTGTAGACGACGCTGACCTCCGCATGGTCGTAAGTACCAAATTCGTTTTTTTGTTTGGTTTAGTCAAGCTACTAGAGTTACTGCAACGTAACTTTAGTAGAAGCTCACGGCAACCCTAGGCCCAATAAATATTTGTGATCGAACGCGGAAATGAATCAGTTCATGATTGTCAAGGATATTTAAGGAAATTGAATGTTTTTCGCAAGTCGTGATGGTGTTTTGAACTTCTTAAAGAAACAAAAACAAATGTCGCGAGGATGTATAGTTACATTACATTTATTCATTTAACTTAGCAAACGCGTTTATCCAAAGCGACTTCTTAGAGAGAGCTTTACAAAAGTGCATAGGCCAATGATCATAAACAACGAGATAGCCCCAAAACATTGTGTGTAGCCAAAACATGAAGCATACATTGTGGAAAGCAAATAAGTGCCAATGGGAAGAAACATAAGAGCATGTAGTTAAACAAGTTACAATTAAACAACATGTTAGACTCGTACTAACATGTGCTAGAATAGTTAGACTCGTAGTGAACACCTGTCACGACTAGGCCTACAGGTAGGGAAGATAAATGTTCTGCTCTCAATGTAATCACAACGGAGACTTCCCAGCGTCAAGCGTGTAGTACAGAGATATGACGACGAGTAGGACGTGCGTCGCAGTCTTGCGGCTCCCCATTTTTGCACAACTGCCATATGTTTACAATGCCATTTGCACAGCTGTATCAGAAGCTAGAAACTGATACATAATGCAAGTTTGGTATGTACAAACTTTGTACATATGTATATTGTTCATTGTGTGTGTGTTACTATGCCTGTCCCTATATGCCCCTCCACTCCCTTCCCAACAGCGTTTTTTCTCATTGTTCATGTGCCTGCTCATTGTGTTATGAAAATACATGTAATTAAATGACCTGTTTTTCTCATGACAGGAAACAGTCTTGGAAATTGCACATGAAGAATCTAAAGGCCGAGATGTAAGAATTGGACTTCTTGGTAAGAAGCAGTACTTGAACATTAATGATGCACACAAACGTGTCATGATGACTGTCTGCAGTGATGTAATAATTTAGTCATTTTAGTAGACAGTTTTATAGAAATCAATGTATAGGGAAGATTTGAACATACTACCTTCTGATCTGCAGTCAAACTGCTATACTCATCCCCATTATTAACACCGCTGATAAGTTGTGAATTTTGTCATTGGGCAACATTTTGATGATCATTATTCATTGTCTCGTTAGGTTCTGAAGTCTTTTCCACCCACTGTATACTCGTGTTTACTAGTATCAGTATAGCCTTTTACTTTTATGTCTGGGGGAACTAGTTCCCCCCTTTATTTGCTATTCCTATTGTTTTTGTCCTGTCACAAAGAATCTTCTTATAACCTGCTTATAACCTCATAACATATCACTGAGTGAAATCTATTCTGATTTGCAGGTTTAGATGAGCACAACAATATCTGTTACCTGCAGGGGGGTTATGAATATGATGACGGCAGACCAAACGATGACGTCCCTACGAGTGTGTACTGTGGAGTTTCCAAAGAGTTCTTGGCCAAAAAACTGTCGACCAGGCCTACAGTCAGGCGGCAAAAGAAACCCGAAACCACAGTGCTCTCCACCACCACATATTCAGCTGAAACTGTGAGTGCTTTAATACAAATACAAATAATGAAAGAGAAGACAATTATATATGCTGACCTGACTGAACTTTTGTTGTGCTTTCGGTAGCATTTTAAACTATTAGAAGAGGAGGAGAAAAGCAAGGAGAGAGCAGAGAAAAAGCGGCTTAGAAAATTGGTGAGTTTCACTGTCAAAATCCCGAGGTTTGCCGGTTGATTACAAGCAAATTATTTAAGCAAGTGGGAAAAGTACAATTAAAAAATGTCTGCCCAACAGAGACAAAGGGAGAGAAGACGCCTAGAGAAATCGGATAAACTAAAACTTAACACAGAACGTTTGTTAGAGGTTAGTCATCTGTCTCTTTCTACCAATGTCTGTTTCCCAGTAACCTTGGAGCATTGTTTGAATGAAAAACATATTTTGACAGGATAATAATGATGACACGCAGTGTAAGGTGGCGGAGGGTAAAGGTGTACTTAAGAATTCTAAAGAGACCACTGCTACAGAAGCACAAGAAAAACCAGCTGCATCTAATAAACCAGCTGCATCTAGTATACCTGCTGCATCCAGTATACCTGCTGCATCCAGTATACCTGCTGCATCCAGTATACCTGCTGCATCCAGTATACCTGCTGCATCCAGTAAACCTGCTGCATCCAGTAAACCTGCTTCATCCAGTAAACCTGCTGCATCCAGTAAACCTGCTGCATCCAGTAAACCTGCTGCATCCAGTAAACCTGCTGCATCCAGTAAACCTGCTGCATCCAGTAAACCTGCTGCATCCAGTAAACCTGCTGCATCCAGTAAACCTGCTGCATCCAGTAAACCTGCTGCATCCAGTAATTCCGGCAACAGTGGCAGCAGCAGCGAAGAGGATTCCAGTGAGGATGAAGATGATAAAGAGAGCTTGTCTGGGCAATGCGAGGTAAAAATGTGCGGCAACAGTTGTATTGATAGATTTAAGTTGTGTTGTGGTTAGTGTCATATATAGTGTTAGAGTATAGTAGGGTAGAGCAAAGTACTCCTTAAATATGGACTGGTCTTCTCTATGGTTTGTGCAGCAAGAGCTGGACCTCTCCAGCTGTTTTATATCCAAAGCTGTTGACATAGCCAAGCGTAAATTTGAACTCAAGCCTAAGCCAGAGAATAAGACCGAGAAGAAGATTCCAGCTCCGGTCAGCCAACTGAAAACAAAGCCAAATGAAGAAAAGAATGGCGTAAAACAGGTACAGAAAGTTAACATAATCATTTAAAACTCAGACATGGTAGACCATTATTGTTATTGGCTAAAA
Source organism: Osmerus mordax (assembly GCF_038355195.1). Classification (NCBI taxonomy): domain Eukaryota; kingdom Metazoa; phylum Chordata; class Actinopteri; order Osmeriformes; family Osmeridae; genus Osmerus; species Osmerus mordax. Next base: position 7,691,232 of record NC_090072.1, on the reverse strand, counting down.
TGTGTGAATTTTCTAACTTTTCTTTATCTTTTACAGAATTTGCCCTTTCCAAAGTCTGAAGATTTACAAAAAATTAGTACAGAGCTTGCCGGTAAATCATAAGAGATGACAATTTTTTATGAATGATTTATTATTAATGAAAAGCCACAAAACCACTTTTTTTTTTTTTTTTTTACAGTAATGGGAAACAAGTTTGCAAGCAATGGCCGTTTTGAAGTGGCTGTGAAGTATTTTACAGATGCAATTAAGTATAACCCCAAAGAATATAGGTAAGAAGCGCTCTGACTGTGTAACATTTGAATCTAGACACCGGTTATTATCTTCTACACATGCCAGATTTTGAGGTCAACTCTGCACTCTGTTCCAGGTTGTTTGGCAACCGTTCCTTCTGCTTCGAGAAGATGCAGGAGTATGAGAGGGCGTTGACCGATGCTGAGTTGTCCCTCAACTTGTGTCCTGGCTGGGTCAAGGGCCTTTACAGGAAGGGAAGAGCTCTGGCCGGTCTGCAGGTATCGTTATCAGTCACCGGGGCCTGTAGGTTGCCAGGTGTGATTTGTCTATCGTGGCTTGGATGTTCCCTCTTGTCTTTTGAAAATGTTTACCTAGTAAACTGGCACCTATCCTCCTGATGCATACCGAGGCCTGGCATTGATCCAGCTTACACAATGCAGCAGCCTCGTAATGAACCAGGAAGCCTCTTCTTTCATGCCTGGATACCCACAAGACAATGAGGATATTGTGTGTCTCTCTTTAACCCTTTGCTTGTTTCCCCCTTCAGAGATATGATGAGGCTGCCCAGGCCTTTAAGGAGGTCCTACAGTTAGACAGCTCCTGTGTAGATGCTGCCCAGGAGCTCATGAGGGTTCATATAATACAGCTAATGGTCAGTAGTAGTACCCACTCTTATGGGTCTACTGTGTGTTAGAACGGGGCTTTGACTTTGACTGCTGTTATGAGGAATTGGTTTAACCCTTGTGCTGCCTTCGGGTCACATGACCCAAAGGTTCATAACGAACCATCGTTGTTTACCCAAATTTAGCCAATACAAAAACAAATAAAAATAATTCTTTAACCTTTGCAATGTGGAGGGTCTGAGACAGCCCGACGGTTAAAAGAGAATGCTTCACTTTGTTTTTGCATGCAGAAAAGTTGTCGCAATACGACGGTGGGTCACAATGACTGATGGGTCAGAATGACCCGAAGAGAACACAAGGGTTAATTTGAGTCATCAGTAGAGAAATGTCTGCTAAACTGTATAATTTGGGTATACGTTTCTCTCTTTTGCCTCTTACCTGAACACTACCTTTTTAATATTGCAGGAGTTTGGCTACTCTCGAGAGCAGAGCTCAAATGCCTTAATTATTCATGGCACAGTGAAGAAAGCTCTTGAGGCGCTGTCAAAGATTTCTGGTAGGCTTGCCAAAGAAACTTGATGCACCTTGTAATATTATTTCTCAAAAAACAATGCCCCTGTATTGACACATACTTGACATGTAAGAGGAAGGAAGGTATTAAACCTATTCTACTTGGAATAATTACTATAGGCTTTAATATGCCTAGTGACTCGCATAGTGCAGCGTGTATTGGTCAAATCTAAAACGTGTTACTTGAGGTTTTGAAATATGTCTGTGATGGTAAATACATTTAGTCATTTAGCAGACGCTCTTATCCAGAGCGACTTACAGTAAGTACAGGGACATTCCCCCCGAGGCAAGTAGGGTGAAGTGCCTTGCCCAAGGACACAACGTCAGTTGGCATGACCGGGAATCGAACTGGCAACCTTCGGATTACTAGACCGATTCCCTCACCGCTCAGCCACCTGACTCCTAAATAAGCAAATGCTCTGTGTGCTTATCCCAGGGGCCTCGTTTATTACTAATGGAGTCTACCCGAATACTGCTGCCTCTCCCCCCTCATGGTTCCGGGCCCCAACCCCAACCAATCCCCAGATCCAGCCCCCAACCAAAGCACAGACCCAACAGCTAAACAGTGCAGTCAAACCCAAGCCGGAAATGCCTCAAGCACAACTGTAAGTGACTGTGTTATTGTTTGTGTTCATGTAGTTGTAATGAGAACAGTATGTGAATCTGCCGATGTGAGATATGACAACACAGCCTAACTACATTTTATTAACGCCTTGCTTAAATGTTTGGACAGCGAACTATTTCCTGTTTGGGTTGGGAACCTGGGCCAAACGGTAACGGAATCCATGTTGAAGAACTTGTTCAGCATGTGAGTGACTTCCACCTAATCACACCCGTAGCTCACTGAGTCAGTCAAGCTATGTACCACTTCTCAATGTATCCAAATGGAGTTATATTAGTACAGTTTTTTTTATATGCATCATGGATGCTGCAGTCTTAAAGCTGGTGACTTGTCTTCTCTTGCAGTGCTGGAGAGGTTCACAGTGTGAAGCAGCTGAATAGCAGACGATGTGCCTTTGTCAATTTCACCAGCAAGAGCCACTGTGATGTTGCCATCCAGAAGTTACATGTAAGTGTCTTTTGTCAACGTCGTATGGGAAATGGGTGACTAGAAAGGCATCCAGTTGAGAGCATAGTTCCAGATATGAGCCCTGTGTAAACAAGTACTGTTAGGGAATGTTCTCAACGTCCTTGCCCTGTAATCCATCATATTTTTCCCTGCCATTTTTGGCTTTATTTCTTGAAAGGATAGTTGTAGACAGACAGGAAAGCAGGGAGGGAGAGAGATCTGTATGAAATGCCCTGAGCTGGATTTGAACTGATTCTGATGCTGCTGTGTTAGGTCATAGCCTTTCTTGTATACACCCTTTCCTAGTGAGCCAGTGGAAATGCCTCCACCCTAAACAAACTCTCTACAAACTCTACCTAAATGAATCATTTTAACTAAGGGCACCATGTCGTTGTGGTTGAGATGTTAGATGTTGTTTTGTAAAATGCAGACAGTTCCATTCCACTAACCGCTATAATCCTGTTACAACTGTGCACTTACGAAATGCGCTACTTGTCCATGGCTTTGGATAAAAGTGTACGCTAAATGAATAAACGGAAATGCCCTTTCCATCATCAGGGCCATGACCTCCAAGGCTCCAGGGTGACTGTTCGCTACCCAGACAGAATCCCCACACACATGGGCATGTCCAAGGCGGCGAGGCAGGCTGTGGACCTGCCGGAAAACTGCCAAAGCAGGTGAGGAACCACTGGACAAGCACACAGCTTTTACTCTGTGAAGCTAGTAGTCATGTTGTTCACCTTTTTGTATTCTATTAGAAAAGTCATTGTCGGACAAATTTAATGTAAATTAGAGGGGGTACAATTTCAGAAATTAAGTGTGCTTGTAGCAGGCGCAGCTGGGGCAGCTGAACTATTATTGCCTGTTGATTCAATTCATATCAAGTGCGCATAATGTTCAAATATTTGGAGAAAGACAATAGTTATGGGTTGTACTTACATTTTCACATTACTAAAAGACAAACTCACTGACATTACAGTATCTGAAGAAAAGTTTGATTTAGTATTAATGCATATTGCATAGATCTAAAAGTATACTACAGAGATTTGTGGTTTAGAGGTAAGGCCAGTCATTTTGCAACCTACACAGCCAGCTAAAAGGGGTGGACAGATGGCACAAAACCAAAATTACATTCTGTTTTTCTTTTCAAAAATTATGTAACTAACATGACAAATGACAAATCCAAAACTGGATTTAAATAGAAAAAAAACCCTGAAGATGCTGAACATAAATTTTTTAAGATGCATTTGAAAGTAGATAATTTCTGCTTCATTTGAGACAGACCAGTGAATATGGACAAGGAAAGTGAGGCGAGTGAGGCAAAACTACAAATACACCAATTAGTTGTGTTGGTGCCACAGATTGTACCACCTCCTGTTGCCATATAAACCCATCTCAGAAAGGTTTTGGTGTGAGTAACATGAAAGTCTCGAATAACGGGACCTCTCATCCCGGTGACACAGTTCCAGGGAGTGCTTCTTCTGGAGGAACATGGGCTGCAGCAGGAGACCGGTCTGCCCTTACAAACACATCCTGGAACACAAGGGCATCGACAGGCGCAAGACCAGCCCCACCGAAGAAGAATCAGGAGAACGGCACTAGAACCACAGCCAGCCGCTGTGTTTTAAATTGATATTATTTTCCAGATTTCCACTCAAATGTCAATTTTGCCTGGTGGTGGGAATCCATTTTTTTATGTTGTTGAAATCAAAGATGTTTTAAGTGAGTATTGGACATTTCTTTACATATCTGCTTAGGCAAGGAGCTGGTGCTGCTGTAACATGAGCATTAATGTGCCACCTCTAGCTACTACATCAGCAATCATTGTAAAGTTACATTTGTTCAAACAAAAGCAACCATGCTTTTTATTCTGATTTTAAATAATCACTGCTACCATTCCAGGTATTGAAATAACTAAATTATGTCAGTGTTCTTACTCTTTAGAATGGGAATATAAAAAAATTAAAAGTGTCCCCTTTTCTCTGTTTTGGTCTTGCTGTATTTGTGAAGCCTGTGAACTAATAACACACACATTACACACACACATTTAGAGCACATGCAAAACTCGCCACGTCAATGCTATGTGCTTGTTAAAGGCATCATTAACCCAACAGGTGGCAGCACATGCCTGGTGTCAATTCAACAGTCCTGGGGCGGCGATCCCCAATTATGGTGAGAATTGCTGCAGGGTATAAACATTGAAATAGCATTCTTTAAACAGCATGCCCCCAGTATTCTTATAAGAGCAATACTCACTGCTGTGTGGGGGGAACTGCCTTGTAATGGATCATTTGACACCGGGTCTGCGAAAGAGATGAACAGAGAATATTTAAGTCTGAATAAAAGGCATACTTACACAACTTAAGTGACACGTCAGCCGTTAATACAACTGTCATGGCTCATCTTATACCTTTCCATTCTCATTAATGGATCCAAGTAACAGATTGGTGTCTTGGGTATTGTACTACTTACTATTGCTTAGCCAGTTTTTCAACCGACTTTCTTCAAATAGCATTTTCAAGTTTTCACAAATGAACATGTCCATTAAAGCCATCAATAGCTACAGCATGAAACAGATCTTTAATGTGTGCCCAACAGGACCTCTGTACCTTAATCCACAATAATTAATGATTTCAATAAAAATGAATTCTACAGAGTGAAAGATAAAAGGATGGTTTATGATTTGTTTAGCAATAAATGAATACATGGCATCCATTGTTACGCATTTAGAGTTGACACTTTTGTAAATAAATTAAGCTGCAGCCATGACAGAAAAATCTAAAAACCTTTTTTGAAAAGGGAAACATGGTTGTGTAAATTCACTTGCAAAAGGTGGATACCAAAAAGTTTAAAAAAGCAACATTTGATCCAGTTTCTGCACAAACACCTGTCAACCTTTCAGAACTTCTTGCTTGAAAAGCAGCGAAATCTCACATCAAACAGCATATCTTCCATATTAAAGAGAAACTCCTCAAATCCTTCCTCCTTTTGTGGCTCAGTGTAACTCCGCTTTGGCAGGAGTCCAGTAATCCAATCTCCTGACCCACTTCAATTTGTTACAAACACAGTAACACAAAATCCAATTAACAAAAGAGGAGAACAAATGCCACAGATATGACTGTTGGATTTAGTGGTATTTGCATAATTGTATTGATTCCCATACGTTTATCTATGTGGTTTAATACAACAAGAGTTCATTACTATTTCCTAGACCTGTTGACCCATCACTTAAACCATTTTATTTCTAAGGATATCCTTACCCCTTTATTCCTTTATCATTTTTACATGGCCTATTTTGTTCCCGACTGCTCCAAATTGAAACAGTACTGAAATAACAGTACACAGTCCATCACTGTGTGGAACATAAAACATCCCAAAGCATATTGTGCAGGACGTGCACAGCTAAAGCTAGCATATTAGAACTGTAGTATAACGAAATCAGAACCATACAAAAACGGAAACAAAAACAGTCAGACCGCTGACATGGTTCATACCCTGTTCTCTCAGCTCTGTGGGAGGGGGTGGTGCCGGACACAGGTCAACCAGGAAGTGGAGCAGAAGTGACTGTCTGGTCGGCCAAGTTGACGCACGGCTGCTTCTCTGAGATCTGCTGCTGGGGTTCATGGGCCATGGGATGGGATGGCGGAGCAAGAATGGGCTCCACGCAGGAGACCTAGTAATGGAGACAGTAATGGAGACAGTGAAAGGCCTGAGCAACCGTCAGGGTACTTTGCTGATGCTGGACATAAACTTTTCTCTTTAGAAGAACTTGGTGTATTTGGCTATATGTATGACATATGGCCAAGGCCTGGTCTGAGCTGAGCTGGATTACCCAAAGTAACACACTATACATACACTGCAAAAAATACACTTTTATCAAATGAACCAGGTATCTTACCTTTATTTTAAGGATCTTGTAAACTGTATGCAGGTTTTTTTTAAAAGGTATCTTGGTAAGTACGCTACTTGTATCATTTTATCAGTACCATTTCAAATGTCTTTATCAAAACAGTTTTGTTTCAAAGTACAGTATAGACATTTGGAATACAGTATAGAAAACATCAATTGAACATGGGAAATCCTAAACAGTAAGTAATAACATGAACAATGGGAATCAAGCATTCTCTTAAGACCCAACACTCCAAAATGTTGTGAAAACTAAAGAAAAAAATGGCAGAATTGTGCTCCCTCGACTGTTCTATGCAAGATGCAGACACCCCGACAAAGTATAGTCTACTCCGTGTTCCTTGTTCTATAGAAAAGGCACCTGTGTTCCCTGCCCTTTCTCCTTATCAGGAACTAACTGATGCATAAGGCGTTCATCTCTGGAATCTGCAGTGCTGGAAAGTTCCGGACTGTTGGCGAGGGAGCGGCGGAGAGCACCCCAAGGCCTTCCGTGGTGGACTGCATGTTGTGACGGGCGACCGTTACTGCTGCCCTCGGGCCTGCGCTATGGACAGGCCTAGAGTCGGACATCACCAAACGGTGCCCGTCTCTGGTGCGTAGTCGGACGACGAGGCAGACCCCCAGCAGGGAGACGGGTCCTCGAACCAGGGCCACGAGGTCTCCGCCGGCGCCAGTGCCAGGTCAGCTCCAGAGGCAGATGTTGCCGACAGCCTGGCAGGTGGAGCTGCTCTCGGCGGGGGAGAGGTAGAGCTTGCCGCTGGGGCAGACGCACACCTCGTACACCTTCTGTGCCCGGGGGGAGGAGGAGGAGGAGGGGCCTGAGGACGCGGCGTAGGTGCCGAGGGGCAGGGTCTCCAGTCGGACAGCGGCCGCGTCTAAAAAGATCTGACCGGGGAAGACGGAATCAGTGGTGTTTTGTGGCTCTTCGAAGGTGTGGGTGCTCTGGCTTTGCTTGGAGCCGTGACACTCCTTCCAACAAATAAATTGGAAAGCTAATTCAATCTGTGTGAGTGGGGCACTGGGGCTGCATTGGGAATACACGAACACAATTACAAAAAATGAGACCGTGACAAGTCAGGCCAAGGCTACAGGGTGAAACACTCGAGCAATAATGGACCTAATTATGATAATGCATTTGATGTTAATGGAGGCCCCCGGACGGGGAGGTTCCGCATGCTCCTCACCTCTCCCTCGGTGGACTGGAGGTGCAGGTCTTTCCGACACAAGGCCTTCAGCCCCCCCGTCCGGGCGCTGACCTCCACTCCCCTGGGGGCCTCCATGGTCAGGGTGCGCGTCGGGGACTCCAGCCTGACAACGACAGCGACACACGCAGCTAACAGTGACCCATCTAGCATGAGGCAAGCGTCTACTGTTATCCTACTTTGGGTTTTTTCCCCCTAACTTGTGGAAGTGATTACAATGACGCGGATGACGAAAGCTGATTCCAAGTCCTGCACTTAAAACTTGGAACTTTGGTTTGATTTAACACTTTACATTACAAAACTTCCCAAATACTTTGGAACATTTTTTTTCTTCGTCTTCATGTAATCTACTAAAAGTCGTATCCACCTCATCTTTTTTTATTTGTGTCTCAGCTAATGAGAATTCATTGCCATGCAGGCTTTAATGGAATATCAAATCAGCTTAGCGTGAGGCATTGTGCAATATGTTAATATTTGTATTATTAGCTTAGTTCCTGTGTTGACTTCCAACACCTCGATAAGAGTCGACTCTGGAACAGCGTTAAGGTTCACGGTTGCGTACCTCCTGTTCATTATTCTAGCCTGGTACTGCTCGTGAGCACACGTGCTGTTGTGGCATCTGATTCTGACCTTCAGCAATACAGAGGCTAATGCAATTATACATTTTCCTACGGTGGAATATTTGTTTACATGCAGAGATAAGAGCGAGAGCCAATCAATGAAAAATGTGTTTTCATAACTCTTAACCGTTTCAAATGGATTCTATTCCACCCAAATATGTTTTCAATGAATTTTAAATGAAGCGACTATAAATGCATGGTTTGGAAATCGTTTAAATCTCCAGAACCTTTGAATGTGACACATATTTGGATTATGAAAAAGGCAAATGAATATCTGCATTCCAAAAGCCTGTTCGGCTTTAAAAATCGTCTTCTACGCTTTCACAGAACTTACTGAGTTATGTACAGTCAAGTATTCTGTTTACCCTGTGCCACTTTGACGGCGGGTTACGAATTAGGCCAAGATGCTAACACACAGAAATATCCAGCCCAACACACCTTTCTATGACAGACCAAGATCACAGAGGAATGGAAAGGGAAACACATTTTCTCAGCTGAAATAACAATACGGCAGAACTATTCTCTTGGCAATTTTTGGTCTGCAACGTATCCTTCTTCCTTATTGGGAAAAAGTCAAAGCACAGGTCCTTAAAAAAGTCCCTACGCAGAGCAGGGTTAATGAAATCTACAAGGTGACATAAGGTGTTGAAGGAAATAGTCAAAGTCTATGGCACACTGGGTGTCGTTATGAAATCAATCCCAGCAGATGTCCCTTGGAAAGGCTAAACAGCAGGTGTGTTGTGTTTCACTGTGACAAGGATAGTTAGAGCTTGTCCCCACCAACTGTTTTTGTTTATGCTCATGCTCTCCCTCTCTCCCTCACACACTCCCTCTCTTTCTCTCCCTCACACAGTCTCACATCTGAGGTTTTTGGCACAAGCATCACCCACTGCTATCCAAATGTTACCTGCCAGGCCTTGTGTGCAAACCTGAGGGGTGCAAAAATGCTTCCAAAAGTAGAAACACATTTGCAGCAGAAGATTTTTTTTCTTTATTTTCAATAGAAAATGACATTGTTGAATAGAAGTGCTACATGGGTTTGTCGATCAGCTAATTATGCTTCCTGATCAATGCAACATTTCGAACATCAACTTCTGTTGAATCGATGTGAAACGTCATTATGTCAGCAATTCAGAATGCCCCTCTTTTACATTCACTCTTCCTGATATTGACTACACTGCAGATGGTCACCCCTAAAGCTTGTGGGAGCTGTGTGTGTGTGTGTGTGTGTGTGTGTAGATGTGTAAGTGTGTGTACGCAAATGTGTTTCGCTCTGGGGCAACTTCATTAGCATTCAACTCACCATAGAGTGATTAGCTGCCAGAACAGTGTTTGTCTGCCAACTGTGATTCGAGCCCTCCATACAAGACCACAGAGGTGGGACCGCAACCACACTCGTTATGGCTGGTTGATGGATGCCCCACAACCACTGCCTGGGGTCATGTGTGCAGCTGGAGAGCAGGAACTGGAGTATGCATACCCTACAGGGTCCTCTCCAGCACTAATTTACCAACAAAGCCAAACCGAAGGCGCTTCCTCGTTGCCATGTGGAACAACTGATACGGTAAATGAGTTTACGCTTGCGCAAGTCATTATTACTGAGTGTTGAGTGAGGAAAAAGGCAGAGTAAATTGAACTTGAGAGGGGTTTTATGAGGGTAAGGGGGGAGATACTTGTGTGGTTTCGCGTTGCAGAGAATGACGGCGATAATAGCGTTTGTACGGTTCAATTTCCAAAGCTGGGTCCAAATGTTACGGAGCATCGCTTACTTCAGGTCTTGTGAGGTGACCGCCTGGATGAGTGGCGTTTCTACCGAGTGACCAAACACAGCTCCCTCTGCACCTAGCCACAAAAAACAACATCACATTACTTCACGTCCGACATCCTTCTCTGACCGTGAAGCATTTTGGCTCAGAATTGGTTCCATATTAATTATCAGCTAAATAGAGAACAAAACCAAAAAGTGTCTATATTTACCGGTAACGGTGAGTTTGTCCGTTCCTATGCTGACCTGCTCCTCAGTTGCTGAGAACAGAAGTCTCTCTGAATTTGAGCTCCGTACCTCCAGCCTCTGGCACTGGACCTCCACTGCCTCAGAATCTTGAAGGGGGTCAGGCAGTTCAATTGGGAGTGGAGTAACACGAGAAAATGGTATCAAGGCTCGGGAGTTGCAGGATTGGAACTAAGATTGATTCTATTGCATTTCAATCAATGGGAAATGGGCAACTTTCAAGCACAATCCAATCAAATGCCAAATGTTGACAGTTATTAACAGCAGATGAATACAGCAGGTGTTAGGACCTACCCACAACTATATACTGGTTTCTTCAGCTTCAGATGTGTAATAATCTCCTAATCAGTCAATGGTCAGTGCATTTGCATCTGTGAGTTGGGAGAAGCTGGCACACTGGATGTCAATTATTTCCGCCAAGTTTCACCTCATTTAATCGATGATTTCCCAAATGCTGTTTCTACCTAATCAGACACCAATTTCCCGGAGAAGGTCGAGCGCAACGGGTGATGTCATATCAAAAGCCTTGTTGAATTACCATCAATCTTAAACTTATACTGGGTAGAATCAATAGCCGTTCGAGATAATAAGTAGGTCATTTGCTTTCCAATGGTCATTAATCATGTAAATTGCTTAGGTAATTTGGTCTGACTGATGGTTAAACTTGACGATAATAAGAAGAATCCATTGCCCTTTCCATAAGTGACTCAAAGGTTAATGTCTGCAAAACTTCCCAGTGTTTCCTCAAGCGGAAGGAGACAATTGGCGATGAGAAAAAAAGATAAATTGTTGCTCTAAACTTGATTAGAGTCATTAAAGAGAGAAGATCGATCAGGCAATTTACAGTTTCAGCCCCTTTGTCTTAAAACAACAAATGGTCAGAATGGGTAGTAAATAGTAAAGTATCAAGATACATAATATTTTAGTTTAATTAAGCCAATCAAATTAGTAGGGCGCTCATTCATCATTTAATTAGTATGAGGCCAAAAACCAACAATAAAAACAAAACAGTCTAGCCAATAGACGGTATCTCACCCACTGTTAGCTGCCCGGTGAGTTGGCCTTGGCTGTTCCGGGCGTTAAGTGATACATTGCTCTCGGCCCGCAAGACCAATGGGCTGTCCTGGGGAAAACATGAGAGGAACGAACGAGGATGCCAGAGGAGAAGAAGAACAGACCGGAAGAAGAGACAGGGAAAAACAAAGAGTTAATGCTTAATTCTTTCTTAATGAATCAAAGTTTTTCAGCTGTAACGGCTTGCCATTATTACTCTGTAATTAACTCGGAACAATGGTTAAGAAAAAATACAACTTTGCTACAGTAATTGCGTGTTCAATAACCCATTCGGTGCATTGCATTTTAATCGCCTTTCTTCAACCTCAGACCAATCTTCTCCAGTAGAATGAAAACAAACCCTTAGAGTGGAAGACTGCAATTAAGCGGGTGAACTTCTGAGATGGTTTTCATCGAGAGCCTGCTGGATATGACATGCTCATCGTGAGCGCAGGTTCTGAAGGACCCCCAGAGGGGCAGGAAGGGGGCTCATCAAGGTGGGATTTCCCAAATCCTAACTGAAGTATCACTTAAAAGAAAAGGGTGTACAGGCATTAACGGGTATCCTCTGGGGGGTGGACCTCAATGCGGCTCTCTTGAACGCTCCTTTGGAAGGGGATGAAAGCGATATTAGTCATTGCGGGGAAGGTCAGCCCAGAGAGAGCAAACGCGCATAAATGGAGCCTGTTGATGTTGTAGCTACAGTGAGGCTGTCCGACTGACAAATTACCATGGCGGAGCCAAAACAACGGGTGCTGCCCTGCATACTATGAGCAGCATCAGGGCCAGAGGCAAGAGGCACAGAGGACTACTTCTGAAAAGGCAGTCCAAGTGTGGAAAAGTTGTGTGACGTTTCAGGGTCTCGGGACTCGGCTGGTGCGTGATGAGATGGAGGTGGAAGCCTCACTTCATGCTAGCCCCCTTTAGCTTCAAGTCAATAAACAATGAAATCGACCTGAGGGGATTCAGGTTTCCTTCACACTCTGCTCACCCCAGCCTCTTTGTGTTTATTACATTTCTAAGTGTTTCAGCGATATTCCTTCACCATGATCTGCCCCTGTTTTTGTGTGCGTTTGTTTACTATGGCACTAATTACTGTAATACAGTTGGAACTGTACAGTTCTGGTCCTTTATTATCTACCACATTTGCTATATGCAGATGTTTGTCACTTTGGAACAAATATCTACTTAATGAATGCATGTAGCTGTAAAAATGTTACGGTAATTAATGGTGTAAAATTCATTCTAATTTCATTCCTAATTGTCTGTGTACATGCCTGTTAGTATCCGCCTCAGAGATGGATAGGGTTCAGTCCAATGAATCACACCTGCTCGGACCTATTTATAGAATGACCGGATCCCGTAGAGACAACAGCCAGCAGTTTTGAATGACAGAGATTTGATTAACTTCCCCCTGCAGCTTAATATCAGCGTCATTAATATTACACTATTCAATTCACACCCAAGATCGTGTTTAGGGCTTTCATCTTGAGCCCACACAGTCACCATGTGCATTTCCACAAAGACGTTTGAGATCCGCAGATTTAACAGATTGAATATCTTTGGATCGTTCAATATATGGTACAGTAGTTCTTCTAACAGCTTATTTCCAGGGCTAACTCATTTCCTATCACATCAGTGGTCTATTACGAAATGAGCAAAGTTAAACAAGACATCTACATAGAGTTCTCCACACCAAAGGCTGTACCTCTACCATAGCTCTCTGTAATAGCTTATTGATCAGTGGTGCAAGTCAGACTGAAAAAGCGCTACATCCACAGTAGTATGACTAAACTCCCTGCAACTCAGGGGATAACCATAATCCTTCTCTCCCCCCCTGCTCAGTGCTTGACACATTTCCTCAGGTGAGAAATATTGAACAACCCTTTCAGAGATTCCCTCCCGCAAAAATCTCTGGCGAGAGGAGATAAGGGTGTCCTTGCATTGCTCGTCCGTAAACAACACTGTAAAAATGTCTCGGGGTGGTACTGCGCCAGTGTGTGGGGGCCAAGTCAAAAAGCGGGCCGAACTCTTCAGCATCTCAAGCGCAACGTGCCTGTGTTCAATGAGATTTCGAAACGTTCAATATGCACTGACAAGTAAATCAATGGCAACACCGAACGGGCAGTACGAAGAATGCCATCAAAGAGCCTACCGCACATCAAAGTCAATCGTCTACCTATTTTATCCACTTTCTCAATCAGTCCAGTGTACCAAATCGAGCCCGAAGTCTTGTCCTCACCCGTATCGACAGCACTCCAAAAGCATATCGCCCAGGTCCTGAAATTACTTTCCTCGACCATACCAAATCCCTGCAAAGGGAACCATCAACAGAACGCCTATGAAGTTAGGCGGGAGAAGAAAAAAAAAGAGAGCATTTGTGCTGGAGCTTCTCTTTAAGTTAATCTACAGAACATCAAAGGGTTGCGGGGTTGAAGGCAGGCGGGAGGGAGGGGGGGATGGGGCAGTGGGGGGGGCTTTATCGCGTGGGCTTGATTGGAAATCCAGCGGGTATTCTCCGTAATCGTCTAATCTCCAGTAGGGCTGGATGTGGCCTGGGAGAGGCAGAGGAGGATGTTATTACCTATTACCCATCTCCTGCTGATGGGGGAGCCCGATACAGACACGGGAGGACAGGAAATGAGGGGGAGAGAAGACCGTCACGGCTGGAGACGGACAACGGGGACAGTCTTCGTCTGTGTTCCTACGTCTGATGGGTGTCGTACATCCGCGGAAGGGCTCCCCGCCTCCAGATCAAGACACACATCATGGACTTTCTTCCCAAAACTTTCAAGTTTCAAGAAAGTTTGACGAGTCCGTCAGAATACTTCGATCTGTGGGTCTTAGGCTGGTTTTGACTCGGGGGGGGGGGGGGGGGGGGGAGAATTAGCCAATCCAGTTGTGCCTCGCTGTCCTCCAGAACAGTCGTTTTTTCTTACCTTTCTCGACTGGATCTCGTTGACGTAGAGGGGCAGGAGGAACTCTGATATCCCCTCCAGACGGATGCCATCCCTGCTCACCTGGAGGTCTCCCATTCCGTTCTGTGACACAAACAGACAAAACGAGGGAAAGTGCTGGTCACAAAAGCCTCAGGTAAACCAGGTGCTTGACTGGGTACATAATGTTGAGCCTAATATGAGCCCAAAACCTAGCCAGAGAATACTTACCATGGCAGCGTGGTGATTAAATCACATTTCAGTTTCCCAAAAACATCCTTGTGGTTTTATTCATTGTCGCTTGGAGCCTGCTAATGGTCGGCCGTGGCCTGGGTTAGCCCCCCTACCTCGAGGCTGTGCATGCCAGGCACCAAGAACACTGAGTGACAGGACAGAGGTAGGCTGTCACACGGTGGTGACAGAGACACACGCTGTGAACACAGGCAGGGTGATGGCGTGTCGCTAAGCCTTTCAAGCCGCACTAACGTGGCAACCCTCCGGATTTACGACCGAACGGCGACGAAGGTTACACAGACATCTTTCCGTGATTCTGTCTATCCTCTTCGAGGAAGTGTAGGGGTTTGATGTTTGTTACAATGTGTGTGATTAGGGTTAGGATTAGCTATACATATTTTTTTGTTTAAAGTTTTTTTATTTTAAGTCCACCAAACGAGTACTTACAAATGTATTTTCTGTCGATAATGCATTAAGTTGCTGTGTTCCAAATCAATACAAAATCTGTTCAGTCAAAGATGGACCAATTCATCATTTAAAAAGATGATAACAGTTCTAGTCCGAACAGACACGACCTGCATTCCAAATCCAGTTTTATTTCCTCTCCCTATCAACTGAGATGAACAAATGTTGGAAACAAACAGGAGGGCAAAAGCCCAGGTTGGCATAGTTTTCTATTGAGCCAGCGAAGTCTTGAGAGATGGGAAGCGGAGGAGTACATTTTCTGGAGCGACACCAACACCGCTGATAAGGTCTTTACTGGCGACAGAGATTGATGGGAGGCTGGGGAGGGGGGGAGGTGATGAAGATAGTCTGGGGATGCATCCTTCTCCCTGGATGCAGTCGTCAGGAGTTTGTTGACAAAATGGTTGATGGGGTGCATTGTCCCCGAGAATGTCACGCAAGCCAAATCTCCTTGTTGGGTTTACGTTCACGGTCAACACCCTGCAACTGTAAGCCCCACTTCTTTTTTGGATTGTTTTATTTTATTTATGAAGTGGAAAAGTGTGCCACGGTGGTTTAGATGATCTCATGTTAAACTCTCAAACTGTTTGGTCCAAGACTCAAGCGTTTCATACAGTATTTCAAAATCTACAGCTGACCGACATTCCACACTCCTTCAAAAATTGCGTTTGTGGATGATCCATTTCTCATTCACATAAAAGTCATAATTTTGTTACTTATTGCATCCCTCCAACCTACCGCGAATGTTTCTTACGTTAGACATTTTATGCATTTAACAGACGCTTTTATCCAAAGTCCATTACGAATACTACATAGAGTCAGAAGTGGATCAGAAGTGCATTGTTGAACAGTATTTCAGTGGTCAAAGTACATCCTCAAATCCATCATTACAAGGTAGATTCATAGATTAATCCAATAGGATCCTTCAATAATGGACCAGTGTAGCTCAATAATTCCCCTAGCCAGACCTCAATGCATGCTACCAAATCGACAGAGGCTTATTGGTTACATCATGCTAGTTTGTTGTTCATGGAGAATAGGCTATCCAAAAAATTATACTCCACTTTAATCAGACTTAGTTGTAGGTCATGGGAGTCATGGCTGGATAAGATGAGTAAAAGGAGAAAAAGAGATTATCTTGCTGCCCACAGACCTTTAATATGTGTATATATTTTTTTGGGACCAAGTTTAGTGGAGCCGTCTATCCAGACCCTGATGCGGAAACCTGCCAGAAATAGAAGGGTCTTTGGGACCTGGACTTTTCCTGAGGTAACATCACGCATCCTGGTCCGGTACGAAAGATACCCTGTACTTACCACGGTGAAATTCATGACCTTTATTATCCACACGGTGAGAGCCAGGTTGACTATCATGATGACCAGCAGCAACAGCAGGAAGAAGTAGAGGCATCTCTTCCTCCAGCCGTACAGGCCCACGGGGTAGACGGCGTCGCAGCCCGGCCGCTGGAGGTGGATGGACTGGGAGGCCAGGACGTACTGTTCCTGGGTCATCTGGAACAGAACCGCACATGGACGCCGTTTATAACTGGCATGGCATTATATCAAAACCCTGAACATAGCATACAGGTTACAAAAATGATCATATTTTAACATACTGCCAGCCATATGTTTTGGTAACGCTATATTTCGATCAATATGCAGTAATTTACTTCAAAGAAGGCCGGTATCATTCTGCACTCATCCTTTCATCTTCTGTCCAATCAGGTGAAAATCTTCCCGTTATTGCACTCCTTATTATAGGTTCATTGTTTATCTTATAAATTATGAATGTGTTGCCGTGTTCGAAAAATACATTTTGTAAAGAGTACTGGGACGGCATTAGACTAAAGGCAACAAAGCCCTCAGAGATTCACAGCCCACATGAAAACACCCAACTTGCTTTTTTGAAAGTTTTCTGCCACTCTGTCACTTAAAAAACTCCCAAGATATAGACCCTGAAACCATCGCCAGACTGAAGGCATGGTGTTATCCTAGCCTGAAAAGACCATGCATAGTAATTGACAGGAGGTAGCAGGGGTGAGAACTCCACACTTCTGAGTCGGCTACAGTAGCCGTATTCGGCTCTCAAATTGAACTGCCGCTACAGTAATCCATCAAGCTCGAGGCCTCGCCGACAAGGTTATCTGGGTGACTTGATTTTATTAACAGCGAGCAGCACATCTGAGCTTCTATCTCGAAAGGTGTCTTACCCTGCCAATGCATTGAAATGATGATCATCTACTGCAATTCACCGTTGACATGCTAGTGATCTGTCATGGTAATGATGGATGGTCTACAAGGGTATTAGACTCTGGGATGGCATTATAGACGCAGAGGCTAAACACCTGAATGCAATACAACATGATTCAATATGCTTTCCTCATCAGCGAATGAAAATCAAATGGGATAATCATCTTTCAACAACGATACAGTAACCTGCTGCACCGAACAAGCCTGTCTGTGCGTCCTCTCTTGACATTTCTGAATTTCATACTCCTGAACAAACAACCTTTTACATGCCGAAAGGTCGTTTGTATGGGATTTAATAACCAGGTGTCCCAGCTTTGTTGTCTTCTAATCAAGTGTTGACATTTTCGAACTGGATTCTTGTGTCCACAAAGCATGTGAATGACAACTTCCTGTGTAAAACTGGCTCTTTTTTTGTCTCCACCAACACACACACACACACACACACACTAAAAGTCATTAGTATTCTACTGTGTGAGATAGTCAATCTTTAAAACAGGAAATCTAAATTGAATTCAAAAACTTTGTCGCGGAGTCAGACTGATGAACAGTTTCTCTTCCGTTTTCAGCTCAGGTTTTGTATAGGCGGAGCCAAAACCCGACCTATCTACGTCAGATCACTGACGGTTGCATTCTGTTACTCAGCTGGTACAATGCAAAGACAAAGTAATTAACACATAAAACACTCAGAGACTGCAGGTAGGTCTGTTCTGATATCTGAAATTTATTTAGCTAGCGTTGCTGTTGTTGCTAAATTCAATCAATTTGAGGGGGCGGAGCTTCAGCTCCTTCAGGCGACACGCCCCCCCAGTCTCAAGCAGAGAAGACTGCTGATTTTCTCACGATTTCAATGCCTAATTTAACATACTCGTCTGTGTTTTTTTTCCATTCGAATTTGGATGGGTAGTAAACAACACATTCTTCTGTGGTGTGATGAACTTAAAACTCATTTTCAATTCCACTTTACAGGATCTTTAAGGCATCAAATAACATGCATTAGTCAGACACATATCTTTTGCTTACAATAACTGCCTGAAGTCTCTGATCCAGTTATTAGCACCGGGAATCTTCAACGGCGATGCTCTTCCTGGCCTCCGCGCAGCCACTATTCCAGCTTGTTTCTGGGGCTTTCTACCTTCTGTTCCCTCCACAGTATGTTCAAGTCACACTCAATTAGATTCAGAGTTATTGGGTGACTGACTTGAGGCCAATTAGAATTGACCATTTTCTGACTGTGAGGAACTCGTTGGCTTCTCTGGCAATATGTTTGGGCTCATTGTCTTGCTGCCGTGAAATGGGTTCCGAGGCGTTCTGTTCTACCTGAGGAGATACAATATTTCTGCACGCTTCACAATTCATCCTGCTGCTGCCAGCAGTCAAATCACCAATGAAGATAAGTGCGTCTGTACCTGCAGCCATGCATGCCTGGCCCGTAACATTTCCTCCATGTCTGACTAAGCTTAGTACATCCTGGAGATTCTTTCATCTTCCATTATCCGTTTTTTCTTCATTAAAATTGATCATCTACTAGTGGTATTCTCTGTCCGTCAGGCTGTTTTCCATTCCAATATTTTTGCCAATGAACCTGGACATGTCCAATGCTTTCAAAATATCCCTGATTGAATTCAGTTCATCTTTAAGCCACCCCAATTAGCACTTACTGATGTGAGACACACAGAGACTGATGTTACACCACAACAACAGCATCCATAGGAAAATGCCGGAACAAAGCTAGAATCACGACCAGACCACTCCACAGCTCTCTAATGAATGCAACGGCACAAGCCCATTACACCTGCCTAATGAACATAGCTGTGGAGCCAATTTAACAAATACTTGTAGTACAATTAAATGGGGGCAGGGGGCATACAAAATGTTATGTAATTTCTAAATGGTTAACCTGAAAATACCCTTAAAAGAAAGAAAACTGTCTTTATTAAACCTCTTGTGACCAAAATGTGTCAAGGTCTAAGTGCTTTCAGTGCTCACTGGAGTTCCATGTAAGCTGCTTCACAAGGAAACACATAAATTCTGCGAAGCATGTTGGCAAAGTCAGGGTTTCATCAGATTGTCCTCCAATCTTCACTGAAGGACTTTCACGAGCATGTTCTTGACATATGAAATTCAAGGAACTAACTAACCAATGAAAAATACCTGTTTTCTACAATGTAGTCAATCCTGATGGCAATCCTATTGAAGACCCCTGCTTTCTGGCAAAGCCTAGGAGAGGTCCATTAGATTTCTGTGCCCGTATGGCTTTTGGGGGGCGGGGGGGGGGGGGGGGGGGGCGGGGGGGGGGGCGGGGCGGTGTATTTGGAACGTCTGAGCACTGATCACAGATCAGAAGGGGCAGGTGACTATCAACTTTGGTCGTTGGGGTCGTGCGTCGCCAGCCGCTGTTCTCCAGTGATCTGAGAATGCTTCCTGACGGGGTGCAACTCACAACCACGGGCTCCGAGGACAAGAGCACAACACATCTCTGAGGAGGAACTGAACACTGTGCCTGTGCCACCCCCTCCCCCTCCCCCACCCCCTTCCCCTCCCAGTCTGGTATGGCTGATAAATGAGCCTCGAGTCAGGTGGAATTCCTGCTACAATGAGTGAATGGAATGATTTATAATGTGCAGTGCGCAGAGGGACTCTGCTTGGGATCTCCTGTCACACTACAGGTCCCACTGTGGCTGACGATGGGCTCAGCGAACAGGGCAGCTGTTTGCATCTTTCCCGCTTTCCTCAAGTCATTTTTGAGGAACCAGGTGGGGCTCATGCATGGAGAGCGAGTGTAGGCTGCAGCCTTCTCTACAGAGACCGCCTGTGCCGGATGTGGCGACCCAGTCGATGGGCCCACAACACTTCTTCGGTTACTGTTGCATGCCAGGATCCCTGAGCTCCAAGAGCATCCTCTTGAAATGACGACTAGCCAGCCATGGAGGGACGCCTTCAGACTCAACTTAGCATTTCCAACTCTTGCATAATTTGGGTGTCTCAAAAAGCTTGGTAGCGTTACAGTATCAACTTCCCAACTTTCTTACAAACAATTATCTGTGGGTTGGTGCTGTGTGGGTGCAAAAACCAACTTTGATATCTTGCCAGTACTGAGATTTCTTTCCATATCAAATTCAATCTAAGCCCAATTGTCACAAGCATTATCAAATCGAGACTTATGGAACTAATTGTTAACACAGTTGTCTTAATGGACTTAAGACAAAGGACTCATTCCGACTGATTTGCACTGCTTTAATTGGGTCATTTGTAACCATGACATTACTCCAGTGTCCCTAAACTGACACTGAATAACTAAAGTAGCAGGACATACAATGTGCAACGATAGCCTGTAATTGAGTTAAATGAATCCATTATACACTCGGTCACATTGTTTGAGAGGTTCAATGTGTGTTCTTAGAGCGCTAATCTACCCCGTCAGACCAAGAACTACAGCCCAAAATAGACATGAGTAGTTCTCTAAGAATTCCCTGAGATCTGCCCTGAAAGGTGCTGAATAAAACTCCTTGTGTAGCACTTTTAAGATCACTTCTGAGACCTGCAGAACTCGAGCATAAACCTGGCTTTGAAATTCCATTCTGCGGTCTTGCAGTAGGAATACTGGAATACCAAGAGGCTGTGATGTGAGATCATTGCATGTTTCTCTGCCCATGACTGACACACGTTAAACTTACAAGGTCAACAAGCATATTGCACTTAGAGGTTGTGTCTGATAGGCAATCACGGGCCCATTCCATCTATGCTCACTACAGTTTCATCCACTTGACAATTCTTGGTTCCTGCTCAGAATGACAGTTTGGTCACATCTCACAGTAATGACAGATGTCTCACAAATGGGATATGTGACTTTGCAGTGAATACAAATGACCCATATCGCTGACCCAGAAATGTCACAGCGTCCAATTAGACCACTGATACAGTTCATGGAGAGGAGCGATATGAGAGATGGGTGCAAAGGAGCTCTCACGGTCATTTCAATCTCATCCAAGACATTCAACAATCAGATATTTTTGCCACTGAGAGCACCAGTGCTACAAGGTCCCTAGATGTACTGTAGATGATAGTCCATGAAACACAAAACGTAGAGGCTATAGAATATGCTGTGTTGAAACTTAAGATGGGCAACGTAGAAAAGGGTGGATCTACTTGGATCAAAGCACAGCTCCCAAATAAAGAGTCTGGCTCTGAATACTAACTGAAATGTTCACCAAGCTAAGTCACTGCTCCTAGCAGGATAAAACACAGGAAAAAACACACAGAATTACTAATGAGGCACTCAAGGGTATGCAAACACTCTGTATACAGACAGTACCCCCTTCTCATTCTTCTCTAGAAAGTTCTCTCTTTAGCCTACAGTCGTGCCAGAGCAGGCCAACTCAAGTCTATTTTCAACCCTCTGTTGCCAGGGGAAACTATAGCACTTCAGCCCTTCTAATTTCTATGGCAACCTACTGTTCCCACACCACTGGTGGATCCTGTGATTACTTTGCAGAGTTTTTAATGCATACATTACCCTCTCTTAGTCACGCCTCCTAAAGCTCGGCCGTTCGCACGGCAAATGAAACAGGAGCGCAGCGGCGTGCCGTGGTGGTGCTTTGTCAATCTGTCATTACCGCAAGCAGGAGCCGGTGCGTGCACTTTCAAAACCAGAAGTATTAAAGAAGACGGCTAAATAAGTCAACAGTTTTGTCTGGGAGTCAGATGGCTGAGCGGTGAGGGAGTCGGGCTAGTAATCTGAAGGTTGCCAGTTCGATTCCCGGCCGTGTCAATTGACGTTGTGTCCTTGGGCAAGGCACTTCACCCTAGTTTCTTCGGGGGGAATGTCCCTGTACTTACTGTAAGTCGCTCTGGATAAGAGCGTCTGCTAAATGACTAAATGTAAATGTCTGCCGCATCTCGAGTGGCCGTTGTGAAGTCAGTGCTATTTCGGTAGCACGGCTTGAGTCATAAGCTCCCTTTCGAGCAGACAATGTTTGACGTGTAACCCTATGCCGAGAGTGGATCATTGTGCGGGCGTTGCTTTCCAATGTTAGCGGAGAGCCCAGATCGAAGGGTTTATGTGAATCATCTTTCCAGTTCTATCAAGCAGAAGAACTGTGATCAGAGTGCTCAGAGGGCATTTGCATGCAGAACAATTATCCTTAGAGTCTGAAAACCTTTCCAATTCCAGATGGGGCTTTTTGAGGTTGAAATACAAGGTTTGCTTATGCAGGCAAAAATGATTCTGATCCAAATAGGACAACTAGTCTGATAATTGATTCAATTGTAAAAATCAGCCCAATTCACCCAACACAGAGCCTTCAATACCCTCAGTTAGGCTATGGAAGATTTACCACCTGCCAGTCAAGTCTTGATTACGTTAAAACGTGAGATCTCTTCAAGCAACAGTGGTCCAGGCCTACTTCTGCTCTGCCAACGTTTGTGTGTTGTGTGATAGCGTGCGTGTGGATAGATAAAGTCAATGTTTGCAGAGATAAGACGGTGTAGGTCTGATACCAGGGGGTTGTCCCCCGAGCACCGAGCCCAGTATACGTTCCAGGCGGAGGCGATAGCAATTACCCAGCGGCTCTTCCCTTCGCCAGTGCAGCCTCGTCTTCGCCAATTAGCGCCGGGTGATAGTCTACATGCTGTTTCGATCAAACGACGAGGCTCTGCGGAGGCAGCAAAACGCCGCCGAGAAGCCGCCTAATGAAGGAAAATGAGACGTTATTAATGCCTGATGATGTTAATCAGGAGCATCGTCTTGCGTTCCCTCACTCTGCTGTGCCACGGGTGTCCCACAAGGCTCGCCTCAGCCGGAGGTAAGAAAACATTTGAGAAGCACTAATGACTACACGCTCTCAGCTCCGATTCGGTCTTCCCTCTCTGAGTGCGTTTGCTTCACAGATCCCTTTCACTGCGGCAGCCATGGGGGTGGGGGGACCGAACTTAAGACACAAGAAAAAGACTGCTCTTGACTTTCGGGGACGGGGACTGAGTGCACATCCTTATCTTCCAATTACCTTTATAAAGAGGCAATCCCCTCGTCGCTTTTAAGGACTCAGTGAGCTCCTAACATTCATGTCAAGAAAAAGAGTGGGTGGGTTATGGCAAATGTCACGGAATTCACTGCACTCTCTAAAAGCTCACCTAAACAGGAAGAGGAGTAGACCCTCATTTTGATGCAAATCTGCAAAATTTGTGACGGGCATGTGCAATTAAAAGGGTTATGAGGCACAAGGTTCTTAAATAATGCAGTGGACTACAAAGATACAGTTGTTTATGCTATTCCCAGATACTGATGAATCACTCAAACAGCTGACTTACATTTTGCCCTAAGTGCAACGAACTAAGTAGTGCCTAATCTGAAGACAATTTGGGGCTTTCTGGAGTGACAAAAAAGGTGTCTATTGGTACATTGTATTTCAGTTCTTTTGTTCTCTGTGCCCTTTCCTCAGCACTTCTACTTGTCTTTTACAGGACAGAGAATAGATAACCTGAATGGGACTGGAGGAGATAAAGGCTCTGATAAGGTTGCAGCTAGATAAGGTCACCGTCTGAGCATGCTAGCCCCCAAAAATAAAAGATGTGAAAAAGTTTTGGAGATCCTCTAAAAGAATGACTAAAGTTAGTCAACGTTTTCTTTACAAGTCTCATTAAAAGGACCTTACGGTACACATGCAACTAAGTCAGCTGCACTCCATTAGGATAAGCTTAAATCATTACAATTAGTTACTTTGGTTAATGAACCTCACAGCAGGCTATTTGTCAACACATTTGGTCGCTTGCTGTTGATTATGAGGTTGGATCTCCATTTGTTTACCTCTCACGCTTTTACATTTGACTCGACACATTGCTCATTGACGTAAACAGGCACTCTCCTAGAGAAAGTCCTGTAATGCAGGAGTGCACTGGCTTTCCTCGCTAATCCCTTACTAATTCTCCCTGAGCTCACAAATCCATTTTGGACAACACTCCTGGGGTAAATTTGCATTCATCACATGGACACACAGGGGAAGTGTCAAAGTGACCATTCAGAGATGTTACTGTCAACATGCAGAATGAGATTCATGATCCTTACTGTAGCCTACACACAAAATAATACCACCATTTTAAAACAAACTACTGTATAGCCTTACAGTACATCCAAACATTTACTGAAAAAAACAAATATAAAACAATATTTAGGAAATAAAAACGATTTGGAGGGACTCATAATGCCAAACATGTCTGGATGCATCACTAAAGACACTAGGCTGGTTGAGGGTTACACTGCACAAATAGTGGGCCTGTTCAAGTGTATCCTCACCAGTTCTCTCTGTTTTTACTGCTCCACATAGCTACCATTGAAGGAAGATGCTGACAGTAGCTTAAGGTCTTTGCCTCCCTCTTTCAAGACCAGAATATTAATGAGCATGCAGACAGAATATGCACATAGTGGATACATGATTTAGTCTTAAGACGAAAACTCATTAGGAGATCATTATTATTGTGATACTGTAAGTGGTAGTGGAAGCATTTAATTTTTTTAAATAAATAACAGCTTTTATTCCTCAATTGTTCTCTGAACCATACTGTTAGTGAAAAGTAAAAAATAAATAAATAAATGTAATGGTAATCTTGACAATTAAACAGAAAGTCATAATTTCCTGTCTTCTCAAGATAAGTGAAACCACCTTTAGTGTGGAATAGGTTACCTGTTGGCCATCTATTTCTTCCATTGGTGTGGTCCCTGATGGGGGTTTACTCAGTCATACTGTACACGTATAAGAATGAACGGACAGCAGATGCATAGCCCCCCTTTACCGTCCCTAGATAAATGAAACAAGTTCCACTCAAGGATCATTGTTCATTGATAATACCTTAACATGCTTTAAAATGCAGTGAAGAGTAAAAAGGGTTACTAAAAACTAATCTTTCTTCAACACTTAACTATGTAGCTTACATGATTGGTCACAAATGCTCATACAATTGAATGGACACATGCACCGTTCAGACCCATCACCCTGTATGGAATACATTTCTCAAATCCAAAGCTGTCCAACAAAAACTAGATTAGGCTACACAACATTTCACTTGCTGTAGGCTACAATTGAGCAAATTGATATAAAACAACTTAAATCGCTCTCACCTTAAGCGCCTCGATGTCCAATGTCGTTGACTGATCCATGTTGGGTTTCTTAGTTTTTTACAATATTATGACAATGTCAGAGTTCTGAAAAACTTGGACAAGACTGCATAGGCGGACCTCCGCACCGAAATCGAGACAGTTACATACCCATCTCATTATTGCGGGAAAAATTATACGCTTTATCAACTTCCTGTTATATTCATTTCCACTCTTTTATCAATAAAATACTCCGACAACGGCACATGACAGCGGCTGGTCTAGTGCAAGATTCTGGGGTCATTGAGCAAAATGTTGCACAGGTGTATCCAGCGTGTCCAATGATTACGCTCATTTTTGAGGAATAGAATCATGAAAGTCCCTCAATATACACGAAAAAAAGATCGATTTTGAAAAACACAACTTTGCATCGCACTGCATCGTAGAATTTTCAGAAAGCAATCGTGTGTCTAGAGCTCTGTCATTGCTCGGAGATTGTAGTTGAGTGGAAGATTGTAGGAGACGGAATATAGCCTAGTACGGCACACAAAAAATCCATCCCTGTCGCTCACACTAAGCATTGACGTGTGATATAGTTTCTCATAAAGTTTATGATTAAATTTCAAAGGGTTCATCGAACAGACAACGTCGACTTATCAAACTCCTGAAGTCGTCGACTAGTGACGCTATTATATGTGGGTATGGTAATCGCATCGGCGTGCGCAGCGAAATGTCTTTCAAACCAGCAAAATGCAGACAAGAAATTGCCAGGTTTAGAAATTCGTAGGTTCGTAGCTTTGTAAAACAACTTAAAACATATTTTACGGTATGTTATGCTAAAATATTTTGATGGATAGGCCTAATAATAAAAAACACAGCAAGAACTTTAAACCTTTTTTTGTAAGATGGGCTACGTTACTGCTGCTTAGGCCTATACCTTTGTTTATGTATATTTTATCTAGGCTACTAGCCAACCTATTTGTCTACATCCATTGGTCTTTTTAATATCAGCTGATCATTGGTTGCAGGAAGTGACTTAAACAGTGAACATTCACTTCAAAGGTTATGATATTAAAGAAGCTAATTTCAGAAAAAATTATTGACACTAGGCTATAGGCCTACTTTAATTTATTTGAATAATTTGTTACTGCTGCTTTTGCACGCTTGATGGCCGACGGTGCCGTCTATCGGTGAAATGGGACACTGCATTAGGACGAAAATGGGACATGCTACTCTAAAAGGTGTACAATAGGCCAGCTGCCTGGACACACGTCGTGAACGTAGTTTTCATCCTAGAAAGTCTGTCTTGTCAATAAAGATACCTGTTGTATCTTTTCCCTCACTATGCGTTGTCAGATTATGCCAAGAGACCATAACCACCCTGAAGAGGCAGGCAGTTACGGAATCACAGACAATTTATGGAATCCAGATCCATGCATCACCAAAAAGCAACGACAGAGGGCAGAGAAGTTTCACGATTCATTTTCCAGACATGAGTAATCAACTATAGATGCATTAACCTTGGTTATCTGGACTTAAAATCAACCACCGAGTGTATGTGATCATTGCCAGAAGGATGGCCGACGTCAACACAAAACAGACAGCACAGAAAAGGTAACGTTACTATTTTACTCGATAGTAAACTTCCAAGATTATGTTGTTGTTTGTTAGGATACATTGTAGCTAACAAACAACGCTCATTTACTGCATATTGATGTCTGTTCTAACCAAATACACCCCATATAACAGCTAGCGAGCCAACAATCATCCGACTAGCTACACCCATCATTTCCCCAAAAGTCGTTATCATCATATGATAACAGATCTGTTGGCCATTTGTTTAGGATTGTATATCCTCTTTAGCTATATTAAGAACTTGTCCGTAATTTTTGCAGTGCCAAGATTGCAGCTGGAGCTGTTGTGTGTGTGGAAAGTGAAATAAGAGGGGATGTGACTATCGGTAAGATTTGGACTAGCCTACTGTGAATTGAGACGTATGCTCTATTAACTACACAACGTTTGATACAATAGCTTTGTGGCATTTATTCCTTCCTTAAAACCCGATTTTCTTTTCCCTATGACAGGTGCAAGGACAGTAGTCCATCCTAAAGCCCGCATCATTGCAGAGGCTGGTCCCATAGTCATAGGAGAGGGCAATCTGATCGAGGAACAAGCTCTTATCATCAACAGGTATATTGGTTATTATCACCAACACAGACTGATGTGTTGTCTTAATGAATGTCAACTCACAATATGCTGTTGTGTCCTTTAGTTATCCAGAGAACATCATGCCAGACACAGAGGGAGTTGAACCCAAGACCATGACTATTGGGACCAATAATGTGTTCGAAGTTGGCTGTGGTATCCTTCAGTACCATGCAGTGACAACCATGGGCTTTTGACCTTTCAAGCAAAGGTCATAGCCTATTCCAGATCTAAGGGTTGTTAGATGTAGTTAGTACTAGTATCTGCTACAAGTAGTTGTAGTACATCAGTATCTGCTGTCTACTTTAGACTAATCCCTGAGAATGTTCTATCCTTGACCACCTCCAAGTTTCACAAGCTTTGAAAATTGGAGACAACAATGTCATCGAATCCAAAGGTATAACAATGCATTTTTTCCACAGAATCCTTGCCCACGCCATAGTGAAAATATTTTGGTATTTTTTATGACTTCAAAATGATTTTTACGAAATGGCACTAAATTCTCATCCTGTTCCCAGCCGACCTGGGAAAGAACGTAATCCTGACCAGTGGCTGTATCGTTGGTGCGTGTTGCCAGGTGAACACGTGTGAGGTAATCCCAGAGAACACAGTCATCTACGGCTCCAACTGCATGAGACGCGTACAGACTGAAAGGCCACAGGTGTGTTTCCACATTCAACCAATTTCATCTGACTTATAGAATCATGCAATACTGTGTACACTAGCTAGGTAGGTTTATTAAAACATATTTTAACCCACAAAACTCAAAGAAGCATGGAACTGTGGACTGTAAAAAACATTTCTGAATGTTGTAAAGGTTGTTGACGCTGAGAACATTCCTCTTTTCAGCCCCAGACACTTCAGTTAGATTTCCTCATGAAGATCTTGCCCAACTACCACCACATGAAGAAGACAGTCAAAGGAAGCTCCACCCCTGTCAGAAACTGATGATCAATTACCCACCACTATTCCAGGACCAACTCTCTGAGAACAGCTAGTTTTGGATTGGCATCTAGGTACATATTTAACCTATGCTGCAAAAAATAAAGCACTGTTATCCCCTCACCACCCCTCATGGCTTGCATGCACCGTAAACATAGAAGCCCTAGCTCTGCTAAGCAGTTCTCCTAAGTACTTGCCTTTCTAAGAACACTCTAGCAGGATGGAGACACAAAGCCAACATCGCCTCTGGACAGATATTTCTTTTTTTGTTTGGTCTTTTTTTGTTTTGATCTTCTGTTACATTTGTATTTTGTTGCGTCTTACACTTCATTTTTTATTTAAATATTCTAAGATTCTTTGCTGATTTTTTGAAGCTGTTTAATAAAAAAAGCTATTTAATGTGCTATAATAAAAACTGTTTAATGCAGGCTTTGTCTCATGTGTGTCACCAGAGATGTTTTTTTTTGTTGATTCCTCAGGGAGGCGCTATAGAGCTATAGACTATATTTTAGACACACATACAATACTTTGACATGGTCAGTGAATTGTTGAATTGTGAACTGTTGCTCCTAAAGACTAATTTTATATTCCAGTATTTTACCTGTGCAGAGTGATTTTTCGTACTCTATCACTGGAAATACATTTAAACATTTTCTATTGCTAATTAAAATGTTAACATTTCCAAAAGGTGATTTGAATCCGAAAACGTTTTGGTTATTACCTTTGCTGATCAGCCCATTATATCTACAAGCATTAAAGACTGATTTTACAGCATTCTACTCTTACAAGAAACATTATCCTGGAAGGCAGGGGGTTTCCAGGTTAACTTGGTTCATCTCATTAGGGGTTGCCAGGTTTGTCCATTTACATGATACAGGCACAGGGGGAGGTTGTGGGCAAGGGTGTGGCCATTGTCTCTTACAGAAACAGCGCTGAACAATGCATGCCCCCAGGGAGGTCCCTCTCAGACCCCAGTGTGGTGCCCCATCTGCACCACAGACACCCCCATTCTCTTTTTGTGAGTGTGTGTGTGTCTCTCAAGAGAGCTCCTAAAGTGTTTTGATCCATATTTAGGTAGACAAAAGACAAGAGGTCGGTCCCCAAATTTTACCTTACCTCCCTTCCCCTCGATTGCTACCCACAGATACACATTTACATTTAGTCGTTTAGCAGACGCTCTTATCCAGAGCGACTTACAGTAAGTACAGGGACATTCCCCCGAGGCAAGTAGGGTGAAGTGCCTTGCCCAAGGACACAACGTCATCTGGCATGGCCGGGAATCAAACTGGCAACCTTCTGATTACAAGCCCGCTTCCCTAACCGCTCTGCCGCCTGACTCCCTACACATGTGGCCTTTGTGTAATATCTTGAAAAGGCAAACTCTGCTATCAATAACACTACAGACCTATACCTGCCATCAGGTTTACAGGATAGATTTAAAAAAAAAATGCCATCTGCATCAACTTTAAGAAAACAATAAAATATTGAATTATTTTCCTGTAATTACTTTCAAGCTTTACTGAGACAGGCATAAAACCCCCCTTTTGGCATTTTTGTGTTTCCAATCAAGGGCGTGGTTGTGGACTTGAATGGCACAATACAAACGTATAATTTGTATTCACGTCCTTTGTTGCTGTGTTTGTTTACAGTTATGCAAGTATACCTTCGCTCACCTGCAGTATTGGGACGCACTTTGAATATGCAGAACGACCTTAATGCATATTCATAACTTCGAAGGAAATGAAATTGTAGCCTAATAAAGGAGAGGAGACATTTTCCGACTATTGTAAAAAGACACCCAGCTGGATTGTGTGTCAAATGCACAAGCATACAAAAAAATCAGGTGTTTCAGAACAGCAATTGACTGACTTTGTAGTAGCCACTAGCAGCCAATTTATTTGTGGCAAGTCTCAACGGAGGAAAAGTAAGAGATTGTCAGACACTTCACATCCCAAACCCCCGCCTCATGATTATAATAATAGCCAACAATTTGGTGT
Source organism: Osmerus mordax (assembly GCF_038355195.1). NCBI lineage: Eukaryota > Metazoa > Chordata > Actinopteri > Osmeriformes > Osmeridae > Osmerus > Osmerus mordax. Next base: position 7,660,833 of record NC_090072.1, on the reverse strand, counting down.
TTCATATGTGTAACTTTTTCAGCCAACCCTACCATCTAGCAAACAGTAATAAAGGATGATGTATTGCGTGGACGGGGGCCGTACAGTATAGGCTACAATGGTTCACGGTAGGAGGCACAGCTGTCGTTTCAAACTGCCAATACTCATTTGAATGTGTCAGGGTGGAATCCCACTAGGAGCCCAGATCAACAGGGGCTAATTATTTCACCGGTGGAATACATCTGGGGCTCGGACTTTCCATTCGCAATTTACTGTAGGCTACTCCCCCTGCCGCTATCCCCGGTCGCTTTTTTATTTCGGGGCTCCAAAGCGTCAGTTTTCTCCGCGTCAATAATGGGCAAAGAGGACAGATGTCCGACGCAGTTGCGCGGATCTGCGGAGTGACAGACCTCGTGGAAGCGTTTGTGGCTTTTTAATCTGAGTAGGGGAGTTTTGAGAAACAAGGGGCCCTGTGTCGATAGGGGAGTTGTTGTAGGAATTTCACAGGAAGTTCAAATGCAGTTCTATATTTGGAACTAGTTATTTATATTCTTCCCCCCTGCACACAATGTTTTAGTGGAGAATTATCCCGCTGTCACGTTTGGAAGATAAATTGTTGTTTTGGACTATACTATTTTGGCTGAATTTTTATTTCTCAAGAAAGAATTAGAAATGTTTTATAGTCATGTTCTCCCATAATAAATGCATACAGAATTCAATATTTGCTTTATGGATATAACAATGTTAAACATTGTTGTTTAAACAGAACATTCATATTTCCCCACTCAAAACCAACAACACCCAAAGCCTGCAAAGTATGTATGAATTTCTTGTGTTTATGAAATATCTGGACACATGACTGTACAAATGCACAGTGGGCACACTTGACTCCGCTGTGTAAATACAAATGTTGCAATCTCTGTTAGGAAGCCATTCTTCAGGCAGTCCTTCCCACAACCTACTGTGTGTCAAGCAGAATAAGGAGGTCATATTCAGGCTTACACCATCTATAGTCAGTTATCATGGTTAGTAAATTAATACCCATTCCTGTCATAATGGTACCATCTTTGTGCTGGTACCAGTCCAACATTGATGCCAGCATGGAAAACAGATACCGGGACTTCGTTTTGAGTGTTGTGGTTCCAAAAGGCCATGAGTTTGTCCAGCGGAGATAGAAGCTTTGTGACAGCTGACCTTTGCATCCAGGTCTGTCTCCCTTTTGAAATGTGAAATGTGACCTATAGGGCACAGTGGCATCCATAGCAATTCAACAGGAATAATTAACTTCATCGCAGCAGGGACTAAAAAGCACTAGTTTTCCAGTTCATGTGTCGCTGTCTCTGTTTCAACAAAAAAGGGCCACACTAAAATCTATGTCTACATGGGAAGTATGGCTTTGTATTGTAGCAATTCTACTTGACATTCATTTCCATAATAGGTGGCTGTAGTGGCGGTACTTAACGTCACATTACTAAAGTATGCTTGGCTGCTATATCATCCCAAAATGGGAGTGCAACTGTTATTACATTTTAAATATAAACTTAACAAGAGATAACTTTCTTCTGATACAAAAATATTTGTAATTGTTTTTGCAACCCATCACCATAAATGTCCATTCGTGTTTTACACACGCAAGAAGAATGAATGAGGGACAGGGTCTTGCCTTGTAAGGATATGAAGGCAAGAACCTCACAACATCATGTTTACATTGTGTTACAAAAACAGAGCCGATACTGTCCTTTAGTTGTTATATTCATTTTCTGCTTGATTGTGGCAAAATGTATTCCCATTAAATGGGACAAAAGTTGGTTCTCGGTTCAGCTCAAATGTTTATTGGGATTTTATGTCCGATGTCTTAGGACATAATGGGACATCACTTCCGGAAGTTATACAGGCACATTTGAACTGCTTCAGAACAGTAAGATATTAACATATGAAAAGGGATGTTGAGGGAAAAGGGAAACAATTGAGAACGATAAAGTGACATCTTGTCGTTAGACCAACATTTGCTGAGTGCCTAATGTAATTCAGGGTTGTGTGGAAGAACAGGTAGGTAATGGTTAAGGAACAGTTCATGGTTAACCCTACTCCACAAGCAAACAAAGGAGAAAGGATAACTTTACCGGGAAACATTTTCTTCCCCAGTGTTTTATAGCCCTTTGTCCTCTGTCTTTGAATTCTGTGCCCTCTCACCTGGTTTAAAGACTTTTAGGACCTCTCAAAAGCATTCCAGTGAGGTATTCTAATCCATTATACAGGCACGTGTCAACAGTATGGAACTGCCAGCTAAAAGACGCACTTAAGTCGGTCTCCGTTTTCCACCTAACCCTTCATCTAGCCCACTGATCCATGAGAGCTTACATAAGGCCATCTTAAACACAGACAATAGGGCCCATGGCTCTGTTTAGACTGGAAGGGATAGCTTCTTCACATTTACAGGTACACCATGATGGGGTTGAGGAGGGGTGAGGGGGATGAGGGTCCAATCACGTTATTGTTTTTCGCTAGGCCCACCACGTTTCATTCTCATATCTCATTCTCGTAGCTTGTCAGATTTAACACACACCGGGGCTCGGTGACCCCTGGCCTGCCCTTGCGGATAAACTCACGTTCTACCTCACTACTCAGAAATGCAACCTACTTCAGCACAAGAGCTCAGTCGCTGGGCCGGCACCCTGTCAGATAGGAGAAACGTGTTGGTTGACAGGGTGAGAGAAAAGCGCGGCAGGAGAGATGTTGTTCACGCTTCAACCTCTAATTCTGCAGTTTCCTTTTCTTTTTTTTTGCTCAGTTTTTTGTCAGTGTCAATAACGTCAGTGTCCGATGAAGGATTTGACAACAAAGATCCAGACCTATGACGAAGCTCACTGCTGTCGCTGTTCCACATTACAAGGAAAAATAGATTACAAATGCACAAGGAGACAAAGACTAAAACTATCCCAGGAGAGCGTGACACATACCAGGGCCACATAAGGCCAATTAGAACGGGTCAGTCCGTCCACAAATTTCTCATTAGTAAAGTCAGAGGCAGATCAAAGGGTGCAAGACTCAGCCAACCTGAAGGGGAGGCAACCAGGAATGCCAAGTGTCACTCAGTAAGGAACGGAATGATCCGGCTCTCAGCCCATGGAGACCCACTATCTTAACTCTCCATCATCGTGTGTGCTGCCAAGCCAACTGTGGCCATTAGCTTTAAAGTGTTGTTTATGGGATATCTGAAATTTACTATCACACTACACTGCAATAATATCTGAGGGAAAGAACGGACGTAAGGAAAACTTAAGGAGAATATCTGTCGAATATCCAACCTAAAATTATCTTGATCATTGTGCAACAATAATATTTTGCACTTTTGAGGAGTCAGCAACATACAAATACTTAATTATTGTTTGTGTTATTCTAGAAATACTTTTTATTTGGTGAACATTGCTAGCTAAGATCACAGGCTTTTAAGATGTCAAACCAGATCAAATTCAGAGCAAGAAAGAGGGTTGTTATTTGGTGTGAGTAGATTCCTAATTCCTCGTCATGGCTGCTCTCTGGGGAAAGTGCTCTTGATCAATGAATTGACAATATGTCATGACAGATTCATGTTACATGGCTTATTGTAGTGTTGGTTTAGCCATGACTTAGTGGTCAAGACAGCAGCTCAATCAAATTAGTTTAAATCCTCCTTTTTTGTCTGAAATGAATTAGTTTCTTTTTCACCCACAAATGACCCCTTTTCTCTTTTCACTTAAACTCCAAAAATCGAATGTGTTTACGATGTAGGCCTAGTTACCATACACATTTGCCTATTTCATAATCAGCCCTTTTCCAAAATACACAGCATATCTCCATTTCTGAGTGCAGCCCAGCGTTTTCAAGCTGGCTGACGTGTTCCCCTGGATACCCTGGCCAGAACGTTTTCTCGGCTGTCAGAATGGCAGACCACACAGCTCTGAGACCTGTCAGAAACAGCTGGGACATCTCCCTCCTCCCCTCCCTCTATCCCTCCCCACCACCACCCCAACTCCTTCCTCCCCCCAACCCCCCCCACCCTTCAACCCTGTTTACCAGCCTCCCCCCAGAGCCCCCTGCATGTGAGAGAGCTTTGATAAAAGTTTTGGGAACACATCGAAAAGCTGAGGAACATTTCCATTTTTATCTGCTAGCAGAGGACCCTCCCTGAACTAATGTTTCTCATCAACATAAAAGACGGTTATTTCTTAGTTTCTTTGTTGGTTACGTCTTTGTTTACTTGCTTTTACCATCGACAGCTGAGCTTCAATTAGAAATTGTATGATCCTTGGAGTTAAGTTCTGTCTGTAGAGTTTCAGTTGTGGCTCCAGCAGTATATCTACAACCTCCAGAACACCAGGAGAATTAGTACCCTCAACCTGTCTGATCTCTGGTCTCTTTGGTATGATTCAAAGTCTTCCCTTGTCTACAGTCTTATACTGGTAAGCGCCACCAGAACATCATGATATCCTACAAAAATAATCTGATTCACCTTTTGTACATCTATTGCCTCCAAAGTACTCAATAAAAGCACCAACAAATTCCCAAAACTCTATGGCTTGATTTGTGGACATAAATTGTGTTTGTTCCAAAACAGGACACCCAAAAGAAAAGTCAACCAAGGACAGGTTGTCTAAACGAAAGATACAAAAACGTCTCTATTACTTATTGGATGAGCAAATATGACAACAGGTCTCGACTAAAAAAGGGGTTACAAAACAGACAGCAGACAGATCCATCTACCAATACCTATGAAGGATCTAACCTTTGGAAAGGATAGTCATATTCATATACATTCAGTTTGAAGCCATTCATATTCGCCATTCTGTCATTGTGTATGACACATTACGTACAGTGTACCGTAACATCATGTAGAAGGATTAAGTCCAGAAGTTGTTGGACATTCGGTGCGTAAATGTAAAAGTATAGAACTTGAGTGCTCATGAGAATTTAGCCTACTCCTGAGAGTGCATAAATTTGCAAGCTTCACAGCTTGTTAAATAGTTATAGGAATCGCGAGTTCTCACATTTATAATTTACAGAAATAATTTGCGTTGGTTAATGGTTAATCCGATACCAATAAACTTACAATAGATGATACAAGTAGTCCACAAGTTGAAATGTCACAATTAATTTACCAAAACATAGTTTGTCACAGGCGTGCACGATTTAGGTAGTACCATCCACACAAAATGAAATGCACCATCTACAGTCTATGATATAATTGCCTGTCCAAATCATTACATCGTTGTCTATTGCCTACATGCTTTTCCAGTTATTCTTTACCTAAAAATATGAGTGTCTGTTGTTGAATACAAAATATTTTCCACGCGTGACGCGCATGAGACGCCTTTGCGCGGGGATTAAAAACAATTTTGCTTTGTTATGGTCATGCTATGACGACACCTTATAAAACATTCATAAACCCAGGAGAGAGGGACGGTGCATCACACCCTATCCCACGCCTCGTCCCTCCCTCCAACCCCCCTTCTACAGGAGATGGGAGAACTTTCCTCGTCAAGATCTACCCTGCCGTAGTGCAGTCAAATGAAAGACGATTTCATTTCACTACTCGGGACGCAAAGTGGCGCAGGCAAGATTCTCTGGGAATATCAAATTCCAATGAGGAATATCTTACTATATTCACGGTTTTTTTAGGGATACATCAGTTTACGCGTCAGTTGACTTTTTACATTTAGTTAATACATTTATGTCGCCAAACTAGGAAAAAGATCGCGGTAGGATACAGGGCAGCGGACGGACGACTTGTTCCATTGGTTTCTACGGAAAGGGATAGAACTAAACTAAAGACGGTCCTAATTAAAGTGATAAAAACGGTTTCAGAATGAATAACAGCAAAAATGAAAAGGAGAACGAACAAAATGAATACACCAATCACGAAGAGGAGGTAAGACGTGGTTCCTGATATCTGCATCATTACCTAGTTTCACTTGCGTATATAAGTGCATTTTAAGACAGTGAATCAGGTAGGCTATTGCCACACTTTGAGAGAGATGCAATAAGAAACCCCATGAATTAGAAAACTCTACACGGGTGAACTAATAGAGGCTAGAGTTTGCAGTCTTAAGTTTGTTGTTATTCGTAAAGCACAAGTGTCACTATCACACGCCACTTCACTTATCGACAACTTGTCCTTCGGAATAATAGGTGTGACACATTTTAGAACAAAGCTGACTATACCTGACACGACGTACACATTGCTGGAGGCTATATGCAGGAGAATACAAGTGTGGAGTGGGAACATGCTTCCAAGACACATGGTTTAGATGCAAAGTGAGCATCTGAAGTTTCAAGCATATTCTGTTGCGACATACAATAAGTCTAATGTAAGAGGACTCTCATCCTAGATACAGTTCAGTTACAGTTTTTAATATATTGTACAGTGTTATTGTTTTCCCAGAATATAATCAAATTAGCCAAGGCTGGAAATGAATTTTCTTATTACACGCTGGACAATATCCCAGTTCTTTCCACCCCTCTAAAAATATGAGCTTGGTTACGCAATCCTGTATCTAGTTTCCAAATATCTTGTACTAGGTAAATAAGTTGTAGTGGTGTCATTTGCAAAGGAATCATTTACTTTGGCACCCAAACATCTACATTTGAGATGACAGCCATGTTATTTCAGGACTCTCAGTTCAGCCTACTCAAGTGATGTAAGAAAGGTATATCAGATTATATCAGTTATTTCTCTTGGGGTGACTTGATAAAAGTTCAAGTATTAGTCACGAACAACAGCACAGCCAAACATTCCAACTTGATGCAATTCCATATTTGGGCCACTGTTTAGAATACTATGGAAGCAATTCAGTTTCCATCGCACAGTGCATTTCCACCATTAAATGTAGAGGTAGGAATATCTCTAAATTGCAGGCGTGCATGTTTTATGTCTCCTTATCTCTCTCCCAGTTTCTATGATTTATATCTTTATTGTGCAGAAGTTTTGTACCTTTCTGAAATGTTCCGTTCAAAAACTGCAATATATCACCTGACACTTCTCCAGAACAAAAGTTACCATGACAATGCGAGTCAATCAAAACACCAAAGCTTTATATCATCTACCCTTTCAGGATATGATGACATTTGTTATAATCAAATGTACCAATTACACTTTGACTAACCACTATGTCTATATGACATTTGTGTGTTGTAAACTAGACTTATCCCAAGACTTAACTTGTCTAATCTTGCGGACAATCAAAACTGAGAGATACCAGTGTTGATACAGTAAAGTGAGGGAGAGGGAGAGGAAGGGAGAAGGGGGAGGGAAAGAGAGACAAAGGAATAGAGGATTGCTTTACTGGAGGCCATGTCTCGTACAGTATAATTTAAAGCTTTCAGCAAGGAATTACAGTTTGCATATTGAAGACAGAGGCATCTAATGAACATAAAGATGTTTGGAAAGTTCCCAAACCAACTAGAGCCTAATATTGACCTCAGCTAGGTTTCATTGACATGAAATTACAGTGACACTTAAACTTCTACAAAATGATGTATGCCCTATCATTGACACACAGTACATGGCCTTCAGATGCAGGCATACACACACACAAACACACACACAATTACTTCTCAGAAGCTTTAAAGATCCTGAAAGAGGTATTCCCTTAGGTGCACAAGACTTGCATTTTTTGTTAGTTGCTCACTAACAATTCCAAGTGGAAAAATCTCAGCGGTAATGACTCATTTCAGTCATGACTGAAACGTGATCTAATTGTATTAACCCTTGATGTTATTAGTGGTGGTTCAACCATGTGTTGCTCTGCACATATTGATCCAGTCTCTGTGCATGGAAGGGAACAATAGAATGAAAACCAGGCAATTTAAAGTGATAAATAGTTTTATGTGTAACTGCAAACTGTGGTATTGGTCAACCTTTAACGCTAAAAGAGGCAAAGTTTAACTACCACTCTGGCATGACCCTTGTGACAAACAACAGCTATACTCCAGTGAAATGCAGTGTAGTATGGAACTCAATAGATAAGTTATTTAAGTAAAAAAAAAACTACTGGCAAGCTTTACTTCTTCTCCCTTTTTTTCGTCACACTAGTGACCTCAAAATTCATGGCAAACCAATGGACCATGACCAAGACTTTGAGTCAATTGACCAAGGTTGATTGACTACAGACCATGCGTCACCATCTCTGGTCTCTGGGTTGCAACAAGGTGTGTTGGTTTGTCCTCCATCCCAGGAGTGGAACATCCTTATCAGCTTTATTTTCCAGGAGTCACTGAAAGGAGGCATAAACATAATCCTTGCGGCAACAATAGGCCCACCTGCAAGACTAAAATAACCAGCCACTTAAACCCAATTTTTCACGAGTCTGTCACTTGAACACAAATCTTTGAGTCCCAATGCAATGGAAATGAAAGTTACAATATTAAAAAGCAAAGACCCTTTCAAAGGTATTCAAAATAATGTTTCACTGTGTAAATAACAAATGTAAGTCTGTGTCAACAGTCACATTATTTATTTTTCCATTTTACAGGCCCAGTGTAAAATATATGTCTATCTTTGAAATGTCAAGAAGAATCGACCAAAATCCAAAGCGAATGACTGTAAAGGTTTACATGAATAAGGTCGGGTTAAACCCTGACCCACAGCAGTAGCATACTTATCAAGCCTTCTGTCTTTCCCTTTCTGACCTTCATGCCCATCAACATGACCTCCACCCGCTCTACTATTTCCATATCTACATTTACATCCTCACATCTGAGAGCTCATTATGAAGCTCTGCATCGACCTTGAGGTCCAACGATGGTCTCGTTTTTGAACAGCAATGTATTCATGTCGAGTCCGGGACCTATTTTCTTCTCTCCATTACTATAGAACCGTTCCATGTTATAGAATAAGGATTTCTAGGCCGTAGGTTTAGCAGTACCGCGCTGACACTCAGACAGAACACATGGCTCACACCAGTTAACAGTTTCAGGGTTACAACTCATGTGGCCACACACACACACAACACACACACACACACACACACATCTGTCGATTTCAATCTAATGGTTGCTTCAAACGAGGAGGGCTTTACGAATGCATAACAGAGGAAGAGAATCAAGGTTCAACAGATGCTCTGTGCCTCTCTTGTGTCTAATTGAATTGTGTTGGCCTGTTCCAGGTAGCCCCATAGTACACTCTCGTCAAATGGCAGGTCATGTGGCCAGGGTAACCTTTTCACTGGAGGCATCCTAGCAGGGAGTTATGCACACAAGTCGAGTAGTGTGTGTGCGTGTGTGTGCATTTGCTTTCTCTCTATGAAAAGGGCACAGAGATACGTTAACTGTCCATGACATGGAACATATCAGAGGGGGGGCACAACAAGCATCCATGTAGCTGGGGCCATAATCTAGTTATGATAGGGCATCACATGGTCACGCACACACACTCTCACACACTCTCACACACACCCCAGTCAATGGGTTGGAGTTTATTTATAAAAGCGCTCGGGGAATTGTCATCTTATCTTGGCCATTCGTCAGCTGTGCGACAAGAGGTATTTGAAAAGACAACAAGGCTTAGCGTCAAGAACTGCTGGTGGGACCCTGTAATGTGAGGCTGGGAAAAAGAAAAACGGTGAAGAATTGGATCTCAATTCCTTCAAAAACCATTTACGAGACCAACCACGGCTGTTGAACAGCCAAGAGAAGACGCTGTCGTTTGAAAAAAATCCAGACCGTTTTCAAAGACCTTTGTTGTTGACTCGCAATTCACGTCTTGTGATACCGTGCGTGATCAATGACAGATAGTTGCGGGGAAGAAGTGCGAGACTTGTTTAAAAGAAGTTGGGAATTTTGGTTTGCTTTGTCACGCTGTGCGTATGTACTTAATTCTGTCACTTCAATTTATTTTCTCTCACTTAGGCTATAATTAACCACCCATTACCGTAAGATCCCTCTTAACATACCACCTCTCTGTCTGTCTCTCTCAGTCAGGAACAGAAATGGATCCCTATATAGCTTGAACCCTGCTCACTCTCTACTCTTATCTCCTTTCCTATCTGTCTTCCACCCCCCCTTTCTCTCTCTCTCTCTCTTGCTATGTTCCTTTCCTCACGTCCTCCCCATCTCTCCCTCCTTGCTTCACAGCAGCCGAATCTCCTTATCGGCCTATGAGTAGGGAGAGTGTGACCCTAGCGTTGAACAGAAGGCCCGTTTATGGTCACGACGAGAGACGAACCTCAAAGACTGGAGTGAGCCAGGCAGAACATGAGAGGCCTGACTGCCCGCAGGACAGTCTCCTAGCCCCAGCCGGTCAACCAGGCCAAGCCCACCACTGGCTCTCCCACCCCCCCTCCTAGCAAGGCTCCCTGATAATCCCGTCATCTGAAGGGTTTAAAGAGGTTTGTTTCGAGAGTAGCTCCACCCCAAGTGGCCAGACTTCTAAGAGTTGTCACAACAGAGGCTTTTGGCGTAGGTACTGTTTGGTCAAGAACCTGATGTGTGCTTATGCTTTGTTCCTTACCACTGTTAACCCCTGACCATCCAACCCCGAAACCAAACAGAGTAGGATGCCCGCTTGTGCAAGCACAAACAAAGAGAATTCCCAGAAGAGGGGACTGGGGCTAGCTCAATTAGCCAGTGTTAATGACTACCTTGGAATGTTACGCTTGCTCTTAAATCCGTCTGCGTAGAGAAGTTTAACAGGAGCAGAAGAGTCAATGGAACACTAACATTGGAAAAATTCAACTCCCCCCTCCGAAGCCAGATAATCTGGACAATAGCTGACCCTCTACTCGGCAATATGCGAATGAGTCCCACCTCTACATGCCTTAGCGCACTAACACGGTCACAGCTCTGTCGCCTGGCTTCAAGATGGATGGCTGTTGAGTGTCGGAAAATGAAAGCGACGTGTTAGTGTGAAGACTAACATCTGGCCTGGAGACCCTTTCAGTTTTAGGGTAGATTAGGAGAAGACAATGATGGAGGGAAAAGAAAGAAAGACAGGAAGGGAGGGAAAGATGAGAAGAGGATGTGGAACATAGAGGATGCAGCTTCTTCCTTGCTCTGTTTTCGGTCCCTGTTCCTTGTCCGGTTCCTTGGCTCATTTAGGCTTTTGTAACATCTGCAAAAGCTAGCCCGACAACACAAATACTTTTCACTTTTCAAATGTCCGAGGTATGCACAACCTCGCAGCTTAACTGACGACCCAAAGACAAGCCTGACTGCGACACCTGACCCTGAATGTGGAACATGACCTTTTGACCCTGTGATTCAGGAAGAATGAACTGCCACTTAGAAGAAGCCATCCATTTAAGGTTGTTTGACACCTAGCAAGCCTGCAGTCGCTCTCTCTTCACATTCTTCACGACGATAAAAAAAGATGTGGTGAGGATGACAGCAAGTGACACTAACACAGAACAGTGACAACTGAGATAGCAGGAGATAGGAGTTTGTCAGCTGTTTTTTCAACCCAACTCAGTTCTAGACAGGAGTTGGCTTTGTTTTGCTGTGAGTATGAGACCATGGTGCTTTGATTCGATATGTGTGTCATAGAGAGGGCTGTGTCGTTATGGAGACAATTGGTGTGGGTGTGAGGATTGATGTTTTTTATTTTTTTTATTTTGCTGCTTGTGTTTCGGTGGAGGTAAATAAGACACACACACATAGGGGCTAACGCATCCCCACACAAACACACAAACATGCGTACACAAACTCATGCGTGTGATGTGTTCATCGTTAACAATCGTACACATATGCATGCGCACACACCGCACACACACTGCGCACACACACACACACATTCCAAGGTCATGGTTGTATCCCATCCCACTTGGTTTAGAGGACCCGCCATCTCTCCTGTACTTGGCTCAGAAAACCAGACCATATTTATCTCACTGAACCACCAAGGTCACCTCCCTCATTTGAGCCACAATAAAAGCTATATAAGCACTCATGTTAAAGTAAAAAAGCCAATTGGAAACTCTTTAGGAGCATATTGTAGATTCACTTGGACTCCATGCACTTAGGTGATTACATGACATGAGTGATTTATTACAATACCTGCTGGCTCAGTGAATAGTTTCACAGCAATGAGATAAGCTTTAAATCCAAGACATATAATTGAATGATTAGACAAATTGAACTGTACCCATCCTGACTAAGAATGAGGCTGTTCTATACAGACAATCAGTTTCCAGCTGTTACCATGATGACAACTAAATGGTATTGGCAGACAACCATTCCTTTTTATTTCTTGAAGTCAAAACACCATGAATGAAAATGATTACTTTTCAGTGGGATCTCCAAATAAGTGGCTGAGGTTTTGAATAATACCTCCTAATATCACAGCACCACACCTAGGCTTATACCTCAATAGATTCTAAAACCAATGTGTTACTATATGTCTTGCAAATAGCTGGTCTGTGTAAATTAGTGTATGGATAGACCCATAGTGTGTTCCAAAGTCAGGAAAACTTTTGGCCTCATGGTAAAAGTGTAATGTGGGCCTGGGCTAAAGGCATTGTTAGAATATTATATATATTTATTTTTTAAAATATCAGCAGCAGGTCGCAGCATCGAAGTTAGCGAACCATACCGTCTGGTCATTGATGATTTCATCCACAGGCTATGGAGTCATGTAGTGCTGATTAGCGGTGCGTTGAGTTCGTACCCCAGGGGACGAGCTGTGAAGGTGGCCCTAATAAGATCTGATGTTTTTGGCCCAGGGTGTTGAGCTCGACAAAGCTTTGCAACACCGTTGCCAGGTAACCGAGCTGCACGCCGTTTGTAAAGCTCTCAGCTGGCTGGCTGGCGGTAGGTAAGGAGGGAGGGAGGGAAGAATGGAGGGAGGTCTGCCTGTTTTTGATCACACGGTGGGTTTGCGTATGAACTTGTGTGAACATACCATAAATGGTCAATGACTCAAAGCCCAGGCTAAGTCCACACTCAGCATTTCGGGAAGGCAGGTATGTGGAAAGTTCACGAAGACTCACAAAAGAACTACTAAACCATGCTACTAAAAGCCAATAAAACAGAGACATTTAAAGTGAGGTTTTACTGTCTGTGACAACCTCTTCCACCTGTTACAGAATAATTTAACCTCACTGAGATATGCCTGCTTTTCTTTTAGGTGGATTGTTGACCAAAATTTGTTTTTATTGCATTGCTCTGATTTGGACCCCCTGGATACAACGACTATTTTAAAGGTGAACTTCTTGAGTGTTCCTGATGAAACTATTCCAGTTTGATATCTCACTTCACTCAAAGCAAAAGACCAACTGTTTACAGCTGTCTGTAATCACGGCCGTCTAAAAACAGCCCTAATTGACAACAGATGTGTGGACAGCGTCACCTGACATCCCACACACACAAAAGATTGGAGATGCTTCTTGTGTCTCAATCAGGGGTGCAAGGGAGTTTTTTTTAAATGTGGGGGAAGCAAACTGAGGAAAAGGTCAACTTTTAGGCTGTTTGATTTTGTGTAATTTGGGCAAATGGTTTAACACTCTAAAAAGGCATGATGGGATACTGGCTCTTTTTTCCATTGACAAACGAGTCAACAATGGTCGACACAGGCCTACATGATCAATGTTCACTGGTCAACATACATAATCAAACTGTTACTTTGTTGTTTGGTAAGGAGTTGCTAGTCACCCCCCTAAACAACAACAAGGCTTTTTTCCACAATATGTTTAATAAAGTTTACGTTTACTGTAAAATAAATAATAGTTTTTTTTATTTCTATTGACTGATTGAAGGCAAAGAAAATAAGTAACAGCTTTCTAATTTTTTATGAGATAACCTTTTATAGACTTTTGTAATTTTGGGGGATTCAATACTACTAAGTATAGCTTGACAAAGTCAAGCTAGCAAACAGGGTGAACTGGAAACAGAGGACACTTGTGTGTCTGATGTTTGAGAGGGCTCAGGAAGTTCATTTTTTCTTCAAAAGTGGGGGAGGACGGCTCGGGGTCCCTATGATACTTGGGGGGGGGGGGGGATGTATCCCTCCCGCCCCCCCGCTATCTGTGCCTCTGGTCCCAATACCTTGATGACAGCTCAGGAATGGGGCAGTGGCCTCCAACAGGGTTTGGATATTCCTATTGTTCTGTGAGGATAACTGACTCATTGTTGTGTGTCTTCGTCTTGACTTGTCCCAAATCTCAAGAACCTATCTGACTTCCTGGCTGGTCACCGACCAACTGTTGACTTTCTAAAAACTTTCCACAATTATTTACACTCAGCATTAGCAGCTAACCTACAACACCTCACCAGAATATTCTGAGCAGACAGTCTGAGCTGAGGCATTATTAGCAGCCTATTTAAGCTATTGTCTTTCAGTATTGCCTGTTTTTCTCTCTCACACACTATCTCTTGGTTTTTAGAGCTAGGCTCAGTGGGTGTCAGCATTTGCTCTTGTCAGTATTTGATGACGTCCTCTGAGAACCTTTGTTGGTTGTGGCTGTATGGCACATATTTGAAAGAGACACACTGGGATTTATTTAAACCTGCCTGCCAGTGACAGACACCAGTGACAGTTCTCCAGAGTTTGGCTTGGCTCAGATAAGATAAGGCCTTAAGGTGAGAGAGTCACCGGGGTGAATCTGGCCAGATGGTTCTTTGCTGTGCCAGCTAGCTCTTGAGTTGCTAGGCTTCTCTGTTTGTGTCAGGCGGTTTCTGGCTCTAGCAAGAGTTTTTTTTTTTTGTGTCAGCGAACGTTTGAATGATAGCGAGGACTTCCATTGCTGTGAGGTGACATGTGAAGTTCATATCCTTTCCCTGGTCTTTTCTTAGTATAACAACCTGTACATTCATGTTTTACAAGGCTGTCTTCCAACTAATGTTCTGTGTTTTCACAGTAGAGTATTTAGGAAAGTATTTACATTTTTTTATTAGCAAAGATCTCTGAATCCCACTTAACCTTTAGGATTTATCATAGAAAAAACTTGACCTTTACCCAATCAACCAATCACACTCCTGGTAACGTACCTAAATCCAATCACTCGACCAATAAGATCACTGAATTCTTCATGTACAAATGACGCCCCCAAAGAGAGTACTGTATTGTTCCAATGGTACTGCCCAAGTACTGGAACTCAGAATTCCATTCTCATGTCCAACACAGGTGAACTTAATTCACTTTCTCACTGAGCTCTTCAGATCCCACCCAAGTTGAAAAGTTTCAACATAAAGAGTGTAGGTAGAGCTGTGAGGGTGGGACCCCTATACGTCTCCCTGGGCTGTAGATTACATTGAAAAAATATTATACACTTATAAAGGAGTTGTGTGTGTGTGTGTGTGTGTGTGTGTGTGTGTGTGTGTGTGTATGTGTGGAACTAAGTGATGTTCATCATTGTGTGGTATTGCATTTCAAAGGCTTGCTTATGGCCCTATATCAGTCTACTCCATTCCAAAGGCTAGTTAGTCACCAAGCATTATCTGCCCATTTCAATGGCCAAGGCCTCTTTCTTGTCTTCTTGCTCCTCCATTAACCTCAGGTAGCAGAGCTATTTATAATTAATGGAGGTTAATGATGAGTATGTGAACATTGCTCTCTTTTTCCTCTCCTCAAGGTCCGAACACTATTCGTCAGTGGACTACCTCTGGATATTAAACCGAGAGAACTCTATCTCCTGTTCAGGCCATTTAAGGTAAGTTTGTGTGTATTAAACGGCGGGTTTCCCGCTATTTTTAGTGCCTTTCTCTCCTACTGCCCCCCCACCCCACGGTCGATGACTCTCTCCATTAATGGTGATGAAATAAACAGCAATGGAAAATCTCAGGGCTTCAATCCCAGCTGATCCATGGCATGGGAAAGCCTTGTTATGGAAAACGAGCCCACGGTTTTGGCAGCGTATTTGGTTTTGCTAACTAAACATGGTCATTGTTGTCTTCAAGCAGAATGGTGCACTAGGAGAAGTGCAATTTTCCATTAAGTCACTTACACTTGTTAGCCCAGGTTTCTGTTAAACTACTGCTTAGCTAACATGTATGGTATGAATTTAAAGAGAGGTTAGTTATGATATGAGTATTAAAAGCAGCAATTCATCAGGTGAGACTCCTGTGCCCCCACTGCATGTGGTTTTCACAAGTCACATCTGACCCATTAAAAAAAGCATGGTAATCTCTGCCACAATGAAATCGAATACTCGCATGCTGCTCTTGGATGTATCACGTGTAGACCAACAAAATGTCACTTTGAGATTTACAGTCGATTATTGTCATTCGTGGTGGTCCGTAAAACTTGAGCATTCTTTCTGTTGTCATCTAACATTTTTAACAACTTGTGTTTTGTCTCTGTTTCAGGGCTATGAAGGCTCCTTGATAAAACTTACCTCAAAACAGGTATGTGTAAAAAAAGAACAAAATCACTCGATCCCACCGTTACTGGCAAGTTTATGCAACAGGATGGCTTTCTGTCAACACAAGTTTTTCCCTCAGGATATAGTTTAATATTTTTTGACAATGTCTCCCTAATACTCCCCAACCTTTTGTTCCAACAAAAACTGGAAAAAAAACCAAATACTGCTTTTTCAAGTGGGCGGTTGTGGGTGTGTGTGTGTGTGGGGGGGGGGGGGGGGGGGGGGAGGGAGGGTGGTGGCATGGGCTTGCTGCTGGCTCTCTGATGCAGCATGCTTGCAGTCGCAGATGGACACTCCTATGGGATGTACAAACCCCGGGAAGGGAGACGGAAAGAAATGTGAGGTGTCAAAGTGAATGTTTTGACAAGAAACGTTGTCTGACGGCAGTGTCTCAGCCTTGGGGGAGTGATGACTGAAAATGAGCCAGTCTGGCACTCTCTGCTAGGAGAGTGAGGTCATTTAGCACTCTGTCAAGGTACTTAATACCAAATTACGTTGTGCCTCGTGAAAAGATGATACCCATTCATGGGTTAAGGTGGCAGTAGAGTGTGGATTACTGGTATCATATAGTAGTATCATATTAAATTGTTGATATTTTGTCAATACACTTACTAAGTCAACCTAATGTCAATACATTTAGGTATTCTTATCACAATAACTGCCTCTAAAACTGTTTATAGTTCTGAGAAAACTCAGGCAGGAATGGATGGCTGACCCATGTGGGAGGGTGTTGACAGTCATGTAATGAAACAAAGTTACAGAAGTCAGACTTCCTCAGACTTCCTCTCGGAGAAATACAGATCTAGAAATAACACACTAACTGACCTGTCTTATTATTTTGCCTTTGACACACGTGGTACATAGTTCCTATATAGTTATCATTCAGCATAACTCCCCTTGTTCTGTTCCAATACCAACATTCTGCTCTGAGCCTACCTTTTTTTCTGTTCTCATAATCTGTGTCCCTTTCACATTGGGACATCCTGACTAATGCTAATGACATTGCTAACATATATCAATCGATTCCAGTTTCTGTTACAGCTGCTGGAAGCAGCCATGTCCTTATATAGCAAGAGACATATCACAGGCCTTTTTCTATTTATATTCTTGCTACGCTTCCTGACGTCTTAACTCTGCCTTTCTTTCCTTTTTTTTGTTTGCCTTGTACAAAAATTCCCATAACCCTAGAAAGCTTTCCAGATCGCACACTGTGGCTTACCCCCTTGAGAACAAAATGTTTGGAGAACTCTCTTTCTCTCTGTCTTTCCCTCTGTCTCCCTCTTCTCCCTGCCTCTCCTACCCCCCCCCCCCCCCCGCCCCTCCTTCTATCTCTCTCACCCTCTTCAGTGTCTATGAAAACATGTCTCTTTTGTCTTGGGCCAAAAAGCAGTTTTCTGTTGTTAGCTAGAGGAAAGCGCTTCTAAACCTGCATATCATATGGTGGACTCACACTCACCTAAGCATCGGGCCCTGGACCAAGGCGATGTCGCTGAACATGTAACGCAAGTGTGAATGTGATCAAAGAAACGTTGAACCAGCACTCGTCATGCTGCACTGCTGTGATAGTGGATGGGGCGGTTTCGAAAGGTCTTGCACAATTGAACTCCCTCCATTGCCTCACTTTCTCTCACGCGCTCTGTCCTGACTAAAATGTTTTTCCTCTCTCTCTCTCTCTCTCTCTCTCTCTCTCTCTCTCTCTCTCTCTCTCTCTCTCTCTCTCTCTCTCTCTCTCTCTCTCTCTCTCTCTCTCTCTCTCTCTCAGTCTCCCCCCTTATCCATTCTCTGTGTATTTTTCCCTTTCTTTCTTTCTTTCTCCCTCCCTCTCTTTCTTTCTCCCACTGCCCTGTTGCCCGTATTTGGGCATATGCAAGCTATGCACCATCTCCTGGATTCTGAACTGTCGATGGACTCCGCAATACAGGCCTGGAGTGTTTTTGCTCTCTCTCTCCTCTCTCTTGCTTCCATCTATCTCGGTCACCATGGTTTTAGCATGGGGAAAGGCAAAAATAAAAGCAAGTCTCTGTCACTCAAGACAGAAGTGCCGAGTCAGTAAACTGCCTAAAACCATGTTTCTCTCCTTCTTGTTCTGTCTCCCTGTCTCCCCAGCCGGTGGGGTTTGTCAGCTTTGACAGTCGATCAGAGGCAGAGGCTGCGAAGAATGCCTTGAACGTAAGTGTCATGCACTCCTCACGCTGCGTTCAAGAACAGGCTGGTTCAGACACCGTTTCCGATGGTGTCTCGTCTGTTTCTGTTCCTACACACACCCGATATCTAACACTGTATTTATACCTACAGCCTTTATATTCACTTAGGAACTTGTATAATCCCCACACATTGAATGGATGTTGATGTAGTTTAATATGAGGACACAGTGTTCTACTATTTGAGTTCCACAATTTAGTGTATTCCACCTCTTATAACTAAAAGTGATGCGAAAGCAAACAGATATATACTCTCCCAAAATCTCCCAATGTCAAGATCTGTGTGAGGCTTTCCTGTCAGGTTTTCAAATGAGCCAATTTTTTTTCTTCTACACAAAGCACAAGCTTCAGTGTCCCTACAGATCATACAAGGTCAATCACTTAGAATTAGCACTCCTTCTACACATTGATCGAGGATTTGGGGTTTAATCTCACTTATTTTAAACAAAGGCTTCCGACCTCGCTGC
The DNA here is from genome assembly GCF_038355195.1 of Osmerus mordax. Lineage (NCBI taxonomy): Eukaryota > Metazoa > Chordata > Actinopteri > Osmeriformes > Osmeridae > Osmerus > Osmerus mordax. Next base: position 7,641,861 of record NC_090072.1, on the reverse strand, counting down.
AACAAGCCCTTGATGAGCCAGACAGGCTCTTGCAGAACGTTCAGGAAACTCATTTCTGTGAATGTTTTTTTTCTGTCAGACTTGCAAAACAAATGTATGTGTGAATGAGTAAACAAACTGTCAGTCAAATCTCAGTTTTTTCTCCAGTCCCTGTTTTACTGTAGGATATGAAGCTGTTTTCCAGCTCTGATTTTTCTTGAAACTGTTTGCCTCTTTGTAATGGAAATAGATCAATATAATAACGAGGCTATGGACAAAACCTGTCAACTTCGAATGCTGAGCTATTTTCACATATCTTTCGCAAATCTGTATTTCTGTTGAACAAAGGAATACGGAAAGTGAATAGAGATTGCAATCATCATCGCATGAGATTCAATGTCAGTATGCGTTCAAAATTAAAACCGTGAGAACTGAATGGGGCTCCTGCTAGCTGCACAATGTCCCTGGGGTTGATATGGAAAGGAACCAGATCTGATGAATCTATCTGCATGTTATAAATGAGGGAGTACTTGCGTGAGTGTGTTTGAGTCTGTGCATGTGTGTGAAACATGGGAGAATGAGAAGGAATTGGTGTGTGTGTGTGTGTGTGTTCGAGGCATGTTCATTTACCTACCAGTTGTGATATTCTCTTGTGAGATTTTGACAAAGGAAGATTCTGCATTACCATAAACTTGGCTAAATAGATCCTGACGGCAGTGGCTCGTAGAAAAAAATAAAGAAAAAAAAACGTGAGAAAAAAACAATTTGACTGACAGTTCAAATATTCAACACTCCATTTTGGCTCCACTTGTGACTTCTACCATACGCTGCTGCCACATGTCAGACATATCAAAACACCTTAGGGATGAAAATAACCATTTCAAGCATGGAGAGTCAGTCTATCAACTTTCTTCTTGAAACCTCTCCCACCTGAGTTCAAATTAAAGCAGTTCTCTAGCCTCATTATAACCCTGTATCTTATTATACCTCACTAGCTTCTACCGGCGCAGGCTCCAAGGGCTGTGAGCCGAGGCAATCCCAGTTAATTCTTCCCCTTCATGAGAACCGCAATCTCACCCTCTTTTTTTCTGCTTCTCCTGCTGGGAGAAACCTCGAGCTAACCCAAAAGGTTGCTCATGGAGGAAAGTGCGCCGCATTTTCAGCTGCCTTTCGAAGAAGAACAAAAGAGGTTTCCTCATCCAATGGGGGGGTTGATGTGAGGGTGATTACAGCCATTGGCGACAATTTGCAATAGTGCTGATTCATAACATAAACAAACTCTGCTTTGTTTGGTTATGTTGTGAAGAAGAGCATGGTTTTTGCTGCATTCCGTATTTCGAGTCAATGTTAGGGCAAAGATTGAAGAATGTTTTGTTTCGAGTGGAAATCTGAAATATATATGAATTCTAACAGATTCTATTGCATTAATGAACTTGCTAGAGCCAGTATTGTGTTAGTTGCCTAAGTGTATGTGCGATGGTAGCCAAAGAATTTGTCAGGGTTTGTTATGTTGACATGCCTAGGAGTTCAAGGTCACGATATTCGGTTGCATTCAGAGATCACTGACGAGTTGGCGATGACAAGTATTTGCATGTCGCCAAATGTGTGTCCCAGACTCACTAGCCGCAATCACCAGATAGTGTCACCACTCTCACCACATGCCACAGACCCTGCATGACAACATAATCCAGGCTGGAAACCCTCAAGGATTGGATCCGTCCTGGTCCTGGCTACATAACTATTTTATGGACCGATGTTTACATCTGGACTTCCCCTATATTATTTCACAACACAGACCAAAAAAAAAAGGATCAGTCATTTCTAGACAAAGGACAAAAAGACAAGAAGCCACAAACACTGGTCTGTGTTTTATATTCCACAACAAACTAACATGACATCCTTTTTTTTCTTGCTGACTCCTCCCACCTCTCCCTTTGACCTCAGGGGGTTCGCTTCGACCCTGAGATTCCCCAGACCTTGCGCCTGGAGTTCGCCAAGGCCAACACCAAGATGGCCAAGAACAAGCTGGTTGGCACTCCCAACCCCCCTCCCTCCCAGCAGAGCCCTGGGCCACAGTTCATCAGCAGAGACCCATGTGAGTGCTGCTCTCTCTCTCTCTCTCTCTCTCTCTCTCTCTCTCTCTCTCTCTCTCTCTCTCTCTCTCTCTCTCTCTCTCTCTCACTCTCTCTGTCTCTCTTTCTGTCTTTCTCTGCCTGTCTCTCTCTGTCTGTCTCTTTGTCTGTCTCTCTGTCTCTCTCTTTCTCTCTGTCTGTCTCTCTGTCTGTCTCTCTCGGTCTCTCTCGGTCTCTCTCGGTCTCTCTCGGTCTCTCTCTCTGTCTCTCTCGGTCTCCCTGTCTCCCTCTCTCTCCTGCCTCTCTCTCTTTCTCACTCTCTCTCTTTCCATCTGTCTGCTCGTGTGTTTATCTGGAGCAACTCTAGCACAGGTGTGAATATCCCTTTCTGCAGAGAACCAGCACTGTGACTTATGGTGAAACATTTGGATGGGGTCGCTGCATACTGGAGAGAGTGTCGCAGTACTGTGTTGTTTATGCAATTTCAGGCTTGCTTCCTGCTCCAGACTGACTTGGTCTATCAGGGTTAGCTTCCTGTACCATTCACAGATACGGAAACATTTGGAGACCCGAGTACTAATGATATAAAGTCTCCTTCAATTCCCAGTGTGCACATATAGTTGTGGTTCAATTTAGAACACATCACTTGCTTTTTTTGGGCAAACCCTAACCTCAACACACATTCCCTCACCAAAATCACCCATTACAAAACAACAAAAATGCAGTGATCCAATGGTCGACCTTCTTTCTTTAAAGTAAATAATGTCTAAGTTACACCCATCGCTCCTGAGAATGCTCAAACATGTCAGTAAGTCCTGGTCAGAGTCACGCCTCGGCTGGGAATGCGTTGCTGTTGCTCTTCACTTTGTTTAACATTTTGCTAAATATACGGTCAAGGTTTTCGCATGCAGTACAGGGCAGGCATCGATGGCTGAACGTCGGCCTTCTGCGCTGGCTACATTTTTATTGAATGACCAAACACCCTCTTATCACAGATCTGTTAACGAGTGGGGTGGGGGGGATGGGGGGGTTGTCTGGCCCTTGTGGAAAATGGAAGGAAACGATTAATGAGCGCCATGACGTAATGAGTGCAAGAAAAATGGCTGTAATTTTGTGATAAGAGGTAGTTTAAATCAGCCATTTTATCTGATCTTTGAGAGAGAAAAAACTGTTTCCTTAGCAGTGCTGTTCCCTGTACACATATATCATGTATATACACCGTTAAGCTCATGTTTCCCCCCGATGGTTTACATTTCAACGTGACTTTTGCCCCTCTGATGTGTTTTATGTAGCTTTTAAACTGAGAATGTGTGTGTTCATTTCCTCAATTTGAATAAAGCATGTGTTGTCTTGGTATGTTTTTTGCTCCAAAACCGGATCACGTTTTCATCCGTAACTTGCGTTCTCAGCTTGTCTGTGATTTTTCACTGTCTCCCCTAAACAACTTTGCCACCATGTTTCCCCTCTACTCCTGCACTTCACACTCTCACCTCCACTCTGTTTCTCACTTCCTGGAGCCTCACAGTGTCTCTCAGTAGCTTCTTCCTCTTAACGTCTCCGAATGAAGGTGTTATGGAGAGTTGCAAAAAACCTGGCTTTAAGATGTCTTCCACGTCTACAGTCCTGGCACGGCCCGAACTTGATTTGATAACGACTGCGAGGAGGAAGCCACTTGAGACCAAATGAGACACGTCCCCCAATGCACCTGTACCTCTCCTTCCTCCCTGTCTCTCTGCACCCCCGCCCCCCCCCCCCCTCCTCCCCACCCGCTCCACCCTCCTCACCAGGCCTCCTCCTCTTCTTGTCTCCACAGATGAGCTCACAGTGCCCGCTCTATACCCCAGCAGCCCAGACGTGTGGGCCTCATACCCGCTCTACCCGGCTGAGCTGTCGCCAGCCCTCCCGCCCGCTTTCACCTACCCCTCCTCGCTCCACGCTCAGGTAACGCCCCCCCCCCCCCACCCATCACCCCCCCCCCTCACCTCGCCCCCCCAACCACCCACCACCGCCTGAACTGTAGAACTCCACACTTCCCCCCCCCCCCTCCTTTCATACCCGTTTCATACTTTGCCCCCCGAGTTGACTCGTGGGACGTTACGAGGTGTTTACGACAGGTGTGATGTGACATAGGTCACACACTGCTGGTCACATGACTCCGGGACTTGGGCCGGTTATTCCCTGGGTCAAAGGCATCCACCACATGTTCTTTTTTGACTTTTTTTTTATTTTATGGTTGATAATGCAGGCGGTATCACAACAGGATAGTCTGGCATTATTGCCTAAATAAAAACCCCATCAGGAAATGTTTGCATCATTCGTTGGAGTATTACTTGTTTAATCTCCATGCAACCATGGCCCAATTATGTAGTTCCCCCTCTAATCTATCTAGCGCTTCAGTCGAGGTCACATCGGAGTTCATTATTGATTAGCGGAAATTCTTCTCATGAATCTTGATTTTGAGGCGCTCTCATGAGATCTGTTTGTTAGCTTTTGTGTTTTCTGACATGCTAATTGATGATTGTCTCGTTCGACTCCCAGTTATTATAGGTGCACTCGGGTTCCCACCATTCTTTTTTAAAGCCTTTTCTTTTACAATAACTTCCCATTTAAACATATCTTTAAATCTCGAATACTTGTAGCCAGAAGGATAAACAAATGCCATACACATTTCCATGGACTGTGTTTTCTAAGGAACTGTGATATAGAATGTAAGGCCCTGAGGTTCTACAGATACATTTACTAGGATGAATGAATATTAACTAGGAGGTTGGGGTTGGGGCTGAAAGTGCTTATTAGGCTATTCGTTTTTTGGTGCGCACACACACACACACTCTCACACACACATGCCTCAAAAGAATATAACTATTTTCAATAAGGGTGAAAAGTGCAGGGATTCCAGTGATTCCCTAGTGAGTCAGACCGTGAATCAGGTGTGGAAATGAATGCTGAGTGGAATAGCAGAACTAGAATAATCCGACTTCTGAATTGATGTGAAATAAACAATGTGAGATTAAAATCTGTAGGGCACGATGTATGTGTGTGGTGTGTAATTGTGTGTGTGTGTGTGTTCAGATTCGCTGGCTCCCTCCTGCAGACGGAACTCCTCAGGGATGGAAGTCCAGGCAGTTCTGCTGAAGTATGTGTGAGTAATGACAAGCACACACACACACACACACACTCATACACACACAGTCTGGTACACTAGTGTTTGTTATCCAGTGCCAGACCTTGAAAGTGCATGTGTAAATGTTAGGACATTTGACATAAACAGATCAAGAACGTTCCCAACACTTGTTCGGAGGAACGCACCGTGCTAACCCACTCACACGCAAGTACGGTAGCACGACAGCTAAACATCCTCAGTGGAGCAAAAGCAGAAGATCAGCATGCAGTTTTCCCGCGTCATGAAAGCACGCTCAGGTATTCAACACGGGCGTGCTTTACGTGACGCGCAGGCAAAACGCAGCGCCGGACACACACGAGGCCTCCACACGTGCCCCGGCGAGGCGTGAGGGTGGGTGGAGTGTTGTCACGGGGACGAGGAAGGAGGGGGGGGGGGATGGGGGGGCTTGGTGAATTGACAGTAGGCAACGACCTCATACTCACACCAAGTACACCAGTACTTAACATCCGCAGCACACCCACGCCATAAACTTCCTGCATCACGGGAAATCACCGATCAGTCATCCCTGTCTAGACACAACGCCTGTGAACGCGGCTGAGAGGCAAAACAGAGGAACGCAAACGCAAATTGATCCAGGGAACTGGGACCCCTGTGAAAGACGAAGCCCCCCTCTCGCCAGTCAATGGGCGAGATGAAAGTGGCTCTTAAAGGGATCTCGGCTATTCTCTCGCCTCCCAGGTCACATGGTGCGGCGAACGCCACTCTCTCATTTGATGTCACGCGGGGTGCGTTTTCTCTTTCCGAGATCGGGTTCATCAAAGGCGGGGGATTCAAACGGAATACACAACTAGCTCTGGGGGCTACGATTTAACACAGGGATGCTGCAGAGAGAGAGAGAGAGGCAACTCAAACGGTGCTACGCAGATCTGTGTGTGTGTGTGAGGTACCTGTCACACCTGTCTCAGATGACATCCTGACCCACTAGATATGACATATTTACTCTGGAGCGGAATAACCTAACTTTGGAAGCAACAAAGTTAAGGGAAGGCAGCTTTTTGATGTTAGCGAAGCTAGGAGTTACTGTATGTGCAGTAACTGAAGTTTGTTCCTTACTCATTAGGACTTGAGGTTTTTAAGTTGGTCACTTTTTGGTGTCACAGCTTTCCTGTTGGAGGTGACTGTAGACAAAGGATAGTCGACTAGAACTGTTGCAGGTATAAGTATGTGCTGTGCTCCCTCGGTCACAACAAGAGAGTCTCGTAGGAAAGAGCCACAAAACCACTAAGCTTGCAAAACCAACCCCCGCAACGAATGGGATGTGTCTCAGTGAGTTATCTGTGTGTGTGAGAGCTTATGTGTGAGTGTATTCATCTGCACATGTGTCGTGGGCGTGTGTAGTGTGTGTGTGTGTGTGTGTGTGTGTGTGTGAGTCTGAGCCCACTCGGCGCCAGTCACACAGTCACCGAACCCCTCCTTCGCTCCAGAGTCTCAGGACAGGAAGAGACATGTTCCCCAGACCCCCCAGGGAGGGATGGGAGGGAGGCTGACCAAAGAAAGGGGGGACTCCGTTCACAAAGCTGTTGATTGGTGCTAGGCTGACTGGGCTGCCACCCCCACCCCCTCTCCCATACACAGCGTCCTTCCCAGCCCAGCTCACAGGCACAGGCTATTTCCAGTCTGACAAAGAGACTGAGAAATGACTATAAATACAATGTTTTGGAGCATTTGATCTCTTCTTCTTCTGAGGTTTTTTCTGTTTTTTTCCCCCTCGGGGAAGTGTGGAGGAGAAAGGGAGTGGACAAGGGGAGGGGTTGAGTGATTACCCAGCCCCACCCTAAGAGGAAGTGGTTAATATGGTCGCGCCCTCCCCAGCCTAGCCACCCCCCCCACCCCCGTCCCTCGGGTGGATATTAATCCCCCCCCCCGATGAAACAACATCCTGCTGATCTTGCAGATGAGCGGGGTCCAAGCGATGCTGGGGTATGGGAGCCCTGGGCGTGTGCTGTCATTGCTGGCCACCCAAACCCCCCACCTCCCCCCCTCCCCCCCCCCCCCCCAATGATACACCCTCTCTGCCCCCAAACACTCTCCACTACACCCACCCACAAGGGTAACACATGTCCTCAGGCATCCTAAGACAGGAGCTTAGTGTCCGTTAGTGTCCCATTGTAAAACGTAATGCCATCCATTTCCTATGTCGCCCGTGACGCCGGGGACAGATGGGTAACTTCGTTAGAGGCGGAGGCTTTGTTTAGCCATGCCCTTTTCAGCTGTGCCCGGGTAACGCTAGGCAGACTGGCAGTGACCCCTCCGTGGCCCTGCCCTTTACCGGCCAATTACGGTAAATGGACACAGGCCGTCGTAAAACGCGGCTCTTTTCTCTCCGAGGGAAAGCACGTTTGCGGTGTTTTTTTGTTGACGAACTTTCCAGTCAGCCAGGGGCTTTACCTGAGGGCATGCGGGGTGTGGAACTTGTAGTGGAACTTGTCGAGAAGGTCTACCGAGAGCATTGTGACATTGTGATATTTGGAGCTTCGTGAAAGAGTCCTTGTCGATGAGGGAATCTGTTTCCCTCCGCAACCGTGTATGACGTTTGCGGAGTACGACATGAGAGGTTTACGGTCCACTTGTAGTCGTCTCGGGTGTTCGACGCGGTGTTAAGCGTAACCGTGGGAGACCATGTCGGCAGGCTGTGGGGTGGTTGAAACACTGGGCTGGACACAGTCATTCGCGGCTATGCTAAAGGCATTTAAGGCGAACAGTTATGGGCGCTAATAAGTGTTGTTAACCGGCACCCTGCCCCGAGCCCTCAGATGATAAACGTCCACGCATCGACGACGCCACATTGAGGTTCAACCAGGTTATGAACCTGAGTAGCTGGTGGCGTGTTGTTGCTCTTTGAAGACTATCAGGGCTTTCTTGCTCAGGATATTTCAGCACAACTTCTATTGTCTGTACTCCGTGGTCTGAATGTTTGCAGGCAGTTTTTTTCCCCCTTTCATTTCAAAAGCTCAATCTCCATGAGTTGTTTTCCTATTTGCTAACATTCTCAACAACACATGGTCAAAGCTACAGTTGACCAAATACTTGACAATGATGTCTGGGAACTGTAAACAAAGGCCACGATGTTTTCACATCAGACGAGACATCATTGGGTAGTGGTGTGTGTGTGTGTGCGTGCATGTGTGAGAGTATGAGTGAGTAATGACGTGTGTGTAGGTGTGTGTAGGTGTGTGTGTCTATGTGCACCCTGGCTGCCTGCCCTAAGGGGCTTATTGGCCAATAGCCTGACAAACCCTGCAGTTCCTGTTGAACTTCTGAGTAGCTCCCAGCAGGCAGTGGGGGACTGACCCCTGCCGAGGCCCCTTTAATAAGGAAGTGGGCCTTCATCCAACCCCCCCAACAGCACCCCACCCTAACCCCAAACAATGAACATCCACACACACACACACACACACACACAAACACACACACCATTCTTCTTCAACTCTCTCTTGTTCCCTCACACACACACAGACAAACACACACATTCGGTTTCACGGCACACAAACACTTGCGCATGAACGCGCGCAACCACGCCACACGCACACACACACACACACTCTCTCGCTCTGTCGCTGTGCTCTTGTTTCAGGAGCTTGATGCACGTCAACAGCTGCATTCATCACCGCCCGTCCTGGTAGCTGAGCTGGTATGTGAGAAACAAGGTCCGGGCCTAAAGGCTTTTCGTCAGCTTAGAAGGCTTTGGCCTCCTTTTTCATGGCCCTAGAACACAGGTAAAGGTCTAACAGGGGCAAAAGGTCCTGTTTGAGGAACTGCATTTGGGCCTGTACAGATGAATGTCGGGATTCCTTTTGGTTAAGACTTCAAGCTTCACACGAGGGTGACCATGGTGCTTGAGATGAGATGTGTGTTGTAGCTAGTAGCCTCTTGCTTCTGGGGTCTAACCTGAGATAATCCAGAATTATCCATTTACAAGACTAATGATAAATGGCTGTGCCATAGAAACCGGATAAGAGCTGGACAAAGGGAATGTTCATGAGAAATCAAGACATTTGCCGTTGTCAAACAGAAAACATGTTTGACAACCTTGCTTTCTGCACCTGTGTCAAGTTAGAGCAAGTAACACATTAAACCGTGGGCCAGTAATCCGCATGGACGTGTTCAATGATAAACCCAATCTTTTAACCTGGGCTCTTCAGCCTGAACAAATACAGGTCTATAACAATGTGTTTGTGTGTGTGTTGGGGGGGGCAGGGCAGCTTTTGCCATTGCGCTTCGATTCTCTCACCCCCGATTGAGCACATAACAGGCATTAGCCAGGCCAGCCATGTTGAAAGCATGTTGGCTTGCCCCTTCCTCTCAGCCGGACATGTTGGTTTTTGTGATTGTTTATTGCCACAGAGGGACTCCCGTCACGATTGTTGCCGAACGACCGTCTATTTTTGGCTAAACATCTGCGGGTCTGAGGAGTTGACCTTTCTCATTGGGGGGGGGAGGGTCCCTGTAAATCGGCGGGATGGGGTGGGTGGGTCAGGGGTTTGTGTGTTTTTGGAAGAGAACAGGAAGTTCTCCATTAATTGTACTCCAGCGTGGTCCCATGGGACGTGTGTAACTTATGAAGGGTTGGGAAACGAATCTTAGATTTGAAGAGCTCTGGGAGTTTAGGTTCCTGTTGAAGATGCAGGGGGGGGGGGTTTCCAACAGCCTACACAGGCCGCGTCAACGTGACAACATCAGGTCACGTGATGCAAATTTGCAGTCAGTTAAAGAACAAAGTGGATGTTTACTGAATGCACCTCTCGCCGTTGTCCTTCTAGTACTTCACACTCGAATCATCGTCCTGAACCGCCATGACAGGAACTCATCAGAACAAGAAACGACATAGCCCTCTCAACTGGAACGCTTCTGCTCCGCTGTGTTAACAGGTTCCTGATGTGTGATGGTGGCCACGGTCGCCCATGACGGCGCTGCCCCGCGGTTCTCTTGTCCAACCGGGACTCCTCCTGACCCCATGTGCCACGCGGTGGACCGCCGGTGAGTTTCACGGTCCAACGCTCAGCGGGTTTTTCGCACCCCCTGATCGCGACAGGCGGAGGCCTGGATCTGCAAATCACACCTAGGGCCTGGGAGCTGCCGTCCAATCTGCCCCGAGAGTTTGATTTGAAAGTGTAGAGTTGTGGAAAAAGCTGTTGAGAGCAAAGTAAGGTTTTCAGAAACAATAACGCAGTGCCAAAGATATCTTGCGAAATCAACTTGAAAGGCCAGAAACGTGAAACTGTGTCCATTTTCCAGTGTGTGTTTTCGTTTTTGAAGGGCGTATTTCTTGTTTTTTTTGTCCCAGAATGAGATATTTGTGGGACGAAAGTGAGTGGAAGCCAGTGTGTGCATGCGTGCGTGTGGTCGAACTGTTATGCCTTGGAGAGTGAGCCACAGAGATAAGAAACTTTGTATGTGTGTGGTCCTATGGTTATTAGTCTCTTGTGTTTTCATTAGTCTGGTTGTGGCTTGGGTGCTGTAGTCAAGGTAACATTTCCCTCTCACTTTATCTCTCTATACAACTCTCCCTCCCCCTCTCTCCCTCACTCTACCTCTCTCACTCTCTCTCTCTCTCTCTCTCTCTCTCTCTCAGAAGCAGCAGCTACCTCATGGGCCTCAGGACAACCAAGAACCCCAGCCTCCATCACACATCGAACCCCCCCCTCCCCTCCCCGCCATTTTATACTGTTACATACTCAAGAACAACTGGTGACACTTTGGTTGCAAATTGTATACATGCTACCCTTATGGTATACCTTTGAAATATGTTGAAATGCCTGATACGAAGCTCCACTGACGTTGACGAAAACTTTGATGTAATTAGCACAAGCCTTTGGGGAATAGGCTGAGCATTGCTTTGCATTCTGAAGGGCGAAGCTTGCAGTTGGAGTGAAGGTCTTTGAAGGTTTGCCAGGGTTCTTAGCTTGTGTATCTGAATGGGAGCAAAGTGCCGCCATGTTATATTATAATAATGATTATAATTATTACTATTGTGTATACTATTAATATTAATGTTATTATGATTACATACACGATTAAGCATGACTTGCCAAAAAATTAAAAATAAATACAAAATGTCAATGCTGTACATTTTTAGATATTTTAAAGAAAAACAAAAAAGTATTTTTGTAATCAAGACAATGTTTGCAATGGTTTAGTTTGATTGGTTACTTTTGTGTGAGAGAAACCGGTTTGAAAACAACAAAATCTTTGCTTACCTTTTCTCTTTAGAATAATGGGTACTGTAACTGTTGTACCAAGAACAGTTCTTTCACTTTGCAAATATTTCTCTGTTTTGTTAGGATTTGGTTTGGCCTTGTGCATTTGAGTTGACCTACAATATATTTATCAGCATAAGCATTGTCTCATGATGCCAAACATTTGTGTTCTTTATCTTGTTCTACCAGTTTTAAAAAAGGAAAACTGACGTGCTTTGCATTTTATTGGTGCTGGGTAAATTGGTATTGAATCGGTATTGATATGGTACTTAGAACACCAAACAGCAGCCATTTTAGCCCATTTCAGATGGCTGTCGAGATGCAGGCTGTTGTTCCAGCGCACCTCTGGCATACCGTACCCAACTTCTTCTTAGGTTTCAACATAACCCATGATAAGATTGATCCAGAGTGGTTTTATTTGATTCGTTTTAGTCTGCAACAAAAGATGGTATGAGTCCTTCCCGGTACAGGTGAACTGTAGACCTCATGCAGATAATGCAAGGGTGTAAACCATATGAACAGTCCCTGCTAAAGGAAATCAAGTCATTTTTTTAAGTACACTGCATACCTGGCAGAAGGCACAGTATACTGTAATAACAGACCAAAGGCATACTTTTTTAACACTGGATAGCTAACTAGGCTAGTTTGACTGCTTTGTACTTCTGATATCCTTCAGATATCTCTTCTTGAAGTGTGCCATTATTTTGCTGCCTGCCTCTCCTGGTGTCACTCCAAAGAGTATCACAGCTCCTGAAAAGAACAGCTTTTCATGTGCTGTCTCTTGTCTATTTTTAGGGAAAAGGTGACTCAACCCTTGGTTTTTGTACATTTTTGTATTTCTACCTGTGAGTGGTGAGAAGTGATGTTTCATATGTCATATCTTCCTTTTTGGATGCTCGGTGTAGACCTGCAATAATTCATGGATGTGATATATCGGATTTTTGAAACATTTGGTTGGTCTAAAAGCCGCATTTGTTTGTGGAAATGCAAAATATAGCGTCCTGTGTTTCCACTTCCTTCCCAATGACTGAGTCAGGAATATCAAGTTGTGTCAACCACATGAAAACCTGCTAAGACATGATGCTTGAATGTGTCAGACTGGCATGTTGTTGTGTCCCCTTTTCAACATGTATATGATCCAGCATCATTTCATATTTCATGTAGAAAAGTTATTTTCAGCACACACAACTCAACATTCGCTTTGTCAGTGTTTGAACCAATAGTGACATCGATGAGTCGACAGCAACAATCATTTCTGGATTATTCTAGGATGCCAGTCGTGTAATTAATACATCATGCTAGCAACTCTTTTCTAGAATTGTGTGAGAGCTATTGGTTCTGTGCTTGTTTTCATGATTGAAACAATATAAGAGTATATATGAATATTGAATACTGTTTTATAAGTAAGTTCACTGTGAAACCCCCATGATAGCATAAAAAGAAATCTAATCACATGAAAGGATTACCACCCTAGTGTCAACTGATGAGACATAAAATGTGAGTTGAAATGATCCTTCTGTGGAACAATGGTATTCTCTTATGATTGTTGTCTTTAATCTACTGTTGATGTTATTGTGTGTTTTGTGCATGTTCTCATGGCATGTCCATTTTTCTTTATCCCTTTTCAATGCATAATGTTGATATTTATATATTACACCGCTGTGAGGAGAAAAATATATTCTTTCCGTGAGTTGCAGGGGTGGGTTTGAGATGTTTTGTTAGAACCCCAAAAAAAGATCAAAAAGAGAGACGTTTTTATGAAAATAAAAAATGTAAATGAAGACATGTCTGGGCATCTGCCATTAAAGATTAACGTCCCATTGTCTTGTGTCATGATTTAAGGGACATACACTTTCACGTCAAAATAACTCCTCCTAATCAGTTTCATCTGGTTCTGGTCCTCATTTTCACATCTGTTCCCTCTATGTGAGCTATCAATTCCCTTGGAAGTGGATCTGAAAAAAAATGACAGGATAACATGCTTTATTTCTAGCCTAATTTGACATTTGAATACTAATTTGGGGAATAGTGGTGGTGGAAAACATGATGCCTCTCCAAGGCCTGTTGTCCCCTCCTGCAGCTCTGCCTGAGGTACAGCCAGTAGCAGGGTGCGGTTGCCCATGGTGATGGAGGGCACCTGGGGAGCTGTTGGCCTCTCTCTGCCCTCTTCAAGAATAGAAGCACCTGTCCCTGGAGCTGGTCACACAGGGGAGAGGGAGCCAGAGCCCATTTAGACTCTCTTTTCTCTCCTTATTCTCTCTCTCTCTCTCTCTCTCTCTCTCTCTCTCTCTCTCTCTCTCTCTCTCTCTCTTTCTCTCTCTCTCTCTCTCTCTCTCTCTCTCTCTCTCTCTCTCTCTCTCTCTCTCACACACACACACACACACACACACACTGGACAGGTCATCATTGCCAGCATTGTGCATGAGGATTGTGGCATGAAATCATGTGATGCACACACACACACACACACGCACACACACACACACACACACACACCCCTCTAGGGCCTTCACACACGATGCTGCACAGTGGGGGCTGAGTGTAACATGGCGGGTGTAAACCACATGAGTACGTGTGCCTGCCACACGTACTCACCCCAGAGCTAGCTACACTTCCTAATGGCGTTGCTCCCTTTTGACAAGTGCATTTAAGACATGTCGTCGTCACCTCGCACCCCTCAGCCCGGCTTCCCACTCACTCCAGCTGCAGCCTGCCTCCGACTTCCAAACCAGCCTTTGTTTGGGAGACGGGAGGTCTGAGATGACTCTACGACTGGAGAATGCTGGTGTTGTTGCACAGCTAAAATTGGATTATCAATCTAGCGTCTCCTCTGTGTGGTTACGTCATGAGTTCACTATCGGCCCTGGTGATTGGAGCACTACTGTAGTGTTATTTGGCTCTGTCTTATTGTTTTACATTTACATTTACATTTAGTCATTTAGCAGACGCTCTTATCCAGAGCGACTTACAGTAAGTACAGGGACATTCCCCCGAGGCAGGTAGGGTGAAGTGCCTTGCCCAAGGACACAACGTCAGTTGGCATGACCGGGAATCGAACTGGCAACCTTCGGATTACTAGCCCGATTCCTAGTTTTCTTCCTGTAGTACAGTGTGATACTGTACTTAGTGTCACTTTTGACAACCAGGACATGTACAATGAAACATATCACACAACTTTGACTGACTTTTGATTGACGAGGGGGATTATTCTATCCTTACGGTTAATACCCCATCACCATGTTAACATATAGCTACACTATACACAAGCAGAGGCCATTTCAAAGCTAACCAGCGGTCTCCTGCTATTGAATGACAGGAAAACACCATGACTCAACATAGCCTGTGGACTTGACGTTCCCTCATCACCAGTCCACGTCCAACAACACTTCATAACTGACTAGTCGCTTGGCTGTGTGTGTTGCCGTTTGCTGTCCTGCTCAGTCATTGTCTAAACAGCGGCGGAGGATTTCTTTCCTGGAAAGGATTAGCGAGCGCCTGACACCCCCTGATGGGTCTTAGTGTCCGCTAGGATCACTCCTAAATCAGATGAGGGGGCTGAAATGAGTCAGGGGATTTTTTGGTGGGTGTTTTTTTTCCCCTCCACTCCTCCTTGGTCGCTCTTGGTCTGCCGTTCGCTACCTTGCCACTCCTCCTCTCCGCCCTCCTCCTCCTCCTCCTCTTCCTCCCCCCCTCCCCTCCTCTACCCCTCCTCTCATCCACCCCTCCTTTCCACCACCATTATCATCCACCCTTCCTCACGTCCTCCCCTCCTCTCCTCCACCCCTCCTGCTCTCCGGTGGTTTCCTCCCCCCCTCTCTCTATCTGTTTCTCGCCCTCCCTCTTCTCCTTTTCCTCCCCTCCTTTTCTTTTTCCCCTCCTCTACGCCTCCCCTCCCTTCCATCTCTTTTCCCCTCTCCCACCATGGGCTTGATCTCCCGAGGGACGGCCCCTACGCCCTCGGTCTCATAGCAACCAAAACACTGAGGAATCTCACCACCTCTCTCCTCATTCTCGCTGATTTATTGGTATTATGGTCTGTTTTGTGTCCCAGGGCTTTAGAATGGAGATAAACCAGTCAGGACATGGGAAGTGTGTGTATATGTGTGTGTGGGTGTGTATATATAGGCAGAGTGAGGAACACTCCTTCACAGACACAGCACACAATGTCCAAAATCTAGCTACTACCTAGTAATTAAGACTTTGGTACAAGTTGCCATCTAGAAAGGTATGTTGCAATGCAGTGGAGCTCGACACAGACCTCTCTTCTCACTCTGCTCCCTTTGAAGTGTAATCATCTGATGTTACATGGGAGAGGAGGCCATTCTAATATAGTTGGAAGTTTCAGCGCTGCAGTGCTTCAAGCTCACTCGCAAATCATTTCGAGCTTGATAGCGCCACCTACTTGCTTACGTAAAAACGGCAGTAGTGTCTCGTACAGTAGGCTATGCGTGATTTAATGTGTTGACATGCATAGGCCTAGTAACATAAGCTGTTATGGGTAGTAGTAAACTCTACATATAACTTTCAATATATAAAAACGTATTTGAAATTACTTTAAAATAAATACAAATGCAAACGTTTTTGTTGACTGCAGTTATTGTCTGTAAGCCTAAATGTCATTGTTTTTTCCAAATGTTTTTATCATCAACCCATAGACAGAAATCATAACACTTTCATTCTTTTCTCATCGTTATAACAAGATATAACCACTCAGAGATCTTGTCTCCCCGGACCAGATCTTTCCATCAGAGTGGGTTAGGGCCGACGCGGCTTTCAAAGAGGACCAGCCCATCCCAGCTTAGCCGGGGATACGGGGGGTAATACCTCCCCTGCGCTACAAGCAGCTAGCGGGGCTTGGCAGGGGGTCTTCACCGGGCTCTTACCTCAGGCTGCAGCTATAGCGAAGAATGGCCTTCAAACAAGTTCTCTCTGTCTTTCGGCTTTGTGCGAACTTGCCTTTTTATGGATACAAAAAATAGCATAAAAAAACAAAAACATTTAGCCTATTTGTTTTCTTTGGAGTTTGCAAATCACGATCTAATAGTGATTCACATTGACCTTGAGAGTCTGTAATTGTTGAGGTCCAAGCACTTATAAAGATAAACTGGAGGAAACAACACAGTTTAAGCACATCTCTCCATAGTTGAGGTAGACGCATCATC
Source organism: Osmerus mordax (assembly GCF_038355195.1). Taxonomy (NCBI): domain Eukaryota; kingdom Metazoa; phylum Chordata; class Actinopteri; order Osmeriformes; family Osmeridae; genus Osmerus; species Osmerus mordax. The sequence continues at coordinate 7,625,267 of NC_090072.1, read as the reverse complement.
ATCAATTTGGAAATACGGTATGGATAGTGGATTGCCTCATGCGATACCTGTAAACCTACGTTGCCATCTAGTGGACAACGAGGGTTAGTGCACTAGACAAGACACTTCCCTTGGTGGTAGCCCAACTATTAAAACATTTACATTACATTTACATTTAGTCATTTAGCAGACGCTCTTATCCAGAGCGACTTACAGTAAGTACAGGGACATTCCCCCGAGGCAGGTAGGGTGAAGTGCCTTGCCCAAGGACACAACGTCAGTTGGCATGACCGGGAATCGAACTGGCAACCTTCGGATTACTAGCCCGATTCCTAGTTTTCTTCCTGTAGTACAGTGTGATACTGTACTTAGTGTCACTTTTGACAACCAGGACATGTACAATGAAACATATCACACAACTTTGACTGACTTTTGATTGACGAGGGGGATTATTCTATCCTTACGGTTAATACCCCATCACCATGTTAACATATAGCTACACTATACACAAGCAGAGGCCATTTCAAAGCTAACCAGCGGTCTCCTGCTATTGAATGACAGGAAAACACCATGACTCAACATAGCCTGTGGACTTGACGTTCCCTCATCACCAGTCCACGTCCAACAACACTTCATAACTGACTAGTCGCTTGGCTGTGTGTGTTGCCGTTTGCTGTCCTGCTCAGTCATTGTCTAAACAGCGGCGGAGGATTTCTTTCCTGGAAAGGATTAGCGAGCGCCTGACACCCCCTGATGGGTCTTAGTGTCCGCTAGGATCACTCCTAAATCAGATGAGGGGGCTGAAATGAGTCAGGGGATTTTTTGGTGGGTGTTTTTTTTCCCCTCCACTCCTCCTTGGTCGCTCTTGGTCTGCCGTTCGCTACCTTGCCACTCCTCCTCTCCGCCCTCCTCCTCCTCCTCCTCTTCCTCCCCCCCTCCCCTCCTCTACCCCTCCTCTCATCCACCCCTCCTTTCCACCACCATTATCATCCACCCTTCCTCACGTCCTCCCCTCCTCTCCTCCACCCCTCCTGCTCTCCGGTGGTTTCCTCCCCCCCTCTCTCTATCTGTTTCTCGCCCTCCCTCTTCTCCTTTTCCTCCCCTCCTTTTCTTTTTCCCCTCCTCTACGCCTCCCCTCCCTTCCATCTCTTTTCCCCTCTCCCACCATGGGCTTGATCTCCCGAGGGACGGCCCCTACGCCCTCGGTCTCATAGCAACCAAAACACTGAGGAATCTCACCACCTCTCTCCTCATTCTCGCTGATTTATTGGTATTATGGTCTGTTTTGTGTCCCAGGGCTTTAGAATGGAGATAAACCAGTCAGGACATGGGAAGTGTGTGTATATGTGTGTGTGGGTGTGTATATATAGGCAGAGTGAGGAACACTCCTTCACAGACACAGCACACAATGTCCAAAATCTAGCTACTACCTAGTAATTAAGACTTTGGTACAAGTTGCCATCTAGAAAGGTATGTTGCAATGCAGTGGAGCTCGACACAGACCTCTCTTCTCACTCTGCTCCCTTTGAAGTGTAATCATCTGATGTTACATGGGAGAGGAGGCCATTCTAATATAGTTGGAAGTTTCAGCGCTGCAGTGCTTCAAGCTCACTCGCAAATCATTTCGAGCTTGATAGCGCCACCTACTTGCTTACGTAAAAACGGCAGTAGTGTCTCGTACAGTAGGCTATGCGTGATTTAATGTGTTGACATGCATAGGCCTAGTAACATAAGCTGTTATGGGTAGTAGTAAACTCTACATATAACTTTCAATATATAAAAACGTATTTGAAATTACTTTAAAATAAATACAAATGCAAACGTTTTTGTTGACTGCAGTTATTGTCTGTAAGCCTAAATGTCATTGTTTTTTCCAAATGTTTTTATCATCAACCCATAGACAGAAATCATAACACTTTCATTCTTTTCTCATCGTTATAACAAGATATAACCACTCAGAGATCTTGTCTCCCCGGACCAGATCTTTCCATCAGAGTGGGTTAGGGCCGACGCGGCTTTCAAAGAGGACCAGCCCATCCCAGCTTAGCCGGGGATACGGGGGGTAATACCTCCCCTGCGCTACAAGCAGCTAGCGGGGCTTGGCAGGGGGTCTTCACCGGGCTCTTACCTCAGGCTGCAGCTATAGCGAAGAATGGCCTTCAAACAAGTTCTCTCTGTCTTTCGGCTTTGTGCGAACTTGCCTTTTTATGGATACAAAAAATAGCATAAAAAAACAAAAACATTTAGCCTATTTGTTTTCTTTGGAGTTTGCAAATCACGATCTAATAGTGATTCACATTGACCTTGAGAGTCTGTAATTGTTGAGGTCCAAGCACTTATAAAGATAAACTGGAGGAAACAACACAGTTTAAGCACATCTCTCCATAGTTGAGGTAGACGCATCATCATCAATTTGGAAATACGGTATGGATAGTGGATTGCCTCATGCGATACCTGTAAACCTACGTTGCCATCTAGTGGACAACGAGGGTTAGTGCACTAGACAAGACACTTCCCTTGGTGGTAGCCCAACTATTAAAACATTTACATTACATTTACATTTAGTCATTTAGCAGACGCTCTTATCCAGAGCGACTTACAGTAAGTACAGGGACATTCCCCCGAGGCAGGTAGGGTGAAGTGCCTTGCCCAAGGACACAACGTCAGTTGGCATGACCGGGAATCGAACTGGCAACCTTCGGATTACTAGCCCGATTCCTAGTTTTCTTCCTGTAGTACAGTGTGATACTGTACTTAGTGTCACTTTTGACAACCAGGACATGTACAATGAAACATATCACACAACTTTGACTGACTTTTGATTGACGAGGGGGATTATTCTATCCTTACGGTTAATACCCCATCACCATGTTAACATATAGCTACACTATACACAAGCAGAGGCCATTTCAAAGCTAACCAGCGGTCTCCTGCTATTGAATGACAGGAAAACACCATGACTCAACATAGCCTGTGGACTTGACGTTCCCTCATCACCAGTCCACGTCCAACAACACTTCATAACTGACTAGTCGCTTGGCTGTGTGTGTTGCCGTTTGCTGTCCTGCTCAGTCATTGTCTAAACAGCGGCGGAGGATTTCTTTCCTGGAAAGGATTAGCGAGCGCCTGACACCCCCTGATGGGTCTTAGTGTCCGCTAGGATCACTCCTAAATCAGATGAGGGGGCTGAAATGAGTCAGGGGATTTTTTGGTGGGTGTTTTTTTTCCCCTCCACTCCTCCTTGGTCGCTCTTGGTCTGCCGTTCGCTACCTTGCCACTCCTCCTCTCCGCCCTCCTCCTCCTCCTCCTCTTCCTCCCCCCCTCCCCTCCTCTACCCCTCCTCTCATCCACCCCTCCTTTCCACCACCATTATCATCCACCCTTCCTCACGTCCTCCCCTCCTCTCCTCCACCCCTCCTGCTCTCCGGTGGTTTCCTCCCCCCCTCTCTCTATCTGTTTCTCGCCCTCCCTCTTCTCCTTTTCCTCCCCTCCTTTTCTTTTTCCCCTCCTCTACGCCTCCCCTCCCTTCCATCTCTTTTCCCCTCTCCCACCATGGGCTTGATCTCCCGAGGGACGGCCCCTACGCCCTCGGTCTCATAGCAACCAAAACACTGAGGAATCTCACCACCTCTCTCCTCATTCTCGCTGATTTATTGGTATTATGGTCTGTTTTGTGTCCCAGGGCTTTAGAATGGAGATAAACCAGTCAGGACATGGGAAGTGTGTGTATATGTGTGTGTGGGTGTGTATATATAGGCAGAGTGAGGAACACTCCTTCACAGACACAGCACACAATGTCCAAAATCTAGCTACTACCTAGTAATTAAGACTTTGGTACAAGTTGCCATCTAGAAAGGTATGTTGCAATGCAGTGGAGCTCGACACAGACCTCTCTTCTCACTCTGCTCCCTTTGAAGTGTAATCATCTGATGTTACATGGGAGAGGAGGCCATTCTAATATAGTTGGAAGTTTCAGCGCTGCAGTGCTTCAAGCTCACTCGCAAATCATTTCGAGCTTGATAGCGCCACCTACTTGCTTACGTAAAAACGGCAGTAGTGTCTCGTACAGTAGGCTATGCGTGATTTAATGTGTTGACATGCATAGGCCTAGTAACATAAGCTGTTATGGGTAGTAGTAAACTCTACATATAACTTTCAATATATAAAAACGTATTTGAAATTACTTTAAAATAAATACAAATGCAAACGTTTTTGTTGACTGCAGTTATTGTCTGTAAGCCTAAATGTCATTGTTTTTTCCAAATGTTTTTATCATCAACCCATAGACAGAAATCATAACACTTTCATTCTTTTCTCATCGTTATAACAAGATATAACCACTCAGAGATCTTGTCTCCCCGGACCAGATCTTTCCATCAGAGTGGGTTAGGGCCGACGCGGCTTTCAAAGAGGACCAGCCCATCCCAGCTTAGCCGGGGATACGGGGGGTAATACCTCCCCTGCGCTACAAGCAGCTAGCGGGGCTTGGCAGGGGGTCTTCACCGGGCTCTTACCTCAGGCTGCAGCTATAGCGAAGAATGGCCTTCAAACAAGTTCTCTCTGTCTTTCGGCTTTGTGCGAACTTGCCTTTTTATGGATACAAAAAATAGCATAAAAAAACAAAAACATTTAGCCTATTTGTTTTCTTTGGAGTTTGCAAATCACGATCTAATAGTGATTCACATTGACCTTGAGAGTCTGTAATTGTTGAGGTCCAAGCACTTATAAAGATAAACTGGAGGAAACAACACAGTTTAAGCACATCTCTCCATAGTTGAGGTAGACGCATCATCATCAATTTGGAAATACGGTATGGATAGTGGATTGCCTCATGCGATACCTGTAAACCTACGTTGCCATCTAGTGGACAACGAGGGTTAGTGCACTAGACAAGACACTTCCCTTGGTGGTAGCCCAACTATTAAAACATTTACATTACATTTACATTTAGTCATTTAGCAGACGCTCTTATCCAGAGCGACTTACAGTAAGTACAGGGACATTCCCCCGAGGCAAGTAGGGTGAAGTGCCTTGCCCAAGGACACATCGTCAGTTGGCATGACCGGGAATCGAACTGGCAACCTTCGGATTACTAGCCCGATTCCCTCACCGCTCAGCCACCTGACTCCCTGAAAAACATTTTCTCGACATGAAAATGTGGCCAAAGCTACCAAGAATAGACAAATGAACAAACGCAACAAATAACGACAGCATTACCATGTGACTTGTAGACCGTAGCAGAGAGTTCAGTGACCCAACCAGCGCATGACTTTGTCAGTGCAGTCATTGTCCTCACTGTCCTCATGTGATCACTTTACGAGCGAGTAACTGCAAACCTTTTTTCCACAATAGCAACTAAAGGGGTACTCTCTCTAACATTTGTAGAATGCTGTAGTATGCATCATTTCTCAAATTTACTTTTTTTTTCAAACTTTCCAGTTTGATTTGATGTTGTGGTTTTATTATGAGGTTTCAGACCAGTGGCATCTATGCTGGTTCTAGACAATTATTGAGTTGATTTATTCTGACCCTGCAGGCCTACAATTGTTGCAGCTGGGTTAGGGTTAGGGCTAACCCAACCCTAACTATGATAGCAATAAAAAGTAATCAGCAGAACTGATAACATTTGTAGGCAACATTATCAACTATGTACACTTCCCATTGTATGTTACGTTATTTGATGGGCAGAGGTTTGAAAGTACATTCAAAAAGCTATGTATGCAGAAGGTAGCTGTTGTTTCCTCGCAGGACATCAATCACAACAAAAGTTGTGAACAAGAAACTTTTGTTTTTGTCAATGTGTGGGAAAATATGTAGGAAGACGCTAGACCTGCAACAATGTAAAATACAAAATACACTGCAACTTGAAAAACACCTTTATTCTGCAAGACCAAATATACAAACTAAAACTTTTAGTACAAGATGAAGGCTAAAATGTGTTATGTTACATTAAATTTACATCAAGTACTATGGTTGACGTACAGTACTGGGGACAATGGAGCGCTGTTCGGATTGTTCTAAGGCTTACTTGTACAACCATCCAGATAATGTTCCCTGCTTTCTAAACTCACTCTGATATGTAATTAAATGCAATTGGCCACTGCAACAAAACAGCTCTGATTCATTGTGTATATTGGGAGTGAACTCTCAGAGGTTTTTGAAGAGTCACACACCATTTGAACTTTGAACTTGATTGGCTCTTAACCTGGCATGAAGTATTCTAGTGAAAGGGTTAGAAAAAAATGAAACTACATCAAGATTTATGACGTGAATTTCCCCTGGAGTTGCCGTTATGCCTTCTTGAAAATCCTCTTGGCGTCCACACCATCATAGTTGAAGCTCTGAGAAAAAGATTAGTGTTAAATAAATATGAATAAATATGAATGTATTTAAAAGCTTGATCTTGGTTCCCCCGCTACTGAGGTTCACTGTAGTTTCTTCACAGGCTGGGGCCAGTTTTACTGTTAGAGGGGCCAGTTACATTAAACATCATTGTTGTTATTATTTGACTCCTTCTTTAGGGGGGTCACATGGGGGTCCAAGCTTCTAGTCACAGGGGCACTGACCTGCACCAGTTCTTCCCCCACCAGCGTCCTTGTGGTGGTCAACACCTTGTTGTTGTCTTTCCTGGTGAACTGGCCTTTTAGCATCTCTCCCTCCATCCCCCAAGCACCCTGAGGGGGAGGGCGAACAGTGAGCACAGGGGCAAGTTTGATAAAGATATACAGTACCAGTCAAAGGTGTGGACACATTTTCCCTTGAAGATGTGTCCAAACTTTTGGTGCGAGTCAAAAGTTTGGACTCATTTTCCCCTTGAAGATGTGTCCTACCTTTTGGTGCGAGTCAAAAGTCTGGACACGTCTTCAAGGGAAAATGCGTCCAAACTTTTGACTGGTACTGTACATTGTGTACGTTTTTGATATTGTAGCGTTAACGCTACTGATTCTTAGGCGGTCGGTGGTGTGATGAAGAAGGTAGAACACTTTATCTCTGTCCACGTTTTCAGTAACTTATATCAGTGATGATGTCATGAAGAAATCGGATCCCTGTATGGGTGCAATGCACGCAATATACGGTATTTCATATATTTGGGTATTACTGTGCTCTCCCAGAATGCCACTTACTGTCACTTCAGTACCGTCGGCCAGTGCATAGTCAAACTGGACGCCCAGGGTGAAGTCGATGTCTTTGGTGCGGAAGGTGCTGGACTCTTTGATGTGGAACTTGTCTCCAGTCTGCTCGATGGTGATCTTCAGGTTGTCGTGCTCTGCTAGTTTCCTCTTCATGATGTTGACGCCTGGTGGGAAACCACATCAGGACAACAGGTGAGCAAGTTGATTTTCATGTTTAGTTAGTGTTGATATGTTGATACACATCCTCCACAATATGCTTGTTGTGTTGATGGATTTCACGCTATTAAATTGCTTAAAACATATATTTTCTTGCAGTAGCCTTTTATAAAAGGATATCCCTGGAGGTATGACTGCTCTTGAGTGATAAGTACACAATGTATTTTCCAGCGGGCTCTCCAGGTAATAAACATGACTGTGCTCTGAGCAAGCAAGTGTTTGTTGACAAGCTCTTAAAATGGCTACAGCTATTATTACTGCTGGGCCATAAAACACAGTGCCGTTCCAACCAGCTCACCCAGAGAAGCCCTCACACATGTAACCTCTAAAGATAAACTTGGAAGCAGCTTTCCACTATCTGTCAGTCAATACGTTTTTATCATTTATCAACACGTTGGGAGTCAGGTGGCTGAGCGGTGAGGGAATCGGGCTAGTAATCAGAAGGTTGCCAGTTCGATTCCCGGTCATGCCAACTGACGTTGTGTCCTTGGGCAAGGCACTTCACCCTACTTGCCTCGGGGGAATGTCCCTGTACTTACTGTAAGTCGCTCTGGATAAGAGCGTCTGCTAAATGTAAATGTAAATCATGGTTTATTTGTCAAACCTGGGGCCTTAGGAACAATGAAATAGATAAAGCATCATGGGAATGCGTCTTTTCTCTATATATGAAACCCGCAGACTTGTGTGCGCCCGCACGCACGCAGAGAGTCTAAGCTGCCAGTCACTCACCCATCTGCTCCATGAACTTGTCGTAGTTCTCGTTGCGGTCAACTTTCCAGGTTCCGTTGAAGGCCATGGCTGCTGCTGCTGTCTGTCGTGCTGGTGGAGGTGGGGGGACTGAGGGTGTCGTTTGCAGAGACTGGAACTGTGTGGCACAGTACCGTGGGAGACAGAGTGCCCGCAGGCCTCCCTTTTCTACATATATAAACACCCCCCCCCCCCCCCCACTCCGCCCACCTCCACCCACCCCACCCCTCTGCCACTCACGCACCACCCCACCCTCCTGGTTGGCATGGAAGATGCTCCTCTTTATCTTTCTGATTATCTGTCTGGTGATGTAGCCATTTAAAGCCCATGTCAAATATTAGCTGATTGCCGCGGGCGACTTCAAGGATACGGGGATAAATAGCAAAGGGCGAATGTCCTCCTAGGAACCTGGCACAGCAATACACTGTAGCTCTGTTCTATTTCAGAGAGAGAGAGAGAGAGAGAGAGAGAGAGAGAGAGAGAGCGAGAGAGAGAGAGAGAGAGAGAGAGAGAGAGAGAGAGAGAGAGAGAGATACAGGGAGGAAGAGACTGGGAGGCGAGGAGAAAGAGAGACAGGGAGGGAGAGACAGAGACAGGGAGAGAAAGAGAGACGTCCATAGAATTTTCCCAAGGGGACATTCTCCTTTGGGGGTTGTCCAGCTCTGTGTGGAGCATGGCAATGAGCTGTGAATGAACCCCTTGTTAGAACTGGGGTGGGGATTGATCTTGTTTGGTGAATGGGCTAATTGACTCAGAAATGTGCATGGCAACATTCCCAACTTCCCAGCAACTGTCTTTTCCAAACTTCACACTTTACACTAAAAATTAACAAAATGTACTAAATGCAATTTATTTATGATCTGACAAATGTTTGTGACATCCTAATAGTTGTTCTTTGTCATGGATGTGGAAAAATATGCTACATTTCTGGTCACCTTTTAAAGATAAATGTCTTGTATCCTTGAAGTTGGCTCAGTTTAAGCCTGCGAACAATACAGGAGGATGGATACATTGTTTTCATTTTGGGCAGCTAGTGAAGTCATCGCAGATTTATCAGCTGTTGCACCATTTGCTCTGTCGTGAAACGTTTAGCTTGAACAAAGTTACAGTTTGACAGTAGTGACAGTAGCAGCAGAACTGAACAGTGTGGAATGAAACGTTCCTTTTTTTCTCTGTGGGAAATAGTTGGCAATAAAGAAAGACAATGAGTGACAGAAATGTCCGAGTTACACCCAGGGGCCAGTGATAGTTGACGTCTCACCTTATCATTTTTTTTACAGTACAGCACTGAGCCTGGGTTGTTGAACTCTGTTGCACAACACTTTGTCAAGAGACCTTTGTTTTTTTGGGTGGAGTTCAACAGGTGATCACAGTGAGGTAAACTCTGGTCACCTGATAATATTATTTTCTTTATACTGTTACATTGAGTAAAGATTTGATGAATGCCTTCCAGAGGTCTGTTTCCAAGGTCAAAAAAAATACTTGCTTTGGCCTGCATGAGGTTAACACATTTTTGAAGGAACAGTTTTGTGCCTGGCTGTATTGGGGTTGTATTTTGGTAATACTTTGACAGAAATCTTTTTGTGTAAGTTTGGGGTGAGGGCCATCAACAGCCTAGCATATAAACACACGACAGAATGGAGTTGACTACACTGACATTTTGAATTGTTTTCTCCGAAGCCAACATATGGTTTAAGGGTTCAATTTGCAGTTTGGATTAAAATGAATTGTGAAATTTGGGTTGACAGTACGAATAATTAACTCCTGATAAGAAGCAGTTAACCCAGAGAGCATTTTTTTCTTACCAAACAAAAAAAAGTATATAGCTGTGTGTTGTGATAAATTCAAATATACACAGTGATATGAATTATATCCATACCCCATAATCCCTAATTGGTAAGAGCATTAGAGAAAGTGCTCATCAAGTTCAGAATGAGTGCAGACACAGTAAAAACGATTGACCTTGCTCATCAAATAAATCTATGAAATAGGCTCTTCTTGAATTATCTCTGTCTAGTAACAGACTATTGTAATTCCACAACATCTGTGCAATAAAAAGGGCTGTGTCAGTGCAAATGTCACAAGCCATTAAAAGTAATAACTATGATAGGATTCAGTGTTGGATTAACCTAAATCTTTTAACAATTGTTTGTTTCCATTCCAACCATTTTATGGCTCTTCATAAAGTATGTTAGTGCATTGAATATTTCTGTACAATTACATTACCCTCGTGCCATTAAATGAGAGGAATGAAATACAATGTTGTGTAAATGTGTTTCATTTACACCATAGCCAATGCTTATGTCATGTTGTTCAATTTAATGCAGTTCTGACTTACAGTTCACTGTGGTAATTACTGAACATTATTTGACCTCCAAGCCCTGTTCCCTCCACTTTTACTGTATTTCCAGGATGTTTGTCATAGTGAGCACACAGTCAACACAACCTCCCTGGCAATAGTATCATCGTATTCATGGTTGCAGATAATGATTCTCCTCAATAAAATCACAATAATAATTTGATCATATTGTTTGTATTCATTGTTAGTGTAAAGTTACTTATGTGTTTACTGTAATACATGTAAATGCCAGATTTAGGCCTGTGGGATAAAGAGAAAATAATCAAGTATAGAATGAATCAAGTCAGGTGGGGTTTTCAACAGAACACCATTGGGATAGGTTACCATAAATGAATGCATTTTATACGGAATACAGTTGGAAAGCATTTCCTCTCCAGGACTGGAAATATACCTTGAATACTCAGTGAATACATAGAGTCCCATAGCCAACATCAGAATCTGAATAATAATTTGATAATATTGTTTTTGTTCATTGTTAGTGTAAAGTTACTTATGTGTTTACTGTGATAAATGTAAATGCCAGATATAGGCCTGTGATATAAAGAGAAAATAATCAGGTATAGAATTAATCAAGTCAGGTGGGGTTTTCAACAGAACACCATTGGGATAGGTTACCATAAATGAATGCATTTTATAATGAATACAGTTGGAAAGCAGTTTCTCTTAAGGACTGGAAATATACATTGAATACTCAATGACTGCAGAAAGTCCCATAGCCAACATATGCACATGGAAAAAATCCCCACTTGGAAAGTTTAGAAAAGAAAAGAAAAAACCTGCACTTGCATGCAACACAGATGCTCAGTCTACTTTAAGGTGACCAGAGCAATTCTAAGAACGTCCAACTCTCCTTTTGGAGTAGTATTAGGATGCCACCTAGTGGATGATTGATCTCTTCCAAGGTATTTCATTGACCTCATTATTCGTACCACTAGAGATTTGTGTTGATGCATTGCCAAGCTGACACATCGGATGTCTTCTTGTAGTTGAAATGAGTTTTAATTTTCTAATTTGTGATTTTTCCATACACAGCCTTGGACCGAATTCTCAGCATAGAGAAGACAAACTAGGCTACTCTACAAGAGTCAGGAGACCCCCCCAAAAAAGAGCTTTTGGTCTGAAGAGAGCGTGAGGAAAATCTGGCTCTAAAAATACCTTAAATGATCCTCAGGAAGAGTAATTGAAAGTCAATATTATTGAGACTCTGCCATGAGGCAATATTTAAATATCAAATGAACCACGGATGGTACAAAAAGCCAGCATTCAGTCACACTGACACACAAACTCAAGTGGGAATGAAGAAGTAGGCACATGCAGCACACTGACAAATAGCCGGCACTTTATACTGAATGAGAAACAGTGTTTCTGTTTCGAGGGGAAATGGGATAATTGATCAAATTTAGGAAAGAGTGACCTAAAGCACCTGTTTTTGGACTAAATACCTCCTGTGACTGAGCTAGTGTTAATATACTCTCTAAATGGTGTTGTAACTCACAAACCTGAGTAGGACTCTCCATGGTATTCTGTCTGAGGTGCAGTGGATTATTAGGGTACGTTTGATAGGGAATCAACAGTTGACCACCAGGACTAGAACCATCGTCCAAAGTGTTAGGAAATTATTTAATCTATAATAAGCAATTTTCTTACGAATTTTTCACAAATTCATAAACTAGCAAAAAAAACACAGGCAGAAAACGTTTAGATTATCACCTTCATATTCTGAGGACATGGGACAATTGCTTGCTCAATGCGTCTCTCCTGCATCGACCCCCCCCGCCCCCCCCCCGCCTCTTCAGCAGTGTACCCTTACGTATTTATGTTCCAGTGTCGACGGTGCGTTCTAACTCTGAGAGGGGGGTTTTATACGCCTGGCTGGGCTTGCATCCCACAGGCCCTGCTGGTCCTGCCACCCACCCACAGGGCCTGGAGAGCTCGGGGGCTACCAGCATGGCCCGTGTGGGGGGTGACAAATGATCCGGAACCAGGCGCCACGCAGAACCACCCTCAGAGCTGCCCTGGAAACACTCTGGCGGACGGACAAACCACCGTGCGTCCCTGTGCCTTCTGCCTTTCCATCCCAGAATGGACACGTATCACGTTGTGTCTTGTCATTTCTTTCTTGGTAAAGTGAATCGCTTTCAACGGGCAACGCTTTATTTAATAGTTGAATGGCGCTTTTGGCCACTCTAATGCTATTGATGTAGCTTGTGATGGGCCTGTTTTAGTTAGCACATGCTGTTACACACCATCCTCCCTAATGCCCTGTTCTACTTTACAGTATGTTCACACCCTACGGTAAGCCGATTATTGCCGAAATACATCACAAGACATACCCCCACACGTGACTGTGAATAAAAAGAAACATTAGACGTTTAGAAATCGTACATTGTTCATTCAAAAGTTGGAATTCTGCGCTACTCGGAGCCGTGTTTATAACAAAGAACCAAAGTGAAGTAGGGACCTCATGTAGTGTTCATGTACTGTATGCAGAATGCATGAGCACATTTTACCAGAGTGCCACTGGGACTATTTCAGTGGTTTGAATCTTAAGCAACTTGCCCTGCAGGGATCTGCTTTCTTTCACTCATCTCAACATAGGATCGAGTTTTTAACATGTAACAAGTAGCCACAACAGTCTATCACTGGTCAAAGCAACCAGTAGGCCCACAGTCAGTCTTTTGCCTCATGGTTTTGAAGCAGAACTTAATTTTACATGATTGGAATTAAAGTTAATGAGCCACATTCAAAGACACTGACACACACTTTTCAACATTTCCTGGTAATGACCTCCAGTCACACAGTTGGACACAGTTGGGCTAACTCAAATGAGTCCCTGTATTAGCCAGTAACCCCCCCCCCCCCCCCCCCTCGCCGCCCTCCCATTGCTCGCTGTCATGCTAGTTTAGAACCCGTAGGTGTGTTTCTGGCATTTTAGGTGAGGGATTCAGTGTTGAGGATTCTCTCATGGTAACATGTTCTGATTCAGGTGGATTCAGCGAGCAATGGGAGGGCGGCGAGGGGCGGGCGGCAGTCTATGTTTGAGGAAGTGACTTCATAGTTGACGGGGGTGGGTACCTCTCATTGATCGAAATGGGGGGGGGGGGGTGTGGGGGGGTTACTGGCTCATAGAGGGACTCATTTGAGTTAGCCCAACTGTGTCCAACTGTGTGCCTAAAGGTCATTACCGGGCAAAGGAAATGTTGAAAAGTGTGTGTCAGTGTCGTTGAAAGTAGCTCATTAACTTTAAATGCAATCATGTAAAATTGAGTTCTGCTTCAAAACCTTGAGCCAAGACTTTGACTGTGGGCCTACTGGTTGGTTTAACCAGTGATAGACTGTTGTGGCTATGATCTAACATTTGCCATCACACTCTATGGTATTAGACATTTATCACCACTGATTGTGATATGAAAAGTTTTCCTCTGCATAATGACACACACTAATCCTAAGTAATATTTGGATCTTTTAAGTTGAGAACACCCAACAGATGGCTCCCGTCTAATCACTCAGAACCATGTGACTGCCGTGTACAGTTCTGACCCAAAGTACTTAATTGGTGTTAATTGTAGCTAATTAGGCCGCGCATCATAATAGCGTTCGCACAGGGGTATAGAGTGACTCGCTTCAGCTAAGTGTCCTGTAAGTAATATTCTGTGACAAATGTCTTGATTCTCTCAGCTCCCGAGCCCTTAGTCTTCCCCGGCTAAGCCCGGCGTTTCCTCACTCCCTCTCCTGTCCATTGGCCGATGTGTTTTGTATTGTCGTGAGATCTCTAAGCTCTTAATTGCAGACCATGTGTGCGCTTTACGTCCTCCCCCCCCCCGCCTCCCACCCTTCCAATTCGTCGTTTTTTGTTCCCTGAGAGGAGGCAACACAAAGGCCCCTTTCTACTTCTCCCCGGCCGTGACTCTTCTAGGTGCTGAGGAGAGGAAGAAAGGATTAAGTAAACATTTCTCATGACCTCAGAGGTGTCCTGTTGGTGAAAGGAGCCTGTTTAACAGGAGAACCACAGAGAACACTTAACCTGGGGGTGTATTGTCGAGCTATCTGTGTTGACAACATGGCGACAGAAGAGAGAGATGAATTTACGGTATAGCACACTCTACCTTTCAAATGCAATTGTTTAGTTGTGGAGTATTATAGTACTTAAAGGCGTGTGTGTGTGTGAGGGGGGGAGGGGAATTAAAAGAAAGTTTTGGTCTAAGTTAGGCATTTCACATAAGTCTACCCTACAGCTGTTTAGTAATTTTTTTTTTTTTTTTCCTTTCTTCAATTGATTTATTCAGTGGTGCACTTGAGTGCTGTGAGGTCATCCGTCTAAATCAGAATGAAGTCGTAAAAAATGGACGCGTGGAGATTGGATGACTCATGCAGTTCAGGAGCAGGTTGCTACTGTTAACTGTTTTTGTTCATTTGTCTCCAATTACAGACCCTCCATTTGACTAATTAGTGTTGACTAGGATGTTTCCCTGCGGTGTTGATTAGGACTAATTAATGACTGTAGGCAAGATGTTGGGAAGACTCCTAAAGGACCGTTCTCCAGCACCCCAAGGTATTTCCAGTTTTCCTCCATCACAAAGGAGCAATTACTCAACCCTGTGTTTTCAGTGTTGTTGATGCACGCATTGTTCTCGAACAGCAACTCTGTATTATCTTTCCTGTTTTCATGAACGGAGGTGTGCCGCTGACTTGCTACATCATTAAGAGAGGATAATGCTGAAGGCTGGGGTGTCTAGTGTTTTATTTGGTTCATGTTTACAAGGTCTTTACAAATTCGATTCGTTGAAAGATTACTGACGTTGAATGATGCCCAATTCATCCAGTTGTAGAGCACCTTCTGTGCCAAAGCAACCAGGGTGATTAGATCAGAGGTGAATTGCTCAGTGGCGAGGACCATGCCAAAGTATGCATGTTGCAGGGGAGCAGATAGTCTGATTAACACTGTGAAAACTTGTTTTATCTGTGATTGCTGGAAACCTCCGCACAAAACGAGAGAAGAGCTGAAGATGTTGCGATAAGAGACGTATGTGCTCAGCACGTATGGGAACTGTTTCTCAACTGAAACTCTGGCTAGAACAATGGGTTCCCATCAGGTTTGGGCTCCCAGTGTCCTGTCGAAATGTGAAAGGTTTCCAAAAGCCATGTTGTGATCTGTGTTGTTGTAGAAGCTGTGTGCAAGATGGAAGATGTGTGTAAGATGAGCAGTGACACATGGCTGGGGGATGTCTCTGGAATGACGTGGGCTTGGCAAATTGACAATATGTCCACAACATCATACACCACTGGTTATGATGCATCGTATATATGTTTATATTTCTGTTTTGTTTTTAGTTGTTCCCTTTCAACTAAATGCTTTGTTGTTATTTACTTAAAATTAAATTATGCATATATGTAGTAAAATTGTTAAGAAGGGCTGGGGAAAAAAATGCTACTACTACTGCTACATTGAACAACAACAGCTATTTGGATTATCCAGAGACCATATGTTGGGCTGAAACAATAAACAACGAACTCAACAGGAGTCCAATTTCACCAAGAATATTCTTTGTGAATATGAATCCAAAATTACTGGTTCTGGGAAAATGTAATACAATACAGCTTTCTGTACATCGTGTAAAACGTCTTTCGCTTGAACCGAACCCTTCTCTATTCTCTGTATATTCCTACAGCTCGACTGTGGGGTGGCCCGTCACCTTGAGACACCACTTAACTTCCATGTAGGCCCATCTACACCTTTTGTATAGGGGACACTGAGTTTTCCCTCACGGCCTGCACATAGCTACCCTCCATCTCCAGTAACATGCATAATGAGGATACATGGATGTGAGGGTTGAGCTGACGTGGGCCCGGGGCCACAGAGGAGTTATGGGGGCGGGGCCACAGAGGAGTTATGGGGGCGCCCTGCCACAGCAGCAGGGGCTGGTGTCATGGTGTCTCCGTGTCCCTGATGTTTATCTTAAGGATACTCTAGAGTCTGATCACTGATACCGCCCCTCTCACCACCACCTGCTGCCTGAAATCCAAATAATTACCCAGCTTTTAATGTGGGTGGTGCTTTCTTATCTATAACCGATCGACAAAGGGCCAGGCCATTGTCATCGCCAGAAACGCACAATTTGTTGTGCAAGAACGCTTCTGAGAAAATCTCGCAAGATGTTAAATCTATGCTCAATTATTTGGATATTCTGAATAAAATGAAAGTTCAATTTCTTGATGACTTCAAATAAACTATTTTCTGTTTCAACTATGTGTTTGTTTTCACTGCCGTTTGTTTGATAATATGTTTGTTCAAAAATGGTAGCTTAACAGGTAAAAAAAAAAAACATTCAGTTGATTCAGAGAAGTAGGACATCGCTAGCATTCTCTTACTTTACTGTGCGATCCTGCCTCGACAAGTGAACGAGTCATCAATGCCAAATACTAAATAAACAAGTGATTGACAGAGACAAATTAGTTTGCACAATCTGGGAGAGTCCTCAACCCACACAAAAAGAAGGATAAACTTGACAGAGCAAAGCTAGCGGTGAAATGGTCTGTAAATGGTTTCAATGCTGGGATACATTTGGAGTGACAAGAGATGATTTGAGGTAAGGATATGTGTTTGTCTGGCAAACACAATCCCACCCCTTGAAAAGACTGTCAAAACGATGCACTCCACAAGCTACAAAGCAAAGATTGGATCATGTATACATGCTACCTCAACTTCAGCAAGGAGAACACATATTTTATAGACTGCCTTACAAAATTTGCAACATTAAAGTATTAAAGTAAGATTAATTATTCCATAACATGTTTAATTTAGCAATGTCTACCCGAGACTAGGTTTACTGTATTTACCAAAGACTAGGTTTACTGTATTTAATTAATTATGTATAGGCCTGACCTACTGACATTTATCTGACCTGGCAAATAAGCAAGCAGGCTTTACCCTAGGACCCCAAGGTGTCTATTTCATGCCTGCTTAATTCCTCGTTCTCCTGCATGTCCTCTCCAACCAAGTTCTAAAACACAAGGGAAACATTTGGGGATTACACTACTGGGTTGTTTTTTCAGAGTCAATCGCCCAGAAAATGGAAGGCCCTGACGGGTGCCTGAACCAATGCGGACCCAGGGTAGAAAATGCTGGCCAAAGTGCACAGTGAGGTGGAAGAAATACAGACATGCTGGGAGCTGAGAGAGAGAATTAAAATGGAATCGCATGAAAAACAAGGAGAACATGACCTCTGTCGACCTCGGTGAACATGCCTTTCTCACGTTTCCAGGACCGGTTTACAATGGCCGTCAAATTTGGCATGAGGGATCACTGTGAACATGTGCCGCGGTAAAATGCTAAGTGGTAGTTAGCGATTAGCCTGGGTTTGTTCTCATTGTGTGAAGGTACAATTTAGCCACAGCGTGATGTGGGAAACGTTTATTTCCATGGTGAGGGTTTACTGCACATTTCACAGAATCCTAACCTCTAGTCAGAACTATCAGGCAGAAATCACAAAGCTGTAAGAAATATATATATAAAGGAATCATAACCCATTTAAATAACACATTTGTACATGCATACAAATATTCATATTTAATTGGCTTCACTGTTATCTCACTTTAGTTTGTAAGACCCCTACACACCACTTACAGTGTGGAATGTATTGCATACCAAATAGTCCTATACCTCACTGCATTCTATCAACACACACATGCATATCATAATCAGATTGTGAAGGATAATTTGCTTCTAAACCCTCGGAATTCAGTGAGGTGACTGTTTGAGTATATTCGTTTTTGATTTTTGTTTTTATTGTACACTAAAAATGTATGTTTGGTTTGCAAGGTTGGATGTTGTAAATAAATACTTAACATTGATCACTGCAATCCTTCAGAATAGGCCTACTCAAAGTAAGGCCAAAGTAAAAGTTACTGTTCTCTTCTAGTATGTAGTTGGTATAGAATCAGAATCAGAAAGTTGAATTATCGTTGTGACATACTTCCAGACAGCCATAAACTAACCTTGTGCCACTGCAACTGTCAAAATATGAAAGGTCACAGTAGTGCTACATATTGCATGTAAACTGAACTTCACCTGTTTGTATTCCAACTCCATATCCCATGACCCCTCCTTGACCTCGTTTTACCCTCCCAATGCTTTGACTCTGAAAGAACTGAAATGGCTTTCCTTTTTCTAACATAATTTATTTAAAAAAGACCACAAAAGAACATGTTTAAAGAATTACACGACTCATTACCTTAAGCTTGTTCCTTGTAGTTATACTTGTGCCATTGAGCTATCATATTCCGGAAAGCCAGGTAAATGCACAGGAGGATTAAGCACACAAAACTGCTCTGTTGTCAGAATCAGTCATTTCACAACTACACATTTGACCGCGGCCTTAGACACGCTCCTTGTCTGAACAGATCTGAAAGCTGAGCTGAAAGAAGGATTCAGTCAAGGGTGAAGGATGGGAGTTTTCTATACATTAAGGGCCCATAACGTTTCCCACAAAGTTTCAAACCAGACAGTGAACCCAACTAGATCTGGTTTCCCTATTCTACTGGATGTTAATCGCTTACATTACTGTTCTTGCTCTGCACGTAGAACTTCTGTAGGGACTGAGATGTCCGTGCATTGATGTTTCACTTGTTGGATGCTGAGAAGAGATATAATATCAACCTGAGACTCTCTAAAGAGAGAGTTATGGGCCTAGTATTTATTAATGCTTTTTAACAGCTTTCACTGAGTTGAACCGCACCAGACTTTGAATGGTTTGTAAAGCTATAATTTAATTGGCTCAGATTACTTGACATTTATAACCTCAAGACATTGGTAGATTTGTGTTTTAGCGCCCAAAATTTTTTTTACCAAGGGAACATGGCAAAAAACACAATAATAATTGTAAAGCAATTAATTATAATAAAGGCAATAATTGTCATGTCAATAATCTTTATTGAAATGTAAATAGTTAAATAATTATTAAATTATTTAACTATTTAAATTATTATATAATTGAACAGTATTATTTCTACACCGTTCTAATATTGTAGTTGTAGTATTATTGATGTTTATGACGCCTGGTAGCTGAGATGGGGATCGCTCTGTGCCTGGTACATACTGTTCCTTGTCTCTGACCTCTGAATGACTGTTAATAACTGCCCTTCTGATCTTTGATGACATGAATATATGTAGATAGACTTGGTTTGGCCCAAGCTCAGGCTAGCCTGCTTGAACCACCCCACACAGACAGACTGATGTGCATTGTTTAAAAGCAGGCCTAACATCACTTGTTGATTCTATAATCTGGCCTTCTTTTGTATGGGGAAGCCTTTTTTATTTGTTCATTTTATCACATTATCTGATTCTTCTTCATTAGCATTTATATCCATTACACATAGCAGGATCTAGTCATGGTTTTGAAAAGATTAGAATTTCGTCACTTACAAGGCAAGGACAGCTTCAGTAGGAGCCATGCTTGTGTTCCATTTTAGTCGGAATGCTGAAGGTGCGACACTATCGAGAAATGGTCTGATTCCTGTCAACAAAGTTAAAATGATTTTTTTTTCTGGGTATGCTTATATGGTAACTTTTTCGCTATATACTGTAGCTCCCAACGTATAATTAGTTTTCTCACAATTACACATTTCACCCCCCTAACTCGCAACATGTTCGAAAAGTATGAAAATAAGTACAATCTTGCCTTAACATACAATGATGATAGGTGTCTGTGGATAACTCCTACAATTAGACTCACAAAATAAAGTGTTGCATTCAACAGCATGCAATTACCTAGAATTCCACCTGCATTTTTCTCAGTAGGAGCCTACTGACAAATTGGGAGTTTGCAATTTCCAAATAAGACTTTCATGTTCCTCTCTGTTGTGTTCTACTTTTGTTGCCGGAGAACAAATCGTGGGCGCTTTTTGTGTGTCTCGCTGCTTGCAGGGGAGCCATGCTTCAGATGCTTTTGAAACAATCGTTTTCATTATGTTTGGAGCTTTAATCTCTTTTACTAGTTAGGGAAGTGTCTTGCTGCTTTGGAGTGGAGGTGTGTTGTTGTGTTGTTGTGAGGGGCCGGCCTCTGCTAGTCCTTCCCCATGGGAGGCCTGAAGCACCCCACCGGCTTTAGGAAACCAGGTTGTTCTTAATGGGAGAATGTCTGGGCATTGATTCAACAAAATAGCTGGTGCTTTCGGACGAAAGTGAAACACAGCTGGGGGAAACCCAATCTTACTTTTTGGAGATATTCTCCCACTTTGTCCGACCTGGGAGGATCTAAGAGAGGTTTTAAGTCACTGGAGAGACATCGGAAGGGTCCGTTTGTAGATCCAGATCTTCTCAGGCTGTCAGAAAGGAAAATGCCTTGATTAGAATGAAGGGCCGATTGGGGTTAGTTCGGTCAAGGACTGTCCAGTGATTATGGAAATATACTTTAAGCTCATTTCCAGGATTTGGAAAGACATTTTCCCATACTGCCCATTGACCAACCCTATGGCACCAGTCGTTAAGAACCCTCAGGTGTTCTGACTACAGAGGTGTCTTAAAGGCGATGAACCACGCATCATCTCCGTCAAAGCTCGGCAATTAAAACAAACACTTGTCCAAATAGAATTGCGTCTCTCCGAGTTAATCACTTGTGAAAGAGCTGGTTATTAAAAGGAGAAGGCCGCTGCCAACAATAACCCAGTGTGTGAAGGCACAATGGAGGCTCTTAAACTCGATGAGCCACTCCATTGGCACTGGGACATCAGAGGCCCCTCTAAGCTGTCCTTTGTGTCCCCGCCCCTCCTTCGCACACCTCGCCCTCGCCCCGGCCCACTCGTTCTCACCAGCAGGTTCTCGCGTCCTCCCTCGCTCAAACTCTGATCCCAAAATTAGCAGCCCACCTCCAGTAACCCTTTACGTGACCCAGCGGTGACCCCTGTAAGGTCAGGGAAAGGAGAAAGTACATTTCTTTGGATAGATATATTTTTGAGGGCATTTCTGTTATATTTGGACAGTGATAGTGAAGAGAGACAGGAAATGTAAGGGAGAGAGAGAGTGGGGACATAGAAGAAATGGCCCGAGCTGGATTCGAACCTGGGCTCCTGCTGTAACCAGTGAGCCACTGGGGTGGCCTGAAAGGAGTTGACAGTTGGCCAGCCATGGTTTGTTTCTGAAGTATATGCTTCTGAAATATCTTGAACAACTCCTTAACAGAAGAGTGACTGCTAGGTTCAACGGAGTAAACCTTTCACTTAGATTGAGATGTGTAGATTTGTGTTATTGAGCTTCAAAGGATTGTAGTAACTGTTTACGATTCATTGCCACCGTTTACTTTAAATTCTATCCCCACAATGTCATGAAGGCCATGACAAACTTCTTAAAACAACACCATTTTGGCTCAAGGAGATTCAAGCCCTGGCTTAAATAAACATGTAACCTGTTTGTCGTTAAACACAAAAGCAGTGAGCTTCTTACCGGGTGCTCGATTGTAAGGAAACACTTGAGAGTGTTAAGCACCCTGCTGCGTTAATCCGTCCCTGAGGCCCATCTGGTGAACTGTGACAACCTCAACACACACCCCTGGCTTGTTCCTACCCGCAGCACAATCCCTGCAGGGACGCCCACTATTTCACCATCCACCTCTACTGTTTAGTCTGATATTGAATGCTTGACTTTTATACTCCAAAGCGGCCCAGTGGCTCCTTTAAAGACCACAGGTTGTTCGGGGTAAATTATCCAAATCAATTTTCTGATTGGATTTATATCCGTCCTGGATTTTAGAAAATACATAACTCCAAATGGAGAATTAGCTGTTGGATTTATGCTGGGGGATACACTCTGGCTCACAACACATCTGCTCTGTACTGAAGGACATTATGTAAGCTCTGTGATGCAATGATATATCTTTCTCTCGAGAGGATTGCAATGTCATCAAACAGTCTACCCCATCTTAATCTGTCAGATGCAGTTTTTTGTCAATAGTTCTGCAACATCAAATGTACCCAGTACTTTCTCACAAACTGCAAAACTTCATGTAGGCTGCTATCAAAGAGACAGCCGCGATAAACGTTTGGGTTAGATTCAACGCCTCAGGATCAGATAATTCTCGACAGTCTGTGAAGTCAAGGTTGCACTCATAAAATCCAAAGCCCGCATCTGCAAAAGGAACAATTGGCCAACAACTTCAGATGTACAAGAACTTCCAACAACTTCTAAACTGAAAAACATAGTCTTTGAATCTTTCATATTTAAGAAAGGGAAGGTCTTCAAAAAGGTCTTCAAAAACTCAACCCACCTCCTAAAAAAAGGTTTCGCAGGTTTCACAGTGTTTTGACAAATCATGCTTTCTTCACACCTGAGGTGGATGTATTTTGTATTTTTCAGTTATCTGTGTTGGATCTGCATGCAACCAGCATATTGCAGTCCATAGTTCTGAACAGACTGCAGTCTGTATTGTTATCTACTGTCCTGTCTTTGTACCTGGCTTTCTATGAACTTTTGTCCGATCCCCAGTGTCTTTGAACCATATCCAGGATTTGAATTTATGTGATGGTTGTTTCTCTGTATGGTTTGGCACAAACAGACACATCCTTTGATTTATTTTGATGTAACACCAAACTCCTAACACCAAAGTCTGTATATAATGTTAAAGTGTCAAAGTATTGGCCACATTTAAAAAAAAATAATGAAAATAAAATGCCACGTCATTGCAGGTGAGAGTTTTACATTGGACTTAAATGCAGCTGCATACTGGAATATACGATGACCAAAGCGGCCAGACTGCACGTATACCTCACTAGCCTCAATATCAACGAAGGAGTTAATAGGAACAGGAATTTCACTTCATTTGTGGTTAACAGCCAACTTGTGAAAAGTAACCATGGGGGTTCTTTGGTTCTAAGAGCAGAACCTGCATGAGCCCTTCAACTCAATTCAAACACCTCGACTTTTCTGAAGTGGGCATAAACGCTAAAGGTTTCAATATGTTTTTATAGGGCACACGGAGTGGTCAAATTAACGATTTTTCTTGCAACGAGTGAAGCATGACTTGGGTGTCAGTATTCATACATTCCTCAGACTTGTAGGCACCTCCGTTTAACCACACGTCAAGCTGAGTCAAATATTACGAAGAAGGTTATGTATGACAAGCGGGCAACCCGTATGACTACAGTAAAAACAAAACATGTCATTGTTTCCTGACATGTGTACTGTAACAGATTTGTCATGGATCAGTGGATGCCTATTCAGAGTGAACAGTTTTTAACTATGAGTTTACCTGCATTTCCCCATCCTGAAAAGGACAGAGAGAATGGCAGTTGGACAAATGACGGCTGACAGCATCTCTGAAAATGAAAAAATGACAAAGGGAAATAAAAAATAGTCAATTAATCTAGATAAACCTACGTACTGTACTACTACACCTGAACAGTCCGTGAGTCTCCCCCCCCCCCCCCCCCCCCCCCTGGCCCCCATCCGTCATAAAAAAAGTGTAATTCCCCCAGTCGGTTCTAGCCAAGATTGCAGTTTCTCAACAAAGGACGTTGTGTTTGGTCTAATCTCCTTAGCAACTCATGTCTGATCTGTTTGCAAATACAATTCACTATCGGAGACAATGTTTAAACAATTTCAAAGATGTTATTGTCTGTGACTGAAAGAGGAAAGTATTTTCCCATAGCACCCCTGGGGAGATGTACCACACTGATGTGATTGCTCCCTGTCTGTCTGAGCCAATCTGATAGGGCCTCTACCGTCTTGTTTACCCCCCCCCCCCCCCACACACCTCCTCCACACACCAGCACCACCACCCTGGTCTTGTTCTGTCTTCAACGGTCTCCTGCTCTTCTTACATGGTTGTTGCAATCTAGAAATGTTGCTGATCGTGCCAGTGTGGATTGCTATCCCAGCAGTGATAAACTATCACACACCTCACCTTCACTTCATGCCTACGGCTAGCTCTCAATAGCTATGGGCTGCCGAAAATATAATCTCCACCAACTGATACCCATGATACAAACTGCCACGCTTCTGATGTCCTCAACTTCTGTAGATTTATATAATTTTCCAGCAAGTGACATCTTTTCTCGACATTGTGCTCCCAGGCATCTGTCCGAACACTGGGCATGGAGATGAAGTATGAGTCGCCGAATCCTGTGTCCAGAGATGCCCCCTGTCTGTGATGATGGAACCTCCTATCTCTTTTTTATCTTGTAGCAAGGGGCTCTTCTTATCCAGCAGTACACTGACAGAGCTGCAAATCTCTGAGAGAAATCTTTATGGTATTAAAGAAAGAGAGAGACAACAGGCCACATTTTTTGAGCTTTGTTGAATAGACACAATTGCCTAAAAGAGTGTGACATTCAGTAGAGACTTGGATAAAAAATGACGTTTTGCAGAAAACTGTTGAATAAAGATGAGTAACAACTGCTTACAGACTATATTTACCAAGAATGTCTCAAAGACTAAACTGCAACCTTTCCAAAATCTCATGAGAACACAGAAACTGGTATAATTATGTGACAAACGAGCGGGTAGCATTTTACTCAGTAAAGAAGCTGTGGAGCATTTGTTTGCTTATGTAAGAAGTAAGAAGGAAGACATAAATAGACGAATGATTAGGGCATTATGCAAAGTAACAGGCTTGTAACAGGCCCTCCTATTTAACTCTTAACTTCTGAATTTCAACCAGACATTGCTCACGTTTGAGAGTGTTGAAGTGTAAACACAGATGTGAGCTAGTAACCTGTTCAAAAGTGTAATTTTTGGGAGGAAATACAAATGAGACTGATAACTGCCACGAGACATCAACATCGGATCATTGTCGACCTCTGAACCAATCGAGAGGTGTACTTAGTTCTGTTGACGAAGCGCTAAAGGAGATGCCACCCAAGCATTCCGACTGTCACCAGCACGTCCTCCTCCTCGTTAGCGTCCTCTGGAAAGGTCTGTCAACTGTCCCCATTTTGATTAAAACCTACTTAGGAACTTGAGCCGTCCAATCCATCACGGCGGCTTTTGCTCATCTGCCACTAAGTTATGCATTGTAAAGCTGAAAAGCTGTCCTTGTAAGTGTATCGTTAAACAAAGAGACCTCTTGGACAGGCAACAAACAGAGTGAGGCCTGATGGGTGTTTAGTTGGAGCCACTCAGCGCAATACTAACCTGTTTGGACAGCAAAGTTGCCATTCACTGGCACCTGACCAGAACTTCCCTGGGATCCTAATGCTACTCTTCACAAACACACATACACACCTCACACACACATACAGGTAAAGGTAAGCACACACTGTATGCACAAGAGCACATGCACACACACACACACACATACACGTAAAGTTAAGCTCACATGCACAAGAGCAGACACGCACACACATGCACACACACACAAACACAGACACACACACACACACACACACACACACACACACAGAGAGGTAGTCCTTAAGCACAAACAGGACTTGGCTTTCCTTGGTCTGCTATTGTTGGTTGGCACTGAGGCATCTCCAGGCTAAGTAAGGGGCCCTGATAGATGCCTGCCTCCTCCTCAGACCACCAGTAAAGAGGTGTGAGTGAAGGAGAGACAGAGAGAGATAGCGAAAGAGAGGAACAGACAGAATAGGGGAAGAGGAGCTGGATGATGAGATACGAGACTGGGAAAAAGGGTGGAGGGTAAGAGAGATTTATCTGGAGATACAGTCGTTTTTTTTAAACTTTAACAAGCAAATGCTGAGCAAAAGCAATGGCGAAGCACAAAGTTGCTCAATGTTTCCAACCCTTCTCCCATTGTCTTCTTGAGATGACCTTTGCTAGTCCCATCTCTGCACGCCAGCAATTCAAGGTTCATAGCTAATATCCTCGAATCAACTCTCAACCTCCTGTCTGACGCGTCACATCCAGTCTCTCAATGCCAAAGTCAATTGGCAGAAACAAACTTAAGTCAGTCACCCTTGCAGCAAACAGAGACGATCCCATTGTGTCAGCCAAACTTGCTCCACTTAACATGACATGCTGTACACGGCACACCAAACGTACTCTACTTAAGGCGGTGGCCCACATAGACCCCTTGCCTACTGCTAGGGGAACCGTCTCGACGCGCTGTCACCGTCCAGACACGAGTTCCTCCCCGTCCACAGGGGAGAGCGAATATTGCCGAAGCTCACTTGTCACGCGTGCCACTCACTCGCACGGTGGCAGAGCCCCGCGGCCCTGCACGCCAGCCTGTGAGGCCATTTAGCCTGTCAGCTGGAGAAAGTGGACGCTACGGCGTGGCACTTGAATGACAAGGGGAGTCCAAGGGGGGAAGCTGATGAGAGAGCAGGCACTCAAAGGCTGCAGACGTTGCCGTTGCCTGTTAACAAGGCAATATGGCCGCCGCCCGTTGAGCGGCGTATCCGGACAACTTGTGAGCGCTCTGTGTTGTTGGCATTGAAATGTGTTTTTTTTTTTTTTTTTGTGAACAGCTGTTCAGTCTCCATTGGATTGCAATGCATTGCACATTGCTGAAGTCATATTCTAGAGTCGGTATAATGTTCATTTTGTGGAACTGTCTCGAATTTGGTTCGGTATATGTTTGGTGCAGCTTTTGTATTAAAAAAACATAACAAAAAAACATACACAAAAAAAAACCTGTGCACTCTTTTCACGCTCCGTCCCACCCTCATCTCTCTCTCTTTCCTCGATCCATCTCCTCCCTCCATCCACCCATCCCTCGCTCCCGCTCCATCGCTGGGGGACACGATCAGGTTTCCTACAGCGAAAAGATGTGAGATTAGAGGCCACCTCGTCCAATAAAGTGCCTCTCAGATAAGACCCTGGTTTGGCCGGTTGAGTGCTAGTACATTTGCTGGTCTGCAAGGGTGACAATGGAGACACTGCCTGCTATGGGCAGCAGTTAGCACCCCTACCCCTCAAAGTCCCATCTCGATATCCTGCCTCAAATGTATTTCAGAACGGGGGGGAGCATAGTAGTATGCTCTGTGTGTCTTCCATTATTGTGTCTTTCACCCTCAGTAGGATTTCACATATACAGGATTTCGCATAAGCTTTTTGTTGAATAAACTTTTTTCCCTCCAAGGCCTACCAGTGGCTGATACCCATCTAGCATAACGGGTAAACGCATCTAGACAAACACACAGGCCAAGCCAGCCCGCTGCTCACAGCTACCCCCCATGCATGCGAGGGATCCACCTGGTGCGTTTAAACAAAAGGCCCAGGCGATAGCGGCTTAATGCACCTAGATAAGCCCACCGGCCGCAGATGCTGAATTCCCCTTCACAATGGATGAAATGATAACGGAATATATCTGCATGCACATACACAAGCACACACAGCTGCACGCACACAAACACACACACGCACGCATGCACGCACAGCTTGGCTTCGACGTCCCTCCCGTCCTGACCATGCTGGGGGATCTCGATACCGCTCCCCCCAAGGCCCCCCGCCCCCCCTCCTCCCACACACACGCATACACGCTCTCACTTGTTAATTGTACCAGGGACGATTTGGATAACGCGTTCGTTGCGGCATAAATGTGTGTCTTGATTTAGCATATGTGTGTGTGGGGGTGCACGCAGGAGGTGTCCTGGCAGAGTGGTAGGTATGCACCTGATAAGGCCTGTCATCGAGGGACTGATGCAGAGGGCGTCCATGCGAAGGAGAGATGCAGATGGAGACAAAGGGATGAGGGGATGGATGGAGAGCTGCTGGGGGAGACCTCTCACGTCTCCTTGTGAAGGATTGTGACAAGAAACTCCATGTGATTCTATTTGCGGTTAGATCGTTTGGAACGTTCTACAACTAACACATTATAAAATGCGCGCCACTCCAACCAAAAGTTGTCAATAGAGACATGAGAAAGAGGACACTTGTGCTAATGAAACAGAAAGAATGTGGAATTTCCAATTTGCATTAATAACTACAGGCTCATCTCTACATCCAGCTGAGTGCAGATTACCTTGGGGCATCAGTAGGCACAGTCTTAACCTATAAGGAATTAAACTGCTTGTATCCATACAGTCCCTGTTCAAACCTTGTGTATTTCAACAACACACCAGAGGTTGGCCGAGGGGGGAATCTACCACCACTTATGCCCTATACGCCTCATGCCCTTAACCTATATCAGTGTTTAAACCGATACCAAATTTCGTAATCATCTGTGCACGCTTGACGCAGTAAAATTACCTCTGTCCCTTTCTCTGTTATACACACAAGCAAAGAAAAAAAAAGAGTAAATTATAAACACAGCATAGTACAAATATAACTGTCACTTTAACCTGACACTGGAGGAGGTTCAGGCATTGTTTACCCTTGTGGCTTAGGAATGGGTTGCCCTGGGTGACTGTACGCTTGAATGTTTCCTATTATGCCTGATTGTTTTCATGTAATAACCAGGTTAGCAAGCTGCTGACTGCAACCTGATCTGGTACGGGGTGAGAGAATTGACTGAAACATGTGACAAGCTGTGATTATTGTGTTTGTTCACAGATGGGCCATTGTTACGGTAATCAACAGAATAACCAAACTCAGGTAGCTAATTACATGTTTCCTTGTGGCTCTGTGGGAGCATTGTGTTGAATACTTTATCTCAATGAATACTAGAATGCTCCAGGCCGACTAAACAACCTGACGAAAGTAGCACCATGACTTTTATTTTGTAAAGCAAGACCTATTTGTAAATTGTGATGCACTGGATTACTTTTTGATCTTTGTAGACTATTACCACACACTTCTGAAGTGGAACAACTAATATTATTTTTATTATTCGATAATCCTATGGCCTTAAAATAAAGTGTGTTATGGGCCCAAATCACATATTAGCCTAGATGTCTATTTATCTACAATTTGCATCCATCATTCACCAATTCAAAAACTAATGCAAGAGGAAAAGAAAACACGTCGTACTATATAGTGTTTGGATATGTATACATATCCAGGCTTATATTGTACTGTCTATCCTTTCATTAGCTCTTGCCAGCACAAAAAATACCCATACCAGTCACCGCATTCAACCTATTCACCTACGCGCGTATTCATAGGCTTGTAGTAGGTTGAACAGAAAAGGGGAGTGACCACGGTGTATTATATCATGTCAAATCACCTGAAAGTGGAGTACTTTTAAGCGCACGAGTTTTGAGTGGAAGCCCCACTTGTGAGAAAGCAGGAACTGAACGAACACTGATTACTTGAACTCTGGACCTTCTGGAGAACTTGTTTACATCTCGCAGAGCGATGGACGGTAGCATCAGACCGCTCGGTCTGGCCGGTCAAACTTCTTCACCTCTCTCGATCGGAGGCTTGCAGATGCCCGCTTCCCTCCTTCGCCCCCCGCCTCTCTTCCTTCGGGCCGCGGCTGCAGCAGTTTGTAATCCCTCACTGGAGAGAAGTTACCCCAGAACGCCGAAATGTGCACGGTGTAGGAACCACGGCGTAGTGTCCGCTCTAAAAGGGCATAAGCGCTTCTGTCGTTGGAGAGATTGTGCGTGCGCCAAGTGCACGCTAATTGCGGAGAGGCAACGAGTGATGGCGGCGCAGGTGGCACTCCGTAGGCAACAGGCTCAAGAGGAGAGCGAGGCCCGTGAGCTCCAGTTTATGTACAACGGCTCAGGGACAGGAGAGAGCGGAATGACCGTGGCATCATCATCTCAAGGAGTAGGACAACCTGGAAATACAAATAACGAACCGAGAACAAGTTTTAATGTCTTTGGAGCTAATAACCCGAAGGACGGTGAGTTGTCCATGTCTGAGTTTCATCACATTAGGCAATTTTATTCAAAATGTAATTTTTTGTAAATACCCTGTAGCTGGCATTTAAAGGTAATACATTTAGTCAAAGTTCATTGACATAGACTATCTCTCCGGTAACAAGATAACACTATAATTACATGTTTTACAGCAATCTTTTTAGATCGGCATTTTACAAAGAGTAGACTAAAGAAGTAACAATATAGTCAAAAGATCAATGACTTTTCTAATGTTCTATTCATTTTTATCTATTTTTCAGATGAAAAAATGCTCAAATATAACTTATACAGTGGATTCATGGGTCGATCCATCTTTCCGCCTCATCTCGCAACACTACCTTCTCCAACGGACAATAACGAGACCTCGACAAGCCAGGAGAAACACCGTGCCTTCGATAAAGAAAGTGGGAGCCAATCTCCTGTCTTCGACCAGCGATCCGACCACACAGAAAGCCCACGGTCGCTATCATCTTCGGATATCGAATCGGGAAGTGAGTCGGAGAGGGCCAAGGAATATCCTTCTCTAGAGCTTGGTGCAAGCGGCTGCGCGTCAAAGGACCCCACCGACGTCATGACCAAGATATTTCCCCATCACAAGCGGGAATCTCTGGAGTCGGTGTTGAAAACTTGCAAAGGTGACATTGTGAAGGCAATTGAACTGGTACTGAGCTTCAAAGATAATAATTACAACTCAGATAGCGTAGGAGTGTCTTTCTCCATTCACTCAAACGCATCGAGGCCGAATATTGGGCTTCCAATGGGAGTTCTGGGCGCCATGGGTAACAAGTCTGCATTTTCCCCGCTCCAAACGCCAACATCTTCTGGGGGCGACACCCTGTACGGGCTCAACCCTCGCTTCGGTATCAGTCCTTTGCGTTTGGCCTACTCCTCCACAGGTGCTGCCATACCCAGTTTCATGTCACCGTACGTGACCTCCGGACTGATGCCAGGTTTTCCACTGCGCCCGCCGTTGGACTACTCTTTCCCGGGGATGATGCGAGATCTCTCCTACTTACAGACCAAAGACTCTCTGTGCCATTCTGGTATTTACTCACGTTTAAACAATGACAAATAAAAGGTGCATGGAAACTCGGCAAAAGACCAATTTGCGTTAACAGAAACATATTCCCTCATGAACTTTCATTGCCTCACCGTCTTTTTTCGATCTGAACATGATTTGAAATGTGGTGTAAAACGTTTAACTCTAGTTCTAACCTCGTACTTGATGTTTTTTTTTGTCCTTGAGCGTTTGTTTAAAATGTATAATAAAAACGTATATTTTCTAAAGTTTGTGACAAATAAAGAATTTCAAATGAATATGTTTGTTGAAGTCCTGAAGACCACCACCCATATGTTCTCCTGCAGTGGGCCTACTAGGTAACACAGTTAATGACATTAGTTGTAGGCCTATTAATACAATCTGACCAGTCCTTAAGTCTATAAATGATAGGGCAGTTTTCTATTACCCAACATTGCATTATATACAACTAAGGCCTACAACATTAAATTACAATATTTAAGATAGGCCTTCATATCTGCATATAGACTATAAACACACACACACACACACACACACACACACACTATTTGTTTAAACAGTAGCAGTGTCTACTCCCATCTCCCCTAACTTCAAAATTGTCCAAATTATTGACTGATCTTTTAGTTTACATTAACATGTACTTGCCATATACATTTATTAACTTCCCATGTTTAACCAGGGATAGTTCAAAGCTTTTTGATAGCAGGTGTAACATATTTGCACTCCAGAAGCAAGCTCCTCTCAATAACTACATTATGCAATATTCAAAGACCTCAGGAGTCTCAGTTCCGTGATATGTTTTCATAGCATTTATGAAATGTGGTCTAAAGTGCTTGAGTATTTACACTCAACCGATCACTATCTATCTTCTGCCCTCTTTATTGAAAAGTAAGAAAGAGAAAAATGAAAGGAATATATCTGCTTCAATAATGATATGGGTCACACACAGGTCTGTTTGACGAAGCCATTTCACAGATTGTTTTAATCCTCCAGATTCAGCATTTAGGACTACAGTCATGCAGGGAAACATTTTCTTATAGGAATTATATTTCTAAGCCTATTTTCTCAAAAACGGCTCCAGACTATGAAATACTTTATCAATGTAAGCACACATATCGTCAACTACCATCTGATTCTGACAATGTTTTCGTCAGGTAGACCTGTCTCCTATATTTGTAAAAACAAAATCTTGCACAATTTCCAGAAACATCTTGAAGGATATTTTAACAACATCTGGGGTTAATATGTAAGATTTTGAAATATCTTGTAATACATGCACACGCTGTTTCTAACAAATCAAGTCAGCAGCTACAGAATGTTCTCTCAGAGCTGTCAAGAACAGCACAGGTAAGTCATCAGGCTCTTAAGGTTTACTCGTTAAATTCCAACAGGCTATATGATTTATTGTATGAAGTGCCGAAACCATGGGGCAGTCTAGATCTTGAATTTGATATGACCTAAATGCAATTATTTAAGACTTGGCTTGAAGGTTTTTTTTCTCTCTCATAGATTCAATTACAACGCATGAATTTATAAAATGTCAAGTTGGTTATCTGAATCCAGGTAGCCACGTCGGTCGTATTGTAATTTGTAGGACCAGAGCGCGCTGGACGTCAACAGAACCATGCAGGCGTCACGTGACTATAATACAGGAAGCACCGACGCTGACAACTCGGGATGCTGAACTAATATTTGAGTGCGAAGAGCATTCAGCTGTTTTATATTTGGCCAGAACAGTAATGTTGGCATAACTAGACCTCTGACATGCATTGCCATATTATAATTGCTGTGATTCTATGGTCTGTTGGTATAGAGTCGCGGAAATTGAGAGGAATTTCTCTGTCGTGTAAGTGTCCCATCCCGAACTCATCCCATCCAGTGTAGCATGTTGCCGTTGCTATTAGTAAACAAACCACTGACTGACAGCATACCGTTTCTTTTGTATTAGTTGGCTGTATGTAATAACAATTACAATTGCAGATTTTCATATAAGATATATAAATAAACTATCTACGCTTAATGCTTATTTTTGATGTTTAGCGGTAAAATGTTGGTATAGCTCAACCGACTAGCCTTCATACATGACTGTATCAGTGTTAACATAGGCTACTTGTCACATGAATTGACAGCCTAGATGCATACAAAGAGCAAATGCGTTCATGCAATATACAACATCTACTTGACTTTTACATACATTTTGTGTGTACAGATAAAAGATTCTACAGAGAAAGAAAGTCCTTCCTGTGTATTGATGGGTCCAAAATGATTCCCTTTGAGCAAGTGAATGATGACTACTGTGACTGTGCCGATGGCTCAGACGAACCAGGTACAGATATATGAAGTGAACCACTATAGCCATTGTGTACTTATTTTGGATGTATATTGTAATTTATGAAACTGGCATATGATGTAGCTTGATGTGTATTTTATTACCAGGCATTACTCAAAGCTTGTAGAAGAATCATTGCAAACTGTACCCTGGACAAATACCAGTACTTTCTAAGAGGAAGAAAACCTCTGCCCTCTGTATTATTAATGGAATGACACTGCCACCTCTAGAGTATGCATGGAAGTGCATTAATACCTAGGCCTACATGTAAAGCTACACAATGATCAGGATAATGTCGAGATTTCAGAACAGGAAAGGCCAGGGCATATATGTTCATAGGTTATATAAATCACGGGGCAGAGCTGACGGTGTCTATTTCAAATCACGGTTCAGTGAATATGCTCTGATGTACAGCATCTCTAACCATGTGACCCCCGCAGGCACATCCGCCTGTCCTAACGGCCGATTCCACTGCGCCAACCTGGGCTTCCGCCCTCACTATATCCCCTCATCGCGCGTCAATGATGGCATTTGCGGTAAGGTCTGCATTTTGACCATGCTATCGCTCATACTTTCAGGTACCTACATTCGATTTGAAAGGCAGTGGCTACCACAGAAGACCACAGAGAATATCTCCAACCACTGCCCATAGATGTACCATGGGTGGCAGACCTACAGCATTATTGTACAGCTGCCCGTTGCAGTTTTCCTAATGAATGGAATCAGCCAGTGACATCACTGCTGCTGAATGTAGTGAGTGCGGCTCCCGATGTACCACGAGTACTTCTGGAGCGATGCCCCACTGGTAGGTTTTGCACTGTGTACGAACAAACACATTTAGAACGCTGTCGGAAGATTGACAGGTTGGAAGTTGTTACGCCCGCTGTCACATCCTTGTGTAGTGGAAAACAAACAGAGAAATAAAGAGATCAACAGAGGGAAACAGGTCTCCCCTCCCTCTCCCCCTCCTACCCGTTTGCCATCAGCTTTTCCCCTGCATCTAAATGTCACCCCCCCTTGCTCTCTCCATTCCCTGTATATGCCCGCCTTACTCAATCCCTTAATTAGATCATTTTCGTCCCCCCCCCCCCATATCACCCCCTTCCATCCCATGTCTGAGAACTCCCGGCTTTGGAGAAAACGTAACGTTTCCCCCTTATCAACGCCCCCTCCCCGTCACCGGGCTCCCTGACGGCTTTTGATGACGCTAGGCGGCAAGCGGCGGAGAGATAGCGAGGCGAGACTGAAAGGGGAGGAGGGTGGGGGGGTGGGGGGGGGGGGCGGGGGGGTAGAGAGGGGAGCGGAAGGGTGCGTTTGATGGCTTTTCCGTCCCCCCCCTCTCTGACTCTTTTCTCTGTCCTCTCCCTCTCCCCCTCCTCCTCTTGTGTTCTCGCCCGCGACTGCCTTGAACAGAGCCACTTAGAGCTTGAAGTCACACTGCTTTCCTTTTTTTCCCCCTTCTTATTCTTCTTCTCTCGCGGCTTTGGGAGAGCTTTTACCGTGCTCGGGCACCAGAGCTCTGATGCGCTATAGCCACTGCTCGGCAATAGGGGTTCTGGGTAATTGAGGAGTTTCACACTGTGACCATTCTCTCTGCCTGGTCCCAGCGACTTCCAAACTGAAACCAGATCTAAGTACTCATGTTACCACTTGCCAGGCGCCGCTAGGCATTCTGGGGGCAATACTCTCAAGTAGAGGATTGAAGGAGTGGGATTCTTGATATTTGAAATAGCTTACTCCTTGATGCAACATGCGTGCTTGATCGATGAACTGTTAGCATGTTCTTATTGGTTTCCCAACCACCATGTTTCCCGTCAGTCTCTTCCTTTTAAACATATATGAAAGTGAAAAGTAAGTACACACTCGGGCCCGAGAGATACCAAGACAATCAGGCCATGAGCGTGTGTCGCGTGGTGTGTTGTTGACTTGGCTGACAATGTGTGTGATTCATCTGTCTCTCTCCTGTTCCTTCTGGCAGACTGCTGTGATGCTTCCGATGAGTATAACAGTCACACACGCTGCCAGAACTCCTGCAGGTTAGTTGGCCGGGATTGCATCCACAGTCACACAGAGTTGGTCATAGATCTCAAGTTGGAGACTGGTTTGGTCGGACCAACAGGGATTCATGTGGGAGGTGGAAGCATGACCAGCAGAGAATTTGTTTGAAAGGAATGAAATGAGCGTCCCTAAATGCTGACCTTTGTTTAAATGGGCATTTAGTCTGTAGATTTGATATCAACAAAGTCATTTTCCGACGACCCTTTACTGACATGCATGTTGTTTTAGGACTGGTTTATGAAAGGAAGGAGGCCATGTTGTAGTGACGTATCCCACCACCAGGGGGCATGATTTCACTTTGATAGAAGCCGTCAAGCTGTATTTCCATGACTTCTTTAGTAAGCCAACTCCTACATAATGTCAATACATTAGGGTTGTGCCTTTAAGAGTTGAGCGTTGATATGGAGATTCTGCTGCGCCACATCATTACACATTCTCATTTACATTCTTATGTTACTTACAGTGGAATTGCTACATTGTGAAATTGAACTTAAACGGCTCATTAGGTCTTTGTTGAAAATAGCACTAGAAGCTTTAAAGTTAAATAGAGACATTACAAATGCCATTTCAGAAAATACTTTTTTTTGGTCTGGAATACGTGTTTTAACCCAGTCCAAACGGTCATTGAAGGCACAATGTTTACAGTTTGTTACCCAATTGGCATACTTCCTTCATTGGGACTGATTACATTAGTGTAACAACACGATTTTTACCTTAAGCACCACTTACATAAGGTTGCGCCCTTTGTATACAGAAGCCTAATACCTCAAAATCCCAAACAAACAAACATTACAAATCATAACAACCTCAAAAAAGCCTGCCCCTTTAGTATCCCTGACAACAACCAAAAATGACTCAGAAAAAAAGGTTCTCTCTCAGCCAAACGATTCTTCCTCAACTTATTTACCCACCGATGTTGACCCACTTTGGATTTCAAAGTGCACTGTGGGCCCTCCAGGATAGAAGCGTGCCATCTCCAGGAGCCAAGGAGGTACTCGAGCCAGCGGTGCCTTCCGGTCTCTGGGCTGTAGTGATGGCCTGCTCTCTTCCAGGAATCTGGGACGGAGGGAGCGAGCGGAGGTGGAGGGTCAGATGAGGACTCTGGACGAGGGACTCCGGCTCAAGCAGCAGCACATCGAGGAGGGGGTTTCGCTGTGGAGGGAGAAGCAGGTAACGGCAGCTGTGGCGTGCTAGCTGAAGCTAGCGTGCTAGCTGAAGGCCAAGGCCTTCCAGCTAAGACTTAGCTGGCATTTAGCTAGCACTCCATCGCTAGAGGTAGGCTACAGTACCTTATGCTACTGATGAAGCAAGAGTACTGTTCGTCTCCTCACTAATGGAGTGACTAAGTTAAGCAGAGTTGAGGGTTTAAAAAGTATTTCGCAATCAGCCGATTGGAGAGAGACTTTCCACAACCCTCTCGACGTAAAAATGACCAGTTCAGACACAACGGTACTAGCAAAGTCTCTCTGAGGCATGAAGGTCAGAGGACGGTGTTTATATCGAGAACAAAAAAGATAACACACAGCCAATAGGTGTTTGTTATTATAGGCTGGTGGATACATCATCATAGAACTGTGACTTTCCTCAGAACACAGTAGGTTACCGTAGGAACACAGGAATGGATACTAAGACAGAATATATGAACAGATGATGAGGCTGATTGTAATCAATAGAAGCACATAAGGAACTCCATTTCTTCCACACTACCCAGGGAGATTCCGTTACAGCTTAATGCCCCTCGCCCTTTGTGTCTCAACCCACAGGTCCACCGAAAAACGCTGACTCGGACACATTGCTCGCGAATGTGGCCATGTTCTAACTACCCTTACAGTATTTATCTGTCTACAACAGCGTTTTAACTCCATGTTCAAACTTTACTGTGGGAATTGTTACTCCATTTTTGTCAACTGGAGGTCGTCAACTTCCTCGTCGTTTTAATTGTGTTGTTTAAAACGTGTTACTTCGCAGTCACACACTATTCATATAGTTGTGGTGAACGAGCTGTTTTGACAACCGACAACCGCTGCAGTTGAATGTCACTCTCAAGCACATGGTCAGTATGATAGACTACCTGCCAGCAAGCAAATGCATACACACAAAAAATGCACCAATGCACACACACACGCCCACCTGCCCCCCCACCCCCCCACACACACACACACACCTACACACACACACCTACACACACACACACACGTGTGCACACGCTTGCTCGAGCACACAGACTCCTCTGATTGCTTGATGATAAGTCTATACTTTGTGCACTCGGTGCATTTTCTGTCGGATATTTCTGTTCCAGTGTTCATTTCTCAGGGAAGGTGATTGACAGGTCCAGGCTGAGGGCGTGCATAGCCCCCGTGACACCCCCCCCATCCCCCTGCACCCGCTCATCTTCTGTTCTGGTTGTGTCTCCATTGATATGGCGGGGGAAGGGGGGGGGTTAGTCTCTGGAACACAATGACTCAAAGCGAACCGCCCAAAGGGGTCAAAGGTCAGAAGAAAGCAGCACTGACGGAGACACAGAGCTAAATGTAGCCACTTGGAATTGCGTTGGTGGTTTTTGTTTGCAAGTTTTAAGTCCCCTGTGGAACAGAGTCCGGAGCTGTTGGTTGTTACAAACTGTTGGATCAGTACTGCAGATATCAACTGAAAGCATGCTAGCACTAGCATTAGCACCATTTGTGTTCATTGGGGCATGGTATTAGCGTTTGAGCGCAAACTACCTGAGTACAGTAGATTAACAGGTTTGGCTGCACGGTTTACGTTTGTTTGGCAGCACTGTGCTTTGGAGCATTAGCGTAGTAGCTTTGCTTTTTGGTACACAGTATACAATATTGGAATGCGGTTCTGTCGACACTAACTTGATAGTATGTTTCAGAGGCACTTTTCTCTCATTCAGCTAAGTACTGAGGGCCAGGTATGCTCTTGCACACTCAAAATGGAGTCCATAAATCACTGGAGCAGCTGAGTGTGGATAAGAAGGCAACATGCCCCAGAAAGTTAGTCATCCCCATCCAAACTTCAGCTAGAATCCATCACTGCATTATGAGCAACTCAAGAGAGGAGATTGGAAAGTAATATTGACACACACACACACACACACACACACACACATACACACACTCACACACACACACACACACACAGGCTTGCTGCTTTTTTTTCTTAATTGGACTATTACAGAGAGTGATGATAATCTATGCTTTGCTGTCATTTGGTGTCATTTTTGGGGCAGCAGTAATGCTGGCAGACGCAGGTGATTTAAAGAGTCCCTTTGTGTAGTCTCCTCGTGTCCTATACAGGGACAGCAGCTGGTCTGTGTGAAAACAGACAGAGGGAGACTTGAAAAGGAGCCTCCGTCCCTGATATTTCTCATGAAATCATTTCCGACGCTCCACTTTTGAAGTTCGGGTTCGCCACGAGTCGCCGTCGTTTTGTTTTTCTCTTTGTCGGCGGCGTAACACAATCAACCAGCCACTGTTACACAACCCCATCAGGCCGTCTTTGCCGTCGCTACACAACCCCGCTCTGAGCCGCCGCGGAGGCGGACGTCGCAGCGTGCCATTTTCGGCAATCCGCGGGGTGGTCGTGTGCCGTCAGATGTTCCTATTTAATTGCAGAGCCGTGCTTAGCTTGGAGGTGGCACAGGGGGAGGGAGGAGGAGGAGGAGGAGGAGGAGGGGGGGGGTGACAGGAAGTGACACTATCAGCCTTGACGGCCTTGTGTTCCCCCCCCCCCCCAGGCCCAGCTCCGAGACCTGCAGCGTCTGTCTGAGGACCTGCAGACCAAAGTGGAGGAGCACAGGAGGAGCAGAGGAGAGGTGGAGAGGCTCGCCCAACAGGAAACGAGGGCACCGGAAGCGGAGGATAACGGTGAGTGACAGAGGACTCGGGGGTGGGGTGGGGGGGGGGGTTGGTTTGCACGCGGGTGTGTAATTGGCTTTCCTGAATTCCGAGCGGCGACTCCATCTGAGAACGGCGGACGGGGGGGGGACGGGGGGGGCTTTTGACGGAGCGTCGAAAGGGTTCGTTTCATCTTTCACTTTTAGGACCGCGGTTACGGCGTGGCCGAGGTCGAGGTTTGACATATAGAGAGGTGACTGTTTTAGTTAGAGATGCCCCCGGGGGGTTAAAGGTCACCGTTACAGTCAGCTAGGAGCACTGGGGGGAGTAGCAAGGTTGAGCTCCATTTCATTCCCATGCAGCCACGTAGGATGGAGGTGAATTGACCCCGGCGACCCTGCGGGCCAGTGGTCACGATGACAAATGGGCCGGTCACTGATGAAACCCACGGGTGGGGGGGGGGGGGGTTCAAACATGAAGACATGAGGGAGAAAATGAACCAGAGAGTGCTCAGCGACTGAATATTCCGGCGACGAGAAAGACCCTCCTTTTTACGTTCAACCCTGAGGGACAACTTGCTTATGACTCACTCAAAATTCGCTTATCGTGCCCCGCACATTCATTATTACTACACTTCTACCACTGTTGCGCTGCTGGGAGACTTGATGAGACTGGATTGGAAGAGGAGGACACTCACAATTTACACTACGGGTCCGTTAGGACTTTTGATCCATTATGTTCAGGGGGTGGGGGTGGGGGGGGGGGGGGTGGGGGGGCAAACAAAGGTTTGGATATTTATATTGGATCCGAATGGGGCTCTGTTTGGTTTGCATAATTAATCAATGTGACTCAGACTCCAATGTGGTAAGGGAGAACGACTCGGGAGTAAAGGAGAGAGCCCTAAACAAATTTGTCACTCACTTTGTCGAACGTTGCCATTGTCTAATGTAGCCCTAGTCCTGTTCCACCCTCCCTCCAGCATCTTAGTCCTAATGGAGACATAATTGGAATGTGTCAGCTATTTTCTCACGATTCCAATGTTGTGCCTCAGTGTTGTGTTTGCCGACGAAACTGACAGTGTTTTTTGTTGTTGTTTTTGCTTTCAATAAAAAGCTAAAACTACGCAGCCAATAAACAAAGAAATGTTACCCCCCCCCCACACACACACACACACACCCTCCCTCCTCATAAATCCTCACCGAACCATCCATCTTCCTTCTAAATTTACATCTGTCCTTCTCTGCGTCCTAA
This sequence comes from Osmerus mordax, assembly GCF_038355195.1. Classification (NCBI taxonomy): domain Eukaryota; kingdom Metazoa; phylum Chordata; class Actinopteri; order Osmeriformes; family Osmeridae; genus Osmerus; species Osmerus mordax. The sequence goes on along the minus strand of NC_090072.1, from coordinate 7,584,613 downwards.
CCGATCCAGATTGATTTGCTGTCTGGTTGCCGATCTCGCCCCCCAGTAAAAAGTTTTTGATTGGAGGAAAGGTCACTTGACTTTGACGCCGCCGCTGAGCAGCCATCCATCACGCTCCTGCCGTGCCAGCTGACCTTTCCTGGGCTCCTTTTAATGACACGTTAATGACACGCGTGTGGGCGTAACCCGGCAACATGTTCCAGGGTACACGCTCTCCCTTTCCATTACAGCTCATCTTCGGGGCGTTGCAACCATCAATTTTCATTTCCGCGCCCATGCTTGGGCGCCGCCGATGCTACGTCCGTCGTCCATCCATCACAGCTTTGTTTTGCGTCTCTAACGACTGTTTGTGTGTTCGGGAGTGTGTGAGAGAGTCAGTGTGTGTGCGCGCGCGTCGGTAAACGGGCAGTTTTGAGGGAATTGTGTCTGCGTGTGTTCAGAAGGTAGACTGAGGTTGTTTTGGCCCAAGGGCCAGCCAGCCCGCGACATGTGACATTACACGTTGATTAATACCAGACTCAAGCGGAATAAGCATCGTTAATCTGCCAGCACCATAAATCAACAACACTTTATGGATCCCCCATGGGCCTCCTCTCTTATTGTGTGGTGTTGCTCGCTGATAAGGCTGTTCCATACCCTTTGATTTCATTCCCAGAATTAAAATGCTGCCTTTGAACGAGCGAAAAATCATGGAAATATAAATTCCACTTTTTTACCTTGATTGAATATTTGATGTGATCTCGCTAATGCATCGACCCGGAGCTCACTGTTTACGAAAATGTATTTATTTCCTGTCGCTGCCTACTCCAAGATTTTGCTGCTCGCTGGCATAACGTATGCAATACTTATGCTCATGCGTCTGGAAATGCTCTCGTTGTCAGAGAAAGTCGTCGCTTGCATGAGTAGATACCATGTTTTTACCAAGACTTTGTACTGTATACAAACAGATGATGTTTGTATGTTGTCACGGTCGCACGCAAATCTGTATGGTTCTTTTTATGTTCACTCTGCATCATTAGACGGTGGTTCGAGTGACTCTTGCGATGTGTGTGTGCGTGTAGGATGTGTGTGTGTGTGTGTGTAGTATGTGTGTGTGTTTCCGTATGTGTACATACACACCGTATATATTTAGACATGGAGCCTTACAGCAAGCTTTATGGAATGATACCGCCTTACAGTGGCATTCACATGTACTGTACTGTGAGGTTGAGCTCAGTTCACTAACAAGACAGAACAGAAGTGCATGGCATGCGTCATGCACCTCATCCTCATGCCTTAGACACGCTAGGCGCATGACCTCACCGCCTCCCTCTCCCGTAAACATACTGCGGTCTCACTTTGTGTTCCACGAGGACGCCACAATGCATGGTTAGGCCTACGACCAGTTCTACCCTAGCTGGTATTACAACACTGTGTTCCGACCACCAGCCGACGCACTGAATCCAGCTACGTTAGGGGCAAGACACACTTGTAATTGGGACTGATTGATGAGTGGACGTAGGGAATCATAATTGATCATGTTAGCATCGCTCGTCTCCTGACACGGGCCCTAGCTCACCTGCCCTTTGGAATTGAACGTTTAGTTGAACGTCCATATCAGCCCCAAAACGCAAAACAGAAGAATCGCACACAGTTAGAAGGCATTACGGCTCATGCGCTGCCTGTTGGTCGCTCTATCAAGACTCGCCCTTTAGCGAGCCAAAATGGAGTCTTCTCTTTTGATTACCCTTGCCATTGATCAATCCTGTCTCGGGGGGGCTTCATACAGTGTTATTGAGCATCGTAAAGGAGATACACTATTGGTGCCCTCTGAGGAAATAACACAACAACATTGTGTTTAAGGGGCCAGTGCTTTTGGGAATTGATTGTAAAGGAAGAACAGGAAAATGGAGACGTAACAGTATTTGAGAGTTGTAGGACCGGGGAATCGGAGTGGTGGACTGCCACGGTTTAAGATGAGGCCCTGTACTGAAATACGATGCAACAGCAAAGATGGAGTTGTTCTATTACAGACGTAAGTATTCCATTGACTTGAGAGTGCTCTCCGCCACGTGTTGCGGGGGAAAAGAAGGCGGCGAAATGCAGTTGATGGAACACCAGACACACACAGCACGGCACAGTACCGTCTCTAATCAAAGACAGACCTCATATGAACCCAGCCTTTTCGATCCGTCACGGTCAAAATGGACAGAGCGGGTCCTTAGAAAGCGCTCCCGAGCCCCGGGTGCTTACGGCGTGCGCGCGGGGCGGACCCCGACGCCCGCGTCGCAAGCCAGGCAAGTGTTGCCCGCTAAAGCAGATTCGACGGGAGGTCGTAACTCCATTACCATCCCTGAGATCATCTGGCACAAAAGCAAACGCCGCACATTGTTTTGACGGAGCGAGAGGACGGCATTAGCCACTCGGTCGTCTCGCGTTGATTCGTCAGCCGTCCGACGGGCTCCTCGCGCTCATTCACCGTGCTGTCAGAAGGCCCGTTGGTCTGGCAAAGCATGCTGGGAGAAGGGGAAGTAAATCCGTACTGAATAACAAAGCCTCGTTCCCATTAGTGGCACTGATTACCCGAGCATGTTTTGAAGAGCCGTCTCAAATGCCAAACCATCATAAGCTTTGGGTTCACACAGAGGTTTCTTCAACCCCCTAATGACATGCTTGTCTTTTTTTCCCCATACATGAACCATACCCCCCCCCCCCCCCCCCTAAACCTACCAAGATGGTAATGGTATATCCCGATTCGAAGTTACATGAGGGCTGCAGTTCAACCAGAGTTCTTGTGGGTTTCCTCGAGTTCAGACGTAATCTAGTGGTTGACCTGGTTTTGTTCCTTTACCATGTCTCTAACCCACTCCTAACTCCCCTGTTTTTCTAATGGCGGATTAGCCTGTTCCTGAACTGTTCAATGATTTAACACGATCGCCTAGTGTCAGTTAGGTGAGCTAAAATACATGCGATGAATGATGCATGTGAGGAATATGTTAATATCGGCTGGTCCTCGTGTAAGATTTGGAAGATATCTCACATTCCGGTTCTCTCTGTCTTTGGCTCTGTATTGTATTATCCAGATTCATTCAGTGTGTCCAATTCGGGCCTAATGTCATCACAAGGATACATATTATATTGATGGTAAACATTAAGATAGTGAACAAGCTCATGGTTGAGCTCTCTCCTTGACTCCTGTTTACACAATGTCCCAGAAAAGATCCTATTTATCTTTTATACTTTAAGTACCCGCATAGATATGTGCGCTAGGTAGCATAATAGGCTAATATTTACAAATACAGTATGTTGCTTTGTATCATTGAGACTACTGTTTTAGTCGGATGGAAAACGCCTTTGAGGGAAAGTACCACAGGAAGTGTCGCCCCTGGGTCATTCCTTAGGAGCTGTTAAATTTCTTCTTTTGAAAGAACAGTGGTGTGGTTGTCTAGGCTTTGTTAGAACCCTACCACAACGCATAGAAATCGTTTCCATCGAGAAAAAAAAAAAAAGAGACAGTGCTCCCTGCTAATGCCGTGCGCCTCATGTGAATCCTCGCCGGATCGACCTGGTTACAAAAGAGGCGTCTGTGCCGTGTGTGTGGAGTGTGTCGGAGGTATGGATTCGGGGGCTCCTTCTTTTGTGTTCCGTTCCTCTCCTTTCTTCGCGCCTCACTCATTTTACGAGCTTCTCTCTGTGAGCTATCACTACGGTAACGCTTGCCGGATGAGTGATGGTGTCCATTAGTAAACATAGCGAGCTGTGTGTGCCGTCTGGCGGGAGAGCCAGGTGCCTTCGACCTTGCCTTTCTCTCCGTCTCTCATTTTTTGCTTTGTATATTTCTCCCCCCCCCCCCCCACTATCTATGTCTCTCTCCCTTTCCCTCTCTCATTATATTTGCTGTCTGTTTGGAGAGCTAGTGTCTCCAGTTCCCTCCCCCCCCCCTCCCCCCTTCTCACTCCCCCCACTCCCCTCTCTCGACTCATTCTCTCCCCTCGCCCCTCTCTGCCTTCTCGTTCTCTCGCCGGGGCAATCGTTCTCCTCCGCTGTCTGTCTCGGGCGGCCGCGGCTCTGCGGCTGAAGGGAGGGACGAGGACGTCTCCTGCCAGACGAGCGCAGGAAGGATGGAGAGAAGCGAGAGAGTGCAGACGGGTGGAGAATGTCAAGCAGCGGGGCGGGGATAGCGCACAGCTCGAGCAGAAGGGGAGAAGGCCATTGAGATGACAGACGCGGCGTATTCCTTTGGCGGAAGCACATCGCCACGTCGGGTGTACTACGCCCCAGTTGGAGCGGTGATACGCGATGGGTGCACTCGGGTTAAATGTTTCGACGGCGCTGGGTTAAATACGCGCCACCTGAGTGTTTGTCAAATGAAGAAATTCGGCTCTTAGTCGCGTTTCTGAACGCTATTGAACCAACCCCGGCTTGACTGCATGGAATAAATTGTGTTTCAGACCTCAGTACTTTAGGGGGTATCTAGACGCAAGGATTTTCACATGTACACACACACACACAGCCGGCGTACTGTAAACTGAAAAAAAATGCAAATTTCACAATTAGCTTTTCCGTAATTACCCAAATCATGTACAGAAAGGTAATTGCGGCGGATGTGTAATTAGCATTATGTAAAGTGCTTCTTTCTCCATCTTAGGGCCAATCAGCTTGGCCCTTTCGACTCCCAGCTCGGGCTGACGAGGAGGGAGATGTTTAGTCACGAACAGAGGAGAACTTCCTCTCTCTCGCTCCACTGAATGCCACCAGGAGGGGAAAAAAAGACAAGAAATCTGTGGGGGTGTGGGAGGGAGGTGGGGGTTGTATGGTTATGGGGTGGGAGTGGGGGCACACACGCACACACACACGTCTGTGAATAGGAGTAGTGAACAGAGAGGGGGGGGGAAATCACTTCATCATACCAGCGTCGAGCACAAAGCTCCCTGATTGCATTCTAGATCCCGACACGGCTTTTGTACAGTGGAACCAAATGTTCTCTCACAGCACGACTGACTCATCGCCCGATTGGCCGACCGTCGTCAGCCACTCAGTCCTCCCCGCCCAGCACTTCTCGGTCCACCTCTCTGCCCCTGCGGCCGCATCCCAACGCGCCTCTCCGCCGCGCGGGGGAAACGCGGTGTTGTCGGGGGTTGATATTCTGTGAAATGCCATTGAAATTCCACCCATTCGTAACCATTTCTGATGTCGGGAATTGTCGTTTTCGACGTGTTTTGTTTGCTTTTGCCACGTCCCGTTCTCCTATTTGGAGTCGTTCAGTCGTATAAGTGATCTGTCAAGTAAATGGTTCTTTGTGTCTCCTTAAGGTGTCAGAAGTCAGAACAGGACGGCAATCGGCATTTCCCACACGTTGGACGGCAATAACGAGAACAGGTGAGGACACTTGAATCATTCCCCCGACACGTGACACCTCAAAGGCTCCCCATTCCGAATCCCAAAGATGAATCTATCATTCCCAGCGACACAAAGACGGCAAAGATTTCAAAGACAGAGGGAATGATGTTCATGCCAATCAGGATTACTGGAGAACAGTTCTGATCGGTGCGAGACCATACAAAGTCAAAGCAGCCATTTTAAATCCCACTTTCAAATACTTTCGAGGTGCTCAAAGTCATTCCAGCTAAACTAAACATTGGGACCAGAAGTTTCTCAACCTCATCCCTCCGTGTCTACCTTGATATACAGTATAGATACTGTATACATATACACTGTATACCTACCTGAAAATGATTGATACCTTCTCTCACAATCTCTCCGAAAGATAAATGGCCGACCCACAAGGGCCTCGCTCGTGTCGCTGTGCAGATCCTCCCACTCTTTTCCTTCCACAACTCGTTTTCTCTGAGCGTCATTTGTCTTGGAGAGCCGCCCCTCCCTCCCTCCTCCCCGCCCCCGCCTCACCCCGGAACTACCCCGCCTCGAATCGTTTGTTCTCCCCCGGCATCAGAAAAGCAATTCGTCGCCTTGTTTGCGTTGCATAATCTCCCCGTCGCCGAAAGCCCCGACAGCAGCCCCTGTTGTCACGGGTGAGCCCCGCGAGACGCCCAACTTGCTGCCGTGAGCAGTGTTTAACCTCAGCCGGGGCTTTATAGGGAACGGCAGCCGTTTTGCTTTTCCAGTGAGATATTTAAATTTCCTCTTGGCTTGCAGAAAAGCAAACAGGGATCTCCATTGAGCCCTATATGCACCCCCACCACCCCCCTACCGCCCCACCACCACCAGCATATCTTCCTCTCTCCTACCCATCTGCCCCCCCACCTTCTCCTGAAAGGAATCAATACTGCTCAAGCTAACTGGGCATATTCTCCCGGAGAGGGATAGGGGACCGGGATTGTAAAGCGGAGGCGCTATAATACATATGGCTGTGTCCGGGAGGAAGTGCTGGCACAAGCGCTTTCCCACCCCGCCGCTAGCGCCTCCTAATGCATTCCCAGAGCATTATTAGGGCGCCATTATTCAGCCCGCCGGGCCGCTCGCTCGGTCATCCCCCCCCCCCCCCACCCCCTCTCGCCCCCCCCACCCCCCCCCCACCCACCCACCTCCATCGCAGACCGCGTCCGTCCCGGCTTAAACAAATACATGACGCAGCTGAAATATCTGCTAGTGTCGCGCGTTTTTGATGCTGCCCGACGCTTTCGGTCCATCCGTCATAAGGCTCCGGGGGCACGGTTAGCTAGCTCATGGCATGTCTGCCGTTCTGACGTTTATTTACATAAGATGACAGGCGAGAATGTGTACGCCTCGCGACAGTGTAAGCCGTGTCACCGTAAAGATGCGAAGTTGTGGGCCTTAAATTGCATTATTCTCTGATGCTCTGACGGAAAATGAGATTAACTTGCACACTGTGGGTTCCTATCTCGTGAAAAGACCTCTTTTTTATGTCCCTAATGACAGTCTATGAATCACTGCACTATTCTTAATCCATTTGATAGGAATTGCTAATTATCTTAATGCTAATTCAGCGATAATTGCACTCCCATTAATAAACTAATCTCATTTGTGTTGTCTATTTAGCCCATTATCATTAATAATTGCTCATATTTTCTTAAGAACTTTGATTCCCCTCTGAAATAAATATTTGAAGACAAAGGAAAGCTCATGCTGATTATCATGATAATTACTTCCCCCCCTCCCTTTCCACGAAAAAATCTCCCTTCAAGAAGGAACCCTTCTATCTAGGATTTGAGGGAACCCACACACTCGCCTTGAAAAAGGTTCGTCCCCAAACGGCCGTCTTCGAGAAAGACTTCTCCCCTCCGTCACTCTTGTGCCACGGGGCCATAATGGGCGGATGAGGAAGCGCTGTCTAAACGCTGTCGGCTGGCGGATCCGACTCTCCTGGGTGGCTATCTGCTTCTCTGTGTTATCGTGCCCAGAGCCCTCCTAAGCGCCACACACAAACTGCTCTTCTGTGCCAACTGGCTGGCAGTTGGCAGCCCAGTGTAGGATTAACTGGTACCAGTAGTGCTGGTTATAAATAGAGCGTACCAACTGCTCTAGGAAATGAACCATGATGGAGCCTCCCCAAGGCCCTGTAACAGGTTGTGGTTTTGATCCCCCCCCCCTCTCTCTCTCTCTCTCCCTCTCTCTCTCTCTCTCTCTCTCTCTCTCTCTCTCTCTCTCTCTCTCTCTCTCTCTCTCTCTTTACCTCCCTGTCGCTGTCACGGCGGCGTGTGTGTGCGTGTGCGCGGGCGCGCGCACGTCTGTCCCCAGCGCTGCTTCTGCGCGGCGTCCGGTATCGGAGCCCACCTGCGTGTGGCGCTCGTGAATATGGACGCGCAGGTCGTACAGTAGCCTACGTGCGGCCGTGGCCACACCTGTTCCTGCGGGGCGTGAGCGCGTGCGTGCGTGTGCGTGCGTCCACACGCCGTTTGCTCTGATTGAACATAGCCTCCTCTAGCCCCCCCCCCCCCTCCGGGCTCTTTCTCTCAGTGCTCGATTGCTGGATCCGCCGGCACCATGCCCCTCCACGCTGGCCGCTGGAGAAAAATGGAGCCTTGAACAGTGCAGTTACCCACCCATTGATTTTCTATGGCGGCGTTTGCAGTTCTCGCCGCGCTAAAGGAGTGTCAATGTTTGCCTCCCCCATCCATTTTTGATGGGTTCCCAGGATTGATCCTGCCCATGCAGTCATTACCTCGGCGGTATTATCTTGGATGAACCACCCTTTAAAACCAACCTCCAGCAGAGAGGAATAACTGATAGAGGGTGTTCTTCACCTACCTTGGTTCTAGTGTGTGTGTGTGCGTGTGTGTGTGTGTGTGTGTGTGTGTGTTGATAAGAGAATGGCAGGGGCATGATAGACAGTCTGAACCAGATGGAAAATAGAATGTTTGTGGAAGACTTCACCATTAAAGAGTCAAAGTCCTACTCTATCCGTTTTGCGACCATGAGAGTCCGTCCGAATACTGGAGACCACAGAACAAGATGGAGGCTTTCTGCTTTGTTTGCCCGAAAGCTGCATTTTGCCTTTCAACCTCACGACTTGCCTTCACATTGGAGAGACATGCAACCTTTTAGGTATAGCTTTCTCTCTCGTTCGTCCAATGGCCATAACCTCTCAGAGGAAGACCATATCATTGTAGCTTGATCAAAGGTGAGAGAGAAAGAGACAGAGAGAAACAGAGAGAGGCAGGGAGAGAGAGAGAGAAAGAGAATTGGCCCAGCTCCACGGTTAAGGAGAGCAGTGCTGCACTTCAGCTCAGACACCCACCTGCCTCTCTTCAAGAGGACACATTCTATTGAGAAAATGCATCTCTACTTTAACAGGGGTATCTTCAGATCTTAGGGGATGTCATTTGAATGCGGACCTATACACGACGGCATCCACTCTTCTTCCCCGCATATCCGGCCTTTCTTCCTGAAGGAACGAAAGCATTTCGCAGCCCTCCTTTTTCCTCTCCCTCAGTTTCTCTCTCTCTCTCTCTCTCTCTCTCTCTCTCTCTCTGTCTCTCTCTCTCTCTCTCCCCTCTCTGTCGGCTTCTCTTACTTACTGTGGGACCGATATTAACGTTGTTAACCATCTGTGTCTTTTCAATGCCACAGCATCGCCGTGGACGAGGTCCAAGCCGAGCTGGCGCTCGCCCAGGGCGAGGCGCGGGGCGTTTCTGAAGACGAAGCCGTGGTAAGTTCCCCCCGTGTTGAAACACCTGCCACTCCTCTCTCCGGACTTCCTTTGGAGCCAGAGACCCACTTTCGAAACTGTTTTGTAGATTGGCATTTTTTTTTTTCCTTTATGTTGTATTTGTATGCGTTTTTTTTCTTTTCTTTTTTTTTTATCAACGCGGCCTCGCTCAACTCCACGTTGGCATCCGCACAGAGACGCATCCACACCGGGATCACGCGCGATCTCTCTCCTCAGAACGGAGAACACTGAAGTACCGAGCTTCCCCTTCAAACGTATTATTTCCCCACAGCCGCTCGTCGCTCACTTCCAGCCTTCCTCTCTCAGTTTTTCTTGGCCCTCGCATCACCCCCCCCCCCCCCCCCCCCCTCCGCCCCCCACCACCACCACCCCGGCGCGATTCTACTGTCAACCTCTCCATTGCTAGTCGACAAGCGCTCGCACCACAGGGTCCCGTCCGCGCTCATTTAAATTCAGAGCTGGACCGGAGGCCCCCGTTTCCAACAATGATTTTCCTTCAAGCCGTGATGTGTGAGAACGCGGCTGCCTGTTCCACTTTACACCGTGAGCTCCCCTCCCTTTCTCCACCAGCAGATATCAAAGTACACGGCTGTAAACAAAATGGCTGGAGCTCTCTTCCCCTCGGTCCCACCCCTCCAGGCCCACTCAACTAGAAATGCTAATCGGTATGCGTGGGCACAGCCAAAGAGGTCTGCTTCTTCCTCAAGAGTGGGCAAAGTTCAGACTTGGCAAGTAAATTGACACATACTCACTCACAAAGAGCCAGAACCTCAAGGTTCTACAAAATTCACCAGTCATACACCATCAGGATCAAATAGGTGTATAGCAAAAGCTTTATGAAGGATGGCTTCCGGCTTGTGTGTGTGTGGACATGTGTTTGATTCGAGTCCTTCGCACCTGTGTTTTGCGGGCACGGACAATGTGTTAACCAACTTAGCATCCTGTAGATACAGACTAGTCTCGATCACGATGTTGGTGTCAGTGAGCGTGGCACATAATCTTCCAGTGGGGCGTCCTAACTTATCTTGAGAGGCTGTGTTGTGTCGTGGAGAACTGTATGTGGTGTAAAGCACCAATTGCTTCCCCTGCAACACACATGAAAGGACCCTCAATGGGAAAATCACTGCTCGTTTGTTATTTCAGCTGGTTAGGACAGGAAGGCAATCCTAATGAATTCAAATACATCTGAAGAGAGCGAATCAGTATATGAATATGCATGAATATGAAAATGTGCACTTATCCGTAATCAAAACAAACGCCGATGAAGCCAGGCGAATTAAACAGGTTGCCAATGACGGCAGTTAACGAGCAATTTACATTAGAAGGGAGAAGCGAGGGGGGGCCTTGCGTCGGCAACGGCGACGGGGTCCAAAGGGCCGGAGCCACATCGCCACACAAGGAGAGACGTTTCCCCTTTTTGTTTGACAGAACGATCCGGCTCTCTTTTGAACTCGTTTTCTTCCGGGATCTTCCTTGATCGGCGGTGACCCCTTGGGGCTCTCCCTCGGCTTCGCCATCGTCTCCTCGGTGACGTCCCGCGGCGCAGAGACTCGCTTCCTCCTTCCGTCGTGTTTTTGGAAGAAAAAAAACGTCGCATGAGGATTCCGACGTCGTACGCCTAATACATAAACATGGCGATGTTCCTTCGGGGCGGCTCGGTAAACGGGGGGCTCCCCCTTTTGTCCGCGGCGGCGGCGATGCGGGGCGGAGGACTGTTGAATTTAAGGGAACAGGGAAAAAGAATGAAGAGTCATTTCCTGGCAGACGACGTCTGTTATTGTCACGTCGAAAGACTTTCATTACTCCTACCAAGCGGAGGCGAGGATTGGGCTGTAGTTTTCCATTTGATGCGCTTCCCACTTTGTGTCATTTTCTCACCTTTTTATTAGTACTCCCCCGCCCCCCCCCCCCCCCACACACACACACTCCTCTCCTCCACCCCCACCCTCGTTCCGTTTCTTTCTGGGGAGAAGCTTTGGGCGCCGCGGCAAAATTCAGCTTTCCGCCTCAGTGGTCCAGATAATTCAAGAACAGAGAGGACCTCAGTAAAACAATTTGATGATCAAAGGAAACATTCGTCTCTGTCAGAGACCCGAGTACAAGCCTGGCTCCTGCGGAGGCCCACGCTGGATGCTAAGGCCTCTACTGTTTTTGGTCCTCGCGTGTAGTTGACGTCAAGAGGCATATAGTGATACTGCGTGCTGCATTTGCAGTCGTTTCCACTACCTACAAACAGAAAGGACAGGCTTGACAGAGGTCTGAGACCGCAACTTCTGCGGATTTTATCTGCACTCAGGGCACCATTTTGGAGGTGCAAAGAAATACACCAAAGAGGCATCGAAGCACCCCGAAATATCAGTGGCGTTGTCGGATATAGTTTGAGGAATCTTTTGTTTATTTTTGAGGGGGAAAGATGTTGTGTTACGGCGACAGTTTGTTTGTTCCCGTCTGACCAGTTTTGCACAGTCCTCCAATATGACCAGGAATCCAAACCCATGTGTTGTCTCTCCTCTGTTACTTATGGGGTCTGTGCTCTCAATCAGAGATCAACCGGGTACCGGGTTCCCAGAAACCCTGGAGCGTGACCGGCCTTGGTCAGTGACTTCGATAGAGAACAGTTGAGCCAGAGGGGAGATTGTAGTCTCCCAAGCAATAGAGGAGCCCTCAGAGTAATGATGGCACTCTCTCTTTCTCACTCCCCCCCCCCTATCTCTCTCTCTCTCTCTCTCTCTCTCTCTCTCTCTCTCTCAAAACACTTCCACCCCCTGACTCACCCTAAGCCCCCTCCCCACCCCCCCCATCCAGTCAGGACTGGCCATGGGATTAGGTTTTCCTATCTAACAGGAAAAAGGGGGTTGGGGGGTGGGGTGGAGAGACTGATGAAAAGAAAGCTCACCTAGGTACTCAGCTGCTCTTTGGAAGGTGATAGCAGTTGAGAGTGGAGGGGGGGAGAACTCGTATTAAGGGAGAACGGCTCTTGGAGCGGGGGAGGATGTCAGCCGTGGCGCCTCCTCCACAACCTCAGTGTGTGGCGACCGAGAATCGAAGGTGTGTGTGGTGAGGCCGTGCTGTGGCCTGGCAGAGGGTATCTTGATCACAGAGTCCGTTTCCGGATCGGTAGCAAGCCAGAGAGAAGGCTGAGGTTTTCCGGACAAGGGAGCCATGTTGTACATTTTACATTTTAGTCATTTAGCAGACGCTCTTATCCAGAGGGACTTACAGTAAGTACAGGGACATTCCTCCCGAGGCAAGTAGGGTGAAGTGCCTTGCCCAAGGACACAACGTCAATCGACGCGTCCGGGAATCGAACCGGCAACCTGATTACTAGCCCGATTCCCTAACCGCTCAGCCACCTGACTCCGTGATGTTGTGGGTCTGACAAGGCATCGATGGAGGGCTTCCCAGGCCTCGGAAGCAGTGAAAAGTGTTCTTCTGCAGGCTCTCAGTTTAACAAGCACCGTGGCGGTGTGCAAAGTGTAGCGTCGCGTGTGAAGGGCGACCCCGCCCTTTTTCTCGAAAGGTATTGGAAAAGAGGAAGTGTTTCATGTCTGAGGCTCATCCACTCGTCCAAGTCATCCGTCTGCTATGGACGTAAGTGCACAGCTCGGGGCGAGACTGAATGTAAGGTTCCGGGTCCAGAAGAGGAAACCACAGGTCGTGTCCAGTCGCTGGGCGCAAACCCCCAACCCCGCCCCCCCCCCTCCCGCCGGCCTCTCTCATCCTGCTCTCGGCTTGGCCCTCCTCCCCCCTCCCCCCCCCCCCTTCCCCCCGTCCCGCCGCCACAAGGTCAAAACTCCCTGGCTCTCCACGCCACCTGCTTGAGCTGGTTGACATTTAGCCCGTGCCAGCTTCCGGGCGTGCTCCCTCTCAGAGGGTCTCAGCCGAGGGATCTTTTCCCCAACTCCCCTTTCATAACGAGAGGGCATCAACTCCCCTTTCATAAACAAGAGGGCATCAACTCCCCTTTCATAACGAGAGGGCATCAACTCCCCTTTCATAACGAGAAGGCATCAACTCCCCTTTCATAACGAGAGGGCATCAACTCCCCTTTTGGGGGGGGGGGGGCGTAAAGGTGACAAATAGTCCACGGTCCAACAGGCGCCATTGATAGTCATTTAGCCTCGCACCGTCAATCAAACAGGACTATTTGTCGCCTGTCTCTCCTTGTTATGGTCCATCCTAGCTTCCGGATGGGGAAAGAAAGGGCGACGAGCCCCGTGCTTGTGTGGCCGATCTGCGGCTCCGCCCGCCGCAGAAGGGGGGCAGCACGGGTCTGGTTGTGTGAGAGCTCGTGGGGAAGTCACATTCACAGGTCATTTCATCTCTTTGTTTCCAATGGGCTGGGCCTCGGGTGCACGGTCGTCGGGGTTTGCGTACAGCACTTCGAGGATTTAATGTCTTGTGTGATGTGTAAAGGGGGCTTTGATACTGGGCTAGGCTTCGGGAGTTTCGAATGGCCGCAGTTCACTGCTGTAATGTTCGTAGGGCACACTGTCTGTATCAGTAGTTAGCGCCTAACAGTAGAACAGGGCATTATGGGAGAGCTCTATCGCTTTGGCTAAAGCCTGTGTGCACAAACATACTTACAGGGCTCCAGGATAGTTGTATTGTTCTGACATACACCGGCTAATGGATCTAGCAGTGTGGTTATTGACCAGTTCTTGTGTCATTGTGATCTCCCACTCTGCCGTATGCAGAAGCTGCCGTATTACTGTGCTGGATGTGTACGTAGTGTCTTTGTTTGAATCCCTTCCAGTTGTCGCTAAGGGTATTGTTGCATGATGGATTCTAATGTGACACACGTGTCTATGGTAACACTTAACTCATCTGTAAAGTATGTGAGCACACCTGAATTCATGAAATATTTGTGTTTTATAACGGCTCGATATGGTCATGCCGGCACTGCGCACATTGGTGGTTTGAGGCTCACACAAGAGCTGGGCTGTGTCACTGGAGCATGTATGATGGCAGTGTAACATACACACATCCAGACCATAGCTATTACGGCGTCTAAACCACATTATGTCCTGACGGTGTTAAAAGCCTTCTGGCTGGCTTGGCTGAGCCGAGGGTAAAATGGAGGTCTGTCAGAGCTCTCTCTCTTTCCTTCTCTCTCTCTCTCTCTCTCTCTCTCTCTCTCTCTCTCTCTCTCTCTCTCTCTCTCTTTACTTCTTTCCCTCACTCTCCTTCCTTCTCTCCCTCTGTCTTTTCTCTCCCTCCCTCCCTCCCTCCCTCCCTCCCTCCCTCCCTCCCTCCCTCCCTCCCTCCCTCCCTCCCTCCCTCCCTCCCTCCCTCCCTCCCTCCCTCCCTCCCTCCTTCTCTCTCTCCTTCCTTCCTCTCCCTCTCTCTCCTTCCTTCTCTCCCTCTGTCTTTCTTTCTCTCTCTTTCATTCTCCCTTTTATACCTCTCTTTCTCCCTCTCCCTCCCTCTCTCTCTCTCTCTCTCTCTCTCTCTCTCTCTCTCTCTCTCTCTCTCTCTCTCGCTCTCTCCGCTCTCGCTCTCGCTCTCAGCTCTCTCTCTCTCTTTCTCTCCCCCCCTCTCTCTCTCCTTCTCCCCCTCTCTCTCTCTCTCTCCTTCTCTCCCTCTCTCTCTCTTTTCCCCCGTCAGTGCCGTTCCCTACATCCCATCAAACGCTCATGTTTTTTCATGCCAGACGAGAGTGCTTTCAAGTTACATAATGTGAAACGACAGGCTGAAACCAGAAGTGTGGGGGGTGGGGGGGGGGGGGGGGGGGGGGGGGGGGGGGGGGATACGTGGTTCGTAGTTTCGGGATAAAGAAAATCAACCTCCACCCCCCCAAACCCCCCCCCCCCCTTGTATTGCGTCATGTTCCGTTGGAGATTGTAGGGGGGTGTAGGGTGAGGACATGGGTGGGATATGACAGCGTTATTTGTGGAGTTTCAACATTTCAAGATTCTGTCCGCCTCAATCTCTTCCTCGCGCCTGTCCCATCTCGTCTCTTCCCCTCCTTCTCCTGCTCCTCCTCCTTCTCCTGCTCCTCCTGCTCCTCCTCCTCCTCCTCCTCCTCCTCCTCCCTCCCCCGTCTTCCCCCAGCCTCTCCCCTTATCTCGCGTTATGTAACCGTCGAGATTGGATGCGACTCAGGTCGTTGGGGTTTGCTGAGGTGATGGAGCTAGCGGAGGGGGGGGGGGAGGGGGGGGGTTCGGGGGTGAGATGGGGGTAGGCCCGGGGGTTGAGATGGGGTTGCGGGAGGTGGTGTTTTTTTGCGTTGCTCCTCGACGGCTGACGGAGGTGGCGATGGGAGGGGTTGTTACGGGGGAGATTGTTGTCGCGGAGGGCGGCGGTCGGGGCACCAAACTGGGGCTCGGACATGTCTATTAATCCCGGCAGGCGCTCTGGATCGGTATACAAGGCGGAGACGACAGCTTGGGACCCGCGCGAGCGCAAGGTTCACACCGTTCATACGTGAGCGCAGATGCAGACGACATCACACGCACGCCACCCCCCCTCCGCCTTTCATGCCCACCCCTCCCCCCAGACACGCAATAACAGCCAGTTCATCTCAACCCCTATTTTGTAAACAAGCGCGGCTTAATACCGGGGCTTCGTAACGTAGAGATGTAATCACTGTCAAAGCGCCAGAGCCGCGACACCCCGGGCTAGGTGACGGCTAGACGCCGCCCGTCTCTCGTCTGGGTTCCTGACGAGCGCCCCTCCCCCCTGTTGAATATTCACGCCGGGGCGCGCGGGGACGCCGCTGCCACAGTGCGCATTCCGCGACGACAAGGGCCCAGACAAGGCATTCAGACCCCCCCCCTCCCCTCAGCTTTGCATTTTGGGTAGGAGGGTCAAAGGGTTACTGTATAGAAAAAGGATAAGTGGAAACACGGCACAGTTATCATGAGAGGCGTACAAAATCAACAAAGTCAAAACAAACGCAACGAAAGCCGCACCGTACATCGAGTGAGCATCGCGACATCCAGGCAGCACGAGATCTGTCTCATTTAACAGATGCCTGCAACAGTAAAAAATGAAAATAATAGTAGTCTCGGTGCATGTCGCGCGAAGGCTACGGCGAACCTAATAAGCTGCACTGGCAAATGACCTAGAAGGAAGCCCAGGGCAACGATCTGTGTTCTTATCAGCTCGTTCCATGCGGCCGACATATTGACAGGGCTCCAGTATGGGCCCGGTACTGGCAGCTCCACTGTGAGCCACACACTGGTCAGCTGACATCGGCAGGGGGGCCCCGAGGGTTGTAATTGGTTGCCATGGCACCATCAAAGAAGATGCCTCTCACCTCAGGACTATTTATTCCCCCAGTCACCACAGCTCGTAATGTCACCGCAATGTCACGACGGCGGACCTTGTACCGTCGATGCGCCTCTCATATCCACGAGTAGACAAGGTTTCGGGTTCTTACAAATCTCAGAAGTCCGGGGGGATTTTTTTTTGGGGGGGTCTTTTTTACCCCCCGAGCTCCAATCGAATCTCCCCCGCGGAACCCGCCGTCCTCTGCGAAAGAAGAAGAAAGGAGAATGTGTTTTGTGAGGTCTCCATGGCGACCCCACTGTACATCAGATAAGACGATAATGATGAGCTCTCCAAGACCACAGGGGGGGACCAGAGTAGCTCCACATTCAGGTCCTCCCACCGCTTCCCGTGGCACATTTGTAGAGTTACACAACCTGACAAGCTCTAAAGAACCTCCTGCCCCCCCCCCCCCCCCCCCCCCCCCCCCCCCCCCCCCCCCCCCCCCCCCCCCTTTCCAAGCATCATCTTTTCGGGGCTTTTGAGAGCGGGCTAAGATTGGGGACTTGCTAGCGAAGGGGATGACACATGGGATGACAAAACTCCAGTGTCTGTCTGTCAGGCTTACTCTTATCCCACTGACATTTGCTGGCTCAGGCATCAGCCGGGCTCGGGAGAAGCCAGGGATGAGAGCCAGACACAGATGGCTTTTCCTCAGAATTCTGTCTCGTTCAAGAGGTGGGGGGGGGGGGGGGGGGGGAAGACGAAAGACTAAAAAGCCACGCTCTGAATCACAGCTCCCTCTCCCCCCCCCCCCCTTCCGTTTGCACGCTCTTCCTCGAAATGTAAATCGCCGGCGGCGTAGGAGCGAGCTCGGGAGCGCGTGCGTGCGCGCTCTCCGTCAGTGTGTTCCACAACGCCTTGGCTCGCGTCGCTCCATCCCTGACCTATTACTTTTGAGCATTATTAGCCTTATACTTTCCACCACGGTTCCGCTTCCCCCACCCCACCCCAGCACCACACCCCATCCTCCCATCTCAGGCCCCTCCTCTCCATCAGCGTGGAGTGCTTTGGTCCAGATCTGCTTCAGCAGTGACCTTTCAGTCGTCCTGCCTCCCTCCGTAAGTGAAAAGAACAACAGAGGAAACAAATGGCTCGTGCCATTTCAGAGTCGCGAGGCGGCGCCGGCGAGGAATTAGAAGAACAGGAGGAGAGGCGTGGGGTGGGGGAGGTGGGGGGGGAGGGGGAGGGGGAGGGGGGGGGTGTAGGTGTTAAGTTGATGAGCGAGAGAGAAGCACGGGAAGAAGAAGAGAAAAAAAAAGCATCTGCTTTCTGCTAAACAGTCGCCTCAAATCGTCTGGCCATTGTTTCCAAACAACAATAGCGCTTCTCTTGTTGCCGGGGAGCGCGTCACCCCTTCGCAACATTTCCACGCGAGAAGGCGTTACATAAGGAACATTTAGAGCTGGTGTCTTTTTATAGCCATCCAGGAACCTTGATCTATTTCTTCTTTTCTTCTTCTTCCGTCGACTATGTTTCTGTGTCCTGTCCCCCCCCCCCCCCGACAGCCTGGGGCTTAAGAGAGGCTGAGGATGTAGACTGGGGAGTGAAGGAGGGGGAAGGGGTAGCAGACGGAGGCTGATCTGATGACAGAGGAGGCTGGAGAAGGTCCCAGGTGGAGCCTGTCTGCAGTACTCCACTGAAGAGGGGTGGGGATGTGGTGGTGGTGGTGGTGGGGGGGTGACAGTCCGCCTGTTGCACGCAGGCTCCCCGACAAGGAGCCGAGGAGAGAGACAGGAGGACTCAGGCGACCCCCCCCCCCCCCCAGGATTTTCTGGGACAACCGTTGGCAGCGGGAGGGGGGGCGTCTGCACTCATATCTGCGAGGGTGTTCAGGGTGCCGTCACCGAGAGACGACGCACGGTCGCCACCTGTTTCGGTTCGGGAAAAGCAGAAGCCGTGTGGGCGGGGGGGGGGGGGGGGGGGGGGGGGGGGGTGATCCACCAATCCGGGCGCGCGTCGGAGCAGTGTCATGTGAGGGACCTACGCCGGCTCCTGTGATAAAGACAGGCATCTGGACTCCCTGGGACATCGGTGTTTGTTTACTCTTGACTGTAGCATCTGGCCTCACGCTGGCGCATTGTTCAAAGCCCCTCATGGAGTCATATTTACAAGGCAAAAAAAAAAAGAGGCTCATGACCCCGAGGTGCGAGTCACAAGGTCGTTTGGAGTATCATGTCACCTGTCATTGCGTGACCTTTGAGCCAGAGGAACAAAGTTGCCCCCCCTCCCTCCCTCCCTTCCCCTTCCCCCATCCACCCCTCCCTCCCTCCACCTTCATGTCCCCTCCCCCCCCATCCACCCCTCCCTCCCTCCACCTTCATGTCCCCTCCCCCCATCCACCCCTCCCTCCCTCCACCTTCATGTCCCCTCCCCCCCATCCATCCCTCCCCCCCTTCCCCCATCCCGATGCTCTCGGGTGTGTCATGACCAGCGTTTCCTGGCAGGATCCGATCTCGCGCCCGTTCTCGCGTCTGCACGATGTCGTCTCCTCACCGGGGGTGAAGAAAGGAGGCCCGTCCTGGAGGCCGTCCAGGCTGTTGCCTGTGACACTCTGGTTGGACCAGAGCCGGCCAGCGTTCACACACAAACACAAGCACACGCAGCCCCTGCATACTGCACACACACGCTCTCAGGCACACGCACACACACACGCACACACACACGCACACACACACGCACTACCCTCTGCCCTCATTCCCTCTACAGGGTGACATTTATTAATTAAATATGGTGTTGTGCCGCAGGAATCACTTCCCTTCCTACTGTCTCCAGACACTAATAATTACATTGGCATTTAGCTCCACGATAAGCCCACCCTATGGCCTTTAGGAAATGTTCCCCGAGTCCGGATACTGAGCGAAGTATGGGCCCTGATGCGATGCCACACATCGATCCGTTTTGCCACCGCTCGCGTTCACGTCGCAGAAAAGAGATGCCGTTTTCTTAAACGGCATTTTATTATTAACTTCAATCCGAGGTGGTTTATTTGGGCCATCTGTCATGCTTGGTTTAAAAAAAAAAAAAAATGCCCTGGATTTGTCGAGCCACGCTACGTCGCTGAAAAGTCAACGTTTCAGACGTCGGCTCCACGGATCCTCTGACCCGTGCCCGACCAGCTCCGAGGCGTTTCCTCTTTGTGTTCGTAGCCTAGCCGAGGCCAAACAGCCGTGTTGTTGTTCTCGGCAGGTAATCATTTCTCTCCGGTTTAATAATGGCTGGTGACACTCCAGTGGATGGATAAAAGGAGGCCAGTTTTACGGCGTTCAGGCTTCTATAGTGGGTCCCCAGCACGCCTATTCTGGGGACCACCTGTGCTCTAATCACAGCTGTTGACAGATAGCATTTCATCCGCACGGGCCCCTCACTCTGCAATTGGCTGGCGTCATTTTCCAATGATTCCCCTCCGCGGGAGACCTCTTCTCCTTCCTTTTGTCCTTGACGATGACAAACCGCAAGCATTACCCGTGCCCGAAAGCACAACTCACCCTGTTTTAATGACAAATCGGCGTTATTTGCGGGTAATTCCGATACTATTACCCCACTTTATTTTCACTGTGAGAATCGCAAATCACAGTAGTTTCAAGGTTTAAGATTCTTTTTGATATAGTTCCCCGTAGCTCGGGCGAACGAATAGCTCCGCCAACGCAGCCAGCCAACCTGGTGTGCTTGAATGATCTCTGATGGCCCAAAAATGTATCTGGGTAACATGGATTGGAACCAGTACAAAATGTGGCATTGCATCGCTATGGGACAGTGAGGGGGGCAAGTCATCTGGGCTTTAAATTGGGCCCTGATGCTCTGGGGGACTGGATAAACCTCTCTGTCTCAGGTAAGACGATCACTGTTGCATCCTGGGAAATCTCCCAATGAGTTCTATGATTTGGTTTTCCTCTCCTTTCTCTAAGGGCCCACTGCCTGAGGAGATTACTTGGGACTACTCCAGCCTACTAACAGCATGCTGTTCAGTGCAGAGCAACTTTGAACGTGTTAATTGAACACTTTTTATAGTGTTGATAAGGAAACAGTCTGTTACATCACACACACGTAAAGCTAAATTACCTATGCAGTGACAGACACAGTGAAGACTTCTTTGAGAATAGGAAAGTGACTCTGCATACATTCATTTTGACACCAAATTCAACTAAGCAGTGCTTTTACGGACAGCAGGCTACAAAGTGCATCACAGGCACCGTGTAAAAAAAGTTAGCATTGCATCACAGACACATACAGCATTTTTTTTCCTATTTCAAATTTCAAGTAGAATATTACCAACGAGGGCATGTCATGCTATCTGAACATGAAGCCTTTCATCACCACCATAGACACTTTCAAGGGTAAAGGGAGTGTAGCATTTCCTAAATGAAATAGTGATTACATTTGTTTCTACACCCTCAAATACAGTGAATACATGGTCATGTTCACTGAAATAATCAGTATGCAACCCGTCCACCAATAGCTCGAGTGTTGTCAACCAAAATAATAATATAAAAAAATACTAGCATTTCTGGTTCCATCTCATTGCAAACAGCCCCCACACTATACTCTGTGCCATCTATCTTAACCCGAGTAGTAGAATCGGTTTCTTCACAGAAGAAAGTTCTGCCAACTAAAATCAACTAGAGAAAAGATTTTCGATGGTCCATACTCAACGCGGTTGTCTCTCGGGGATTTAGCCAATTGGTGTTTGTTGGCAAGTGTTTTTGTGATGTCTGTGAAGTTCTTCGAGGGGTTCCCAAACAGTTAGCGAACCCTCAAACCTCATGCTCCACACATGCCAACAAGGAGAAAAAGCACAAATGCATGCTGGGTAGTGTATCAGGAAGTGATATACCACCTAGTGATAGTTGCTTGAAAACCGTGTGATGTTCCATTTTCAGGCAGTGGCTTAGAATGAGGGGGAAAACATAATTGTCTGCAGTAAGATGAGCAGCCAATTCCAGATTTAATTTCTGTGTGGAATAACATCACCCCATATCACAGGACCTTTTCCTCACAAGACAGAGTTTGCATAGAAGTCACCTGTCACAAGTCCTACGCCATTCCTCCGGGTTGACTTAACCCTTGTGCTGCCTTCGGGTCATTGTGACCCACCGTTGTGGTGCAAAAGGTGGGTCACAATGACTCGAAGGCAGCACAAGGGGGGAAACCGGCAATTATTCGGTATTTATATTTCATTCAAACGCTCATTTACCGCAGATGTAGAGGGGTGTTCAATTGGCAGAACTGATGGAACATCTCGTTTGATGTGGGAGTGCGGCCCAGTAGTCCCAGTGAGCGCAGCAGGAAGACACAAACGCACAAGGAGACACAGGCGGGAGAGCAGGAACAAAAACGTTCACCCTTTCCTCTGTCTCCATGCAGTGCCTGACAACGGAACAGCTGAGCTGCAGAGCTGCTAGTCACATCTAGAAACCCACATGTTGCACTCACCAGAGGCTGGGAGCAGCTGAGGGGTCAAATGAGTGTTTCGTCTGTCCCCGCTTGGGAGGGACAGTGTTTCTGCGCAACAGTGTTTTGTCGTCCGTCGTCCACTTGGGGCTTGCTCGCAACCCGACTTTGCGTATTTGATACGTGCTTTCCCCGTGGGTTTGAATGGAATGCGAAACTATGCAGCGCTCTATCGAGCAATTTTCTTGCTATTGTTGATCACGGTACGTATCGCTATTGTTCGATCACCTGTGCCGACGTTCTGTACAAAACAATATAATTCAAGTTGACGCCACTGTGATTGGCGCCAACCCAAACTACAATCAAAGCTCTTAATTAAGGTGTCTTTCTCCAGGCACACTGTAGCAATGGGAGTCTACAGTGTGACTGTACCTGTATACGTTGGCTTGTTGCATGGTTTTTGACTCCTAGTAATATACTCAGACATAGCCGAAGAAACGTAACCATGCATCTCTCTCATTGGGTCGACTAACATGGCAATCAGCTGTCTCCTGGGTCTGGAGCCCAAGTCTTTGGTTGTCTGGTATTCTAATATGTCTTGCCCACCAGGTTTACTAGGAAGGGCATCTCTGACCATCTATTAACACAAGAGAAGGTCAACCACTGGTTTGAGCCATCAGAATGTTTATGAAGAGCAAACAAATAGGATTATATCTATTAAATGTCATTTATACCTCTTCTGCTGCTGCAGACTCAACACCCACAGTGGTCTTTGACTTTTTTCAGAATTTCTTGAGGTCTCAGGTCGAAGTCACATGATGAGTGTGATAATATACGTGATATTTCTTTGGGCAGTGACTTTACGAGCACTTTCCGTACGTGGCTTTGAGTGAGTTGTTGTGGGTGGAGAAAGTGGCGATTCCACCTACAAAAATGTCATTTCGGGCAGAGGGGGACAAGGAATATCCATAAGATCGACATCCTACAAGTAGAATTTGGTACGCGTGCGTTTGAAATCTATCCAAATGTGTACTTGTGTGGGCGTGTAATATTTCCACTTGTGTGGTGTGTTGGAAGATGATATGAAACCATATTTGCCCTAGCTATTGCCACACCTTCGACAGTATACTGTAAGGTGAAATGTTTCATAAGTCGAAACAGAAATTTAATATATCTTACCAAGGTGGATGTGTGTATAATGCTTTGCAAAATACATTAAGGAATAGTTCTGACACTGGATTCATATGATTGTATATTTGTAGGTAAACAGTAATATATCTCCAAACTATTTGTAATCATTCAAAGGCCATATCCGGTAAAGAAAATGCCTGCATAGAGAAATGTAGATTACTC
Source organism: Osmerus mordax (assembly GCF_038355195.1). Lineage (NCBI taxonomy): Eukaryota > Metazoa > Chordata > Actinopteri > Osmeriformes > Osmeridae > Osmerus > Osmerus mordax. The sequence continues at coordinate 7,561,467 of NC_090072.1, read as the reverse complement.
ACAAATGTAGACATTCTACGAATGGAGATTGAACAAATTGTTTTGGAACTATGTTTTTATTAAGAGGCATAAGAAGTGGATTGGTGTACATACAAGTAGGCGACAAACATGTGTTTATAAATATGTTAACAAATAAATTATTACATTTATGCAAATTATTAAAATTATTACTTATTTTAAGTCATAGCTATAGTGTTTAATCGTGTCAAAACCATGCCATACTCCAACTTTTAACCGTTTATTCATGTACAGTCTTGCAGTTTGACATTGCGTAAGTGTTACAAATTCATTCTAAAGCTGAGGGACTAATTTAGAGTATTCCAGATATGGTGGTTAGGTTGGTATCTACTATTTATTTAATACAGTAATAAATTAACATGCATTATGTGGTAGATGCATTTCAATTGTATGCCCAGGGAAAAGAGAGTTCACATGAGTTTCTTAAATTCACTTACTGTGCTCCGAAATAGTTAGCCAAATCTACAAAGACGCTTCATTAGAGTGTGTAATTGTATCCGTTTGTTCTGGGTGCTGTCAATAAAGCAGATTTAAGAATTACAGAGATGGCTCCAACTATAATGGTATTGATTAAGCCTCCAGCAAAAAGGAATATGCATACCAAATGACACATTTATTTCCTGATTTGACATTTTGGTTTCTAAGTGATTATGACGTTTTCTGAACACTTGGGCTGCCTGGCAAATCCTCCTGACCAAGCAGTTTTATGTTGTATTTCACTCCAAAGAGCAGTCTGGTCTCTCTTCTAAAGACTGGACTGTCAAAATGATTTTATGATGAGTGCTGCGCCAGGTTTTGCGGCATGTGGGATCATGTCCTCACAGTTAAAAGTTTTGTATTTGAACCCTGCCTTTTTGACAGACTTTTTTCCCACAGGAATTGGAAACCTACAAACCTACATCCCTGATCATTGTGCACTGCAGTTTACTAGACTAGCACAATGGTACGCATGCGTCCCAGTTGCATTCATGGCTTATCTTATGAGAACAATGTCTGTTGTTCCAAAGGTAGTTTCTGAGAAAGCAAAATCAGAAACAGAAGGTACTACCGACTAAAACAGATGCCTCCAAACTCAACATCTCTCCCAGTACACTCACCCCCCCTCCCGCTGATCTCCACGGTGATTCACCTGAGTGAGGGAGTCTTTTGTCCCCACTTTGTCCGAGCCCTGGTCGCTGAGGCTAGCCGCGACACGCTCGTGTTTATTAGCTTAGCTTAATTGCGCATGGGATCTGAAAGGTCACCACCCTGCTGCGCTACGCACGCGGCCAAAATGGCTTCCAGTGTTCCGCATTGCACATGAATAAACCCCCTCTCTCTCTCTCCCCCTCTCTCTCCCCCCCTCTCTCGCTCTCTCTCTGAGCCTCGCCACCTTCCTCCGCCAGTCCCTCTGCTGCCCACACAGTGGCCTTCACGTTCGGCTTCACACGCGATAACTGATGGGTATTCACTGGTGGACATCGCTCCGCCGAATCCGCCCTCCATACTCTCCTCCTCCCCTTATGAAAGGGTCACGTGACACCCGCTAGCATCCATCTACAGTAGTCTGGGTTCATTCAACTGTCCATTTTCTTCTTTTTTTTGTGGAGGAGGTTGCTCGGAACAGGGTGGCACAACCTCAGACTGTGCGCACATCGGCAAGGAAACCAAAAGTGCTCTGAATGGAAAAACCTGCAGTATATCTGTGTAACTACTGCCCTTCTATATGATTAATATCATCTGACTTATATAAGCAGTAAACTCAGCCGCGTGGCTGCAAAAGCTGATGTAATGAGAAACTGGCTTGAAATGATAAGCAGAAATGGCGGAAGGGGATATTTTGGGGGCAAGTAAGACGCACGCACAGTTTATTATCAGTTATGTAATGCACTTTTTTATACATCTGTAACCGCAGGGCTGGCAGGTACGAGGGGTGTGTGAATGTGCGTACGTGTGTGTGTGTGTCATGCTCATCAGTGTGTCATTCCCACAGGCTCTGCTAGGGGGGAACCAGCAGGTGGATCTCTCCAGGTTCCAGCAGACACTCTGGAGCAGCCTGAGGGCGGGTGACAGTGTAAAGGTGAGATTAACCTTCCCTTCTCCACTCCTCCCTTCCTTTCCTTCTCTCCGTCCATCCCCTACTTTACCCTCTGAGTGAAACCCTGCCCCCAACCCCCCCCCCCCCCCCCCACCACTCGTTCATCCTTCCGCACCTCTCCCTTTTTTTCTTTTTCTTTTGACCTCTCCGTCTCGTGACTTCTGCCTCTCCGTCCTCTTTGTGACCATACCTCCCTCCATCCGTCACACATCCACCCCCCTCGGGTTCTTTCTTACCCTGTACAATGGAACTGGGAGGTGGGACCCCTTATTTATATTCTTCCTATGCCTGGCCTTTCGGTGGCTTCTTCATCATCTAGCATGCATACATTACATGGTGAGAGGTACACACCTGCTTTTCCTGTCCTCTCTCTTTCGCTCTCTTTTTCTCTCTTTTTCTCTCTCTTGCTTTCACACACACACCCACACCCACACCCACACCCACACCCACACCCACACACACACACACACACAAACACACACACCCACACCCACACCCACACACACACACACACACAAACACACACACACCCACACCCACAGAGACCCTCACTCCGGTCCAACCTGTCTGAGTCAGTGTTTCCATAGCGCCACGGCAACCCTGTGAAAAGGTCCTTCCACAAACACGCGCCCAGCATCCCATAATACACCTATTGTTTGCATACACGCAAGCAGGTTCCCCTTTTAAGGGGGCTCCTAAAGAAAAGGGCAGCGCCTCGCCACGCGCACACAGTCGCCGCCCCCCCCCCCCCGAACCGGAGACACCACGGGCGCCGAAAAGATACCATCCTTTCATTTCCTGTCCCCCAGATAAAGAAAGACGGGGGGGGGGGGGGGAGAGCGGGGCCTGTCGCTGGGCAGCGGTGATTGAGTCCCTTCGCAGCGAGTCCGCGCAAATAACCCACCCGCGCCGATAAGAAGCTTGTCATTTCCATAGACAAAAAAACACTCGGGTGGAGATTAGATTTGGGACGTCCAACGGACTTATCTGGGCCGCCGGCCTTCCTATCACGGAATGCGAATATGAAGACACTCGGCCTCCTGTTTCATGGCAACAGCAGTCAAATACACGCAGGTTTATTTGTTTTTCAATCGAGTCCTGTCAACAAAAAAAAGACATATCTCCCTCAGTCAATGTCCAACAGATTGAATTGATTCCTCCTCGCTATTCAGCGAGGGGGGGGGGGAGCAGTTTCTTCCCGACATGCTTGGGAGAAATGGGCGTTAAAAACAGATGCGTGTGTGTGTGTTTCTATGTATACAAAGCAGCTGCAAGGATACATCTGTCGGGTCAACCGATGTCTGTCTGAGCAGCTGAAGTCTGTGTCCACGCCAAGCTCAAGCCTGGCCTCGGTGGCCTCCATCTCCTTTCTCCAGACCGCCGTTCCGCCAATCGAGTTTCTCTCCGCTGAATGCGTGATGAGTCACCGTTGTCATATATTTATATAATTTACTGATCTAATACGTTGGCCGGGTCCTCTTTACCCTCGCCCCCCGCCCACCCGACACCACCACCTTGCCAGTCTCTCTCTCTCTCTCTCTCTCTCTCTCTCTCTCTCTCTCTCTCTCTCTCTCTCTCTCTCTCTCTCTCTCTCTCTGTCTCTCTCTCTGTCTCTCTCTGTCTCTCACTCTCTCTGTCTCTCTCTCTGTCTCTCTCTCTGTCTCTCTCTCTCTCTCTCTCTCTCTCTGTCTCTCTCTCTGTCTTTGTCTCTCTCTCTCTCTCTCTCTCTCTCTGTCTCTCTGTCTCTGTCTCTCACTCTCTCTGTCTCTCGGTCTCTCTCTCTGTCTCTCTCTCTGTCTTTGTCTCTCTCTCTTTGTCTCTCTCTCTGTCTCTCTCTGTCTCTCTCTCTGTCTCTCTGTCTCCCTGTCTCTCTCTGTCTCTGTCTTCTCAAGGATGTTTTTGAAACAGAATCTCAGAATCTAGGAAGAGAGAGAGCATAATATTGGGTTGACAGGAGTGACCTTTTCACACAGATACAAAGGGGCTGTGTGGGCTCTAATTGTGTTGTGCTGAAGTTGAGCGCCACAGCGTCGATGGCGGCTTGCGACGCCTTCTCACGGCGCCCCGCGCTGCGAACGGCTACCGGCGTAACTCTGGCAACGCGGCGATGAGGCCGACAGCCGCCGCCGTGACAGCAGCCCGTCGTTGGAACGCTAACACGCGTAATGACTCACGCCGAATCACAGGCCCCAATTAAAAGCTCATTGTCTCTCTCCCCACACACACAAACCCCCAGACCGTTTTTACATTGGACTACAAGCTGGTTTAGCTTGGCGCTAATGTTGTGAGGGTTAGAGGGGGGTAGATGGGGAGTGGGTGGCATCCTACCAGTATCACTGGGCTGACTGGCTTGCATAACAATTAAGGAGACGTGGGCCATCAAGTCTGCTGCCTCCCCAGCCTCTGTTTCCCCCACCAGAGTCTGCTGCCTCCCCAGCCTCTGTTTCCCCCACCAGAGTCTGCTGCCTCCCCAGCCTCTGTTTCCCCCACCAGAGTCTGCTGCCTCCCCAGCCTCTGTTTCCCCCACCAGAGTCTGCTGCCTCCCCAGCCTCTGTTTCCCCCACCAGAGTCTGCTGCCTCCCCAGCCTCTGTTTCCCCCACCAGAGTCTGCTGCCTCCCCAGCCTCTGTTTCCCCCACCAGAGTCTGCTGCCTCCCCAGCCTCTGTTTCCCCCACCAGAGTCTGCTGCCTCCCCAGCCTCTGTTTCACCTACCAGCTTGGATCTGTCTGCTTTGTGTTTGGGGAGGCTCCAGTTCTGCAAAAATCCATACAGAAACTTATCAGTGCCGGTGAAGACAAAGGCTCTGTTGGAATTTCCCTCACTTTGTGCCCGAGGTGCTGTCTCTTCTACTTAGCAAATGTGAACCATTCTGAGTTCCATCAAAACGTTCCTGTCCAAATTGACCACGGAACAGAGAGAATGTGCTGTTCCTTTAGCCAAAATGATGGCATTTTAAAATCTATAACTTTTAGAGTGCCGGGGCTCTTAAATACAATTTCATAGCGTCTTGCGGACAAGATCCAATTCAGATTTACTTCAGGCACCAAGGGCCACCTCGAAGAGAAACAGCTCCTGAACTCCGACTAACTGCCCCCATGTTACCAGACGAGCAGCCAACACACAGGGTCATTTGCTCTCCCCTTAGAGCTGTGTCATTCATCATGTTTCTAAAAGCAGGATATGCTGAGCAGCCATGTTGTCGTCTTCATCGGCGCTAAACGTAAAGATGTGCTTGTATACGGTCGGCGAGGTGTTAAACACCTTGGAGGACTGTTTTGTTGACAGGCTGGGCAAACGAGCTGAGTCTCCCGGAGGCCTTTTAGGAGGAGCGCCAGGACATTGTTATTAATAGGAGGAAGAACCTGAGTGCACAATGCAAACAGCACGTACCATTGCCATCTCGTTGCCATTTATAGCTTCTACATTACCGCAAGTAACGACACCCGGGTGGTATGGGTTAGGCGCAAAAGCAATGTTCTTTCGTCATTTCAAGGTTGAGTATTTTTTTGTAAATTTGTTAAGGGGTATGCGATATTGGACGAGAGATCGTCTTTGGAACGATTATAGATGCGGAAATGTCATATCTTAAGCATGCTTCCCCCCAACCCCACCCCCCCCCCCCTCCCGATCGTGCTTTTCAAGGCATGGCGAGTCACAGAGGTGTTTCAACCCTGAGAGAGGGCTAATTGAGGGAGGAGACACACAGAAGGAGATAACAGCTTATTGCCAGAGAGAGAGTACAGTAGCGGGGTGTCATTGCACTTTTCTTTTCTTGGACTATTATTTTCTTGGGGGTGGACTATTTTCAGGGACGGGTTGTGGTGAGGCGCCGGTCCACTGTGGGGGGGGGGGGGGGGTGCTTTTGTGTGAACATCTAATGGACCCCCCGCTGTCTCCCCCGCCCCCCTGCCGCTGCTCTTGTAAAGAGACCTAAGCAGACCTGACATGGAAAGCATTTGGGGTAACTCCCTCCCTCCCTCGCACCGCGCCCTGCCCCTTCTTTTTTTTAGCAAAGACAACTTTGTTGAATATTTCATGGGGTACATTGCCTCGGTTTCACTCAGCCGGGCATGGAGAGTGTGGCACGAAAGGCCCTCCTGACAGGCCGATATGCAGGCGCCAGTGACGAGGAACTCACCCCCCCATTTTTCCCCTTTTTGTTTTCCGCTGCCCCATTTAGGATTTCTTCCAAACTCCACATGGTCAGGTGTGGTGCTACACATTGTGTCCAGGCAGCGTTTCACTTCGAATTTCCTATCGCTTCCAATGATCGTGAATCGAGCGCCACGCGAGGACGGAACAGCAAATTAGCATTTCAACGTATTTGTCTCGTGCTAAAGGAGAATGCACGGATGACAATCCTTTGTGCTAAAGAGTACAAAGAAAGACGACATCGAAGGGGACAGATTTACCCACCGAAGATGGTAAGCTTAGTATTCTAGCATGTTATCACCCCCCCAAAAGATGAGTCAACAGGACTCTTGGAGAGGGGGTTTCAATTCCAAGCCATTTCGACTGGTCGACAGATGTTGTTGATGCACTGTAGGTCAACATGGCCAGTGTACGGCAGTAGAAACCTGCAGGGGAAGGTGGACCAGCACACTGTCTCCAGCAGTCTCTCCCAGCGTCTGACCTCGCGTGACTCGTCCCCTTGAAATATTGACGAGGAACGACATCCAACGCGCATGGCACAACCTTGTCGGCTCGTTTTTATTGCAGGATAGGTGAGTTTGTTGTCGGGTGTTGTCCTGACCTGACCCCCCTATAGGGATTGTGCAATCGGATGTTTTGGAGGCCCCGTCCCACATGAAATATAGAGTAGCGCTCAGTGCTTCAGCACAGCTTCAGAGATGAAAGCGAGTCAGATGGCTGAGCGGTTAGGGAATCGGTCTAGTTATCTGAAGGTTGCCAGTTCGATTCCCGGCCGTGCCAAATGACGTTGTGTCCTTGGGCAAGGCACTTCACCCTACTTGCCTCGGGGGGAATGTCCCTGTACTTACTGTAAGTCGCTCTGGATAAGAGCGTCTGCTAAATGACTAAATGTGAAATGTGAAAGCGCAGAAATTTTCCTACTCTGGGTTTAACTCCTGGGGTTTTACCTCGAGAAAGTCATCAGCTCTTGTTGATAGGAAATCCAGTTTTTTTTTCTGCCTGGCCCAGACGTCTCCATCGGATCGGTCGAATCTATCTTTACTTGTGGAGCCCTTTTCACCGTGTCACCAAACACTTGACGGCCGGCCGCAGATCAGACTTCCGAAACCCTCGGAAAAGACGAGGAGAAGCTCCCCTCGAAACTCCCGAGCCACCTCCATGTCCACCTGTACCTGCTAACATTTCCTTTGTCATCCTCTCTGTCAGGAGACACACAGCCCTGTATAAACAGTAGAAAAATACCACTCTCACCCCCCCCCCCCCCGCCTCTATCTCTTACAGAAGCCCGCCTCTCAATTTCACATTCCCCAAATGCGAGATGGCTGCGATGATCGCCTGCCCCCTTATTGGAAAGCACACCTCATTTCCTCCGCGATATTCAATTTCATGGAGGGGTGGGGAAAACGCCGGCTCGCGACGGCAATTTCCCCTCTCCAGAATCGCCGTTCTGCCGCGCACATCCTGACAATTTGTCCGTTTTGTTGAACTCCCCGTCCTCCTCTCTCTCTCTCTCTCTCTCTCTCTCTCTCTCTCTCTCTCTCTCTCTCTCTCTTCCTCCTCGCTCGTCGGCCGTGTGTGTGTTCTGCCCGGGCTCCCATTTCCACCGCCCCACGCTGGCGTCATCGAGCAGCCGAGCGGTGTCGCCGCGGCGAGGTGGCTGCGACGGTCTGTTATGACAACGTGCCTTTGATGTGGAAGTGGTGGCCCTTGTGAGGCATCCCCCCCCCCTTTTTTTTTGTCTTTTCTTTTTTACGGATGCCGTGTGTGGTACTCCACTCGATCACACATGACAGAGCGCATGTGTGTCCATGGTGGCTATCCTTCTCTCTCCTCCAGCCCCCCCCCTCCCCCCGTCACATCAGAAGGCTCACGGATGCACACACGGTCGCATGCCGGGGAACATGCGAACACGCACACGGCCCGCTTCACATGCGTCCGGCCCGTGCTTTCCGCAGTCCGGAGCGTTTAAGAAGAGAGACGGAGACGGCCAGACCTCAGGCCACGTCGAGCTCTCACACAGGAAGTTGCCCCCCCCCCCCCCCCCCCCACGCGACTTCAGAAACCACTGCGCCTTACCGAGATCAACCGTAAATTAGCCTGTCGGCTGTCAATCTTGGGCTTCCCAGCATGCACCCTGTCAGCAGTAGAGGGTGCCAATGTAGTGGGGCGCATGTCTCAACGCCGCATGCTCCGTTTTTATTAGCAGCTATCAAATTAGGACCAGGATGTAAATCTGTCACATATGCTCGTCACTCTGAGGTGGAGGGCACCAAGGACATTGCTGAGGCACTTTTTTCCCTTTACTTACACGCACACGTACGCACACAAACTCTCTACACTTTTTTTTCTCTTTACAGTGAGCTTATTTTTTGGGATGTTCTTGAGGGCATTTCTGCTTTATTGGAATATAGACTTTGTAGACTGACAGGGATTGTAGGGGAGAAAGAGAGGGGAGGAAACGAAATATTGGATACTTTCCTTGAAGAGGGTCTTGGTACTGTAAATGTACAACAATTCCTGAATTCATTCACACCCACACAGACACACACACATGGGTGTGGTGTGGCGGGGTATCAGACATATTTTAATTACATTTAATACAGTTGTATGATGTTAGACAAATCTAAAATATAATTTTTGTTTTGACCTTTAAAAAGGCAAACCTTGTCACTTCATTTAGATGCCTATAAATTTGTTTCTGGGATTTCGTTCAAAGACTTTTATTCAGAAATGCAGCATCAAACTAGGCTGGCCCTGCCCTCCTACGTACTTCCGCTCAATTTTGATTTTGCTTCTGTACTAGGTCTGGGTATGAGGTACGTAAGTCAGATGTCTCCAGTTAATTTTTCTACCTGTCCAATCAGCGAACAGAGGGAGTGGCTGAGAACGATGACGTTGATGTTGTGCGCTAGTTTGTGTTGTAGTTCAGTAATGGCGGCGGAGAACATGCGAGGGAAGCCATTCGGCCCGTTGTGGCAACGCTGCCGAATATCCAGAAGTTTAAGCCGGAGCAAGAACAATCTTTGCTCCCCATGGGGTTCGTTGATTTTCCAGCTAGCTCCGTTAGTCGTGAAGGAGTTGGCTAAGGCAAACACTAGCGATTGGTTATGGCAGATCCAGAGTGGCTCTGGGCAGATCCAATAGTTTTTAACTTCAACAGAGTACCCGCCTTCAAGGAAGTTAACGCTTGTCAATGAAGCGAGCCCAGACTCTCTGTACACATGAAATGTACGAGAGTCTGGTTAGGACCAGGCTGGCGTCAAACGACATTTAAACAATTCGTTGCGATGTATCGTTCATAACGATGCTCGAAAGTCGTGAAGGTGCCACGAATGATTTCACAAAAGGTGTCATGGGCACCCCCTTCGAGGAAAGTGTTCCCAAATAGAGCTCGCATGGAAAGAAAGGCTGTGAGGAGGAGGTGACATGGGGGTGCCCTCTGCCTCGTGTCATTCGAACTCATCAAGAGCTCCGCCGGTCGAACCCCTCTGACTCCCCTCGCTCAGTCCGGCCCTGAGCGGGAGAGACAGAGGAGAAGCAGCATCCGCCGAGCCCGGCGACAGAAACGTCTCTCTGGGCGACTTTGTCCCCCGTTCGAACAGCGGAGGGGAGGGAGGGGGAGGGAGGGGAAAAGAAGGGAGGGGGGAAAAGGAAGGCGCGCGGGGGGAGGGAGGGAGGGGGGAGGTAGACGTTTTTCACAGCTACCCAGCCAGAGGCCAAGGATCCGCGGCGGCTCTCTCCTCCACGCCGCGTGGTGGCCCGGCTCCTCGTTATTTTACCTCTCCGCAGAGCGCGCGCGCACTATTCACGGTGGCTCCGTCCACCCCCCGCTGCTACTACCGTCAACAAGGCGGTCCCGATGCCAGACAGGCGAGGATGTGAACTCCTGAAACGTGGCACTGACGAGTGTTACAAGCCTCTCATTGGTGACATTCTGTCCTGGTCAAAGCTGTGGGAGGGCGACAAAACAAGCTTTTATCACTGACACGCTGCTTGGCACAGCTTGCCACGTGAAGGAACATGAATGCCACGTCCTTTAGCCAAAATGTTTGTCCTTAATAGCCGTTAAAAGAAGAAAGAAACGAAAGGTCAGTCACACGGGAACCCTATTAGGAAATTCTACAGCGATGTGAGAAAACACAATTTCCGCATAATAACTCTCCTTTCAGCTAATGCCGGCCACTGTACATTCTTTTTAAGGGCCTGTCGATGGTGTGCTTTCAATCAAATGTCCGTCATTGAAGCTACACTTCAAACACTTTAGTTTACTTCTCCACTCTCCTGTTCAGTCTGCTGGGAAATGTAGTTTCTCCACAGCAGGATGCCAGGCAGTGGCCCCGGACTACAAGTGCAGTGTCAGATCCATCACATGGCCCTCAAGGCCCACATCAGTGACCTGCTACGGCAAACCAGCCTGGTCCGGCCACCCACCCCCTCGACGAGAACAGCCGTCAGCGCAAAACAACAGAGGAGGGGCCTCTCAGACGCGTCGACTGTGTAAGACACACACACACACAAGGAGGCCGACTAGGAGGAACACACACACGCGCACACACACCCACACACACACTGGGGAGGAGTAAGAGCACACACAAACACACACAGGGAGGAGGTCTGAGAGGAAGGCACACGTACTGTAAACACACACAAATACAGCAGAGGGAATTCGGTACAACACACTCAGAAGGAGGCCCATGTCACTCACAGTTGGCCGTCACAAATATAGGTCTGCCAAATGCAGGGGGAGCAGGGAAAAAAACACAACGGGACTGAAAAAGCTCTTCGGAACGCTGGGAAGGAAAAAACCCTCGCATGAGCCGGAATCTCAAGTCGATTTAAACCTCGGCTGATGCGCACGCAGCCGTTTCAATTACATCGGTTCCTCTGATGTAACTGTGTATAGCCTTCAACTCCCAAAGAGCTTTTCGCCATTTATTTTGATTAGGGCTGTATTTATAAAATAAGTCCCTCAAGGAAGCGCTGTGGGTGAGGGGGGTGTGGGGGTGGCAGTGGGAGACAAAATGAAATCTGTTTGATGATTCGAAACTTCTGGAAAAGATCTGCTTGTCAATTAATTCAGGTTTCCAAGGATTCCTGCTCTTCTTTTCCCATTTACTTATCTTTCCTCTCGGAGGACGGTTACCCGGGATGTGGTAGTGTGTACCTAAGGAGTTAAAACCCCCCAGTAGTGAACAAAGACTCATTTAAATGCTGCGCAGTCGTTGTGTCGTGTGCGCTCCTTGTCTTGCGTGCCAGCTCATGTGAGGGAGAGTTTTAGTCGGCTTGAACTTTGGCACTGCCTGTGTGCGTCTTTCTCTGTGTCTCGCGTACAGAACCAGGCCGCAAAGAGGGAGTGGAAAGGTGTGGTGCAGAGGACTCGAGATGTCTGTGCGTGTGTGTGTGTGGAGAGACCGCACACACCACAAACCAAGTCGCTTGTGTGGATATTGTGGCTGCAGGAGGCCAAGTCTTGCTGAGCTGACGTTGTTGTTGTGAGCAAACAGCTCTTCCTGTGTTGGATCTTCCCTTTCCATCGTTTCTCACAGCTGCAACAATTCATAAACACACATTTGTAGATGTTTTTAATTTCATCCGCTTGATACTTTTAATTGACCCACTTGGCAAAATTAACAGTTACCAGCAAACATGTAATACTCTGCCAAATGAGCTAGCCTAGCGACGGGTAACTTTTTCTTTGAAGTCCGTCATGGCAAAGCATACCCAACAGCATTTCTCACCGCACATCCACCACAAAGCCTTACAGCCCTTATACCCTGCCTGAAACCCCCCCACGATCCCATCCTCCTCGACGCACATCTCCAGTCAGCGTTACCTCAGACGGGTCTCTCCTTCTCCCAGGAGAGAGGGGAGCCACCATCCTGTCCGCGGCGCCTCTTCCTCTCACACACCAGGATTGAGAGTGGAGTTCTTAGTTTACCAGGGTTAGTCTTCACACCAAGGTGTTCTGGAACTTTCTCTCCCCTCGCTGAAACGCCCACAAGCGCCAACAAACGCTATCACACAGCAACGGCAAACCGGTTGGAGGTTAATATTTGTATATATCACTATATCAATATCCATCGGAGCACGTGCGAGTAGGAAATATCAATGTTTACTTCTCGTGCCGACTTATCAGAGCAGGCTAAAAAGGCTCTTGGGGGTTCAAAGTTACACCTCCTCGCCCCCCTTCCTCCTCAAAGCGAAGGTTGGATTAGATTTTTGACAGATCCTGCTAATTGAACATTGTTCGCAATCCATTGTTCCATCGGATTGCGAACAATGTTCAATGGCTCCGCCCAGCGCTCCGCCCAGCGCTCCGCCCAGCGCTCCGCCCAGCGCTCCGCCCAGCGCTCCGCCCAGCGCTCCGTCCAGCGCTCCGCCCAGCGCTCCGCCCAGCGCTCCGTCCAGCGCTCCGTCCAGCGCTCCAGCGCTCCGTCCAGCGCTCCAGCGCTCCGTCCAGCGCTCCGCCTAGCGCTCCGCCCAGCGCTGCAGCGCTCCGCCCAGCGCTCCGCCCAGCGCTCCGTCCAGCGCTCCGCCCAGCGCTCCGCCCAGCGCTCCGCCCAGCCCTCCGTCCAGCGCTCCGCCTAGCGCTCCGCCCAGCCCTCCGTCCAGCGCTCCGCCTAGCGCTCCGCCCAGCGCTCCGCCCAGCACTCCGCCCAGCGCTCCGCTCCGCGCTCCCAGAGGTGTGCGGCGGCAGCAGGATCCCAGCATCCTCATGCATCACAGAATCACATTTCAATCAAAGCGGGCTCTCGGGGGGGGGGGGGGGGGGGGGGGGGCAGGACTGGAACACAGTTTGGTTGGCCTCTCTCTCTCTCTTCCCTCTGTTGTCTCTCTCTCTCTCTCTCTCTTCCCTCTGTTGTCTCTCTCTCTCTCTCCCCATTGTCTGTGGAGGAGTGCACCACACAGCCCTGATACATGGCGCTGCAAAGAGCTCTCAGAGCCACTTGAACACCTTTGCCCCCCCCCCCCCCCCCCCGCCCCCTTACAACGAACAAACACCTCCAATGCGAGTCCCACGTACACGGACGCCACAGCGCACACGCCTCCAGGACACGAGCGGCGGCGAGGGCCAGGGTCCTCGCAGCAGACGGATCTATGACCTGCTTTCTGCTCCCTCTCTCCTTCCATTACGCGTGTGTAGATCAAAGGCTCGCGTGCCGCGCCGGGCGGCCGTATGGATGGAGACCCCGACATCAAGGCTGCGGTGAGCGGTAAGTCATTACACCCACCCTTGCAACACACACACACAGCTACCCCCCCCATCCCAGGAAGCCCAAAAAAAAACTTCCCATTACAGCCACACATCATGCTCCACGAGATAGCCGTCAGATCAAGGCTGATGACTAATCCTGTGGTCTGTGCGCGTGTGCGCTTTAAGGAAACACACACACACGCACCAAAAAGAAACACCTTTTCATCCCAAAGTGCCACTCACCAGACAAGGATATGATAGAGAGCTCATTGAGGTACGAGACGTCCATGGGAGATGCTATCACACAGTCGCGAGCGCTAGGATGTCGTGCGTTCAACAAGGCGACATCACCTCCGCCTTCCTCTGAAAGGCCGTGGATGTCGCTAATCGGAACAGTAGGTTTCACATCTCACTGTGTGTCTAGCATCTACAGGACCGTACGCACCTCATTTGATGGACGTGCCGTTGCGGCTCGGCTCGACGTGCGCTTTGCCCACGCGACCTCCAGGGGGCGACTCGGAGCAGGCGCCGTCCAAGCCTAGCGGCCGCACTCGATCTTCCGAGTCGCAGTCGCGACTCAGAGCCCAAACTGGGCATTCTGAAACCGCGGCCAGTAATTAGACAGGATAGATACACACAGGTTTGACACGGAAGCCACCCGACCAGCGTGTTGACATGTATACGTGTGATGGAGTAACACGGAAGAGGCGGGTTTATTTTTTTTACATCATAGTAGGACATCTGGCGACAGTAACACCTACGGTGATGGCTCGCATGAATGTGACAAGCGACACTTTGGCAAGACTAGGATAGGAGATGGATGTATATTACCACACATGAACATCATTCAGTCATGAAAATGTAATACCTGCTATGAAAATGTCATATAAATGTATTTGTTTATAAATGCGTATAAAGATATGAAGCGCTTGTATTATAAAATGCATCACTTGAGTTTTAACTGCATCAGCACAACAATCAGTCCGCATTTCAATCAGAGAAGAAATTACAATAATCATCAAAAAAATGCAAGCAGTCCTAAGTAATATCAATTACTGCACGTACAAGGTCATTTCGGCCCAAAACAGGGTCTCAAAAACAACATTCTGAGCGAAATTTTTTGACTTCAATTTGTAGCTACGCCCATCACACATTCCATTGCATCCTCTCTCAAAGGGAGAACCCTCAAATGAATTGGGTAACATCTGTTGTCAACAAGGTTTAAATGGGTTATTTGGACGAGACAATATCATGAGATACCCTGACTGTATAGGGTTCGTACAATGTGAGTTTTTACCAAAAGCAAAAAGGCGGTTAATCAAACGCTGGGCATCGTTAAAATGTTTTTGTATTGAGACGAGCAAATCATGGCGTTTGGTGCACAATGTGATGCCACATTGATTAAATATGGTAAAAAATGTTGCTTTTAGTTGTGGTAATGACAAAAACAATGGAATACTTGCAACCTGTCAAGGTGCAAGGATTGTGTTCGTATCTTAAAACGCTATCTAGCACTTTCATTTGCCATATGCGTTCCAATGTATGTCGGTCTACCCTCTTAACATGTGAGGCTGTGCAAGGTAGACAAGGTTTATACAGCCAGCCCAGCAGTGTTAACCAATCCTCAGCTTTTGATTCGGGTGGTTGACCTGGATACGGACAAATCCTGATCGAGTCGGTCTCTGTTCTGTCTCACTCGGACACTCTCAGATCTCAGGCTGCAGGTGCAGCAGCCACAACGTTGGGATGTGGGTTTCGTAAAGGTGTGTCCTTCTGATGTTTCACACTTGTAAGGTCTTGAGTTTTCCGTTCTCTAACTCCAGAATAGGGCATCTGTCCATTTTGCTTAGATCCTCTTGAGAATGCTGCAATGTCCGTTGCTGATCACTCACGTCTTGTATATTAACGCCATCATTTCTGGTTTCGACTACAGCTATTATGACTCGAGAACTCCCATTTCCTGACAGACTGGAACGTTTTTTTCCCCCCGGGTCACGTGCTTACGAGTCTAGAGAGAGAAATCCATTTCCTGTTGACGTGTGTCTGAGACAGACGCTGCTGTGCCTCGCTGTGTTTGGTTTCCAAGGTGATGCTGCTCGGTGCTTATTGCCCTTCAGCATTGCGCTCCTGTCCCTGACCATGGCTGCCTGTGTGAGGAGGCAGACAGCCAGGTAGACAGGCAGATAGACAGGCAGGCATGCAGATAGACAGGCAGGCAGACAGATAGACAGGCAGGCATGCAGATAGACAGGCAGGCAGACAGATAGACAGGCAGGCATGCAGATAGACAGGCAGGCAGACAGACAGGCATGCAGATAGGCAGGCAGACAGACAGGCATGCAGATAGACAGGCAGGTAGACAGACATGCAGATAGACAGGCAGGCATGCAGATAGACAGACAGGCAGGCAGACAGACAGGCATGCAGATAGACAGGCAGGCAGACAGGCATGCAGATAGACAGGCAGGCATGCAGATAGACAGACAGGTAGACAGACATGCAGATAGACAGGCAGGCATGCAGATAGACAGACAGGCAGGCAGACAGACAGGCATGCAGATAGACAGGCAGGCAGACAGGCATGCAGATAGACAGGCAGGTAGACAGACAAGCAGGCAGATAGACAGGCAGGTGGACAGAAAAGCAGGCAGATAGACAGGCAGGTAGACAGACAGATAGACAGGCAGGCATGCAGATAGACAGACAGGCAGGCAGACAGACAGGCATGCGGATAGACAGGCAGGTAGACAGACATGCAGATAGACAGGCAGGCATGCAGATAGACAGACAGGCAGGCAGACAGACAGGCCTGCAGATAGACAGGCAGGCAGACAGGCATGCAGATAGACAGGCAGGTAGACAGACAAGCATGCAGATAGACAGGCAGGTGGACAGAAAAGCAGGCAGATAGACAGGCAGGTAGACAGACAAGCAGGCAGGCAGGTAGACAGACAAGCAGGCAGGCAGGTCGACAGACAGGCATGCAGACAGACAGGCAGGCAGGCTGTATTTATAGGCGGCATAAAAATGTGTATATTCCCTGTCACCCCGCTGCCGAGATTTACAGCACATCTGACAAACACACTGAATTAAAAAGGAGTCGTGCAATTTGTATAGGAGTTTAGTGCCTGTCTGCTCGGCCTGCTCCCGGTGGAAACTGTGTTTGTAGTGTGTGTGTTTGTAGTGTGTGTGTGTGTGTGTGCGTGTGGTTGTCAGAGAGGGTTTGTAAGAGTGTGTGAGTGTGGTTTTGTGTAGTGTAGTGTTTTGTCGAGTGTCTGTCTGGGCCTCCTGCTGTGTGTGTGTGTGTGTGTGCGTGTGTGTGTTTGAGTGTGCATGCGCGTGTGTGTACACAAGTGTGAGCGTGTGTGTGTGCCCGGGCACCATGCGCCTGCTCTGAAACACCAGCAACAGATAACAGATGGTCCCCCTGCATTAGAAGTGTTTTATTTCCCTACGGAGGCCAGATATGTCAAAAATAAGCATGTGCAACATTAGTCATTTGGAATATTCATGGCCCTGCCCTCCACCAGTTTCTTTTTCACAGCCAAAATACCAGCAGCCCAACCAATCCTCCAAAGGAACAGGAGAGGAGGGGAGGTAGGAGGGGCGGGTTCACTCCTCTGCCTAACTCATTTGGAAAAGACTCACACAAAT
This sequence comes from Osmerus mordax, assembly GCF_038355195.1. Lineage (NCBI taxonomy): Eukaryota > Metazoa > Chordata > Actinopteri > Osmeriformes > Osmeridae > Osmerus > Osmerus mordax. The sequence goes on along the minus strand of NC_090072.1, from coordinate 7,544,371 downwards.
CTTTAACAGAGATTTATTCCTCTTTTTTCTCTTCCTGGTCGCATGCATGCGTGCAGCACAATTAGAGGATGCATGTATGTAGATGAGTCTTGAATGTGCAGTACTGGAAGTGCCCCCCTCCCCAATATACACACACAACACAACACACACGCACACACAGAGAATTACCCATCAACCACTGGACCACTCTCCCCCTCCGAGCTGTGATCAGCCGAGGTGCTGGAGCGTGGAGGAGCTCGTGGTGGCTCTACCTGCCTCTCCCTGCCTCTCCTGCCTCTCCTCTGCCCATCCTGCCATCTCTCTCACCTTCCTATTGACCGCCCCTCCCCATACCCACTTTTTCTCCCCCCCCCTTTTCTCTCTCTCGCTCTCGCTCTCTCTCTTCCTTTCTCTCTCTCGCTCTCTCGCTCTCTCTCTGTCTCGCTCTCTCTCTTCCTTTCTCTCTCTTGCTCTCTCTCTGTCTCGCTCTCTCTCTTCCTTTCTCTCTCCATATCTCTCTCTCTCTCCCTTTCTCTGGCGCATCCCTGTCCTTGGTGGCGGCTATGAGCGTGCATCATTATCAGTCCTGAATTAGCCATCCGTTCAGTCGGCAGCGCGGGGCCCTCCGGGGGCCCGGGCACAGGCGTTCTTCTCCCCTCCAAAACACGGCTTCTGAGCAGCGCTCTCTCACTCGCCCAGGTCCCTCGTGATCGGGGTTAATACTCGGCAGAAGCCACAAACGCTAAGAACGATGAGGGGGGGGGGGGGAGAGAGAGAGAGAGAGAGGCAGATATGGGATGGAGAGAGAGGGGGAGAGAGGGGGAGAGACAGAGAGGGGGGGGGAGAAACACAGGCATCAGCGCCGTGCTTATCGCGCAAATGCAATATAATTTATTCGGGAATATGCAAATCCAAAAATCACTCTGCCTTGTTTACCAAAGGGACCTGCTGATTCAGGGAGTGTGAAAGTAGGGGAGAGAGAGAGAGACAGAGAGACCATGAGAGAGTGAGTGAGTGAGAGAGACGGAAAGAGAGCGAGAGAGAGAGAACGAGAGAACGAAGGGGGGAAGAACGAGAGAACAATCCAAACAAAACAAATCCAGAGGCATGCACGACAGCACCTTTGGCAAATTTTACTGGATTTCTTCAAGCTAGCTCTAGGAAACGGCGCACGCACGCTCATGGTTGCAGAGGCCGCCTTCATCACAATGAGTCTGTATTGTTGACACAACGAGCCTGGGTTTAACTGTGGCTTTTGTCAAACCAGCATTTGTTGACAGGAAGAGGCCTGAACTTCATTCAACCAATTATCACAGAATAGACGTCTTGTAATCCTATAAGCGTTTGCAACCTGGACTGGATATACATAGCAGATAAGGTGGCCATGCCTCATCAACAACAGAAGCATGTTCCAGCTGTGTTCACGCCACTGAAGAAACTTCTGGAAGTACTATATGCTCCAAGGGTTTACGGTTACCGTGAAGGTCGGGGGTATGAGGTCAGAGGGCAGAGTGGTTAGTTAACCCCCATGAGAACCGGGTCGGTTTTTCTGCGCTTCCGAACAGCCTCACCGGTAATTTATCAGGCACATGGAGTAGTCAGCACAACAGCGGCAGCTAAGCCAGCTCAAGTTCTGGACATGAGCGCTACAAATACAGAGTGAACGACTGCCCTTAGACTCCAAGCGAGATCCCAGGTCGACGCCTCTCTATCGCTCTTTCTCCTCCTCCTCCTCCGGCTCTCTCCTCCTCCCTCCAGGTGATAAATTGGCCGACGTTCGGCGGTGGGCAATTAGCCGCCCTGCAGATAGCCACCCCCTCAGCCTCTTAATTAGCGCATTAGCGTTAGCGGTGGCCGAGGCCCCGGTGCCACTTAAACGCTCGCCCTCCTCGCCTTGTGTAGCAACCCCCCCCACCCCACCCACCCCCGGGTCCTCTCTTATCCCCCCACCCCACCCACCCCCCGGTCCTCTCTTATCCCCCCACCCCCACCCACCCCCGGGTCCTCTCTCTCTCTTCCCCCCTCCCCCCCCCCCCCCCCCCCCCCCCCCCCCTCCCCCCACAGACAATTTAGATTGTTTACGTAATCCAGTACATTTTGGATGTCTATTTATATGGATTTTGACATAATTGTTGCATAAGGTAAGCAAGGCGGGCGGGGGGGGGGGGGGGGGGGGGGGGGCTGCGGTGACCTGGATTTGCGGAACGATCCAAGGGGTTGTTCGGGGAGACGGGAGAGCCCGTTGTCGGGAAGCAAATTGTGAAGAGTGTTGTGATGAATGTGGCTTGTGTAACCTCGTCAGGAGCCGTTGGGGAACCGGGCTAATGTGGTGGAACAAGCCCTCGTTTTCAAACGGGTTCTTTGGTGAGGCAGGTCCTCAAAAGATATCAAACAGAACACTTTCTTTGCAATGATTACTGTACTGTAATTCTTACACAAAGAATTATACACTAGAAAATAATAAAATAACTGACTAATTTATGACAAAACTGGTAGGTGATGAATCTGGTAGATCAAACTAGATCTTTTTAAGGGTAATCAGTTAGGATAATTCAACTCAATTCATCTCTGCATACATTGTCTTGGGCTTGTATAGGCAACCCACATCTAGACATCAAGTTCTGCTTATGCCAATGTACCTACATGGTACCCTGGTCCACATGCACACAGTCTCATCTCTCCCGCAGACACCACATTCCATTCCATAGACATACATTCTTTAGTTCCTGCCACATCACCTCAGAATTCAGCTCCTAGCTCCACAGAAGCCTTGAGAGCCTTCTACACCAACTCATAGGAGAGAGTTGGAAAAGCCAGAACACAAAATGTGGATGCTCCCAAAAAATGTATTTCAAAAAGAGAGCTAGAATGGGGTCCAGCTGTGTACCTGTTCAGCATACACGCACATACGGTGACATGAATTGACGCACTGACCTTGTGACTAAATAAGTGAGTGATTACCGTTTTCAAATCCAATAATGGATCGATCCGGATGGTCATATCATAGAACGAGCATACTGTCGATCAAACCTCAACTTTAATGAAACCTCTCCAGCAATCGTGGGACAAGTTTGAGTCGTTTGGTATGAGTCGTTTGGTATGAGTCGTTTGGTATGAGTCGTTTGGTATGAGTCGTTTGGTATGAGTCGTTTGGTAGGGAGTCAGGTAGCTGAGCGGTGAGGGAATCGGGCTGGTAATCCGAAGGTTGCCAGTTCGATTCCCGGTCATGCCAACTGACGTTGTGTCCTTGGGCAAGGCACTTCACCCTACTTGCCTCGGGGGAATGTCCCTGTACTTACTGTAAGTCGCTCTGGATAAATGACTAAATGGAACTCCTCTGTAGAGCTACAGGAGCTGTACGTTGTGTCCGTGTGTGTACGGTTGTGCCTGTGTGTGTGTGTACGGTTGTGTCCGTGTGTGTGCAACTTTGTGGTTGGAAGGAGGATTGCCGCGCAGGTTAGGCTTGGGAGTCCATGCTAGATAATGTGTTGTTTTGATATTACATCCGCAATGGGATAAGTGGAGTTTGACCGCAAGCACATTTATTTGGTCAACTGCTGTTCTGGACAGCTTACCCAGTGTTAAGATATGTGTTTTGTCTCGCCAAAGGGCAACATTACAGCAGCGTATACACAGGATATTTCATAGTACACAGAGATAGATACAAAGAGAGAGAAAGATGCAGTAGAGTGCACATTATGAAATTCGGAGCTTCTGTACCCTTCACCCCACATCAGTCCTATGAGGTATGTTTCTCTTTAGGCAATTCTATTTGTAGAGACGCTTTTCTCATCGCCCATCCGGCGTTCGCGTGGCACTCCCTAAGCTGCAGTGCCACGTTCAATCTTTTCTTCCATCTTGCCAGTCGAGGAAAAACGGCTATGTTTTGCCACCAGTTCCCGATTCCCTGCTTGGAGCCCAATTAGTGTTGTACTGTTGTTCTCTCTGCAGCGAGCCGTGTTTATTTCAGGTGAGTCCCTACTGCTTGCAAGAGTGCGTGAGATACCACAATTATCCTTTCCACAAGAATCTCAGAGGCCACAGGATGGAGAGAATGGCTCAGAAATTGATCTTTCCCAGGCCATGTCTCCGGATGAAGGGGGAAATACACTGGGTCTGAGGAGAGAAGGGCTGGCAAGGCTTTCATACAGTAGCCCTGAGACAAACAAAGACAACAAAACCGGCCTCGCAGTTCAGTTCCCAGTGAAGGCCATGTTCGAAATTGACCCTCGGAGGGATAGTGTCTGAAATCGGTTGACCAGGACAGAACAATAGGCTTGTTATTCGGTATACCCAGCAAGTTTTTATTTAGCGAACATAACAAATGGGATGCACAACCCTCTCTGTGTGTCTTGACTGTGTACATAGATATAAGTTCTCTGCTAAGAGTTTATATACTGTGTATGTATATTGTTAACACGTGTGGGACCCATATTAAAAGGTCAATATTAGCATTACATGACACTTAACTAATGTTCAATTATTCAAAGGTGGCATATTTTAAGGTCACTGGGAGTTAAGGTAATGGTAGTCCATTAATGTTTCGACCAGGCATTGCTTGCGTGGCATTGTATACCTAGAGCACTGTAGCATGAAATCTGTTTTAGCGACATGCAATTTGGTTTCAAACTGAGTTTCAAACTGAAGGATTTGCCAACCGTCAACATTATTTCAGTGCCTAGCCTACCTGCGCGGAAGGCTAATTTAGGATCATCGAGATTGAATGCAATATTTCTTTTCCGGGGATCGTTTCGATGGGAGTTCAGCCTTTTCAACTTGCTTGTCCTCCAGTTGTCTTTGCGTCCGTCTTCATTGTGGCAGCAGCACAAGCATTGTGGCGGAGATCGTTTCCTGGCCCTCATTTCCCCCCACATTTCTCGGTTTTCAGACACTGCCTCGGTCTTGTAATGTACCAGAATAAATCGTTTCCTGAAGATCCATTTTTAGGTCTTTTATGGTAAATAATGCATGGCTGTGGTAAGTAAATGATGATGCAAGCACTGCAGAGATTTGCACTTTTTGTAAAGGCACTTCAGACCCCGGCCCGCACGCACGCACGCACAAACACAGCGCTGTAGGTGTGCACCGACAACACGACACACAAATGTAGATCCACACGTGGAATCCGCTTTAAAATGCCATCGCTCCCAAACTGCCATGATGTTCCTCAATATTCTCAAAGAACAAGACAAGACGCTGCCAAGGGAATCAGTGTTTGAGACAGGCATGTCCAAGAAACACCTGTGAGAACCACAATCTGTGCTATAGACGGTTGAGAGTATACCGCAGTTCAACATCCTGACAAGACCACTATAATACCGGTTCCTTTCTGATTACGATATAAACTGTGACTACATTCATAGGAAGTGAATAACCAAGGTGCAACCTTACGTTTTGCAACTTTCTATCTGATTGGTACACCCTCTATGGACTGTTGGAAAACACTTGTAAATGGCAGTGAATATTGAGTCTTGAATGTGATCGCGCCGATACACAATGTTATCGTCTTGTCGTAGGTATTCTTATACTGTGGACTCATTACAACAAGATGCAATAGTCGGGAACGCAAAACTGGTGTCATTTTCTGAGCGTCATGTATGGTTATTGTTAGGAGAGAACGTTGCGCCGGGTTGTAAACAACTTGACTCTGTAATTGCTGCTGCTCCCTTCATGTGTTCCTGAGTGTGTCCCAACCCCATAGGGGGCTCCTGGCCCCCCTGTTCAACAGCCACACATACACCCCTGCGTTCGCCCAGGGAGGCGGTTAACCTTCCTCATCTGAGGGAGCACCAGATGTAACCTTCCCTCCACCAAGTTCTGACACATTTATTAGGACTTAATTGCCTGTAAAAAATCAGATTCCTTCCTTCTCTTTTAATCAAAACATATTTGGGGATTTCGAGCGGTACTTCAATTCTCATCCCCTTAGCATCTAATAAATGTGATGCGATTCATATACGATATGACACCATGGGGACATTTGATGAGGACGCTTGGCGTCATTGTAAGAAAGTGTTCTTGGGGCTGTCAGAGGGCCTCGCCTTCGGTGATTCTGCCGTCGAGGGGGCTGTTGACAATGTCTGCAGATGGCCCGCCCTCTGGACGCTTGCGGTGAATCAGTCGGGTTCATCACCAGCGTCCCCACCGCTGTGCTCTGGCTTAACTGACTGGCAACATTGCAGATTTGTCCTCCCGAACGTGTCATACGAACAGCGGAATGCTAATCGGCAGGGGTTGTAAACCTCCCCCCCCCCCCCCCCTGCTATTACAGTTTCCCACACGCATCCAGTCGGAGAGGTCACCAGCAAACTGGGGCTCACTAGGTTGTATTGCCTGGAGGCAGAAGTTAATTTCCATCTCAACAGAGACACATGACTTTGGTTTGACCTGCCGCGCTCACCGGCATAACAAAGAATCGTCGCTTTTTCTAGCAGACAAGCACAGTAAATATCTGTAATTTCGCCGTGGTTCTTCATTATCTGTCGAAAGAATAGATTTGATTTGGTAACAATGATTAGTTGGCTGCCGCTGTCTTTTCCTGCTGAGTGCTGTAGGTGTTGGATAAAAGACTAAAATACCTTCCTTCAGAAAGCACTTTTTGTGTGTTTTCTTTTCTTTCAGACTTGCAGATTGGATTCCAGATGAGGGCAGTCAAATCTGTTGAGTGTTTTCTTTTTTCCGCCCTTTCTTCTCACCGTAATCTCATATGGGTTCAGAATTCTTTTTGTCTGGACACTTGGAAAGTAATTTCAGTTGTACACTCACCCTCAGTTTACAGTTTCCTCAATGACTTAAGATCACTGTCGTTTGGAAGGCTGATACAAAGCAGTTTCTCAATGCTTCAGTACTTCTCCTAAATGAGTTGTTGGGTGCACTTTGGTGTAAAGTAGTTTCCAATCACATTTGGTGGAGTGTGTCATGATTTTGTTTGTTTTATGTGTCTCATTTTTCAGTCCTCCATTTTGTCTAGTCCTACCGTTTAACCCAGATTTAAGCAGTGCAGAGAGTGTGAATATGTTGATGAACAAAGACCTATGTGTATGCTTTTAAGGACAGCCTTATGCACACACAGTTGAAAATCCAAGTCTCTTCAATAATTTGCTCAAGCATGAATACTTCATTCCAGGGGACACAAACCTGTGTATGTGAATCTTAACATATGAATAAGCTTGTTATATTGATAATTCAGTACAGACATGTCCCCAATCCCTTTGTATAGCCTGCAGGTGTATGTGACATTTAACAGGAATTTATATTCATAAGCCTTTACTCGCATCAGCTGTCAGATGCATACTATTGTCATTTAGATACACGTATTAGCTGGAATCAGCTTCAATGCTAATGCTAAGACTCATTAATACTTAATATATCAGATCATAATGAATCTACAGTGGCTATGGGCGGTATGATGTTGGTTTAACGTCAGTAGCTACTGGTGTGCAAAGCACAACACTGTTTTTGGTACCTACACTATTTAATACACTGTAGGAGGTTACCTTGCATACGTGATCTGCATTTGTAGGTCGACGATCGACATTCCTGTCAGATATTTCCTTCGACTGACCGGGTCCAAATCGTGCACGGTGATCTTCCACTTCCAAACGGACACATCCCCATAGAAAGCGCCGGTATGCGTGGCTGTGGCACTTCTCCCAATGGGGAGGGTTGATATCCCGGTATCCATGGATTCCGGAAAAGCCTTACTCCAAATGATTGGTCAGATCGTTGGGCTATATTTAACCAGAGAGGTGGATGCATGGCTCTCAATGACCATTAGCTGCTCAATTATCCCCCTCCATTCTCCCCCTGGACCACTGGGCTGTGTTGGCTCTTATTACTTGCACACCAAAAGCTCCCTGGAGCGGCTCACCCACTCAGCCCACCTCGTGCCTGCTTCTCCCCAAGTAATGAGCTTGAGCGGGGGGGACAAGTCTGTGTAAACACTGACCGCCCCGCCACCCGAGGCCCTAGGACGTCAACCTTGCGCTGGTCCAGATATAGATGTGTGCTGTGCACCGCATATAGTCGGAGTGAGTGTGAGTATGGAATGATGCGAGTATAGATTCTGGATTTGTCGAGAGCGACGGCGTTCTTCAAATCGACCTCCCCGGCCCCCCGGGGTACCACTGATCTGCCAATATTTGCCATGTCAGAGACATGGTATAACCTTATTGCGTGACGAAGAGTGATTTGTTGATGAACCACACGAGCAAAATGTTGGCCTTAATCTAATGCCCTGCACTGTACAAGTTCAGTCTTCTGTGCTGTACAGCGTTGGATGTACTGGACAGGTCTGTTCATGCATGTATCCCTCTAAAGTTTGGCACTTGAGGAAAACGTTTGATTTGTGGTGTTGAAAATAGGCCCTGTTGGTCCTGCAAAGATGGTTAAAGCTCTCAGATGCTACGGTTTACTCATAATTGTCTTTGTAAATGTCACCAGACATCAACTCATTCTTTGTTTTTTGGTAAATCCGGATGTAGGAACTCGATAAATATTTGATTTGCTGTAACAGAGTTCCTCTGTCAGCCTGAGCGCGTGACTGTATAGCTCTTGGCAGTTCTGTAATCTCGACACTGCACGCGTACTCGGTTTGACCATCCGATGTTGTCAAGTTCCGTCGCAATTCACTCTGGCGCAGGCAGAGCGAAAGACAACTCGAGAAGCAGTTGGATAGGGATGCTGTTGAAATCCCCCAGTCGAGTTGCATAAATGGGTTATTGGCAGATACGTTTCTCATTAGATGCGCCTGTCTGATTCTTCTGGAACAAAAAGCCTTGCTGATTGAAAAATGAGGCTGCCATTCAAAACACAGGGAATGTTGCGGAGACAGCCGGATGCCAAGCCGTGATGACATGTAGAAACACAAAGTAGTGCCAACTTATTGTCTCTCACGTTGGAATGCTCTTAATTGCAGGCTCGATTTGGAAGCAACAGCCTTTCTAACCGTTCCTCCTATGAATATTACATCAAGGACAACCCTTCAATCTGGATTGTGCGTGAGGCCTAGATGCTTCAATTGATGTTGGCTTGACAGTTATGGTGAGCCCAACTTTGGTAAGATGTTGTGTACCGTCTCGGTCAGGCTACATTTGTGCAGGACTAGCGGGCTCCAGGGACCCCCCCCCCCCCTCCCAGAGACGCGACAGTCCTCTTTACAGAGAAACACTCTCACAGAGAAGCGAGTCGGCGGCAAAAATGCTCAGCCATGGGATTTACCTGTCAGCTGCACTCAAGCACGTGGGGATCGCTCACGCTAGATGCCATGACCGTGAAATAAAGGCTGACGTGTCTTTTCTGGGTTGTTTGGTCACTGCTGCTCACTCGGATGTCGGTGCCAGGAGCAGAACAGAAAAGGACGTCACGAGATTGTTGCTGTGATATTTTAAAATGTTAAATATTCTTTCACTTAGACCCTTGGAAACCCTGCCCTTTTTTTTCTTCTTTTTTTGGCATATGACACGCTTCATTCCCTTGTCTAAAAAGCTTACCTCCACAGTTGAGCAGTGTAGACCCTTCACAGCCGGGATCAGGATTTGATCCTTGCAGTACTGCATACAGTAGGTACCACAGGAAGAACTTATTTACTGTGTTATCAGAAGAGAAAGACGCTTTAATCTCACACAGCACTTCGCACTAACCCCCAAAAAAGGATTCAGCGGACTGCTCCTGTGTTGATCCAAAAAAAAAGCATATTTTTCATGCTTTAAAAAGTAGTTAGTACTATAGAAAAACAAACAAACAACAAATCTCATCTCACAATTAGGTGAAAGGCACGAGACTGACGCATTGCCGTTCCCAGAGCCAACGCCAGCCGCCGTCTCACGGTCGGCATGCCGACACAGGTAACTGGCTTCTCCGCTGATGACGAGGCGGAAGGGGAAAGCTTACTCCTCCGTTCCGACCATCTGGAAGTCGAGCCGAGACTTTCCAGTTTGATGTGTAACTTTTAATTGGACAGACACCGGAGGGACGGGGTGGGAGGGGGAAGAGCCCGGCGGATCGGCAGGCGTCCAGCAGATGGACGGCCCCCCAGCTTCGCTGTGGATACACCGTGTGCTGTCCGGGCCCAGCCGGGGACAGGAAACACAAGGACATGGGAGGGGGGAAACACGCGGGCTTCCGTCCCTCGTCCTAGCTGAAATGGCTACAAGACACCAGGTACCTTTATCCGATAAAACACGACGATTGGAGTTTGACGCCGGTCGCTAATGTGAGTCAGGTGGCTGAGCGGTTAGGGTATCGGGCTAGTAATCCGAAGGTTGCCAGTTCGATTCCCGGTCATGCCAACTGACGTTGTGTCCTTGGGCAAGGCACTTCACCCTACTTGCCTCGGGGGAATGTCCCTGTACTTACTGTAAGTCGCTCTGGATAAGCGTCTGCTAAATGACTAAATGTAAATGTAATGTTTTACCGGCTCCTCCGCGTGGTTTACAAAAGAACTTTCTAGAGTACCCCTCTCTCGGGATGAAGATCTCACATTTTGCCCATCTCTCTTTGATAAGCTCTGCTCTTTGAGAGTCTACATGTTTTAGACACAGCCAGTGTCAGCTAAACCGAGTGCTCTTCAGCATGCGCAGTCTGTTAACTCCAGCCACAGTTGTGGTCTTCAGTGCTTTCTGAAGGAGGCTAGCTCTCACAAGCCGAGGGAGCACAGGGGGGTGGTGTCATGAGGAAGGGGGCGTGAGCTCCATGTTTCTGGTTAAGCAGCTCCTGGTTAGGGGATTTGGGGAACATGGAATGAAGTTGTGGTCTAAAGAAACCTTCTCACTTGGGTCTGCCTTTCCTGTGGCCCCTCCCTCTCCTCTTGGCTTTCGCCAGGCGATTATTAATGTGTTTTTGTGTACAACTGTTGTCGTTTTTTTTCTTCTTCTCAATTCACACTTCATTCACACTGCAAATTAATATAATATTTTTTTTTTGCCACCCCCCTTCCCTCACCAACCTCACCCACCTCATACCCCAACCGCCAACCCCTCAACGTGGGAATTCAATTTGTACTGTATGTTTCATTTCTTTTTGGATTTAGATTTATTTCATGTTGGCTGCTTTTAATTAACTCTCTGGCATTGCGACGAGAGAGCGAGGGAGAGGAGCGAGATAAAAACTCCTCACACCAGCCAATGACTTACACCGGCAATCATTTACCACTTAGACAGTGGTGCAGGAGCCCCCCGTCCGTTGCCATGGCAACCGGCGCCTTGGTGATTGATTCCTCGCCAGTGTGGCATCACTGCGGGGAATAGAGCGTGTGAGCTTAGCATGCTCGCTACATCTCTCTAATTAAAATGGGATTACCGAGTCATAGCCGTTGTATGTTCAAACAAATGCAAGGCTGTGAAAGAAATCAATTTCAGTAAATGTCAGGGCTGTTAAGTACAACAGTGTATAAAGAAATGCGAGCGAGCTAAATGCAACGATATACGTACAATGTGTATATGTTTAAGATGGGCTCTTATGTGATTTGCTCACCCCAGGTTGTAGTGACAGTGGTGGCAGTGTTTGGTCACAGCTGGCATGGAGGAGGGTGGGTTTGATTGACATGTCAAGAATTATGTTTTCACTCAGTGTAAATCACCTAATGTGACAACAATTAGATTTGTCCTGCCATTCGGTAATTAAAGAATATTCCTCAAATTGGATCTTAATGTACATCTTGAATTAACAGTGGTTCTTTAATTTAATAGGATTACGGGCCAATCGAGTCTGCTCTTGTGGCTTTAGGGACTCTGGATTCTCAAACCCACAGTAAGTTCTCCAAATTCTCCTCCAAACTTCGAGTAAGCGTTGTCGGAATGTTGATGCAATGTCGGGAGAGCTGTTGGCCGTTTGGCGAGCCCGGTGAAGCAGAGGCCAGCACACACAGTCGCACTAGGTGGGATCCCTGTACGATTCTGACCAAGACAACCAAATCAAGACCACACCTCTTCCTAGGTGATTATGGTAAAACAGGGAGTTGTAGCATAGGTAGTGACAGTATAAGGATCGGCAATAGGCAAAATCACATTGCAGAAGTATGAAATGTGGCCGACTGTCAAATGGTGGATTCCATGGCATGGTTACAACACTTACCAGCAATATTTAGGATTCGTGACCAGTAGCTGTAAACCATCCTTATGATTCCAACCACCACTCCTCTCAACAGTTTAACTACCGTGAACTTAGGAGCTGGAGGTGCTTTGAGTGTCGCATCCCTGCAGTCAGTACCTGATTCATGTGACAAAGTGTATACTTCGTTGACAACGACCCTCAGAGCAACCCTAGAACTTTTACCGAGAGAGAATGAGATGGTACTTCTGGGTGGGGGGGGTGTGTGGGAGAGAGAGAAGTAGACAGTGACAACGAGAGAGAGGGGAAGAGAAAAAAAGATAGGTAGCTAGTGACACAGAGAAGGAGAGAGAGAGAGGTAGAGAGAGAGGAAGAGAGGGAGAGAGGGAGAGAGAGAGAAGGGCCCTTGCACACATGCTTTTTAGATTTCAATCACAGCAGCACATTTAGCAAGGTAGAACACGGCGCCCGAGGCCCATTCTAAAGCCGAGTTCTTTGGCACTCCGTGTGTGGGATGTGTCTTTACAGCAAAGGTAATAATAGACTGGGGAATTTATAATGTGACGCTTTACGTGCATGGCACAGAGTCCTAGAGCTGAGACTGCTGGGGTGTGTGTGTGTGCGTGCGCGTGTGTGTGTGTGTGTGTAAGGAGGGGGGGGGGGGGACGTCCAAAACAAGAAATGCATGTTTGGTCGAGAACTGCAGAAAGCCTCTATTACAGCCTGACATGTCAAGCGACTGAAACGTACATTAAACCTCACGCGAAGGCCCCTCGAATGGAACACACTCCAATTTAACCCCCATCGAAATGTGAAACGACTCCACCCGTAGACGGCTGCTCGGCTTGTCGGCCGCTACTATATCACCCGTGAAGTGGAGGTTTTTACGGAGCTCTGTGTGGTAACGAACTACTCTCCGAAATGAAATGAGTGCTGTTACAGCCTTATGAAGCTGAGTGCCCAGATGAAGCATAAATCAACCGTTTTTTTTTTTTTTGCTCTCTCAATCTTTTCCCCTCACTGGAAATGGCTGTTATTTTATTTTTTTGGTGTGCTCAGCAAGTAGTGAGGCCTTGCTTTTTTTTGGTGTTCAGAGAGAAATATCACAACTTTCGATTGCTTTTCTTTCTTCGTTTGTTCTAACAGAAGTGAACTACAATGAACTGAACCATTGAACTGTAAATGTCGCAATACACTGCTGCCAAATGTACCCTTTCTCCTTTTCTATTGCTGAAGACTTTTCATTCGGCGTCAAAATATTACTGTTTGGCATTCGTTTGTGCTTTATATTGTACATTCCATCTGTTGTAGCAAGCCTTATCCAGGTTTGTATGGAGTCAAATTAGGGTCAATATTATTTGTGTCCGTAGAAATAGTTTTGCATCCGTAGAAAAAGATTTGCATCCATAAGAAAAGTGTTGGTCAAAAGTATTTCGCATAATACAACACTTTTTTACGGATTCAAAACTATTTTTACGGATGCAAAAACCTTTTCACAAATGCAAAACTATTTATGCGAATGCAAAACTATGTCTACGACTGCAAAACTTTGTCTGTGTCCAAATCGGGCCAAAATGTTGGCCTATAAGCACGATGCTTGTTGATTAGCCAATCAGAATGTTGCCCACTGACCGCCGCAGCAATGGACACACAAAGGTTGACTTCACGCTTCGAGCTCCTCCTCAAACCAACAACAATTGTAAGATTGTCAAAAATAGGCCCTGTAAAGTAGTTTACAGGGCCTTACTTCGTGTTCAGTTCAATGCCAAGTGCCAATCGGAGAACAAGGGGGGCCCATTACTAACTAATACTTTGCTTACAGTCAGTATTTATGATACTGGTGCATGAAGAAATACATACATATTCAGCATGTTGCTTGTGCTACATTTAGAGGAAGCTAGTGAGAGACACAACCATGACATATTTGCTTAATTGATATCGACACCCTTTCATACACCCAAAAATAGCCAGATTTGGAAATGACACCAGGGTTGATATCAATCAGGAAACTGAAGTGGACTGAAAAAGAGGAGCCTTGTCTGATACTAGTGGTACTAGCTGTTGTTGAGCCTTCGTTTAGTGCTTGTTTACCTTGGTCTCAACCAGGGATAAATGGAGCAGCATTCCGGTTCTTTCCGAGGCTTAACAGGCTGACGGATACTACACTGTACCAGGAACCGTTTTTTTCTTCTTTTTAGTGTGTGTGTGTGTTAGAACTCACACATGCGTGTGTGTGAATGGCAAGCGTGTTCTCTCCCTTCTCGGTGGAAAGGGAAACCATCTGGGATTGGGTTTGTGTTAGGCAAAGTGCAATGCCTTTTCTTTCCTTTTTTCTATTCCCTCGCACAGACGCGCGCGGCATCATGTAGAGACTAATATGGAATCTAAATCGGGGCTGTTGATAGAAAATGGCAGGTCACACTGTTTTTGGCGTGTGACTTTTACCAACCGGCGCACAGGGAAGGTGCTAATACATAATTGCCACCTGATGTAAAGTGACATGTCGTGTGATATACCAGTGTGATATACCATTCACCGTTGCCTTAAGTGTGCTTTCAAACCGCAAAGAAGAATTGTTGGGGGAAAAGCGCCACCTGCAATATTTTTCAAGGAGAAAACTGGTGAATCACTAGTGAATTTTAATGTCATGGGTTACGGCAACAATACAGAATGTGTCCCTTCCCTGGTTTCACAATACAGGCTGGAAACTCACTTCTTTTGTGCCCTTTATATCTGGTTGCATTATAGCGCTGTGACATCACTTCCTGGTTGGGTTCTTTTCCCTCTCTCCTCATTCTGCTCACTAGCACGCAAGACAAACTAACACTGAGCAATCAACCCCATTAGCTTTAACCTAGTGTGTAAGCGTGGAAACCGCCTGACACATGTAATATGCGTGGCTCGTATGCGTGGCCGCCAGACTGCGCTCGCAAACACGGCTGCGTGCGCACACGGGGCCTAATGGCTGCTCTTATGAGCTTCCCCTTCACACACTGCGCCAACTCGCATGCCGGGCCTTCTTACACGCGCGCGTGCACACTTCCTCATCATGAGCTATTCACTCCCTTCCAAGCTGATGAGAGGAGTCAGAAGCCAGAGGTTTTAGAGGGGAGGATGTCACAAGGCCTCACTCCCTCCTCCACACATACACACAGTCTGAACACACGCTCGCTCTCCCCCATCACCCCCTCCCCCCCCCCTTCACATCGGCAGCTGTGTATCGTCTTCCACCCCCCCCCCCCCACCCCCCCCCCCTTTCGCTGCAACACACCACCGTTCCAGAGAGGAGCGTTCATTTCCTATTTATTATTCATCAGTCAAACTGCCTTGATTTCAGTGATTGGATATACCACTAGATTTTTATTCCTCCGCCCCCTCAACCACACTCTCGGGGGGGAGGCTAAATATCTCCCTAACGGGTTTGTATGCGTACCTCTAAGTGTGTGTCGTGTTTTGAGTCAAATCAGGCTGGGCACATGGCAGAGTGAGGGCTTATGGGAGTGGATGGCATGTGTGATTGGTTGGAAATCGAGGGGTAGTTAGAGCAAGGAGGGAAGTTTGAAGCTCCAAGCTTTTCACATGATACATGAGTGCTGTCTTAGAATGACCCCAAATCTAAAGTTGGCTTGTGATGTGTTTTCACTGTCTCAAATGATTCTTGCATCACAGTATTTCCATTTCAGTGTCACAGATGATAGACATTAGAACAAAGAAACACAGAATCACCTAAGTTAAGCCCTTTGTAGATAGTTTGTGATGATTTGTGTCGAAAATTGGAGATGCACTATAAGTAAGTAATGCAAGAAAATATACTGTATAACTTTAGTTGTAAATAGTCTGTGTTAGATGTATAAGAAGTTTGCAATATCACTAGGCAAGTTTCACACCAATGTTGAATTCTGTTGTTTTCATTTGCAAAGAACTTGAGATGGGAAATCTTCAGACGTGGTTGTTTCATAATTCCGTCGTTTTCATCTGGAAGAAAAACGTGTTAACAAGACCGGCATTCCAGAATATTTAGCCGGGCCACTGAACTCAGTGAAGTTGACCTGATAGCAGTTATCCTGCAGGTCAGGATAATCACATAAACAACATCCCAAACCACAGAACCATTCATGCAGACCCAGAACAACCTCCCACTCATCCAACAGAGTCCCGAACTCAGACGTAAAAAAGAGACATACGTGTTTAGACAATAACAGATTTGCTATCTTTATCCGTAATCACAAACAATCACAAACAGGACGACACACGCACACACAGACACAGACACAAGCTCACGGGCCCTTTGCGCTCAAATTGTTTTGGGCACCTGTCATCTTGCATTACAATTAGCGGGCTGACGTCTAAATAATTGCCATCAAGCCCTGGCTTGCTGTATCAGTGGCGGGCTGTTTTAACTCGAGCCCCAGCCTCCGCCCCTTGGGGTGGTGGTATTATTTAAAGGGCTTGGGCGTCTTTAGAAAGAGAGTGCCTACAGCTCTTAACGTTGTCTATCTGTCTTCCTCGCTGACAGCGGCGCTTTGTCTCCGTGGTCGCGGGGTGGGGGTGGGGGGGGGTGGGGGGGGGGTCGGGGGTGGGGGGAGAAATAATTAACCGACTTGCAAGATGCTTCAGTGTTGCCATCTCCATTTGTTTAGTCCCCCCCGCCTTCAGCCCCCCCTCGCCCCCCCTGCAACATTTGTTCTAGTGGGGGGGGGGGGGGCTGGGTTTGATTGTGGTTTTGACACTGCGGGGAAGCAAAGGGAGAGGGACGAGAAAGAGAGAGAGAGATAAAGAGGGAGAGAGAGAGAAGGTGAGAGAGAGAGAGATTGCAGGCAGATGGGCCTCATTTTGAAACGGAGGAAGGGGTCAGTTCTAATAGCGAGGGACTGCATGTTCGGGGGTTTGCGGTGGCGTGGGCGCTGATGTGCACCCAAGTCGGGACGGAGTTCTTTCATGACCCGTGCGTTTGTTTACTTAAGGCAACGCCCAGTCGGTCCGCTGACAAAACACAGTCACTGGAAACACACAGTCGTCACGGAAACAGCGTCTTGACGTCGGCTGGCATCGGCGGTGGGCTTCTTCGTTAGCATCCACGAAATCGCTCGTCGAAAGTGCGGCGGCGGCGTCGAGGAACACTCGTTGCATTGGTTCGATCAGTGGGGATTTGGGGGGGGGGGGGGTCGACGGAGGAACGAAGGGCACTGCCTAGGGGAGGCTGGGGAATGGGGCCGGGGCGGGTCGGCAGTCGCTTGACGACTCGGACTTGTCATTGTCGTTCCCCTCCGCCTCCGTCGTCTCCGTCCCCTTTGAAGCCGATGCCGCCTCCCCACCGCAGAAGAGGATGGGGCCACTCTGCTGCACACACTATCCACTCCACAAGCCTGTTGTCCCTCCCAGTCAGCACACGGTGTGTGTGTGTGTGTGTGTATGAATGGAGATGGCGGGTTGAGGGGTTCGGGCGCACCCTGATGCATTCCAACAACAGCTGCTGCCTCTCTCAACCAGCCCCGCGCTCCAAAAAAACATCCCCGGGGTATCTCTCTCTCTCTTTCTCTCTCTCTGTCTCTCTCTCTCTCTCTCTCTCTCTCTGTCTCTCTCTCTCTCTCTCTTTCTCTCTCTCTCTGTCTCTGTCTCTCTCCCTCTCTCTCTGTCTCTGTCTCTCTGTCTCTCTCTCTCTCTCTCCCCCCCTCGCATCCTCACCTTTGCCCTCCGTCTCCCCCCTCCATCTCACCATGACTCGTCTGGTGGTGATGTCTCAGCGTGTGTGTGTGTGCGTGTTTGTGTGTTTATGAAGACGTTTTCCTCTCCCCCTGCATGTTGGGACAGACAGAGGGCAGCTGTAATAATAACTAAGGACAGACAACATTGAAAAGCACAGTTCCAACAGAGCAGACGTCCTCCCAAAGGTGTTTTGCAACCGGTGTCCCTTCAGCTAACTAGCCTGTGTCGTCCTGGCTGGGGTTACGAGGGTTCAGCGGAGCAAGCGAGCGAGTCTCCGGCCAAATCCTGCTCCCTGTGCGACTGCCAAGATTAGGAGGAATCATGCTGTCCTCAGGCCCAGAGTGGTCCTCGAGTTCTTAGTTTCGTATACAACCTGTCCATGGTGGTAGCTTAGCTAGAGCTGTCCATGGTGGTAGCTTAGCTAGAGCTGTCCATGGTGGTGGCTTAGCTAGAGCTGTCCATGGTGGTAGCTTAGCTGGAGCTGTCCATGGTGGTGGCTTAGCTAGAGCTGTCCATGGTGGTAGCTTAGCTGGAGCTGTCCATGGTGGTGGCTTAGCTAGAGCTGTCCACGGTGGTGGCTTAGCTAGAGCTGTCCATGGTGGTGGCTTAGCTGGAGCTGTCCATGGTGGTGGTTTAGCAGGAGCTGTCCATGGTGGTAGCTTAGCTGGAGCTGTCCACGGTGGTGGCTTAGCTAGAGCTGTCCATGGTGGTGGCTTAGCTAGAGCTGTCAATGGTGGTAGGATAGCTAGAGCTGTCTATGGTGGTAGGATAGCTAGAGCTGTCTATGGTGGTAGGATAGCTAGAGCTGTCTATGGTGGTAGGATAGCTAGAGATGTCCATGGTGCTAACAGTTTCTGTATCCATGGTGCTAGTGCCTGGTTTCTCATTTCTAGAACCTGGTATATATTTCATACAATATAGTGCCGTATGTAGGAAAGGAACATTCTGCGTATGCAGCGATTTATAAATATGTTTTACAGTTTCCTGTCATAAATCTGAATTAATCCTAATGAGCTTCGTGCTTTGCCCCTGTAATGGCTATGTTCAGACAGAAATGGCATTTATCAATTGTCTAAACTAGAGCAACTGTAAACTGTCACAACACTTTGAAGGGTGCTCTGCCACGTGCGATGACCCTGAAAACGGAGTTGTAGTTCTCCAACTGTCATCTAATGGGTCATTTAAGAATGGTATATATCACGTGGAACATGTCGTCGATATTAAACAATCAAATGTTGGGGGTCATAAAAGGCAAGACGGGTCAATGTTTCAGTGGAGCGCACATTACTTCCTGTCTCTGTTGTACCAGCACACTCTGTGCACTATAGAGGTGTAATGAGATATTATCATTATGTTTACATAAATTACTATCTGTATCTGTTCAACAAAACCTGTATATATTTTTTTCTGTATATGTATTCAGGTACACCAGAAGTGGCTGGAGTTTAATACAAAGGTCAAATAAACTTTCTTGTTTTGTGACATTTTATAGGTCTTTCGGTGTTCATCCCCTTTCAGGTACATGAAATAGGATTAACATTGTGTGATATACCTTGTTCGTTCACACCAACCACCATACATGTTTTTTGTGCCTACGCACGCTTTATAAACGAGGTCCCTGGTGCTGATACAGTTGCTGCTGTCTGTGGTTCCGGCATAGCAAAGACTTTCTACAACGCAGACAACTGCTGCGTCCTGTAGAGCTGTCCGTGGTGCTAGCATAGCCAACATTGTCCCCAATGGAGCCCTACTGCTGCGGTGCTGTCCATGGTGCTAGCAGAGCCAAAGTTGTCCACAGTGCAGGCGACTGCCGTAGTGCTGTCCATGGTGCTAGCATTCCGGGTCCTGATACGGTTGTTGCTGTCCATGGTGCTAGCAGTCCTGGTCCTGATACGGTTGTTGCTGTCCATGGTGCTAGCATTCCGGGTCCTGATACGGTTGTTGCTGTCCATGGTGCTAGCAGTCCTGGTCCTGATACGGTTGTTGCTGTCCATGGTGCTAGCATTCCGGGTCCTGATACAGTTGTTGCTGTCCATGGTGCTAGCAGTCCTGGTGCTGTCCATGGTGCTAGCAGTTACTGATGCTGTAAGTCCTTGTGCTGGCCTTGTCCATGGGGTGGTTACGGTAAATCTTTTTGTTCTATAGCTGGCACTGTCAATAGTGCTGTAATAGCCGGTGCTGTGAATGTAGTAAAGCTAGTGCTAGTATTGCTGGTGTTGGCAATGATGCTGGTTCAGGAACCAGTGCAGATGGTGCCCTCTTATATAAAATCAGCTGCCCGTGGCATTGAAATGAAGCGTGTCATACAATACATCAGCAGTGTGGCCAGGGGTGTCCTCAGCAACTGGAGTTGTCTCCAGTGCTGAAAGCTGAATCATGCTCTTGGGCTAGGCTCTCATTTGCTCCAGTTAGTCGAGTAGAATTGCTTGATTTAAGACGTTACAGATAGATAAATGTCAGTTAAGGTTGCTCAGGCCTCGCAAGGAGAATGCTGCATGCATTCTTTTGTTTAAAATGCACAGGATTAGTGAGATATTCCTGTGATTTTGGGATTATTTGCTTCCAGGCCCATAACCATGTAAAATGACATTAGCATTTCAAAACAACCCTAAAAAGCCTGGTTACCAAGCACATTATTTGGCATGCTCCTGTCTTAGTGGATTTCACTTGCTACATCTTTGTTTGTTTTTGCGCTACATTTTACTGGCGTGACAGAGGCCTGCAAAACTGACACCTCCTCCAGCTCAGATAGTAAATCCTAAAACACTGCCCTGGGTTAGCCCGAAGGCAAAAGGGCTCGCCTTAATCCAGACTCCTCACAGAGAGAGTCCGGGGGGGGGGGGGGGGGGGGCAATGGAGAGAATGAGTGGCCTGGGAAGGAATGGAAGAATAAAAAATGAAGAAAAGACTGTCAGTTGGAGGTTAGAAACCTTGGCAGGACCATGTTAATTAAAGGTTCTGTTCAGCACTTTTCAAATTAGCTGGGAAATGTTAAGCAGGTGGGGGGGAAAGGGGGGGGGGGGTTCGTCATTACAGTCACAGCTGTCAGCGCGCGAGCTGACCCCTGACCCCGTCTGAGGGCGCTGCGTCCTTGAGACATAATTGAGCTCACCTGGAGCGGTGGTTCAACGGAGAGAGCGAGGGTTGGAGCTGGGGAGTGGAGGCAGGGGGGGAGCGGGTGACGGGGGAGGAGGGGGGGGTCTGATTTGGTACCCTGCCAGAAACGAGCTGTGAATTTTTTCTTTTATTTTTTTCTTCTTCCAACACCACTGTTAATCTGTTCACAGAAGAAAATGTCTGCCTGCCTGATAACCCCCCCCCCCCCATCTCTCGCTCGTGTACTCTGGTAGCCAGGGGAAGAATTTATTGGATTCCAACCATACGAGGGAAATGCCGAATTAGGAGGTTTTCACATCTGAGCGGCGGAATTCAGATTTGAGAGGCTGCCAGCCCTGTCTTAAGTCTCCCTTCCTCGTTGTCTGAAGCAGATCTCCTCCTGCTCAGCTCCCGAAGCTAACCACGTTTGGCATCCAACCCCGGCTGATCTGAGATGAAGATATATTCCGCGAGCGCTGGAATTGCTTGTGGGGGGGGAATACAGAGTTAGGGCCTTTAGTCTTTGTTCTCGTCTGCTCTGGAGCACTCATCCATCGATCCCTGCCTCTCTTTCTCCGGGTCGCTCCCGCCCACGTTCCATTTTTGGAGACAAACCGTATCAGCACTTGCGTGTCGAAAAGCGACGTTGTTTCACAGAATCGCTTGGAAGTGCTTGCGCAAAATGAAACCCTTCCCCGACTGGCGGCTCGATGGCTACGACGAGCCTGCGATTGCGCTTGTCAAAACTCTGGTGTTTACCCACTCACGATGAACGGTGTCGCACACTGTATCATTACGAGCCTAATTGGCCCTTGCCTCTTCACAACCACCTGTTAGCGGGTTAACGTGGTTAGCCGAAGATCATCTCATCCAAGACACTGAAACTCAGAGTATCCGTGTTCCTCGGAGAGAGCCGTGTGCTATTTCAGCGTGTTGCGAGATGACAGAGTTAACCCGTGAGAGGCCCCCTGAGCTGTGAGCAGAGAGACCGAGGAGCGGCCCAGAAGTAGGTCGGGCTCTTGGGCGTTTGTTATTCATAAACGGCACCCAGTTGTTTGCGGGAGCCGATTCGCTCAGAGAGGAGACGACTCTCTCTTCCTCTTCGGGCTCCGATTGGGAGTGGCGTTGGCCTGTTTCCGAAAAAAGCGACGGCTCGATCGCGCTCCTCCCAAATGGAACGGAGGGCCGTATCTGCGCCAGAGGGGGTCCGCTCGCCCCGTGAGGTGACAGTGCAGTTCAAACGGCATTTGTTCTGATGACTCGACACTTTGCGGCCTGAACGGTACGGAAGCGGGAAGCGCCTTCGTACGTGTGGGGTCGACTGTCCTCGAAGCGCTGTCAGCGAAGCGACGTGAGAGAGCGCGCGGGGGAGCACAACACAAACCGAGTCAGTCACCGGGATCTGAGTTGCACTGATGGTCTAAAACATGATGCTATTCCTGTCAGCCTCTGTTAGCCACTCAGCCCTAATACAATCAGACACACCAACACAGCGATTATACAGGGGGGGGGGGGGGATTGACCTCCCCTTAACTCACAACAGCCTGTGTTTCAGTTTCCCTCTGAATCATCTCCGGAAGTTGGACAAAGAGAGAGGGAGAGAGAGAGAGGGAGAGAGAGAGAGGGAGAGAGAGCGGAGAGAGAGAGAGCGAGAGAGAAGGATAACGGTAATAACACGATGAAGCCTCGTTGTGCTTCGTCTGACTGGGCGAAAGTGCGCATCTGTCAACGGTGTGCAGACAAGTTTGGTCCTTTTGTCCCCTATCCGCAAACATGCCCCCCGGGCTACACACACTGCAATTTTAGCCAACGTTATTGCTACATTTGTTGCATTAATGCTTTTAATGCACATTTTCCCGGCCCAAAAGTAAGGTCGCTAATGTATGCCTTGGTGCGGTCCCCTTTGGTGCTAGCAGGTGGTGATTATTGCTGGTGTCAGCCCTGTTGATGGCTAATGAAGGAGACCCTTGTTCTCTGGAACAACCTGCCATAAACAGCTCATTATATCCCTCACCCTATATTTTACTCTCCCCTCCTCTCCAGTCTGAACAAGGTGTGCAATTGAGAAAGGAGAGGGGATGGACGTGGGGGGGCGGGAGAGAGAGAGAGACAGAGGGAGAGAAGGAGAGAGAGAGACAGAGAGAGAGAGAGAGAGGGGGAGAGACACACGGAGAGAGAGACATCGGACGACAGAGAGGAAAACAGAGGAGGGGTGGGGGTGGGCCAGGTGCATCCCGCCAGCCGATATTAAACACACCGCCTCGCACAGCCAGAGCGTCAGCAGAGCTAAGCTCCTCCGTGTGGCAGGTGGCAGACTCCAGGGTCCAAGGTGGCAGCTCGCCTGCCGGTGTGAGGCGGGGGGCCTGGCCGCTTCCTTTTCATTGTGTATCAAGCATGACCCTGGGGCACACAAGAGGCTTGCGTGCTTCCTTTTCCGAGCCTCTCGCTGAAAATGCTATGCCTATTGATCCGATGGCTACTTCACAGGTAAACACTCGCCGTTCTCTACGGCGGGTACGAGCGCGGGGATGGTTTCGAGTGGAACACGGTGTCCTGTCGGGGAATCTTCTAGTTTCATGCCTGGCCTTGGTGCTAGGACAAGTCTCCGTAAAAGGTTGAAGGAATTCCTTATTAGTCTACAAGGGCATTGTAGTTGAGTGTAAAGAAGTTCTAAATGTAGCGACTGGATTTTTCTAAATGCGGTACAATGTCCCAGGTGTCTTTGCATAAACCGTAACTAAATGCTGTCACTGGGTTGGATAGTTCTCGAGCCAAGCACGCTGTAACTCGTTATCGAGGTCAGACCAAAAATGGCAAAATGTTGGCTCATTCTAAGTTCACAATGATGTCGACATGGAAACGGGCCAATTGGAAACACAAATCTTAGCTGAAATGAATCATACATAAAACACACTCATAGATGCCTTGATTAGAATACCAATACACCCACAATTTCCCCTTGGGGGATCAATCAAGTATCTCCTCCTCCTACTACTACTAATACTACTACCACTCGTTTTATATCCCTTCCCTAATCATCGTTGTCAAGGTATTTTGGTATTTTTGGTTCCTTGGCCGCAGGATAGTTTGGCAGTAGTTTCAATTGCGGGTTCAAGCTGAGACCAGGAGACAGGCTCTACGAGGATCATGTGCTCTCCTCGCGGTTTTTCTGTGTGCCTGGCTGCTCTGCATGATCCAGACCCCTTCACCCCCCGCCCCTTCCTCTCCCTTCTCCTCCTCTTCCTTTGGTGAGGATCCGCACAGCCCTCTCTCTCCCCCTCTCCAGACGGTTCCAGGCTGCTGCAGGAGGGGTCAGGGGTCAACGACGAGGGAATCTTGCCTCTCCTTTTGTCATTGCTCATCCTTGGATGATGTGTGTGTGGAGGGCGTGCGTGTTAGAGAATCTTAAGGGAAGCGTGCGAGACTGCATGCGTGCCTGCGTGTGTGCACACGTGTTTGAGAGATGTGTGCGGCTGGAGGGTGGGGGGGGGGGGTTAATAAAAAGAACCACCCTTTCAAAGTCATAAAAATAGCCATTATACTGCAGAAAATCACAGGTCCGCTCTTGGCCACCCTACATGGG